>NW_024080672.1:4051567-4661369 GCF_003009895.1 Hyaena hyaena
GGTCTTTTGTGGTTCCATACAAATTTTTGGATAGTTTGTTCTAGTTTTGAGAAGTATGCTGGTGCAATTTTGATGGGAATTGCATTGAATGTGTAGAGTGCTTTAGGTAGTAATGACATCTTAACTATATTTATTCTTCCTATCCATGAGCAGGGCTCCATCCACTTTAGTGTGTTATCTCTGTGAGGTAGGTATTGTTAGGGGCCTCAGGTTACAGATGAGATTGCGGACATTTGAGGAGGTAAAATAACAGACATGAAGTGGTAATGTGAAACCAGATTGAAATCCAGGCGGTCTGATCCAGAGCCCACACTCTGCCTTAACCATTTGTCTACACTGCGTCCACATCCACATGTGCCTCCCACACATGCCCCGTCCTCTCTGCATTCTGTTCTTCCTCGTCTCATTCTCGTTCCAGACTCCTGAACCTTCCTTGCTCCTGGGCAAGCACATTCCCATCCCGATCCCTTGTTTCTCTTGATGTGTTAGTGACCGATCACCGAGTAACAAATTGCCCCAAAAGTTGGAGGCTTAAAACGATCAAGATTTACTATCTTGCAGTCTCTGGGATCAGGCATCCAGGTGGAGCCTTGTTGGGTGCTTCTGGTTCAAGGTCTAGAGTGAGGCTATGGTTGAACTGATGGCCAGGCTCACGAGGGGAACACCCACTTCCACACTCACTCACGAGGTGGTTGGCTGGATTCAGTTCCTCAAAGGCTGTATGACTGGAGGCCTCACTTTCTTGCTGTTTGCTGGAGGCCACCCTCAATGCCCTGCCATGTGGGTCTCCCCATGGGCAGCTCACAAAATGGCAGCTGGCTTCCCTCAGAGGAGGCAAGAGCACCCAACATGAAAAGACAGTCTTTCTGTAACCTAATCTCAGAAGTGACGTACAGTGGCTTTTGCTATATTCTGTTTGTCAGAAGCAAGCCACTAGGTCCAGCCCAGCCTCCAGGGAAAGGGATTACACAAGAGTATGAACTCCAGGAGGCAGGGATGACTGGGGGCCAGCTCAGAGGGTATGCACCACAGACAGCTAGGCACTGTGTTATCTGCAGAGATGTTTGGGTATTTACAGTCTGGTTCCAGACTCTCTTACCTCAACTGTGGGTTTCCTTCACTGTACATATATAATGAGGTCAGTGAGTTGGTCTTTGAGATGTTGGAGGGATCAGGGCATTTCTGTGTGCTGTCCTCTGTGTTTCTGGAAGACCCATGGCCGTAGCTCCTTCACAGATAAAATGAAGCCAAAACTGTCTACATGGACTAATTTACGTTCAGGACTAATCCATTCAGTAAGCGAAAGGAAGCAAGCTGAGAATACTGTATAAACACTAGGTGTTGACGTTTCTATTTTTCTACCTTACAAAACCTATTAAACATTGTTGCTCAGATTCGGGGTGATCAGAGATGTGATAACATTTAGCTCGGAAGGTTTCTGTTTTGATTGATTTATTCAAGTTAAAAGTGTGAGTAATTTTTGGGTAAGTAATAGACTATGAAGGCCAGCCTGGTTTTTAACTAGCTATAAAGTATTTCTTTAGAAAGAAATGAGTCCCAACTGTTATTGTTTGGAAGGCAAAGTATCATTATCAGGAAAAATGCTGATATGTCCCAGTTGGACCTTTAATGCCAATAATTTAGTATTTTTATCATGGAGGGTTTGCTAACCATCTTGTCTGGCCAGGCGTGGGTGGTGGTGCCTGACTTAATGGGGAGATGTGAGCAATCTGATAGTGAAGAATGTCCCTCCTTCCCACCTCCTTAGCTTTGTAACATGAAAATAACGCAAGCCAAGTTGAACTTCCTAAAATAATGCTAAGTGGCCAATCTTAATCAGTTCCAAGAGAATAGAAATAAAGGCACGGCCTTCCACGCAGAACCTAAACCCGGTTTAATCCTCTTTTGCCTTCTTTCGAGAACCTATTCTCTTTTAGGTTCATTATGAACATCCAAAAAGCTCTGTTCCTTAAAGGAGGAATCTAGGAGACTGTAATCTTATTCTACTAGGAAGACAGGGAGCCAACTCTGGAGTTGGAATTTTATTCTTAAAGGCTTTGCTGTTCTCATCTGGATGTGGAAATGATGATTTTCGATTCCAACAATAATTACTGCTCCAGACCTCATCCTGTGGGAACCAGAAATAATGTCCAAGTGCTTTCCTGTCTGGCCACCTTCCAGCCTTTCCCCTGTCCCGTGATAATGGTCTGCCTTTTCCTACACTCACGACAGTCCCATCCTTCAGTAACCTTGCTCCTCTGATACTAAGCCTGCCAGCACACCAGGAATCTGCCATCAGCTTCGCTGATTATGAGCACACAGACCGGTAGGAAGCAGCTATGGGGGAAAAAAAGACTTCCATACAAGCCCAGACTAAAATCTGCATGCACTGTGGGCCAGCTAGAAACCTGCTGCACCTTCCAACCAATATTCCCTAATCGCATTCCCAGATTTATTTAGGAAGGACTGATTTTCTCATTTTAAAGATATATCTGTACCAGATTCGCGAAGTAATTCACTTCCACAGGCCGCAAGCAGTGTCCACGATCTAGAAAGGAAAACAAAACCAGACAATTACCTTCCTAAAAATACTTTTCTATAATTCTGATTCTCCCTTTTCTTTTACAACTTTCGCAAACCGGAGAAATTCGCGGGAGCATACGGGCATCACCAGGATATACATCCTTCTGCAAGTCCATGTAACGTCTCTGTGTATGTGCTCGTTTCATAGGGTGACGTTGAATGAAAAGGACAATTTCATGAATGCTGAAAACCTGGGGATCGTGTTCGGGCCCACCCTGATGAGGTCCCCTGAGGACAGCACCCTCACCACCCTGCAAGACATGCGGTACCAAAAGCTGATTGTGCAGATTTTAATAGAAAACGAAGATGTTTTGTTTTAATCTACCAGGAAAGTGAGCTGAATGGCCCCGGCCCCGTCTAAGCTGATAAGGCTAAAGGAGTAAAAGCATTTCTTACACTTGGCTTGTTTTCCACACAAGTGACAGCATTTTCTGGACCACAGCGGACTGTCAAGATGGCTCCTGTGTCTCAGAGACGCTCTCATCGTCCACGTGAGAAGAGCAGGGGTGAGAGTGACCAAGGGCCTTGTCATGAGTCTTCGTCGTGCCTCCTACATGTCTGTTTTGCTGGAAGAGTGATTAATCTTTCTCTAACTTATTAAAAAAGGCAACGCAGACCTTTAAGCTTCAGTCTTATCAGTAATAAAAGGGAATTTTAATTCATAGAGGTACTTGATACAGTTATACGTTTTCCACTTACAAAAAGAAGACAATTCTATGTTAAATGTTAAATGAGACTTATATTGTAAAATGGATTTTTATTTTAGCTGCAAGAATGTTACTTTATTTCGGCAAATAGAACTCAATGCAGTGCATTGATTATGACCCCGTGTACCTTGTCTCGCTTCTTGCTGTGATTCCTGAAAAAGTTTACCATGAATGCAGTATTATCTTGACATACCTCTGTCCTTACCCGTGCTTCGCAATGAAAGTTCACCAGCCACCTGTGTCCCCGCTTTTGATCGTTTTTGCTGTTAAGCACACTGGCAGTTTGCTGTCTTGCGGTATAGGTTTATAGGAATTGTAGTACAGTCGGAAACATCCGTGCGTTTTCCTTCCATAACAACGTCGTGAAATCCCCAAGTAGGTTTTGGCATTGGGTGCAGTCTTTCTATATCATGTGTGAATATCCCAGAATAGGCAGAATGTGGTCATTTTACATAAAATGATTCGGGAACACTGGTCGAATCTGGGCCACGTAAAAATATCCCTGTTTCATTCATTTGGAAATGTCTGTCACATTTCTGTATTTATGAAGAGTGAATCTGCAGAATAATTGTTGATTTTTCTTTCATTTTTGTTTTATAAACAAGACTATTTTTAAAAGTAAGAATGAGTAAGTTGGCTTTTTACAAATATTTGTTCCTCCTTGATAAAGTAGCTCTGGACGGATAATTTGACTTTATTACTATAGCTCCATCGTACTGGTTATATTTATCTTAGCATGAGCTTTTCACGGCAAGATTTCTATATTTTGTAACATAGGCAAAACATTTAAGGCATCAAAACCTGTAAATCTAATGTTTTTCTGCAATCCAATGACAGTGTCTTTTCCTCTTGATTGTCTTGAGCCAATCCATGTACTTACTCAGTGGTCTGGTTTTTGGGCGACCAGAAGAGAATTACTGTGTGAGAAGTGAGCCGGAAGGAGGAGGGCAGTGCAATTGGTGTCCCGGACGGTCCCAGGGACCACGCGGATGGGCTCCGTTGGCACACGGGGGAGGGGGGTCAAAATGGTTCTGCTGGGTCCCTGCTTTATGATGATTTCTCCCAACTGTACAGACTTGTTTGTTGTAGCTTCTGTACTTCTTGATACTGTCAAAGAATTATCTGAAAATGGTTTTATTTTGTGAAGTGAATAATACTTTGTAATTTATGATAGTGTAAATGGAAGGAAAAGCATTAAATGTATTAAATTCTTCTGTCTCGTTTTGGAGTGTGCGAAGAAAACCGGTATTGGGGAGGAGGGGGAGAATGTTTCAAACATTGTTCCCAGATGGGTTTTGGCAATAGAGTTTCGCTCGTCACCAAAACATGAGGAGGAAACAGAAACATCCCACTGAGTCCCCACCCTGCTGCCCACCCCCCTCCTCCACCGTCCCCTCTGGAGGGCCTACTTGGGATTAGGACCCTAATGCTCTGCCTTCACTGCCCCTACGACCTGTTGCGTTCATGTTTTTCATTAAGAGATGGAGTGTTTAGAGCAAATCACCCAACATCATTGCAGGAGAACAGAACAAGAGTTTTTCAGCCAGAAAGACTGGAGTTTGAATCCCAAATTTGTCTGTTATCAGCTGCATATGACCTTGAGTTTGGGAATGAGTTTGCTCATCTGAAAAACTGGGAAAAAAATGTTCTGGTTGTGACATCTTCGATGAAATGATGATCTAAAGTAATTAGTAACAGTTATTTCTTAGTATTACCATTATTAAGGGTGATGGCTTTGCAGGGGAAGAGATCTAGGGTGGGAAGGCAGAAGCATGAGAAGGGTTTGTCCCAGGTTAAATCCAAGTTCAAGTAATAATAAGGGATATTATAACAGGGCGCTATAATATGTAATGAGGGTCACCTGACTCCTTTTCTCAAATGTGATTACAACATCTGATCCCCTCTACCTTGCTTTAGTTTGAAGCCTGCTTGCCCACATTTATCTCCCCCACCATCTGGCAGCCTGACATGGCTCCTCTTACGTGACTTGAAGTTCCTGCCACTGGAATAACTCGAGTAATTATGACCTGAAAGGAGGCAGCACCATTTCCAGAAACCCACTATGGTCCATAAGTGGGTTGTGGGAGGCACGACAGGGGGAGAGTGGGTGGGAGAAGACAGTTCTGAGGAGGGGAGGAGACCCCTTTTCTTTCTCCCATTAACATAAATGGGCACCCGGTCTCCAGAGCTGGGAGGGGGCTGGTGCTGAATTTCAAGGATAACAGGCTCCGAGGGCAGAGAGAGGGAGGTAAGGAGAGCATGGGACAGTCACGTACCACACAGTTCAAGTACTGTCTTGGCTGTCCTGATTCCTCCTAAAACCCCAACTCAGCCTACAAATTCTCAAGATGTATCCAGCCCCAAATTTATAGGGAATCTTTTGGTTTTAAAAATGTACATTAATTTTCAACAGATATTTATCAAGCCTGTATTAATGGGCCAGACACTATGAATACTTGGAGGCAAGGAAGAGGCTTATCTCACTGGAAGAACTAAATAAGTCTGGCTAGAGGGAGAAAGCTGGTCATGTTGAGGATTTGGTACTCTAACATCAAGAAAATGGGTGCCACTAATTTTTTTTAATAGACTTAATTTTGGAATCGTTTCCTATTTACAGAAAAGTCGCAAAAGTACTACAGAGAGCGCCTGGGTACTCCTCACCCACTTTCCGCCAATGTTAGCGTCTTCTGTGACCACAGTACATTATCAAAACTAAGAAACCAACAGTGGCACATTACTATCAACTGAACTTCAGACTTTATTCTGATTTCATGGGTTTTCTACCAGTATCCTTTTCGTGTCCTGGGATACAGTCCAGAGCCCCACACTCTACTAGCATTACTGGGTGGTAAGGGACAGATGACACAATAGTTTACATTTTTAAAAGATCACTTACTCGACTGTGGATTCGTCGGCAAGCATGTGGGCAGACTGGGGTAGGGAAGGTAGATGCAGTTAGGTGTTCTTGTTGTACAGGACTGCGGTGACTTGGCCTGCACCGGGTGGTGGCAAGGCAGAGACAGCTGGCAGTCCTATTGAGGAAGTAGAGTTGAAAAGGTTTGGTTATAGGTTGGATCCAAGAATGGAGGATGATTCCCGGGTGGCCTAATTTGACAACTGGGTAGTATTGACAAAAGAACACAGGAAGAGGAGCTGGAGGTCTACAGGAGGGGTGGGAAAATAGAGGGAAGATGGTGGGACATGGTGACACAGAGATCGCTGTGACATTTCCAAGCAGAGATGTTTCATGAGCAATTACATTGATGGACCCCAGCTGGACATACGGATCTGGGAAGGTAGCAACTGAAACCATGGGTCTGAATGAAAGTACTCAAGGACACAGATCAGAGAAACAGGTGACAGTCCTGACTCCGAGTTCTGTGGAGCACGAACATGCAAGAAAAGAGAGGGGCGGGCAAATGAAGTCTGTTATAATGCAGTAAAATAAAGAGCATCTCATGAGTGTGGTTCAGAAAGACTCCCCCTGGTCTTCAGGTTTGTCTCACACTGTCCTGATCCATTTCTTTGCCCCACTTAGGTTTATTTTGCGACACGCAAGGTACCATGTTCAAACCTGTGCGTTGGAGGAGTTTGCTTAGTTATTCTGTAAATGCAGATGAGCTGGAGTCATTTTTCTTTTCTAAGTGGAGTTGGAAAGAGGTTATCCTACTCACAGACCCCCTTCACTGCCTTCCTGCAGTTTGAACAAAGTGCTCATCCAGCGGTAACCACAAAGTACCTCGACTGTGTATACATCTATCTCCCACCGAAATACAAACTCCCTGAGATCAGGAGCCGAGGATCCCACTTGCGGGTCAGGCACCCTCCTGCGCAGTCTGCACATCTCCACTCAATGGTCACCTCCACGCTGAGCCCTTCCCTGGCTTTCCCAGACATAGAATGGAGCAGGTACTGGCCACAAACATGTGGAAGCACGGGAAGTTTAGAGAACTACAGAGTTGGATTTAACCAGAACATACAGTGGGAGGGAAGAGGAGGGGAAGTGAGATTAAACAAGCAGGACTGTGCCAGGGAACAAGGAACCTTGCAAGCCAAGCACAAGCCAAACTCAGAAAAGTCTGTCTAGGGACACAGGAAGGATAGACCAGAAGACGGAAGACTAGGGATATGGAAGCTAATCAGGAAACAGAGGCAAATGTCTGTGTGAACTTGGCTCCCCAAAGCCAGGGGGAGAGATGAGGGATGGAGAAGAGTCATGGACAGGAGAGAGATTTAAGAGGCTGTTAGGACCCACTGATTTGATGCCAGAATTGAAAGGAAAAAAGGTGTTACACGTGACCCTCCATGTCTGGTGTTTGCAACCAAGTGAGTATTTAGGAAGATAAGAGGATATGAGAAGGGGAGCAGATTTAGTGGGGGCAAATCATGGGTTCAGTTTGCAGATGCATTGTGATGCTAATGGTTCGCCCATGTGGAAATGTCCAGTAGGCAGCTGGACAGGTGGTTTTGGAGCTCACGAAAGAGGGATGAGCTGGTGGTAGATATGGCCTGGTTAGATTTTTGGACAGTTGAAGTAAAGAGAACCAATAGTAGGTCCTGAGTAAGAAGAAAATCCAAGGGGCAGGCAGAACAAGAGAACATTGCAAGGAAAGTCAGGAATGGCCAGGAGAGGAAGGTGGGGGTGGGAGAAGACAGAACTTCAGGGATGGAGGGACCACCAGAGTCAAATGCTGTTCCAAGATGCTAAGGTAATGAATCCCCTTTGGATATGGCAACTAAGGAGTCCCCCGGAACTTAACAGAAGACTTTCAATGGGACAATGCAGTGAAAGGCACCCTGCTGAACCTTAAGGAATGAATGGGGGTGAAGAATGAAGATAATTCCTACAGTCAGAAAAACAGACAAAGCTCTCTTTCCATAGGCTTGTGCACCTCACATGTAGGATAAATCATCTATGGAAGCACATTTTTCATTGTCGCCAAAAAAATTACTACTTTAACATACTTTCCTAAAAAAATTACATACCTTAAAATCTTCATAAAGAATTAAGCGAGTATGACTGGAACAGATTTTTGGTCACTCCAGTTACCAGGCATGAAACTTGGATTTTTTTCCTAAATCCTAATCAGCAAAATGGATATAAGCCTGGTTTTGTTCTAGTTCCCTAGTCTGAAAATGGGCATAACAACATAATATCTGTTCTCTTCTCCCTATCAGAGTGGTTCTAAGGATCTCCACTGAGATCCTGAATGTGAAAACAGGAGGCTCACTATAAACTGATAGCAATGTACAAATGTTGATTCCCATGCACAGTACCATCCCTCCAAAACCAATCCCCTGCCGGGCGGGGCAAACTCATGAGTTAGTTCATTAACTAGCAGGGCTAAAGGGTGTGGAGGATGAGAGGGAGTGGAACATTCCTGTCGGGCAACATGGGGCTACAAGACCAGGATGTGCAGTCCAAATAGCCCGTCAAGGAAAGATATTAAGACCCCAAAGCCAATGTAGAGAAGACCTATGGCAAGGCAAAAATAGACCTCATCAAGCCAAGGGTTCAGGGCCAAGGACCAAGTCATAGAAAGCACGTGTGCACAAGCCTCTGTGTCTAAGTGTGCAGTGGGGGGGGGGAGGGGGGAGGATCAGGCAATGGGGTTCCTTCCCAAGGGGTCATTGCTAAAACCTAGGAGATTTTTATGGACCAACAGGTTCATGACCCTGGGAGAGGTCAAATGGCTTGTCTGCGCCTCCCCCCATCCCAGGAATAGTGCCAATGTAACAAGAGCAATAAAGTACCAATAGCCCATATGGACTGCTGATTGAGCATGGATGACTGACTTCTGGTGATAAGGAGATAACCACTAACCTATAAGAAGTACCAAATTCAACAGAAGAGTGTCTGCTGCACAGAACATAAAACTGATGCAAAGGGCTTGAACAATAAAGACAGTAAATATCTCAAAAAGAATCCAAATATAGAGCATCTCCAAGGATGGTGCGGTCTTTCCACTCCAACGTGCTTCGTATACTGACCTTGCCCGCAGGCGTTGATAAACATGGTTACAAGAAGGCCACTGCAAGGAAAAGCAGGACAACGTCTCGTCCCGGGTGTCCCACTTAACAGCCAGAAAATCTTTCCCCTCAACAAGCATCCCTTCACAACTCACTGGCCAGAATTACCTCACAGGCTTATGGCTGAACCAGTCACTAGGAAGGGGAAAGAGATCACCGCGATTAGTGTGCACCCGTGTTTCACAACGCAGAGTCCTGTGACCAGCAACGTTATAACCTGGGATTTGTTAAAAATGCAACTTCTCCAGCCTGACTCACCGAGTCCGGGGCTGGAGCCTGGCAATCTGGTTTCAACAGGTCGCCCAGGTGACTCCAGTGCAGGGTCAATTTGAAGAGTCATGCTTTAAAACAATCAGGGTTTCACCTGACCTGGAGGTAAATCCCCTTCCTCTCGCCAAACGTCTTTGGACACCTGAAGCAAATCGGGACATGTTAACAAAAAGAGGGCAACAGCTTTGTGGCACTGGGGAGGTTGTTTGAACCCTTACAGGCTCCAGAGGACTTTTCACACCCATAGACCAAGGTCCCCAAGAGCCTTGCCCCCATAACCACTGAACCAACTCTATCTCTAATAAAATATCCTCTCACCTGAAAGCTTCCTGAGGGCAGCAATCTGGTCTGCTTTGCTCACCACTCTACTCCAGCTCCCCACTGGCACTGTGCCTTGCACACAACAGGTACCCCAACCTTCTCGAAATGAGTGGCAGAATTCTTCTACAAATACTCAAACGTCCTGTAATATTGGTGCAATGGAAGAGGGGCTGATTCCAGAAGCAGGAGAATCTGCAAATGCATTTTGATGGACTCTTGTCCACCATTTGGAGCTCTGCCTAATATCTGAAACTTTTAATTATTGAAGCTTTCCAGTTACCCTTAACTCACCTAATTTTTACCATAGTCTTTCTTTCCTCTATTGGGTAGGAATGATTAAGTGTCAAAATAAGTCAGTTTGGAGAAACTGAAGATCTAAGTCTCTAGTTCAATTTTGGGCTACACAGCAAGTAATAGCTCTATTGGGCTAGGATCGAGTGCAGTGTAGACTAGGAGGTGGTCAGGTGCTGGGTCTCCATGACCCCAGTGGTTACATCCAAGCTCTACTACTTTCTCATAGTGCAACTTATGGAAAGTTACTTTACTTATTAAGCCTGTTTTCTTCGTCATTATAATGAACTGATATCACCTATTCCATGAAGTTTATGAGGCTTAACATAATCTACGTACAGCATTCAATATAGTAACTGGGGATCAGAATAAGCATACAAATGTTTGTCTAAAAAAGAGCTTCGGGAAACTCTTATAAGAATGCTTAGACCATCAGTGTTCGTTCGTCTATGCTATCGGGCGTCATCACTTACTGCTGCCTAGATTAGAGTCAAGGAATTTTACCCATTTACTGCCTGGTGAGTTTTTAAAGCCGAGCCACACCCGGCCCAGGCTGGGATATGGTGGAAAGGCAGCATGGTAGCTCTATAAGAGCACTGGATTTAGAGCCACAAGACCTGGCTCGGTCACAGATCAAGGCTTTGCACATTTCTGAGCCTCGGGTTTCTCCCCTTTGAAACGTGAAAATTAATCCCTGCCTGCTTGACTGGCCAACCCCACAGGATTATCGCTGAGGCCAAAAGGCGCGGGAGCAGGTGTGGGGGTGCCGTCACACACCTTCACAGCACAAGTTCAGCTTCCGGGGCTGCCGCCCCCAAGTGCTGCCCCTGGAGCCCCACGGACCACCCTGAGGCTTCAGATCTCCACTTACGTGCCTTCTCAGTTGCTGGCACAGTGGACCACTCCCTTCTTCTCAAAGCTCTCTCTTTCTTGGCTGCTGCGACCCCACCCTCACCCCCATCCTCTCTGCTCGATGCCTCTGCCCATTCTCCTTCCATAACTGTCCAAATCCCTTGGCATGCCCGCCAATGCTGTTTCCTGCCCTACTTTATCCACAGGCGATCCCAACCCCTCTGGCTCTGATGCTATCTGTCAACAAATAAAATAATCCCTAAGATTCAATAAGCTACCCAGTGCCCTGTAACAGATCCCTTCTGCTAAAAACCAGCTAGCATGTGACCTATTGCCCACAGCCAAGAGTCCGGATGAACACTCCGTGACTCCACCACTCAGCTCTTTAAAATCCTCACATCTACCATATTTGCACTGCATCGAAAGAATTTAAAAATTCAGGATAAATACAATATAGCCATTCAACAATTCTCAACATTACTCAGTGCTCATCATAACGGTACTCTTAATCACCCTCACCTATTTCACCCGTCTCCCCCTTTCAACCTCTCCTCTGGGAACAGTTAGTTCTCTGTACTTAAGAGCCTGGTTTTTCGGTGGTCTCTTTCCCTCTTTGCTTGTTTGTTTTGTATCTTAAATTCCACAGATGAGTGGAATCACATGGTTCTTGCTTTTTTCTGACTGGCTTATTTCACTTAACATTATACCCTCCAGATCCATCCATGTTGTTGCAAATGGCAAGATTTCATCCTTTTTTATGCCTGCATTGTGTATATGTATCCACATCTTCTTTATCCATTCATCTGTTGATAGACAGGTTATTTCCATAATTTGGCTATTAGAAATAATGCCCTAAACATAGGGATGGCATGTATCTTTTCAAATTAGTATTTTTGTATTCTCTGGATACTCGGTAACAGAACTATTGGAACGTGTGGTGATTCTATTTTTAATTTTTTGAGGACCCTTCTGTATTGTCCACAGAAGCTACCTGTATACTTATAGGAAGACTTTTATCAGGTCACATGCAGTATCCTATTTAATATGGTGCTTTAAAGAACTGTGCATTAGTTCACTCTTTCATTTTTTAGAATCTTACCTCAAGCTTTGAAATCGTCTATAACTGTCTTTGCTTAAACAGTCCTTATTCAGTTTGTCTCATAACTAGAGTGACACTGCATTCTGTATTTTTCTTTTCTCTGAAAGCATCTGAATAGGATGGGTAAGGTAGTTAGTGTTAGTTTCAGCTGCAAGCAGTGGAGAACCCAGATGACAATAGATTAAACACAACAGAAGCTTAGTCCTCTCTCATTTAAAATTCCAGGTGGATGCTATGGGTCTAATATGGTAGTTCCATGCTCACTGGGGTCCCCGGTTCCTTCTATCTAGCTGTTCCAGTGGGAACTTCCCTCACACAGCACGGCCGCCTCCTACATGCTTCATTAAACTCTGCACAGCTCTGGCTTCTAAAGGACACCCCTCCCCTAACATCTGTCTCTGTTTGGATCATTCAACCTGGCTTGGGTCTCTTGCACATCTAAGCCTTTCTGGGGTCCCACTTGGCCCGTAGTAATGCATGCACCTCTTCCATGTCATTGGTAGAGAACAGCTCAGTCAGTCCCCCACCACAGCCCTCTGCTCTTACCTTTAGCATAAGGCAGGTAATTTTCAGTCCCCAAACTCTAGGGGACACACACCAAGCTCTTACAGGGGTTCTGTGAACCAACCTCCTACCCCCAACAAAGCCTAGGCTTTCCTTCATCAAAGAACAGTCCCACAGTAATCAAATATTCTCTAAAAAGAAATCCTATTAAGCTTCTTGCTCAACCCTCTATATCCCCCTGTATATAACTCCCAAGGTGGGGATGGTAAACTAAGGGTCACAAAAAAGGGTCATATTCTTAGCATTCTCTGCACCTTTGGGCTATCATCTATCGTGCCCAGTCTTTGGGGCCTTGTTTGGAACTTGGTGACGAGAAAAGTCTCATTAAAAATCCTGTAACATATACCATTTAAATAAAGATATATTATTCTGGCAACCAGAAAAAAAGTAGACTTTGCAAATAAGTATTTATGCAGTTGGAAACAGACTATCTAGCTGTAGGAAATGAACAGAAGTGCAGATTCACCTGATAGATTATTATCTATTGGCAAAGACTATCCGATCACTCAGTTTGTTCCAGAAAACAAAACTGAAAAATAATACAGCACCTATCCACAGTGGATTTCTTAAATTACTCATGGAATTGCTACATAATGGATACCACTCAAACATTAATAGAAGATGTTTCTATATTTATTAACTTGGTAATGGTTCACAGGAGGCTGACCTAGAAATAGCTCTC
Source organism: Hyaena hyaena (assembly GCF_003009895.1). Lineage (NCBI taxonomy): Eukaryota > Metazoa > Chordata > Mammalia > Carnivora > Hyaenidae > Hyaena > Hyaena hyaena. The sequence continues at coordinate 4,064,967 of NW_024080672.1, forward strand.
AATACTGAGTAATAATGGAAAATACAGATTATGACCCTATCACTATTTTTTAAAACTCTATCCAGTGCTTCTGGCTCATGCAGTGAGAAGAAGTAAGCTAACACTGTCATCCTTGATTCCTCCATTTTTCTTACCCTCTACCAGCAGAATACTAGTGAAGCCTATTGGCTTTACACACCCATAACCACCTCCTAAGTCAGCTTTTTCTGCTTTTGCCTCCCCCCGCCCCCCGCCGGCTCCCAGGAGTCCATCCCAACACAACAGAGGGATCCTGTGAAAATACAAGTGTGATCTGGTCCCCACACTGCCTAGAACCCTCCATTGCCTCCCCATATCACTCAATAAAATCCAGTCTTCACAACGGCACACGAGGCTTACATACATGACTTACCTGAATTCCTGTCAGCTCTGGATCACCTCTGATCCAGATCAGATCTGATCCTGATCAACTCTGATCACCTCTCCTGCTACAAACACCTACACTCAACTGCATTTCAGACTCGAACATGCTAGGCACACTCTTGCCTTGGGGAGTCTTGGCAGTGGCTCTTCCTTCTGCCCCATTTATCCACCAGGTCCCCCTCCCTTTCCACCTTCATCTGTTGAACAAAGGGGTTGAGCACACACCAACGTGCCTCACCTGGAATGATCTGGAACTCATGGTGAGAAGGATTAGCAGGAACACAGTTCCCTTCTCCAAGTACTCAGGAGAGAGACATCTTGAGCAGAGGTCTAGATGAACAAATCCAAAGAGGCTGAGCTGCAAGACACCTTTGAATAGGGAAAAAATGAGAGCGGCCTTGCATGAGAGGAATGAAAATTGAAAAAAAAATTTTTTTACCGTTTTATTGGTTTCTGAGAGAAAGACAGACAGACAGACAGACAGTGTGAGCAGGAGAAGGTCAGAGAGAGGAGACACAGAACCTGAAGCAGGCTCCAGGCTCTGAGCTGGCTGTCAGCACAGAGCCCAACACGGGGCTCGAACCCACAAACGGTGAGATCATGACCTGAGCCGAAGTCGGACACTTAACTGACTGAGCCCCCCAGATGCCCCTGAGAGGAATGAAAATTTTAGATTCAAGTTCCAGCTTGCTCAAATCTTGGACTCTTGGAGGCACCTGGTCCCATGAGAAATTGAGTCATGGCAAAGTCCCTCCCATTGCTGGAGAGAGAAGGAGCCCAGGAGCCATCACCCAACAGTCCTGTTTTTCACTCCGTTAGGTGCTGAGTTTTTTAAACTTTTTATTTTGAAATCATTAAAACTTAAGAAAACAGTAGAGTCCAAAGTACTGTTCACTCTGCTTCCCCAATGGTGACAGCTTATAAAACTGTAGTACCTTGCCAAAACCAGGAAACTGACCAGTTAACAAGACGGCAGACCCTATTCCGTTTCCACAAGTGTCTAAACCTACATTCATAGTCACGTATGCATGTATGTGAATGTAGTCGTATGCAGTTTTATCCCATGTACAGATTTGGGTAACCACCACTAAATCAAGATACAATCTATCACCACAAACTTCTTCCCACTGTCTCTTTGTACCCATGCCCGCCTCTACCCCACTCCCCATCCATGGCCCCTGCAAATATCTGTTCTCTAGATCTATAATTTTTGAGAATGTTATATAAATGGAGTTAAATGAAATGTAACATTTTGGCATTGGCTGTTTTCACTCAGCACAATTTTCCAGAGATTCATCTAAGTGGTTGCATACATCAAGACTTGGTTCCTGGGCACCTGGGTGGCTCAGTCAGTTAAGAGTCCAACTTCAGCCCAGGTTGTGATCTCACAGTTCAGGAGTTCAAGCCCCACGTTGGGCTCTGTGCTCTCTATGCAGAGCCTGCTTAGGATCCTCTGTTCCTCTCTCTCTCTGCCCCTCCCCTGCTCACTCTCTCAAAAATAAATAAAACATTAAAAAAAAGAGTTGGTTCCATTTTGAGGTTCCTCAAAAAATTAAAAATAGAACCACCCTATGACCCAGCAGTTACACTACTAGGTACTTTATCCAAAGGATCAGGAATGTTGTTTCAAAGGGGCACATGCACCCAAACATTTATAGCAGCACTATCAACAATAGCCAAAGTATGGGAAGAGCCCAAATGTCCATTGACAGATGAAGATGTTACATATATATACATACACACACACACACACAATGGAGTATTACTCAGTGATCAAAAAGAATGAAACCTGGTCACTTGCAACAACATGGATGGAACCAGAGTACATTATGCTAAAAGAAATTAGTCAGAGAAGGACAAATGTCATATGACTCACTCATATGTGGAATTTAAGATACAAAACAGATGAACATAAGGGAAGGGAAGCAAAAAATAATATAAAAACAGGGAGGGGGACAAAACATAAGAGACTCATTTTTTTTCTTTTTTAAAATATAATTTATTGTTAAGTTAGCTAACAGTGTATACAGTGTGCTCTTGGTTTCAGGAGTAGATTCCCATGAAAGGGACTCTTAAATACAGAGAACAAACTGAGGGTTGCTGGAGGGGTTGTGGGTAGGGGGCATGGGCTAAATGGGCGAGGGGCATTAAGGAGGACACTTGTAGGAATGAGCACTGGGTGTTATATGTAGGGGATGAATCATTGGATTCTACTCCTGAAATCGTTATCACACTATATGCTAACTAACTTGGATGTAAACTTAAAAAAATAAAAATCAAAAAAGGAGTTGATTCCATATTTATTGCTGAGACATATTCCACGGTATGGTGTTCCCATGTTTTACCATTCACCCGAATGAAGGATGTCCAGACTGTTTCTGATTTGGAGCTACTGTGAACAAAGCCTTAGGAACACTCACGTACAGGTCTGTGAGTGTGTGTCTTTACTTCTCCAAGATAAATGCCCAGGAGTGCAATCACTGGCTCAGGTTTGCACGTTTAGCTTTTTCAGGAACCACCAAAGTGTTTTCCGGAGAACCTGCACCATTTTGCATTCTAGTCCCCCCAAACGTTTCCTTGCAGCCTTTGTAAATCTCTCTCCCATCTCCCTCCCTGTCCACCTCCACCTCAGTCCCCATGTGTTCGGTTGCCTTTCCTAGAGTTTTAGATAAATGAAATCCTATGTGGCATGTATACTGTTTTGGTCTGGCTTCTTTCCCTCAGCATCGTTATTCTCAGATTCATCCGAGTTGGAGCATGTGTCAAGAGTTCAATTCATCCTATTGTTAAGCAGAGGTCTATAGTACAGATATGCTACAGGTTGTTTATACATTTACCTATTGATGGACATTTGGGTTGTTTCCTTTTGTGGGGAGGCTATTTCCAATAAAGCTGCTATAAACATGCAAAAAAAAAAAAGTGATTCCATTTCTCCACATTCTGACCAGCATTTGGTGTTGCCATTATTTTCTATTTTAACCATTCTGGTAAGTGCCTGTTGGTATCTCACTGTGGTTCTAATTTGCATTTCCCTCTTGAGCAAAACGGTTAATCATTGGTGAATGATGCTGAACATCTTTTCACGTCCTCCTCTGTATCTCCAGTTTAGTAAAACATCCATTCATGTCTCTTGCCCATTCAATACTTGGATTTGCCTACTGTTGAATTTTGAGAGTCTTTTATATATTGTAGGTGTAAGGCCTGTGTCAGATAAGTGGTTTGCAAATATGTTCCGCTGGTCTATAGTTTGTCTTCAGCTCCTCTTAACAGGGTCCAGAAAAAAGGATTTTTTTTTTTTTAGTTCTGAAGTCCAATTTAGTCATTTTTTGTGGGTCATGCTTTCAGCCATGTCTGAGAATCCTTTGCCTACCCCTACAAAGAAGTTCTTTTATTCTAAAAGTCGTATAGTTTTACATTTCAAATCCATGATCTATTTTGAATTAATTATAGTGTGATGGTTAAGGAAAGGTTTACTTTGCTCCTTCACACAAAGGAACTCTACAGAATAAGGGTAAAAGGAGGTCCCAGGAGGATAGCTGTGAGCAAGGCATGAAGGAGAAAGAATCCAGACTGGACTGTGTGACTGAAGAGACCGCCATGCTGAGGACTGCCACCACCTTGCCCTGCTGCAGCACCACGTGACCATCACCAAAGCCAGTGAGTCCGACAGGAAAGGAGGCAGCTCAAAATCTGGGAAATGGGGTGGGGCACCTGGGTGGCTTAGTCGGTTAAGCGTCCCACTTTCGCTTAGGTCATGATCTCGCGGTTCGTGGGTTCGAGCCCCGCGTCGGGCTCTGTGCTGACTGCCAGCTCAGAGCCTGGAGCCTGTTTCAGTCTGTGACTCCCTCTCTCTCTGACCCTCCCCTGCTCACACTGTCTCTCTCTCTCTCCTAGAAATAAATAAAACAGTAAAAAAAAAAAAAAAACTGGGAAATGGGGAATCTGACTCAAGGCATTCCCAGGCAGCAGCTCTGCAGCAGGCCAGAGAGAGAGGTCAGTCCTTACAGAAGGAGACGGAAGTGTCTGGCAGTAATATTTTGGGGCAAACCAAAATGCAGCACATATATACTGGTTTGATTGAACTTGTAGAAAAGTGCACCAAGAAGCCATTGGAAGATGGAAGAGAGAATCAGAAAGAGGATCAACTGAAAGAGGGGAAAGAGGGCCATTATCAACTTCAGGAAAAGAAAGAAGTAAGAAAGCAAATACAGTGATCTGTACAGTATAATGCTTAGTCTGAACAATATTGATACAGGCGCAATAATATAAACATGGAACAGTAACTGAACAAAGGCTGTAATATGACTCTGGTGGGAAAACTGGAGAGGGAAGCAGAAGGCAAGGTATAGGGGAACCAAATCCTCAAATACCAGAGTAGGAAATTAAAAGAGAACGTCTACTACTGATAAATCAAAAGAAAGCACAATGCACATTTTTGACCTATGTGTGCATATATTGCTTTCATAAAATAAAAGCTAATTTTTGAAAACAAGAAGGAGTGCCATGTTGTCTAACACCAGAGATGCGATGCTCTCATTCTTTCCCTCCTTCAGGCACCATTCGCTGATGCAGGTTATGTATTAAGATTCTGGGAACTGATGAGGCAGCACATGTGAAAGCTATTCCTCAGCTTGTGCCCTAGCCACAGTCTGCCAGTGACCTTACTTCTAAGGATTTTGTCTTATGATTTGTTAATCCTTTTCTGGTAACATTGCTTCCAAGCTTGTTAAGCTTAACTGAGCACACTTCCTCCTTTAACTGCAGGTAATGCAATTTCAGTGCAGACTGGATAAAGCGCATTCTTGAATCGCATGCAGAAAACTTCTGCTTGATTTGATTTCATCATTGTGTGTTCCTGAAGAAAAGTGAGATTCATAGCAAATTGTTGTGTATTCAATATTCCCCGGTAAATTTTAGCTTTATGTTCCTGCGGGAACAACACTGACCCCAAGCAACAATAATGACAGTACTCCCTTAAGACTCTCATTATTTTCAGAAAGCCCTTGGAAGTGACGGACTTGTACAGCTTGTTCGCATAAGTTTCCCACACAGCCAATGAAAGAAACTAGTCAAGGAGAAACTAACATTTACTGAGTGGCTATTATATGTCAGGCACTGTGCTAGGGACTTTAATAAACGTATTGTCTACTTTCATCTTGGCAACTGCCCAGAGAAGTAGTATTATCCCTACTTTACATTTAAGGAAACCAGAGCCTAAAGATATTAAGTAATTTTCCCAAAGCCACACAGTTGTAATTCAAACCAACCATCAAGTCTTTTCACGAGAAATGTATGTAATTACAATTCCCAGCATTAATTTGAGCTTTGAGTGCTCCGTGATTCCATAGGGTTTTAATATTTAAAGAGCCACATATGAGTTAGCCTTGCTCCAAGTAGGAAACTTAGAAGACACTGACCTCATCAGAATTTTTAAAGTATGACGCTCTCTTTTGATGTAACGGTTTTGAAACCAACAAATGTTTACTGATCTAATGATTAATTAAAAGGCAATAGGAGATTCAAATAGCAATATGAGAAGAACACTGTATTAGGGACACAGTAACTAAAACCAAATCAAAATAACTCCACCTCTTAAAAGTCTTGTGACCTTGAACAAATTGCCTCAGCTTTCTATGATAAAACTGTCGGATTTACAGTAGCTAGTTCTCTCAGGGCTCTTATACCATTAAAAAAAAAAAGTGAAAAGAATACTATCCACTTTTGGATAAGCTCACAGTAAAGTGAAAAGCACATAGTAAGAATTTTAAATTTGCCATTGTTATAAAAGGTTTATAGCTGCAGCTGAAGCAATTTCCCCCACTATGTAAATGAAATTACATCAAATGGATAAGCATAAATGTTCATGAAGAATGCACAGTGTGGGGGCGCCTGGGTGGCTTAGTCGGTTAAGCGTCCGACTTTCGCTTAGGTCATGATCTCGCGGTTCGTGGGTTCGAGCCCCGCGTCGGGCTCTGTGCTGACTGCCAGCTCGGAGTCTAGAGCCTGTTTCAGTCTGTGACTCCCTCTCTCTCTGACCCTCCCCTGCTCACGCTGTCTCTCTCTCTCTCTCCTAGAAATAAATAAAACATAAAAAAAAAAAAAAAAAAGAATGTACAGTGTGGGGTACCTGGGTGGCTCAGTCGGTTAAGAGTCTGACTTCGGCTCAGGTCATCATCTCATGGTTCGTGGGTTCTAGCCCCATATCGGATTCTGTGCTGACAGCTAGCTCAGAGCCTGGAGCCTGAGGGTGGCTCACTGGGTTAAGCGTCTGACTTTGGCTCAGGTCATGATCTCACGGTTAGTGAGTTAGAGCCCTGCGTTGGGCTTTGTGCTGACAGCTCAGAGCCTGGAGCCTGCTTTGGATCCTGTTGTCTCCCTCTCCCTCTACATCCCCTGCTTGTATTCTCTCTCTTAAAAATAAACAGTAAAAAAATTTTTTTAATGTACAGTGTGAGATTTACCTGTGTTAACACCAAGCAGAGTTGAATCCCAAAACTTTGGCAATCTCCCCCGACAGACTGATACTAATAAAAGCAGCTACTTCTTAGAGATTTCTAACTATGTACATTTGACATTGGCCTTGATGCAGGTGGGGAAACCAAAAGATTCACTTCCTGCATTATATTACCCTTCCATCCGATATCCACCTTCTACCTTACACATGTGACGTAACGAGCTGACACACAGACAAACCTCAAAGGAGAAAATACAACCTGGCAAACAGAGCATAACCAAACCAATCCCTAGTAAAGAGAAATTAACAACTGCAGATAGCAGGCCACCTTTTAAAGGAGCTGGTTTACCCCAGCCCTGACTTGGAGCTAGGTGACCAGCCAGAGAACATTACCTTGGCTGGGAACAGATGACTGTTTATTTACATCTACGATTTCCTAACAAACAATAAAGTTGAATTACCTTTGTTTCCGGAGTCAGGATGTGCCGTGGAGATTTGTTTCGCAATGCTGGGTCCTCTAGATCACTCATTTATTCCCTAAGGACAATAATGAATAAAATTTCTCTGGTATATTACATTATTCGGCCCCCTCCGTGTCCTCCCACCTAACGCTTCTCCTTCATACGGCTGCGACATGATAGTATTCTTCCAGTTTTGTAACATCAAAAACAAAAACCTATCTAACAGATAATTTGGTCCACTTACTGTGCCCACATCTCAGAGTTAAAATCCGGCCATCATTACAAGTAATGACAGATTGAAATGCTATGTCATTGCGATTTTCATTACATTTCTTTTTGTGAGCCAGTCATGTTATAACAAAGCATTTATATTTATGCATTGGATGGTCACTTATTCGAGAACATTTAAGAACTGGTATTGCCAGGTGGCATGTCATGTCCGAAAGATTCATTAATGACATGTCTTAGTACTCACGGAGCGCCACACACCAGAGGGATTAGTTAGGTCTCTGGACTCTCAAGTCAGTATCCCTGAGGTCAAATGCTACTAGCCAGGAGACCTTGGGCAAGCAACATAAGTTCTGAGTGTCTCAGTTACCTTACCTATAATAATAACAGTACCCATTTCACAGGATTAAATAAGTTAATATTTATAAAGCAGAGGTGTACCTCATACATAAGAAATGTTATGATCATTTAATAAAATGGAATTCATTTTCTAGTGAGGGAGTCAGACAATAATTAAGAAAATTATATCTAATCATGGGACAAACACCAAGCAAACAATCTACACTCCAGTGGAAACACACCCATTCCTGTCACTGGCAGGCTGGGTTATTTGGATGAACTCCCCTGCTGAAAACAATTGGGAACCAAAACAACTTCAGTTTCTGAGTCTCCTGGAACAGAATGGAAGGGATTATAAAGCATAGGGCACACAGAAGAAGAGGATCCTTCCTTCCGAGGTTCACCCAAAAGCCATACTCTCAGGGCATGGGCGGCTTAGAAGTAAGCTGTACCCATGCTTCCCACCCTCCACAGGTCAGCAAGGACAATTAAGTTACTTTAGAACAGAAAAGGTCTGGGAGTTAGGCAATGATGGGGGGATTTGTTCCCAGAGGGTTTGGCCATGGGCTAGCGCTCACAGAGATCTCTTGTTTTCATGGTCTCACACTCCTCAAGCCATGAACTTAGTGTATATAAAGTGGTGGTGTCTGGTAGTGCCCCTAAATTCTTGAAAATCCTTTCTGGATTTAACTTGGCTTTAGGCCTTAAATCTTCGTACCATTTTTTTTTTTTAATGTTTTATTTATTTATTTCGAGGAGAGAGAGAGAGAGAGAGACAGCATGAGCAGGGGAGGGTCAGAGAGAGAGGGAGTGACANTGAATTACTAAATAAGTGAACAAGATAACTATGTCACGGTAAATGTTTTCAAAACAAATCTAAATAGTGTTTGAAAGATGTTGATAAGCTTTCCTCCCAATTTTATTTTATTTTTAAAATTTTGTTAGAAACCAAGTTGTTAACATATAGCCTAATAATGGTTTCAGGAGCGGTCCTCCCAATTTTTTTAAAAAAATTTTTAAAATGTTTTACTTATTTCTAGGAGAGAGAGAGAGGGAGAGGCAGCGTGAGCAGGAGAGGGTCAGAGAGAGAGGGAGTGACAGACTCTGAAACAGGCTCCAGGCTCTGAGCTGGCAGTCAGCACAGAGCCCGGCGCGGGGCTCGAACCCACGAACCGCGAGATCATGACCTGAGCGAAAGTCGGACGCTTAACCGACTAAGCCACCCGGGCGCCCCCCATTTTTTTTTTTTTTTTTTTTAAGGAAAAAGAGTAAAAATCCAAGGATATCCAAGAATACCCAAGAATACAAAGTAATAAGACCAGCAAGCGGGAATAGGAGTGGGAAGTTAGGACGAGTCAGCTGGTTTTGCTTGAATTTCAGAGAGAGGCCATACAAAGCAGCCTCGCCCAGGTCAAGTGTAAAACCAAAATGATTAGTAATATTTTGTTCCTTGCAATTGTGTACTTCTATACATGCGTTCATGTTAACCTGATGTGGGTTCGGGATGTGAGGCTATAAAAAGCAGATCCCAGTTCAGGCATGGGTGTAATGCCCAGTCTCTGAAGTTTATAAACCAAATCCAACAACACCGATGCAAACACACAGAAAGGAGAGAAGGAATATCAAACTACCAGAACATCGATGACAAGAAAGGAAAAGGCCACTGGAGATCAGCACCTAATTTTCAAAGAATGGAAGCATCTATAAAAAAAGAGGAATGAAGGAGAGGAGAAGAGGAAGGGAGGGAAGAAAAGAGCAAACATAAAAAAAAGGGGCAAGAAGAATAGCACTAACCCTCCGACACTGACCATGGTTATCCCTGGGTGAAAAGAATATAAATGATTTTTCTTTTCTTCATTTTGATTGGCTGTACTTCTTAAATTCTCTCAGCATGTGTTTTCTATTGCTCAGTTGCCACTATAAATGCTTTAAAGGAAAATAATCTATTTCCCAACCTCCAAAGCAATGCCAGGTTTGGTAGGATTGCAAAGGCCAGGTTTAACCCTGAAAGTTCTTATTTTAATTTCTAATATGCAAGTCTTACCCTCTAGGAATTCATTCTCTTTCGCTTTTGAGTGTTATCATTTATTGCACTTAAAAGTACACCTAAGAGGCCATTGAATTAAGAAGGAAGGAAGGAAGGAAGGGAGAAAGGAAGGGAGGGAAGGAGGGAAGAAAGGAAGGAAAGAAAGAAATGTCCTTACTCAAACTATCTACACATTTCTTTAAAAATATGACAAGATAAAATATTATTAAGAAATGTAAGCATTGCCCAATCTAAGCATATTTAAATTCTGTAACATTGAAAGTCACCTACGAGTCACTGGAGAGAGAAATCAACTTTTCACTGTAGGTGGCTTGTTTTGCAGATGCATCCCCCACTTCTATAAACTTTCCCATCACTTAAATATTTTACTAAATCCTCCTTCAATGAAGAACTTTTCAGATTGGTCAGGAAAAAAAATGTGACCATCCTACCTTTTTTCCCTTTTGAACAATATATTTTTCTATAACTCTCATAGACTGTCTCAAGGGAGAACTCTTTTTCGCTGCTAGTAACAGGAAACTATTTAAATCTGTGATGAAATCATAGGAATTTTTATTATCTCACTCAACTAGTAGTCTGGAGGTAGATGCTTCCAGGGTTCTTTCAGGGGCTCATCAATATCCTCAAGACCCAGACACCTCTCACACTCCCATGCCATCATCCTTAGTATGTTGGTTTTTAGTTCCACGCCTGTTGCTTCACTGTCACAATATGGCTGCTGCAACACCAGACATCACATCCTAATGCTGTGCTTAAATGTAAAAATCATGTGTAGAGCAAAAGATATTCTTCTCTCAGAAGGCTCTTTCCTTTATCCAGGAAAGAAAAATCCCCAGACGTCTTCCTTATGGCCCCATAAGCCAGAACTAGATCACATGGGTACTCCTAATTACAAGAGAGTCTGTTAAAGTATCTACAATTTAAGCCTTCCTCCTTGATCCAGTATTTTCCTCTGTGATAGGATGGCACTATGAGGGCTTGTTCTGTCCTCCTCTCCCAGGGGGTGGCCTGTCTTTGTTCCAGTCCCGGTGCACTGATTGAAAGTTTACTCTCTAAAACTAATCGCAAGAAATATGTGAAATTATATCCCTTTCAAACACACACTGTTGTGAATGTCATTTAAAAATCCACGAATGCTAAATTAAGAAATTAATGATATAAAGCATTCACATTTTCATATTTCATGCCCTGAAATATTCTACAAAAAAATCTTTCCACTAAGTCTACATTGTAAGTTGAAATAGGCATCATGCCTTTCACGATTTTTGTGCTTCAGAAAGTCCTCAGAACAACGATGCTCAGAGGTCAGTTGCTCTATGCACGCTCCTTCGGTAGAGTTATTCATGACCTCAAGGAACATCAAAATAATTCTTTGAAAAAGAAGAGCATCCTGCAAGATGAAGCAGGCTGGACTTCTGCTTTCATTAGTGAAAGTGACCTATGGCAATTACATTCTACCCAACCAATAAAAAGCACGCATGTGTTCCCAGGAGTGCAAGCGTCCTGAACCCTCCCCGAAATACACTGGTTCACATCCTCTAGCAGCTCAGGGCTGCAGTGGTATTCCCCAGATGGAATGCCTGTCCACTGGACCTCCAGTCTTAAGGGAAGGAAATTCACATCTTCTCAAAATCCTTTAAGTGCCCAAGGCTGGCAGGCTGCGGTCTAACGTGCTAGTTAAGACCGTAGGAGCGGGAGTCAGACCTCCTGGGTTCAAATCTGGCTCTCCCACTTACCAGGCATGCAACTTTGAGCAACCATTTAACTTTCAGGGCTAGGGTCTCCTCGCCCGACAACTGAGGGTAACAATAGCACCTACCTACTTGGGTTCCTGCGAAGAGTAAATGAGTTAACCCCCCCCCCCCCCAACCCCGACCCCGAGAGCACTGGAAACAGCTCCCGGCAGGCAGGCACACAGCGAACTCGTTAACATTACACCTTTCAACTAAGGGTGCCTGCGACTCTGTAACATTTTGCCTGGATAGGAAACAGTTCCTGTGAATTACAAAGTGGAATCCTGGGAGTTGAGTGGCCATGGCTGGGGACCCAGAGAGAAAGAGAAAAAAGAAATCAGGGCGGGGGCAGGGGAAGAGTTGCGGCAACATTTACCCCGCGGAGCCCACCTCCAGCCTCGGTCTCCTGGCCAGGGTCTCCTCTACCGTTTCTTCTTCCAGAGGAGTCCGACCGGCGTGCGGCGCAGCTCAGCCTTTCTCCAATCAGACACCCCAAGGCCGGCGCCACGGACGCGACCTGATCCAATCTCGTGCCCTTGAGGGCGGGAACGCGAAGTTACTACCTGCACCTGCGGCAGCTGTGGCCGCCTCCTGGGTTGGTGTTTCCACACACACACACCCACACCCCCCGCCCCGGGTTCTGGTTTCTCGAATCACTTGGCGAATGACCAACAGGTGGGCAGACAGATGTCTTTCCCGTGCAAAGGACCGACGTGTGGGAAGGTTCAATACACCGGAGTGCGCAGCTGAGGTCCCATCTCCCCGCGGCTGCCGGGAATCGCTAGCAGGGAAAGGGAGGCGCGCAAGAATGAAAGGCTACTAGCCCGGAGAGCCTATCTGGGGATCCACCTGGGGCAGTGAGCCTGGCACCTGTTCGCCGTGGCGCCCTCAGGCCGGAGCCCGGCGCGCTGCAAGCCCAGAACTGCCGCCAGCGCTGCGCGGAGCAGAAGTTGGAGGCGCCAGGGGAGACCAGCAGCAGCAGCAGCATTCGGCTTAGCTGGACTGCAGAGATTTCGGCAGGCACACCGTCCAGAAAAAAAAAAAAAAAGCCTGACCTCCCCAGGTTGTCTCAAATACACCCCCTCCGTTCTCGTGCAGGCGAGGTCGGCGCAGAGTCGTGGGATCTTCGGAAGCCCGAACAGGTGAGCAGTCAGGACGGTTCTGCATCCGCCAAGACAGAGTCCGTTCCCAGGTATCAACCTGGGGCGCTCCCCCCGGCTCCAGCTCCGGAGGAGAAGTTGCGAGCCGCAGGCGCTCTGCGTACATTTGCGTAATTTGCAATCTTTTCCTTGCGCAATTGGTGCTAAGCCTTTCCGTGCACACAACGGTGGTTGTGGAAAAGAGAATGTAGGGTAGAAGACAGAAGGCAGCCATCAGGACACCCCACCACCACCATCTATGAATAACTTGGGGGTGCTTCTTTGATCCGTAAAATACAGGGAGCAGGAGGTTTGCTGCAAACCGTGCTTTGGGGAGAGGGTGCCTTTTTAAGGGAAGAACTTTTGGCGGTTTTACCTTGCACTGTTTTCAAGTCGCTGCCCGAGTGTGCCCTCGGGGCATCCTGGGGAGGAGCCGGGGCGCCGCCTCGCGTAGGCGCTCCAACTTTCCCGGCGGTTCCGGGAGCAGAGCCTCCAACGACAAACACCGCTGAAGTTTCGCTCCCCGGCGCGCCGGCAACTCGCGTGAGCACCAGGCGCGTGGGGTGGGAAGGGCCCAGCGGCAACCTGGAACTGCTCCTCGGCGCGAGCTAACCCTGCGCGCTCGTGCAGTTAGAGCCGAGTGTGCACCGGTGTCGGGCTCCCGGTATCAGCACCTTCAGTGCTCGTGAACGGTCTTCTCGCTCCGCAGAGCGCTGTTTTCAAAGCTGGGAAGAAGCACCTGGGGTAGGAGCGCCTGGCGGCGCGCAGCAGGTGTCTCCTTTGGAGGAAGGAATTGCGCAAAAAGGATCAGAAACCTCTGATTTGTAACTAAAGATCTCAAGAGTCGAGGTGCCTGGTACCAAGTCGGTGCATATTTTAATACAGAACTAAAAAGAAGAGGACATTTGCCGCTTGACCTCATCACAACCGTCGCCTGGGGTGGCTTCCAAGAGACGTAAGCTTGGTCTCTGGGGAATAAAAGGAAGTTGGGACGGCGGTTTTCAAGGGAAGTGAAGTCTAGACCAGCTTCTCTGAAAGCGGCAAGGCAGAAGTTCTGTCAAAAGCAGAATTTAAAAGAAACAAAACATCATGAGCTTTTCCCTCGCTCTTATCGTCATGTAAATTCCCCTTGAAGAACCACGTCGGAAAGGATCCTGGGACAGAAGTCGCTGGAAAAACCCCTTGGAGGGAGATTTCGGAACTGTTGACAGGGGTCTAATAGTCAGTGCTCACCTATAGCTCACCCCGTTCCGGGCACCCTCTGCCCAGGTGCTCATCCAAGCGGAGGCCCCCCGGGGCCGAGTTGGGTCACTTTGGGGCGTCCCTCTACAATCAGGCAGGGTAACTGGCCAGGCCAGCTTCCTCTCGGCTGGGGTTAATCCAGATGCTCGGGAACCTCCCCCGGCGTCCCGGGCACGGGGACCACCTCACTGGCCTTGAAGGCCAGGCCAGGGTTGAGGCGGGCGAGTGCCAAGCTGTCTGAAGACCAGATGGGGGCGCCCTGGAGGCCACCGCTCGTCCGCCTGCGCCCCCGGGGACGCGGCGGTGCCCTCGGAGGGCGGCGCAGCTCTGGGCCCGCGGCTACGGGCGCTCGGACCCCTGCCGATCCGGTGCTGGGCGGGGCGAGGGGAGGAAGTGGGGCTGGGGGCACGTGACTTGGACAAACCCAGTAACCGAGTTCTGTTTGCTTCCCGGGTACAGGCCGCCGCCTAGGCTCTTACCCCGTAGCCTGCTTTCCTGCCGCGGACCGCAGGCCCCACCAGGAGAGGGGGCCCTTCCCCACCCGCCGCGCCCCGCGCCGCCCGGCCATGGCCGACAGCGGCGGCACGGGCAGCTCCGGGCCCTGGTGGAAATCGCTAACCAACAGCAGAAAGAAAAGCAAGGAAGTCGCGGCAGGGGCGCAGCCGCCCGCCCAACCTGCCCCCGGGGAGCCCGCGCCGCCCGCGCCGCCCAGCGCGGACTGGACTAGCTGCTCCCGGGAGAACCAGCACCCCAATCTCCTCGGGGGCGCCGGCGAGCCCCACAAGCCGGACAAGTCGTGCGGGGAGAAGTCAGGCAGCAGCCGCCGCAACTTGAAGATCTCGCGCTCCGGCCGCTTTAAGGAGAAGAGGAAAGTGCGCGCCACTCTGCTCCCCGAAGGAGTCAGGTCCCCAGAGGAGGCGGGCTTCCCTGGTGACCCCCACGACGACAAGCAATAGCCAGAGCGCTGCGGGACTGCCTCTCTCCCCACCACTCCCCCCTACCCTAACCCGAGAATTCCGGCCCTCCCCTGGCTCCAATCCCACCGACTTCTGAATATTCACACAAGGCCTCCACGACTTTAATTTCCTGGAAATTGAAGTGTCAGTTGGGTTTTCCATATTTCATGGTTCAAGGAGGCATTGAATATTTATTTGTGGTGAGCGAAGATACCTGCCGCAGAGGAAGTTGGCGTAACCGTGTTTAACCCCCAAAAGTTCTCTGGTGGCCTCCCACCTTTTGCCACCTGGGGAGTGAGAAGGGTACTTCTATGAGCTGGTAACTCTACTGGAACTGAGCCGACCCTCAAATGAGGAAGCAGTGCTCGGATCCAGGACCCGCTGTCGGAGAGCAAATCACAATGCTGTTTTTAACGCCAGAGAAATGCACTTTAGAAGTACTTCTGTAGACTCAGACCTAAGTGAAGGGCTGAGAGGGAGCAGGAAGCATTCTTAGGTAGAAGCATTATAAGTAAGGCAAGACTGCTTTTAATGTTGAGCTACAAAACTGTACTACCTATTTTAGTGCGGACCATTAAAATCGTTGCACTGTAAGCCTTAAGGTGATATTTGTGTTTTTTCCATTGCAGGACTCAAGTCCATCATACTTAAAAGCAGGCATACAAAATTCAGAGTGACAGAGTTAATCATTTGCCACACAGCATATAACAGCTACTCTTGGATTGCTACAGGGAGGGGCTCCCTTCGCAGAGCTAGCAACATCCAGACTGGCACCAGTTAGCCGGATGTCTCTATTTACTAACTAAATTTGAGGAAGGGAGGGAGAAGTATGAAATAATTACTCCTAAATTCTCTTTGTTACTTCCGTACATCTTTGCACAGTAGAGCAACTCACAAGTAATAATTCTCTTTCTTATCCATTGTTAACCCTACTAACAATGCCCTGAAAATTCTTACTCAAACAGATGGACTGAACTCCTAGTTTGTGCAAAGCCGTCTTCTTTTCCCATCCCTTTGCTTCAAAAGCTTACTTCTTTAGTCTGATTTATGCATTTATCTAGTTTCATAGCCTTTAGATGTACTAATCTGAAGATTCTGAACAAAAATCAACCTGTTTGCTTTTGTTACAAACTTCAAGAAAAACCGTAAATGAATACCACTTGCTTTCAGCAAATTACAAGGGAGGTATTGTAGTGGTTAAGCGCCACTGGGCTCTTTCCCACCACAATTCAGTTCATTTATAAACATCCAGAAATACATAGCAGGGAAATAGTAGTGGTCAAAGTGTGTGTGTGTCTATATACTTACATACATACATACATACATACATACATATATACAGTTTAGATAATTATAAGCAAGACATTGGAGCTTCTAAATATGTTAAATAGAAAGAGGCAATTTTTTGTTTCTCTCAAATTAGTAATTTACAAAATAGCAAAATGTGTTCATTGGCTAAAGAGATTTAACAAAGAAACTTGATGAAAATGGCTAACTTTGTGAATCAAGCTTGGGTACCAGCACAATAATGGAGTTTACCATTTGATACATGAGTTTCCACATACCAAAGATTACTCTGAAGGAAGTTGTTTATATGAGGATATTGAACATCTTATATTAAAAGAGAAAATATTTGACCTCTTTTTTTAATCATGAAAAGACTTTTTTGCTGTGTATTTAGAACTGGGAATATGTAGCCAAAATCTCATCAGAGTGAGCCTCCTGCATGAGGAAGATTTTATATCACTTTTAAGTGGGCCTCCCCTCCTAGACTCTGATGAAAAAGCAGGAGAGGAAAGCATGCTGGGGAGATTTATGGTAAGAAGGGGACCGTGGGCTTCGCAGATCACTGGGAGTAAAGCAAGGAGAAACTGTCAAATAAAGCCTTGGAACACCTTCATAAAGCATTTTGATTTCACTTTGTAGAAAGTAATCAAAATTAGGGTGAATAAGTATCCCAAATAGTTTTCCCCTCCCAGGAAGACCAATAGATTAGGACTATACGCATTTACAAAATTAATCCTGCAATTGCATAAGTTGAAAATTTTATACTAGTTATTCCACAGTTTTATTATTTTAAAAAACATTTTTTCTTCTTAAAAAGTCCTTTTGATTCACAAAACATTGGCATTTTCCCAGGTTCTGCATCTTGCTTGGGATCCCATCCAAGTCTAGAATTGCTGCGGATAATCAATAGCAGACCTATAGCAGTGGAATTTATCAACATGGCATCTTTACCTCACTGTTCTGGAAGAATCAGAAACCAGGCTAATGGCAGTTATGACAGCGAATGCAATTCACAATCTACAGTTGCGGTTTGTAATTACAGAGTTTTAAAGCAGTCCTAATTATGCAGTGGGAGGAATGCACTGATTTAATCCCAGCTCAGTGAAATCAGAAACCAGGCAAAACTGGTGGGATAAAAAGATCGTGGGTAAGATGAGATAATTTGACAAAGTGTCTTGCTGGGATTTATATGCTTTACAGATGATTAATTACATTCTCATATATACAGATCTAAAAAATTTTTAAACCTCAAGATAATGTATAGTAAATCAAGGGAAAGTGTTGAATTAAAGTTGGAGTTAATTAGATTGGAGACTTTTGCTTTCTTTAAACCCCTTTTGCAAATGAAATTTCACCCGCAAGTTTGGAAACCATTAAAGAAATGTTAATAGCATGCTTCTGAATGATATGGGAGGAAAGGGATAAAAATCTAGTTGTGTGTTTGCTAAATCTTTCAAAACCGTGATAGCTATATGCACAGGGGGCTTTTCTCCTTCGTGACTCTCCTTGTAAAGTCAGTGGCCAAGCAATGACTCATATCACTGGTCACTTGAACATCCCTTTGTGTTCATACTTCCATTGTTCATCTGATTCTGCACCTTGAGAGAGGAGATTCTATTTTGTATATGCAGTCGGGACATTCCACTTCAGTGGAAATACTTCACTGGGAAGTATTTCTTGTGCTTTGAAACATAATGTAAACTCAGCAAGCCTGATTTTGCCACATCCTTAGAAACTATAAACCTAACGAACAGTAGCATTGGCGAAAGCATTGTCAAAAATCATTCTCCTGAGATGCTCAGAAGAAAACATTTGGCACCTTCAAATAAATAAATAATAAGAATATAAGCAGAAATAATTTCAAATAAAAAGTGAACCAGTAAGGAATTACTAAGAGTGGGATAATAATATCCAGTAACCACAGGACCCTTTTATGAGAAAAAGAGAACAAGAATATTATTTTTCCCTAGCTGAGAAGTGTCAGCCAGACTACAAACTAACACACAAAAAGCTGGCCTGATAGATCCCGTAAGGGAAACTGATCTTTTAAAAATCTGTTTGAGGGGCACCTGGGTGGCTCAGTCGGTTTAGCGTCTGACTTGAGCTCAGGTCATGATCTTGTGGTTTGTGAGTTTGAGCCCTGCCTCGGGCTTTGTGCTGCCAGCTCAGAGCCTGGAGCCTGCTTCAGATTTGTCTCTCTCTCTCTCTCTCTCTCTCTCTTTCTCTCTGTGTCCTTCCCCTGCTTGCGCTCTGTCTGCCTGTCTGTCTGTCTCTCTCAAAAATAAATAAACATTAAAAAAATTTTTAATCTATTTGAAAATAATAATAAAATAAAAGTCTATCTTATTCCTGGGTGTTTTATAATTATACAGAAATGTAGGAGATTCTTTCTTGGGATAAGCTCAAGTGTATCTTCATGGCTTCATGGTAAGTAGAAAGTAGAACGAGATGTATTTTATCCCCTTCCAGTGTCAACATACAAGTACCTTAGACTAGAAACAAGTGTGCAGCCCCATGTTTTGACAAAGGCAAACTTTGTCATTGATAAGCCGGCTGTCCATTAGGTATTGTTCTTCTCACCTCCTTTCTGTACTCCCCCACCCCATTCTCACTTGCCTCAGAGCCATGGCACATGCATTCCCATTAAGCTCAGAGTTGTAGAAGAGGGGTACCAGGAGGCACAGGGGCCTTCCTGGGCCTCCTGCAGGCATGGCATATTGACAACCACTTTGTCAAAAGATGGCCTTGCAGATTTGGAATATGGGAAGAATAACGTTCATGACAAGAGAAGATTATCACTAAGGAGACAGGACATAAGGAAACAACACAGGCCTTCCCTAGCAAAGGACAGTTCACCATTTGTACAGAAATGGAAACAGCTATAGACCACCAAAAATAAGAAGACATAAGCAATCCCTTCTGGGTATTCAAAGCAAGGAATTGAGCCATGCTTCCAAACTGAATTGTGCTACAGAGGACAAAATCATGGGCTCATAATTGCCATGGCAGAGCTTTTGATAAGCCTCATGCAGTAAAAAGATCCATGAGGAAGTGGTTTTAATTCTGAGATATGTAACGAGATTGTTACCGATGAGACAAAAATATCTGGCCCTAAAACCAGAGAGGGTCATGATGAAGAAGCTAAAGGTACCTAGCCCTGAGAGGAGCCACTGAACTACATGTCCATTGAGTAGGGAATATGGGACACATCTTGGACATCCTCTTGCTTTTTTTTTGGAAGGGATCCTTGAGCTACAATACCCTGGATTTTCATTTCTTTCTAGTCCCAGTCAACAAGTATAAATGCTGAGTCATACCCTACAAGAATGGCAGCAAAAAGTTCCCACATAGTTTGCCAAGACACTGGATCGCAGTTCTCTCTCTGACTTGCTCTTGCATGAGTCTTTGACAGTCTGTTGTCAGTTGATTATTCTGTAAAATGATGGGATGGAGTCTATACTCCAGCTTTAAAACTCTCTTGAGTATTCTGCAATTTCGAGCAGCTGGTTGTAAAAGCTAGTTCACATGATGCTCATTGTTTACTTTGGAGCACAAAAGCACCACCTCTTCAGTACTAATGGTCACATGGGAGCCAGGGAGAAGATTCATAGACTGTGATAAGGCTCCCACCTTATGGTGTGGTGCTACCAACACCATGTTGTCACCTGATCCAACAGGGTTTTTCTGCTCTACAGGAACATCAAGGCTCAATATTCATGCTAGAATCAGTTAGCTAACAGTTTGCCTTGTTACCTCTGCTTGGCATATTCTTTGTCCACCTGCCTGGCAGAGCCTCAATCTATCTTCAAGATTCAAGAGTCTCCTCCTGGGTAACAGTCAGGGACCTCCTTCTCCCAAAACATAGCTACTGGGAACATCTATCAGTGGTACCTTCAAGCCCGTGTTACCCACCAGCACTGACCATGTTATGTGCATATGATCATGTGACTCTCTGTCCATTTAGTTGGGGAGCTCAGGGGAATTCGAGGGGGCAATGCTTATTTTTCATTCCCCTGCATGAACTTGTGGCTAATCTACTAGGACATGGACCCTCCAGTAGCTCATGCAGCTAGAGTGCAGCTCCCTTAGGGAAGCAGGCTATGTCTGGCTGGTAGAGAAATGTCTGAGGGTTGTGAATCAGTCAGAGTCTGATCAAGAGAGAGAAAAACACAGTAATTTGGACAGGGAACATTTAATAATATCCATAACAGGAATGGCTAGTAAGAAGTAATGAGAGATTGGCCAGTTAGAAAAAAAGAAAACCCAAAAAAGATAGATATAGATGAAGATAAGGGGTAACTGCTACCCCAGAGCTGAGATAGATTGCTCAAGGAAGGAAGGCCCTCTCTTGCCTCTAACCCCTCCGACCTTACTGGAAAGGTACAGCCATGAACTACTGATTGGCAAAGAAGTCACTGCCATGCCACACCAGAGGACTTGCTGGAAATGTACCTTCTAGAACTGGTACTGTGTTCCAGTGGGCACTAAAGCACTAATCACTAAATTATTTGAACCCTGTGGATAGAATTATAGAAAAAATCACTGCATGAATAAGAATGGGAAGAAATATAGATTTCTGTAGGTTGGCTATATTAGTTTCAAGAGGGACTTGCTTGCCATAAAGTACTTTTGCAAAGTGAGAAAAAGTTGTTCCTTCCTATGAATGGACTTCAGCCCTGACCCATTCCCAGAGCAGATACTCTTGCACAGTAAACAGCCTACACAGCCTGACACAGCAGCTGTGAGTCCACGAATAGACAGAACTATGCCCCAAAGGTGACAGGCTTCAGGAAAGGACTGGCCCACCTGACTGAAAACCCAGGTTCTAGATCCAGTTTTCTAACCAGTAGTTGTGTAATCTTGGGCAAATCACTTACCTGCTCTGGGTTTTCATTTTCTTACTTATAAAAGTTCATACACTACAAGTTCAAAAATTCTATTATTATAATGTGTATATAAAGGAAGCAGTGTCTACCTTGATATTCAAAATCAAACCAGATTTCCAAAACCTGTAACAAACTCCAGAGTAGCATTGCAATCGGCCTGGCGCCCCTCACCACCAACATATTCGGGGATGGTGGTGGTGAGGGTTGTGATCAGATCCACCCATATCAGCTCTTCTAGCTACTGGAACTCTCTTCCTTTGTATAAAGTACAAATCATAATATAACTCCTACTCTTCCTTTCAGTTTCAATGATGACATTGGTTATTCCAGTAAGAACCCCCAGAGGAGTTGGGTCCCCCTGGTCTGGGTTCCTGCAGTGGACTGCACAGAATGCCATCCCATAGAGAGTACCATCCCTTTCTCCACCACCAGATGGTAAGTTGTTTCAGAGAAGGACTCTGATTCCCCCTGGCTCTGCTATGCCCAGCACAGTGTTCGTTGTTGAGCCAATGAAGATTTAAGTCCAATTTCTGGCAGGAATAGTATAGTAGTTAGGACAGTGGGCTCTGCAGTCAGATGGGTTAGATTTTATTTTAATGTTTGTTTATGAGAGAAAGAATGAGAGAGAGAGAGAGAAAGCAGGAGCACAAGCAGGGGAGGGGCAAAGAGAGAGGGAAAGAGAATCCCAAGCAGGCTCTGTGGGGACAGCACAGGGCCCATGGTGGGGCTTGATCTCATGAACAGAACAGTGAGCTCATGACCTGAGCCAAAATCAAGAGTCAGACACTTAACCAACAGAGCCACCTAGGTGTCCCAGATAGGTGAGATTTAAATTCTGGCTTTTCCAAGATGTCTAAACCAGAATTTAGAATCACGATAATAAGAGTACTAGCTGGGGTCAAAAATATATTAGAATCCCTCTCTGCAGAGATAAAAGAAATCAAAGCTAGTCAGGATGAAATAAAAAATGCTACAACTGAGCTGCAATCTCAAATAGATGCCACAGTGGCAAAGATGGATGCGGTAGAGCAGCAAATCAGCGATATTGAGAACAAACTTATGGAAAATAATGAAGGAGAAAAAAAGAGGGAAACTAAGGCAAAAGAGCACAATTTAAGAATTACAGAAATCAGTGACCATTAAAAAGGAACAACATCAGAATCATAGGAGTCTCAGAAGATGAAGAGAGAGAGAAGGGAGTAGATGGGTTATATGAGCAAATCATAGCAGAAAACTTTCCTAACCTAGGGAAAGACACAGACATCAAAATCCAGGAAGCACAGAAGAGTCACATTAGATTTAAAAACAAAACAAAACAAAACAAAACAAAACAAAAAAACAAAAAAACGACCGTCAATAAGGCATATCATAGTTAAATTCACAAAATACTTAGGCAAGGAAAAATTCATGAAACCAGCAAGGGATAAAAAAGTCCTTAACCTACGAGGGAAAACAGATCAGGTTTGCAGCAGACCTATCCACAGAAACTTGGCAGGCCAGAAAGGAGTGGCAGGATGTATTCAATGTGCTGAAACAGGAAAATATGCAGCCAAGAATTCTTTATCCAGCAAGGCTGTCATTCAAAATAGAAGAAGAGGTTAAAAGTTTCCCAGATAAACAAAAATTAAAGGAGCTCCTGACCACTAAACCAGCCCTGCAAGAAATTTTAAGGGGAACTCTCTGAGGGGAGAAAAGATGAAAGTAAATACATACATACATACATACATACATATATACATACATACATACATACTCACCAAAAGCAACAAAGACTAGAAAGGACCAGAGGACACCATCAGATACTCCAACTCTACAAGAAACATAATGGCAATAAATTCATATCTTTCAGTACTCACTCTAAACATCAATGGACTAAATGCTCCAGTCAAAAGACATAGGGTAACAGAATGAGTAAAAAAAAAAAAAAAAAAATGTCCATTCTATATGCTGTTTACAAGAAACCAATTTTAGACCCTAAAGACACCTTCAGATTGAAATTAAGGGGATGGAGAACCATCTATCATGCTAATAGTCAACAAAAGAAAGCCAGAGTAGCCATACTTATATCAGACAATCTAGACTTTAAAATGAAGACTGTAACAAGAGATGAAGAAGGGCATTATGTCATAATTAAGGGGTCTATCCACCAGGAAGACCTAACAATTGTAAACATTTATGCTCCAAATGTGAGATCACCCAAATATATAAATCAATTAATCACAAACATAAAGAAACTCATTGATAATAATACCATAATAGCAGGGGACTTCAACACCCCACTTACAACAATGGACATCATCTAATCAGAAAATCAACAAGGAAACAATGGCTTTGAATGACACACTGGAACCAACGGTCTTACCTGATATATTCAAAACATTTCATCCTAAAACAGTGGAATATACATTCTTCTCCAGTGCACATGGAATGTTCTCCAGAATAGATCACATATTGGGACACAAAATCAGCCCTCAAAAGAAGAAAAAGATTGAGATCATACCATGCATATTTTCAGACAAATACTTGGAGACTAAAGAACATCCTACTAAAGAATGGGCTAACCAAGAAGTTAAAGAGGAAATTCAAAAAGTACATGGGAGCCAATGAAAATCATAACACCACAGCCTAAAACCTCTGGGATACAGTAAAGGCAGTCATAAGAGGGAAGTATATAGCAATCCAGGCCTTCCTAAAGAAGGAAGAAAGGTCTCAGATACACAACCTAACCTTTCACCTTAAAGAACTGGAAAAACAATAGCAAATAAAACCCCAAACCAGCAGAAGTCAGGAAATAATAAAGATTAGAGCAGAAATCAAGGCTATCAAAACAGACAAACAAACAAAAAACAACAGGAGAAAAGATCAATGAAACCAGAAGCTGTTTCTTTGAAAGAATTAACGAAATTCATAAACCACTAGCCAGTTTCATCAAGAAGAAAAAGGAAAGGACCCAAATAAACAAAATCAAGAATGAAAGAGGAGAGATCACAACCAACATAGCAGAAATAAAAACAATAATAAGAGAATATTATGCGCAATGATATGCCAATAAAATGGGCAATCTGGAAGAAATGGACACATTTCTAGAAGCATATGAACTACAAAAACTGAAACAGGAAGAAATAAAAAATTTGAACAGACCTATAACCAGTAAAGAAATCAAATTAATAACCAAAAATCTCCCAAAAAACAAGAGTCCAGGGCCAGATGGCTTTCCAGGGGAATTCTACCAAACATTTAAGGAAGAGTTAACACCTATTCTCTTGAAGTTGTCCCAAAAAATAGAAATGGAAGGAAAACTTCCAAACTCTTTCTATGAAGCCAGCATTACTTTGATTCCAAAACCAGACAAAGACCCCATGAAAAAGGAAAACTATAGACCAATTTCCCTGATGAACATGGATGCAAAAATCTTCAACAAGATATTAGCCAACCAGATCCAACAATACATCAAAATAAGTATTAACCACGACCAAGTGGAATTTATACCTGGGATGTGACAGGTTCAATATCCACAAAACAATCAATGTGATTCATCACATCAATAAAACAAAGGACAAGAACCACCTGATCCTCTCAATAGATGCAGAGAAGCATTTGACAGAATACAGCATCCTTTCTTGATAAACACCCTCAAGAAAGAAGGATATAAGGATCATACCTTGAGATCATAAAAGCCATATATGAAAGACTCAACACTAAGATCATCCTCAATGGGGAAATCTGAGAGCATTCCCCCTAAGGTCAGTAATAAGACAGGGATGCCACTCTCGCATCTGTTATTCAACATAGTATTGGAAGTCTCAGCCTTGGCAATCAGTCAACACAAAGAAATAAAAGGCATCCATATATCATCCAGGAGGAGGTCAAACTTTCACCCTTCACAGACAACATGATACTCTCTATGGAAAACCCAAAAGATTCCACCAAAAAACTGCTAGAACTGATCCATGAATTCAGCAAAGTGGCAGGATATAAAATAAATGCACAGAAATAAGTAGCAATACTATCCACCAACAATGAAGCAACAGAAAGAGAAATCAAGGAATCAATCCCATTTACAATTGCACCAAACACCATAAAATACCTAGGAATAAATCTAACCAAAGAGGTGAAAAATCCATACCCTGAAAACTATAGAAAGCTTATGAAAGAAATTGAAGAAGACACAAAACAACAGAAAAATATTCTATACTCCTGGATAGGAAGAACAAATATTGTTAAAATGTAATACTACCCAAAGCAATCTACATATTCAATGCAATACCTATCAAAATAACACCAGCATTGTTCCAAGAGCTAGAACCAACGATCCTAAAATTTGTATGGAACCAGAAAAGACCCCGAATAGCCAAAGCAATCTTGAAAAAGAAAACCAAAGCAGGAGGCATCACAATCCCAGACTTCAAGCTGTATTACAAAGCTGTAATCATCAAGACAGTATGGTACTGGTACAAGAACAGACACTCAGATCAATGGAACAGAATAGAGAAGCCAGAAATGGACCCACAAACCTATGGCCAACCTATCTTTGACAAAGAGAGAAAGAATATCCAATGGAATAAAGACAGTCTCTTTAGCAAATGGTGCTGGGAAAACTGGACAATGACTTACATAACAATGAACTTGGACCACTTTCTTACACCACACACAAAAATAAACTCAAAGCGGATGAAAGACTTAAACATGAGACAGCAAGCCATCAAAATCCTTGAGGAGAAAGCAGGCAAGAACCTCTTTGACCTTGGTCGCAGCAATTTCTTATGCAACACGTCTCCAGAGGCAAGGGAAACAAAAGCAAAAATGAACTATTTGTACCACATCAAAATGAAAAGGTTCTGCACAGCAAAGGAAACAATCAGAAAAACTAAAAGGCAACCAACAGAATGGAAGAAGATATTTGCAAATGACATATCAGATAAAGGGTTAGTATCCAAAATCTATAAAGAACGTATCAAACTCAACACTCTGAAAACAAAAAATCCAGTGAAGAAATAGGCAAAAGACATGAATAGACACTTCTCCAAAGAAGACATCCAGGTGGCCAAATGACATGTGAAAAAAATGCTCAACATCAATCATCATCAGGGAAATACAAATCAAAACCACAGTGAGATACCACCTCACACTTGTCAGAAAGGCTAAAATTAACAACTCAGGGAAAAACAGATGTTGGTGAGGATGCAGAGAAAGAGGAACCCTTTTGCACTGCTGCTGGGAATGCAAACTGGAGCAGCCACTCTGGAAAACAGTGTGTAGGTTCCTCAAAAAATAAAAACTAGAACTACCTTATGACCCAGCAATTGCACTACTAGGTATTTATTCAAGGGATACCAGTATGCTGTTTTGAAAGGGCACATGCACCCCAATGTTTATAGCAGCACTATCAACAGTAGCCAAAATATGGAAAGAGCCCAAATGTCTATCAACAGATGACTGGATAAAGAAGATGTGGTACATATATACAATGGAGTATTACTCAGCAGTCAAAAAGAATGAAATCTTGCCATTTGCAGCTACGTGGATGGAACTAGAGGGTATTATGCTAAGCGAAATTAATCAATGGGAGAAAGACAAATATATGACTTTACTCATATGAGGACGTTAAGACACAGAATAGACAAACATAAGGGAAGGGAAGCAAAAATAATATAAAAACAGGGAGGGGGACAAAACATAAGAGACTCTTAAATATGGAGAACAAAAGAGGGTTGCTGGAGGGGTTGTGGGAGGGGGGATGGGCTACGTGGGTGAGGGGCATTAAGGAATCTACTCCTGAAATCATTGTTGCACTATATGCTAACTAACTTCGATGTAAATTTAAAAAATAAACTAAAGGAGGAGGGGCAAGACGGCAGAGAAGTAGGGAGCTCCGCACATTGCACTCGCCCCCGTATCTCACACGGAAAAGATCTGAAGCCATAGGAAACCTTACAGAACCCAAGAGATTGGGAGAAAAAGGACGCAGAATCCACTGAGAAAGCCTTCTAACGTGAGTGCGAACTGGGGAAGATAAAATCGGGCCGGGATCGGAGACTCCAGGGATGGGGGGCAATCCCCCTCTGCAGGGAGTGAGAGGGGAAAAAGAGTCTGAAATCGCTCAAGACATGGTCCCTGTCGCTGGGAAACAGAAAAACCTCCGCTCAGGGCACAGAAGGACCGTGTGTGCCAAATCCCTGCGCGCCAGGTCCCCACGCGCCAATTCGTCCCCGAGCGGCTGCGCGCTGACCACTTCTTTGTGCTCCTGGCTGGCCGGACTCCTGGGGGAGCCACGCGTGCGTACCGGGTGGCGCACTCCTGGCTGGCTGGAACTCTAGAGGGAAGGCGAAGGGTTTAAACACTGGGAGATTTGCCCCCGAGTTCGTGTTCCAGGTGACGAGACACAGAGGGACCTGGTTTCCCTCTCTCCAGCAGGCCCCGTGCGCCCCGCAGGCAGACCCCCGCCCATGCTCGCCAACCCGACCCAGCGATTCTGGCTCCGTCCCCAGGTCTAGGGAAGAGGCTTGGAATTGCCCCGAGGGGATCGCCTGCAACGTTGTGTCTAAGGCAATTTCAGTGGGGCGCGCAGACTGGGATTTGGAAACTAGGCCTGGCCTGGGTTAAAGAACGTGACCCACTTTGACTGCGCCCCCGGCACGGGGACTTTACACACTCAAAAAAGTGAGGTGCAGCGCTTGGTTCAAGAAGGGACTGGAGCGCCGCCACTCTCCTCCCCACAACCGCCAAGGCAGAGCTCCCGCCTGACGCATTGGATCACGCCACGCCCATCCCTGCCTGAGAGCTGCCCTCCTCCCTTTTTTGTTTTTGTTTTTTTCGTTTTTTTCTTTTTTTTCCCCCGGAACACTGACCTGATTAACTCTGGTCACCGGCTTGCTTAAAAAGTCACATTTAGTCCATTCTGTAGATGTAAATTCTACACCTACCGACCTTTTCATCTCTTTCTCTCAGGAGAAATTAGACTATATAGTTTCTCTGGATAACACGTGTCTTTCTCTCACCTATCCAACCATATTCCACCCTTTAGCTCTTTGAAAAAAGCTTCTTATCCTTTCTGCCTGTTCATTCTATTTCCAATTTTGCCTCATCCCCGCCCTACAAGAAATCCTGAGGGGGACGCTCTGAAGGAAATGTTGCAAGGAACAAAAATACCAGAGACACCACCACAAACATGACCCCACAAAAGACACAAAGACTCTAAACCCACATATTTCAATAATAACACTCAATGTAAATGGGCTGAATGCTCCAATCAAAAGACATAGGGTAGGAGAATGGATAAAAAATCAAAATCCATCTATATGCTGTCTACAAGAAAAAATAAACTAAAAAATATTACTATTACAGAAAAAATAAAATTAAAAATATAAAAGAAAAATAAAAATAATTGTATCCAATTCACTGGTTTGTTATGACGGTTGCATTGAAACTATACAAAACTGTACTCACACGTGGTAAGCCCTTAATAAATATTAGTCATTCTTATTATAACCAAAATTCAATTCTATTTATCATTATTTGTGTAGAGGGAGGAAGTGGGAAGGTAAAATGTGGCTTGTCCCAGGTCCTGCATAACTTTGAAGAAGACCCTGAAGCAGTTTAGAAATTCAAAGCCTTTCCTATAAATTTTAAATCTAGGAGCACTCACACAAGCTCACTCTGACAGCTGATTATCTAAAATAGTGGTCATCTTTAGAACTGTCACGTGTTAGGAAGGAGAAGTGCCCTGACATCCTCCAGTTGATCATGGTAAGAACATGGACTGTGGCCACCCTGATCTGGGCATCGCTGAGACTACAGGCACCAGGGAATATCTGGAGGGGGGGAAGGCAGTTCTCGGAGGGGGCACAGAGCTATGGCTTTTCAGGAATAAAAAGTAGAATTTTACCCATTGCACCCTCTAATTGTAGGGGCACTTACCTGTCTTTTTAAAAAAATTTTAATGTTTTATTTTTGAGAGAGAGAGAGAGACAGTGTGAGCAGGGGAGGGTCAGAGAGTGAAGGAGACACAGAATCCAAAGTTACCTGTCTTATTTTTGCAGTGTAATATTTAATTGAGGGAATCTTTAGCTTCAGCACAAAGCAACAACTATTTATTGAGTATGTACTACATGCAAATTCCTGTATGGGCCACAGATGTTTTTAGTGCTTCACATACTCCCTAAATTTAAGCACTGGTTGTGCCCTTTCATTAATTAATTGGTTCAATAAATATTTATTGAGTTCATTCATTCTTTTATTTATTCAGTGTGCCTGTTAGATACCAGGCAGTGACCTAAACTGCAGGAGAAAATGGGATCTTACTCTATACTTACTTAAACTTACTTATAATCTTACTGCAATACAGTGGAACATAACCAATAATAGTTTGGAGACTGGTTGGATCATTCAGGAACCATGCAGGATATCTTGATGAATTAATTACATCTCAGGAATTGTGAGTGACCTGAAGGTGTTAAACACGTTCCCAATCCTGAGCAACTAACCCCCTTTGCATCTGGATTAACATGTCTGCTCACTTGAGCTGACACACAGGGGAGGCCACCAGCAGAGTGTGATGTTCTGCCTCTTTTTTTCCTTTATAGTTTATTTATTTTTGAGACAGAGAGAGACAGAGCATGAGTGGGGGAAGGGGCAGGGAGAGAGGGAGACATGGAATCTGAAACAGGCTCCAGGCTCTGAGCTGCCAGCACAGAACCCAACGCGGGTCTCGAACCCACGAGCTGCGAGATCATGACCTGAGCTGAAGTCGGAGGCTTAACCGAGTCACCCAAGCGCCCCCTGCTTCTTAACCCCTCAAGTGTACAGAGCTCCAGAGAGATCGGAGTCTGAAGCAGTCCTTGATGGGAGGGGGTCTTCTGGGAGATCGCACCCTCTTTGCCTTCTCCAGGTGCGATCCCAGATCCACTTCCTGGGATGCAGTATGCCTCCCCACCAGAACCAGAGCCCATGTCTCCTCTGGCCAATGAAGGAAGATGAGATGTGCTGTGCTGTATGGTTTAACCTGTTCCCAGTTGGAGCAGAAGCACCAGTCAGTCAGACGATGGGTTGCAACAGAATTAGGTCTCATGGCCCCAACCATCAGTGGAGGTGCTGTGCCTGTGGTTCTGAGCAAGGACTAGAGACGACTAGGGAGATGATGATGTCCTCTTCCTTTGGAAGTCGGTCTTCATGGGCCCAGATGCAGTCTGTAGGATTCTGGGACAACTGCTTCAATGAGAGTCAGAGGCTACACCACAGAGCTACCTGCCCAGGCACCTGCCTCCCTGACTCAACAGCCTCCTTTTCTCCTTGGTTTCTCAGGGAGATGATGAGCATGACTAAACTTACTGAAGCCAACCTGATTTGCCTTCTGTCTTTCTGCTATTCATCCAGCCATCAAACTTCTTGTTCCTCAACTCACTGAGTGGGGTACTCATTCAAATATTTATTTTCATGCTTTTCAAGGTACGAGATGCCATCTTGCTTTCCCAAACCATGACTACTTCTCTGGTTAATTGTAAGAATTATAGGACTCATTCATTAGGCAATGGCTTTTGCTAACTCCCCAGGAAAAATGTACTACCCAGACACATCTACATAACCACATCACCTCGTACTTAAGAAACAGTCATGAGTGCTGTGAAGCAGGACTCGATGCTGATGATAGTTAGCCTTACATAGGGTCTTATAACTGAGTAAGTGCTTTCGTATTCATAATTTCATGTTAGCCATACAAAAACTGTGTGTGGCAGATGGTTTAGATTATTATTCCCATATCTATGCCCCTTTGATATGTGACTTTGCAGCTCCTCCCATCAAGATGGGGAGTCTATTTCCTAATCCTTTGTCTTTGGGTTCATCTCTAGTGTCTTGCTTTGGCCAACAGAATGTTGTAGAGTAGATATTCTGCCAACTCCAACTGTATTAGCCTGCTCAGGCTGTCTTAACAAAATACCATGGACTGGGTGGCTTCAACAACAGAAATTTATTTTTTCACACTTCTGGAGAATTGAAGTCCAAGGTCAAGGTGCTGTCAGGGTTGGTTTCTGGTGAGATCTCACATCCTGGCTTGCAGATGGCTGCTTTCTCACTGTGTCCCCACATGGCCTTTCCTCTCTGCTCCTGTAGAGAGAGGAAGATCTCTGGTATCTTCACTGCTTCTTATAAGGACAGCAGTCCTATCAGATTAAGGCCCTTCCTTCATGACCTCACTTAACCTTCATCACTTCCTTATAGGTCCTACCTCCAAATATAGCTGCACTGGGGATTTAGGGCTTCAACATATGAATTTAGGGGAACATGATTCAGTCCATAGCATCAGGACTATGCCTCAAGGGACCTTGTGAGCTTGACCCTCTCTCAGGACCTGCTGTCAACTTGAAGTAAGTCTGGGATAGCCAGCTGGAGGAGACTCGTGATGTGGAGCAGAGATAAGCTGTCTCCTTGAAGCCACCTGAGACCGGCCCACCACCAGCCAACATGACCACTGACTGCAGATGCAGGAGGGAACCTGGACGAGACCAGAATCACTCAGCTGAGCCCAGTCCAAAGTGGTGACTTACAACTGTGCACAAATTAATTGTCAGTGTTTTATGCTATGAAGTTTGGGAGTGATTTGTTAGGCAGAAAAAGCTTACTGATGTGGCAGGAACTACTTCTGACCCCAATTTACAGAAAAGAAATGGAATTTCAAGGAAAGTGACATGCAAGGCTTTATGGCTACTAAGTCCTAGTGAATAGAATCTTCTAAATTCAAATCCTATGTTTTCTCCATGTTCTCTGATTTTACTCCAGGTAAGAAGAACTGAGTCTGGAAGCACAGATACACTGATGTGGGCTTTTCCTAATAAATTGTTTTAATGAGCTGAACTTTAGAGTGAATAAGCATGTATGTGAATGTATGTGTAGTGTGTGTGTGCATAAATATATCTGTGTTTCCCCTGAAGGGTACAGACTGAGTGTTTATCGGGTGTTCTTTTTTTTTTTTTTTTTTAAATCCCAGTGAATAGTTTTATTGGCTGTGATGAATCCAGGCCCTGCATATTAATGTCAGCCTGACCAGAATGGCCTCTGGGTAGAAGTGGACATGTGCTTCAATATGTCCCCCTTTCTATGGACTTCAGTTTGCAACCCTTTCCATGAAATACTGGAGACTGTTGTAGGAATGGAGGTCAGAAAGAGAGCAGGGCTGAAGAGAAACACTCATTGGGGTAGAAGATATTTGCTATTTGAGAAGAATGATGGGCACGGGACTTGACTCATGGGACCCCCATGAGGACTTCCTCAGTGCTGAGCTCTGTCTCTTCATTGACAGCCACATTCCCCAGCTCCCTAATATGAAATCATTGGTTTATTTCCAATATTTTTCTCCTTAATGACAATGTGATATAGGATAATAGCAACAGAGATCATCTCACACCTGCATAATATTTTCTGTAAAGAAAACCCTAGATGTAGGTGTGCTGGATCAAAGAATATGTATTCCACAATTTTTTATAGACAGATTTTATAGATGTTGTCAAGTTGCCACCGTAAAGGTTGTACCAATTTACACTTCATCAGCAATGTATGAACTTGCTGTTTCTCCATAGCCTCACCAAGAGAATATTGGCTAAGTTTTGGGTTTTAGCTACAGAATAGGTAAGAAATGACATACATATCAAAGTAACTTTAGTTTGCATTTCTCTTATTATAAGCGAGGTTAGCATCTTTTGGAATATTTAATTTGTATATTTTTATGTGAACTCTCTGTTCGTATCCTTTGCCCATTTCTCTATCATGTTATTGGTTTAATTGTTCTTTAATTGTGAAACATGCTAGACCTGTATGGCTAACCAGACCCATCCACCTTCACTCTTTTGGTCTGCTCTCTGTTACATTCAGGAAGCTCATGTTCCCCAGCGGACCGAGACAGGAGGGAGAAGACCGAAGGAGACAGAATAGCACAGGAGAGGAGGCCTCAAGGGACAACAATTGTGGGAGGAGAGGGGAGAGGGCTCATTTAAGCACAGTCTGCATAATGGGGGCTTCAGAGGAGGTATGGATCACCCTGGGATCAGTGGCCCTGGGAAGTCAATGGCCCCAGGAAGTCAACATGTTGGGGCCTTCTCTCCCCATGCCCTATGGCCTCTGTGCTAGCCTTTGCAAACATTAGTATCCCACGGTGAATATCCTCATAGACCAGGCTTGATGACATCCGTCCACCTCTGAGCCCCTTTGTCATATACTTCTAGGCTCCACTTTGTTAGTAGTTTTTTGTTTTGTTTTGTTTTTCAGCTCAATTTTATTTATTTATTTACTTTTTAGATTCAAGTTAGTTAACCTATAGTGTAGTATTGGTTTCAGGAGTAAATTTTAGGGATTCATCACTTACATATAACACCCAATGCTCATCCCAACAAGTGCCCTCCTTAATGCCCATCCCCCGTTTAGCCCATTCCCCCACCCACCTCCCCTTCACCAACCCTCAGTTTGTTCTCTGTATTTAAGAGTCTCTTATGGTTTGCCTCCCTCTCTGTTTTTATCTTATTTATCCTTCCCTTCCCCTATGTTTATTTGTTGTGTTTCTTAAATTCCACATAATGAGTGAAATAATATGATATCTGTCTTTCTCTGCCTGAGTTATTTCGCTTAACATAATACACTCTAGTTCCATCCACATTGTTGCAAATGGCAAGATTTCACTTGTTCTCATTGCCAAGTTAATACTCCGTTGTATATATATACCACATGTTCTTTACCCATTCATCAATCAATGTACATTTGGGCACTTGCCATAATTAGGCTATTGTAGATAGCACTGCTATAAACATTGGGGTGCATGTGCCCCTTCGAATCAGCATTTTTGTATCATGTGGATAAATTCCTAGTAGTGCAAACGCTGGGTCATAAGTTAGTTCCATTTTTTTATTTTTTGAGGAACCTACACACTGTTTTCCAGAGTGACTGAACCAGTCTGCATTCCCACCGGCAGCGCAAGAGGGTTCCTCTTCTCTGCATCCTCACCAACATCCATTGTTCCCTGAGTTGTTAATTTTAGCCACTCTGACAAGTGTGAGGTGGTATCTCACTGTGGTTTTGATTTGTATTTCCCTGATGATGAGTGATGTTGAGCAGCTTTTCATGTGTCTGTTAGCCATCTGGATATCTTCTTTGGAAAAGCATCTATTCATGTCCTCTGCTCATTTCTTCACTGGATTATTTGTTTTTTAGGTGTTGAGTTTGATAAATTCTTTATAGATTTTGGATACTAAACCTTTATCCAATGTCATTTGCAAATATCTTCTTCCATTCTGTCAGTTGCCTTTTAGTTTTATTCATTGTTTCCTTCACTGCACAGAAGCTTTTTATCTTGATGAGGTCCCAATAGTTCGATTTTGCTTTTGTTTCCCTTGCCTCTGGGAACATGTCTAGTAAGAAGTTGTTGCAGTCGAGGTCAAAGATGTTGTTGCCTGTTTTCTCCTCTAGGATTCTGATGGCTTCCTTTCTCACCTTTAGGTATGTCGTCCATTATGAGTTTATTTTTGTGTATGGTACAAGAAAATGGTCCAGTTTCATTCTTCTGCAAGTCATTGTCCAGTTTTCTCAGCACCATTTGCTGAAGAGGCTGACTTTTTTTGGTTGGATACTCTTTCCTGCTTTGTCAAAGATTACTTGGCCATACATTTGTGGGTCCAGTTCTAGGTTCTCTGTTCTGTTCCATCGATACATAGCAAAGTTTTAAAAGCATCTTTAGAACCAATTCCACTTTTTTTTTTCTTTTGTGATCCCCCAATACTTTTAACAATTGTTTTTAAGCTTCTGCACAGCCAAGGAAACAACCCACAAAACTAATAGGCAACTAACGGAATGGAAAAAGATAGTTGCAAATGCCATATCAGATAAAGAGTTAATATCCAAAATCTATAAGGAACTCACCAAACTCCACACCCAAAAAACAACCAACCCAGTAAAGAAATGGGCAGAAGATATGAACAGACACTTCTCCAAAGAGGATATCCAGATGGCCAACAGACACATGAAACAATGCTCAGCATCCCTCCTCATCAGAGAAATACAAATCAAAACCACACTGAGATACCACCTCATGCCAGTCAGAGTGGCTAAAATGAGCAAATCAGAGAACTCTAGATGCTGGCGAGGATGCGGAGAAACGGGCACCCTCCTACACTGTTGGTGGGAATGCAAACTGGTGCAGGCCCTCTGGAAAACAGTGTGGAGGTTCCTCAGGAAAATAACAATAGAACTCCTCTATGACCCAGGAATAGCACTGCTAGGAATTTACCCAAGGGATACAGAAATGCTGATGCATAGGAGCACATATACCCCAATGTTCATAGCAGCACTCTCCACAATAGCTAAAACATGGAAAGAGCCTAAGTGTCCATCAACAGACAAATGGATCAAGAAGATGTGGTTTATCTATACAATGGAATACTACATGGCAATGAGAAACAATGAAATCTGGCCATGTGTAGCAACATGGATGGACCTTGAGGGTGTTATGCTGAGCGAAATAAGTCAGGCAGAGAAGGACAAATATCATATGTTTGCACGTATAGGAGGATTAGGAGGAACTTAACGGAGGACCATGGGGGAGAAGAAGGGGGGAAAAGGTGGGGGAAAGGGAGAGAGGCAAACCATGAGAGACTCTTGAATGCTGAGAACAAACTGAGGGCTGATGGAGGTGGGGGTAAGGGGAAGGGGGTGATGGGCATGGGGGAGGGCACTTGTGGGGATGAGCACTGGGTGTTATATGGAAACCAACTTGACAATAAACTGTAAGAAAAATAAATAAATAAAACATAAAAATTTAAAAAAATTGTTTTCAAATTTACATGAGGTAAAATTCTCCTCCTTTGGTGTACAGTTCTGTACATACTATACCAACCGTCCCAGTCAGGATACAGTTCTTCACTCTGAAAAACTCCGCCATGCTGAAACTTTGTAGTCAAAACCTTTCCCTCACCCTTAAGCCATAGTCAACAACCTTGGATCTTATTTCAATCCCTACAGGGTGGTTCCCTTCAGAACTGCATTATAAATGGAATCATACAATACTTTTTGAACTTTGCTTCCTTCACTTAGCATAAAATATTTGATTGGCATAATACATCCACGTTGTTTTGAGAGTATCAGTATTTCATTCCTTTTTATTCCTGAGCAGTGTTTCATGTAATGGATATACAACCGTTTATTTATCCATTTACCCAAAGTAGGATATTCAGGTCTTTGCAATTATGAATAATCCTGCCACAGTTACCTGAATGCAGGCTTTTGTGTGAACATAAGTTTTCATTTCTCTGAGATAAATACATAGGAGTAGAATTGCTACATTATATAGAGAATGTACACTTAATTTTACAGGGAATTAACAAGCTGTTTTCCAGAGTAACTGTACCATTTTCATTCCCATGAGTAATGTATGAGATGCTCTACACAGGACCTGGTACTGTTAGTTTTTGGTTTTGTATTAAACATTTTAAAAGGTAGGTAAAGATATCTCATTGTGATTTTAATTTGGATTTCTCTAATGACTAGCACTGTTGAGCACTTTTAATGTGCTTATTTACTGTCAGTATATCTTCTTTGGTGATGTGTCTGTTTAAACCTTTTGCCTATCTTTTTAGGGTTTGTTTTCTTATTGTTGAATTCTGAAAGCTATTTTTATATTGTGGCTACAATTCCTTTGTCAGATGTATGATCTGCAGAGTTTTTTCTCCCAGTCTGTAGCTTGTTTTCACAGTATCTTTCACAGAGAAAATGTTTTAATTTTGTGAATTCCAAGTTAGCAATTTTTTTTCATGTACTAGACCTTTGATGAGTTATCCAAGAACTCTCGGCAATCCAAGGTTATGAAGGTTTTTCTCTTATGTGTTCTTTGAAAAGTTTAATAATTGTATGATTAACCTTTAAATCTATGAACCATTTCAAGTCAATGTTTACCAAAGTATGCATTTTTTGGCATATGTATATTCAATTATTCAGCACTCTTTGTTGAAAAACTTATGCTTCCTCCAGTAAATTGTCTTTTCACCTTTATCAAAAAATATATTGGACATACTTGTATGGATCTATTTAAAGACTCTATATTCTGCTCATTCGTCTATGTGTCCATCCTTTTGCAAATGCCACACTGTTTTGATCACTGTGATTTCACAGTAAGTCTTTCAATCAGGCATCATGAGCCTTCCAATCTTGTTTTTCTTTTACAAAATCATTTTGTCTATTCTACTTTCTTTGGCTTTTCATATAAAGTTTTATATGTAAAACTCTTTATATAAAGAATTAGATTGTCAATAACTAAAAAGAATCCTACTGGGATTTTTATTGGGATTGTAATAAGTCTATACATCAATTTGGGGAGAATTAGTATTTAGCCTTCTAGTACACAAAAACAAAATATCTCTTCTTTATTCCTCTCTGATTTCATTCCTCAGTGTTTTATAGTCTTTAGCATGTAGATATGCAAATATTTTGTTATATTTATACCTAAGTATTTCATTTTGAGGCATTATAAATGAATTTTTTTAAATTCAACTTCCACCTGTTTTTACCAGTATATAGAAATTTAACTGATTTTTAAAATAATGACCTTGTAGCCTGTACTCTTTTTTTCAACTCACTTATTGGTTTGAAGGAGTTTATAGATAGATAGATAGATAGATAGATAGATAGATAGATTCCTTGAATTTTCTACATAGAAAACCATGTTGTCTGCAAGTATAACAGTTTCCTTACTTCATTTTTAGGATATGTAGGTTTTATATCTTTTCCTTGTTTTATTGCATTGACTAGGACTTCTAGTGTGATGAGAATCTTGTCAGTCTTGAACTTATTGCGATCTTAACACAAAAGTGTTAAGTGTCTTCAGTATGGGTAATTTATAATATAATTTCTAATGTCTAGTAATAAATAATTTAGCTTTAAATTTTTAGTAGATGCCTTTTTATCAATCTTGAATAATCATTTAAAGAACTTAAGAATTGATTTTAAATGTGTTATTTTATATTTATACTTATATTTACCATTTTCAATGCTTTCCATTCTGGATTTTCACCTGGTAACATTCTCTTCTGCTCCACTCTAACAAGCAGTGTAACTGGAGTTCCAGAAGAAGGTAAAAAGGTGAAAGGAACATCTTTGTGTATTTGAAAATACCCTTATGACACCACTGAAGGGGAACAATGTAGGCTGCCCCAAGCCACTTTGGCATGTGGCTTGTTCTGAGTTGGAGGCAGTAAAGACCCGTCCGATTCAAGAAAAACTTTATACCTCTCCCTAAACTACCTAAAAGGATCTAGAGAGGGGGCCTGGCCCAGAAAGGGAGTTGGGGTAACTTTTTATCTGAATGACCTATCTGTATGGCAGGGCAAACATCTGATTGCCCGACACATGCTCTTTTTCCTTCCTGTGAATCACTCTCCTTCCTTTGAAGTCCCAGGCCCCTAACCCATTCCGTAGCTCAGCCTCAGCATGGCCTCCAAGCCTCAATTGCCCGGCTTGTCCTTGAGTCTCGTGTCTTTGAGCTCCCGTATATATGTAATTAAATATGCTTTTCTCCTGTTAATCTGTCTCATGTCAATTTTTCAGACCAGCTAAATAAAAAATAAAACCCTAGAAGGAAAGAAAGAAAGAGGTCTTTTCTCCCTTACACCATCATTTTAGAAAAATATTTTCACTGGATATAGAATTCTAAATTCTAATTATACAGAATTCCAATGATGGGTGGGATTTAAAAAAATTTTTTTCCCTTTCCTTAATGATGTCATTTCATTATACTTTGGCTTACATTAAAAAAAATTTCTTTAAATTGTGGTAAATATGCATACATTACATCATTAAATTTACCACTTTAAACATTTTTATGTGTACAGTTCAGTGGCGTTAAGTTCATTCACATTGTTGTGCAGCCGTCACCACCAGCCACTTCCAAAACTGTTTTCATCTTCTAAAATTGAAAGTCTGTACCCAACAATAACCCTCCACTTTGCCCTTTCCCCAACTGCTCCCCCACTCATGGACATGACCAGCCTACTTTCTGTCTCTACAAATTTGACTATTCTTTTTTTTTTTTTTATGTTTATTTATTTTTGAGAGAGACACATACAGAGTGTGAGTGGGGGAGGAGCAGAGAAAGTGAGGGAGACACAGAATCCAAAGCAGTCTCCAGGCTCTGAGCTGTCAGCACAGAACTAACACAGGGCTGGCTCTAAGTAACAGACTGAGACATCATGACCTGAGCTGAAGTCAGATGCTTAACCAACTGAGCCACCCAGGCGACCCTGAATTTGACTATTCTTAAATCCCTCATATAAGTGACAGCAGATGTATTTGTTCTATTTTGGATGGCTTATTCCACTTAGCATCAGCACTGTTTTCTTATAAACTGTTAATAACTGTTCTATCACTGTCCCATGTGTATAATGCCTCCTCCTTTTCCGTAGATGCTTGGTTTTCAGCGCTTTGACTCTGATGCTTCACTTGTGGTTCAGTGAGCTTCTAGAATCTCTAAGTTGATGTTTTTCATCAAATTTTGTAACATTTATCTATTGCTTCTTCAATTCCCTTTCATGTTCCTTTTTTTTTCCTTTTCCCTGCTGGGACTACAATTTCAATTTGGTTAGTCTGACTAGTTCCCCAGGTCACTAAAACTGTGTGCTTTTTAAAGATCTTTTTGGATAGTTTGGATGGTTTCAGTTAGCCTATTCTCAAGTTTATTAAGTCTTTCTTCTTCAGTGTTCAATTACATATTGATCTTATTCAGTTATGTAGGGATTTTTTCAATTAATTATTTGAGATATTTATTTCAGATACTGTTTTTCAGGGTCCAGAATGTCCACTCCATGTGAGAATTTCTCTTTTAGGGTTTCCATTTTATTCCTGAAATATCCCAATTCATCAGCTCTTATTTTTATACTTTCCTTTAAGTTCTTTAACATTTATTATAATTGTTTTGCATTCCTGTCTGCTAATTCCAATAACTGAGTTATCCATTTACCTACTTCAATTGACCATGTTTTCTCTTGATTATAGGTTATATTTTCTTGGTTCTTCACATCTCATAATTTTTTTTTATTCCAGGCATTGCTTATATTAGAAATGAAGACTAAAGTTTAGTATTATTTGTTTTGTTCCTTCCCAAGAGTAAAATCGTTCCTTCAGTGGTTGGTTACAGTGAGTGACTGACCATTCTGATTCCCTCTAGAATTGAGTTGAGCTGGGAAGCTACTATGGCTATCTACTCATTTATAAAGGTTTCATTTCTCTCTGAAATTTACTTCACCAAGTATTTGTTAGGCCAATAGCTCTTCACTAGCCCCACAGAGAAACAAGTTTTTAATTTGTCTAGGCTTTTTTGTGTTTACTATGAGAGCAAAAGTCTTTTGTATCCTTCTCATTCTAACTGGAAGTGGAAAACTCTTCTTTATTTTTAATTACCCTCCTTCTGAAAGGATTTTGCCTCTCATCTCTTCCAAAATCATACTAGTGGGACTGTAAAGTAGTACAAGAGAGAATAAGTTCAACTAGTGGTAGAATGGGAGGACTAGATATATTTACCAACCAGAAATTGTGATAGATATCCGGAAGACCAAAAAAGAATATGATTATATACTGAATAATACTGAATAATTATAGCTACAACTCCAAGTAGAAATAAGAAATTTAAATACTGTCAGTTCCTAATCAACATGTTCTCAGGGCTTCTCCTTTATATAACTCAAGGATACTCTGAGATCAGACACTATATACAGAAAAAGAGCAATAAGAATGATGACAAGTCATCAGAACAAATGTAAGCCAGGACCCAGTGGAACAGCATCTTTAAAAAGATGGGAAAAGAACACTGAAAGTTGGCCACATTCCCAGATCAAGGGATGGGTCCTGCGTAGAATCTAAAATGATTATAGGCATCTCATTCCCTTTGCCAATGACTAGTTCAGAAATCCAGGCTAAAACTGAGCCACGCAATGTATTTCCTTGCTGCATGTTACCGGTGCCAGGTAAGCACATGGACTTTTATTCCATATCTCAGAGGAGAGCCTCTTTGTGCTCACTGTTGGGACTTGGGCAAGAAATCCTGCAGCTCAAGTTGCTATTGGGAACCACTTTATGACTACCAGCTTAAGATCACTTAGTGCTGTGGATGATAGTACTGAGTCCTTGAAAACACTTCTTGATAACACGGTTGTATGTAAGAATTAATCATTAATTTCATTATTTTCTTAAACCAGGTGAATTCAGGGTTTCTCTTACTTGCAGCCAAAAAAATAAAATTGATACATGACCTCAGGACTCTTGCACCATATTTTCCTTCTGCTTGAAATGTTCTTCCTCTAATCTTAGCATAGCTGCTCCCCCGGCCTTTCAGATCTTAGGTTAAATACCACTCCCCAGAGTGGCTTCATTGGCCCCTTGACTCGAAGTAGCCATCCAGTCTTCTCTGTCCTGCTGAAGTTCTCTGCATAGCGCTTATCACCATCTGATATTTTTGTTCACCCTCAG
Organism: Hyaena hyaena; assembly: GCF_003009895.1. Taxonomy (NCBI): domain Eukaryota; kingdom Metazoa; phylum Chordata; class Mammalia; order Carnivora; family Hyaenidae; genus Hyaena; species Hyaena hyaena. The sequence continues at coordinate 4,106,625 of NW_024080672.1, forward strand.
CTTATCATCTGCCCCTCTGTCAAAAATGTGAGTATACTAGGAACTGGATTTTGTCCTGTTCACTGCTGTATCTCAAGTGTCTAGAGCATGATCTGGCCCATAGTCAGTATTCAGCAAGTACACGTTGAATAAAGGAAAACATAGCAAGAAAACCAGCAAAATCACTATTCCCTTGTGTCATTTAAGGAAGGTGCTTTGTAGTGACAGAATTTTGAAGTAGCTTTGAATATATGAAGTAATTTGAGATCATCCGGTCTAAGGTTCCCAATACCTTTTTTTTTCCCCCTCATTCTCTGAGCATGTCTGAAGGATACAGCACAAGATAGGGCTGTGAGCCACCACTAGAGGAGATGTCCTTGCTGGGTGGGGTGGGGTGGAGATATCAAAATGGGGAGGGAGAAGACAGTCTCAGTGAAGAGTTTATGGTTTGAGAAATCCTTCCAGGTGACGAGCCTTTTCTAGGGAAGCATGTTCATGCTCCTCTTTGCCTGAGCTCCTTCTACTCCTACTCCCAAGGCCCCTTGAAAAATACCCATTTGATCTCACTACTTCCTTTGTGAGACAGTGACCCTGAAAGATTAAAGATTTGTCCAGGGTCAAGCAGTTAATGGCAGAGCTGAATTAGAATGCAGTATTCTGACACTGTCCTATAGATTCAGATAAGGAGCAAGGAGAGCACAGATTGCCAAGATTCATGTCTCTGGAGAAGGAAGAGTCCTGTAGTGGTTAAGAGCAGGGAATCTGGAGCCTGGTTATCCTGGGCTCAAAGCCTGTATGTGTAACCTTGAAAAAGTTATTAACTTCCTTGAGTTTCATTTCTGTGTCTGTAAGTTCTGGGTTCACTTGAATACCCAATGGCCACCTAAAACTCAGCACATCAAAACTAAATGCTCTGTTTTCCCTCACCCCAAAACCAGCTCCTCCTCCTCTCTTCCCATTATCGTTAAATGCCACCCTTAACTTCCCCAGAAATCTAAAGCTGATGCTTGGCAATACCTTTCTTCCTCAACTTCCCTCACAAACACCAACGCCTACCAAATCTGCATCCTAAATGCCTCTCCAATCAAATCATATTTCATCCATTCCCATTGTCACTCCCCGCTGTCAGGCTACCATTATTATTTTTTTTCCAAATGACTGCAAGTTGACTGACTTGCTTTGATGTCAATGATCTTGCCCCCTCCCGTTCTTTACCTGCACAGTAACAGCGTAATCCAGCTAACATACATGCCGGATCATGACACTTTCCTCTCTGATCCCAAGTTTCTGCTCCTCAAGTGTGGCTTTGTTGAGAAGCTCAAACTTCCCTCCCAAGCTTGCATTTCATTATTTCCCTGTTTGCATTCTCTGTTTCTCCATATTGAAAATTTTCCCATCCTTTGAAAATAGCGTACATATTCTACCCTCTGGATATTTTTTCATGCCTCAAGATCTTGTCTGGGAAAATTCTTGACCTTTTTGTGGCCAATTCATACTGTTTTGATATCAGTTCATCCAGAGAGTCTTGTGACACATACCTACCTTCTCCTGATGCCCCCAATAAAATCTTGCTCAGGCATCACTCCTTGCCGGCCTAGTCACTTCCTTGACAGCCTGGGCTGCTCTCATCATAACCCCCACCACACCATATGAGAACTATTGATCTATCTATACCTTGTCACTAACTTTAATGTCTGTGAGTTCAGGGGCTCATATCTGCACTATTATATCTCAGGTGCCTAGCATGGTGTATGGTTGTTAGTAGTAAACAGCAGTTTTGACTATTTAATATTCTTCCACATTTTTACCACCAAATTTTAACATTTCTGAGCACCCTATAATAATCGAACTCGAAGCAAAACACAGTCACATTTCTTTGGTATCTTATAAAGTAACGAGTAATAACAATATAAAATACTTAGCATCCAGATACATACATGGATGTTCCAATGATATTCTCTCCCAAATTCACTGATGTTCTTGAGAAGGAGAAAAAAAAATTACTGGGAGCTTCTCTTGTTCCTGTTGACTTAATCTAGTAAAGGTCAAAGATTATGTGTTTAAAAAATCTTTCTGTGAACAAATCATTTAAACTTCAACCACGCCTTACCTAGCTCAAGAACAGAAATATTCTTAGTTGATAAACAGCTGGTAATAAGCATCCTTATCTTTCCTAACTCTGTTCTTTGAACACAGTATTGAATGGCAAAGGTCTTATTATAAGGATTACTCCCCCTTCTATAAAGGTGGGAGAGGCAAGTTAATTATGATTGAGTTTTCAGGTAATGCAAGATCACACACACAAGGGACACCATTAAAAATATTGACCGTCTGAAGAAAAAAAAAAAAATCAGCCAAACTCTTCAGCAAAATTTTACTTTCTTTAGACTAATTTTAGAAATAGACTTAAGACAAATAATTTTGTTTCTATTGGGGACAAAAACTTGAAAAGACTCTTCATTTTCCCTGGGGATAAATTTTAGAAGGAATTGTTGATTTTGGATTCAGAGTAAATGCTATAGTGTTTTTTTTCTAATTAGCAAAATTAAATGAGACTGATACATCATAAAAAGCACCATTTCTATACAGAATTCATTTAATTTATTTTATAAGAAAAAATAATATGTTGAATATTAATATTATATTTTTTATCAATAGATTCCATGAAATAAGGTTACACAGACACGTGGTATTTTTCTCGCATACCTGGCATCCTAAGCAAGTAAAATATTTCTATGGTAAAATCCTATCTTTAAAATATTTTTTTAATGTTTATTTATTTTTGAGAGAGAGAGAGACAGAGTGTGAGCAGGGAAGGGGCAGAGAGAGAGGGAGACATAGAATCTGAAGCAGGCTCCAGGCTCTGAGGTGTCAGCACAGAGCCCAACACGGGGCTCGGGGCTCGAACTCACGAACCATGAGATCATGACCTGAGCCGAAGTTGGCACTTAACCACTGAGCCACCCAGGCAACCCTCTACGGTAAAATCTTAACCTCCATGTTTCAAGATTCGCAAAAAACATTATTTATCAAAGCTGTATATTTCTAGATATGTCCCAATGTAATAAACTGTAAGTTAAGAAAAGTCTGAATGTACAAAGCAGATGAAAATTAATTAAAAAATTAAATTTTATTACCAAAATACTCTATATAAAGATTTGCCAACGATATTCTTGAATTCAGAATTAAGTGTTTGTAACAGTGTTGGTTAAGTGCAGAGGAAATGAAGAGGAAAGACTGAAGATATGAAATAAAATTGAAGGTAAATTTATAAGCAAACAAAAATGGTTTGGCTTTGTAATGTAAACTAATGGAAAATTATGATTTGCTTTGCCAAACATTAATTTATATAGGAGATAGTATAAAATCTAATAAAAGAGACATGCAATTCTTTACTTAACAAATTATATATTTGGAACATTTTGCCTCTCAAAAAAAGAAACACTTGTCTGGGTAAAACAAAAACAGATATTAGACAACATTAGCTAAATTGGTGCATAGAAATGTCACAACATTAATTAAGCTAATCATTTAATTCTACCTTGTCTCATTTCACAAAGAGTGTTGAAGAGCTTATAAAAAACAAAAGCAATAAAATAAATAAATATTTAGACACCCAAAGCAAAACTTTTTTTTTTTAATGTTTTATTTATTTCTAGGAGAGAGAGAGAGACAGCGTGAGCAGGGGAGGGTCAGAGAGAGAAGGAGTCACAGACCGAAACAGGCTCCAGGCTCTGAGCTGGCAGTCAGCACAGAGCCCGACGTGGGGCTCGAACCCACGAACCGCGAGATCATGACCTGAGCGAAAGTCGGACGCTTAACCGACTAAGCCACCCAGGTGCCCCAAGACACCCAAAGCAAAACTAATCATAGCTTTATAGTGAGTTACCTAATAGGTATAATACATTTTTAAACTTAAAATGTTTAATTTCTTAAACATTTTCTGAATTATTTGATAATTGATTACCAAAAAGAAAAAGAAAAGGCTGTAATGTCCAGGGTGGAAATGCAGAGGTGAGCCAGGGTGGCTGCCTGAGAGGAGAAAGAGTCATTTTTATGGTCCCTAAAATATCTCTAGAAGAACTAAAAAAACATGATCCCAATTAACTCAGCTTGCCACATACAGTTTTTCATATGGTAAAATAGAAGTAATTCTTTATCTTTAAATTAAATAGAAAAAAATATTTCTCAGGGCGCCTGGGTGGCTCAGTGAGTTCAGTGTCCAACTTTGGCTCAGGTTATGATCTCAATGTTTGTGAGTTCAAGCCCTGTGTTGTGCTCTGTGCTGACAGCTCAGAGCCTGGAGTCTGTTTCAGATTCTGTGTCTCCCTCTCTCTCTGCCCCTCCCCCACATGTGCTCTGTCTCTGTCTTTCAAAAAAAATAAATAAATGTAAAAAAAATTAATTAAAAAATTGAAAAACAAGAAAAATATTTCTCTTCATTGCTGATATTTCTCTCATTGCTTAAAATGTTGAGCATAACTTGTTGGGAAGAGCACTGGGTGTTATATGGAAACCAACGTGACAATAAACTATGAAAGAAAAAAAATGTTGAGCATATATCTTAAAAAAAAGTATAATTTGACAGGGTATTGAATTATTAACCTCCTTGGAGCACAGAGTTATTATCAAACTCTGGGCACCCACATATCTTGGTTTGGCTTCAGAATGGGAACTGTATCTTGCTTTCTATGTGTCTACCACAGAGTAGGGCCTCAATAATATTTGTTGAGTGCATGACTTAACAAATTAACAACACCTATGATCTCTGAGAATGTCATGAAGGAAAACTAACATCTTCAGCCAACTGAGACCCAATGGGTCCATTATTAGGTTGAATACGATGTATTATATTTATGCATTGTTCAGGGTCTAAAGCACCCTGAACATAGAAATCTTTCTAATGTCAAGATGATCTAGACCCCCAATACTATCCTGAGTATCCAGCTAGAAGCATAGAGTCCAGGTATTGTTCACCGAAAAGGGACTCTAAAGACTATTTTCTTTACAACCTCCACTTCTGCAGATAAGGAGATCTACGCCTAACTGAGTCACTTGCCCAATTGACATATGTAATTAACATTATCGATGGAAATAATACCCTGTTTCCCAGTCCAGGGCTCTTTCCACCACGCGGGCTACTTTTATAATTTAGTTAGTGAGATGATCCAATGAGAAATCGCAACTTTGGGGCACCTGGGTGGCTCAGTTGGTTAAGCATCTGACTTCGGCTCAGGTCATGATCCCATAGCCTGTGGGTTCGGGCCCTGCATCGGGCTCTGTGCTGACAGCTCAGAGCCTGGAGCCTGCTTCCGATTCTGTGTCTCCCTACCTCTCTGCCCCTCCCCTGCTCACTCTCTGTCTCTCTCTCTCAAAATAAGATAAAGACATTAAAAAATTAAAAAAAAAAAAGAAATCGCAACTTTGTCTTAGTTTGTACTGTTTCTTTTTACCTGAGTTCTTTCTTAGAGTCAAGACGTATTGAAACTGGGTGTGAGCAAATGTGGAAAACAGGGAGATGCTGGGAAGGTTCTGGAAGCAACTGGGGCAGCAAGATAAATGAAACTGACAAACACCTTGCCTCACTCCCACATGGTAGCAGGAGGGGAGTGAATGGGGGAGGATTTGGGCTTGTCTTTGACAGGGTCTGACTCAGTCAGTTGTTGTTGGTTAAAAAAGAGTACTGTCTATGCTGATATAGCCGAAGAGATTTGGACAGAATATTATGTCCAAAAGTCCATTTATCAACTAGATTACAAACTCTTGGACAGATTTCCAGAGTAAAAATGTTGCTCGGAATGTAGTTATATTCCAAGTAACTGTTTCTGCAGTAACACTTGCACACTTTTCTAGCCCATGTGTGCTCACTCCTCCAAGCAGTAAGTAAGCAACATTATCACCCTGGTGCTGAGCAAAATTAGTGCAAGGGAAACAAAAGGTCAGTTATAGGACCCCTAAGCCCTAATTAAGAAAAATGTACTTTATTGAACGGTAACAATTTTCTCCAAGTATCATTTAACTCTTATAGCTTTAAGTTTTCAGAGCTTCAGTGAATTAGGATAAGGCACTGCACACACACACACACACACACACACACACAATGTATACTTATATATATACATATACACACTATGTATATAAGGATACAGCTAGTTCTTTTTTTTTCTTTTTTAATGTTTATTTATTTTTGAGAGACAGAGACAAAGCATGAACAGGGGAGGGGCAGAGAGAAAGGGAAACACAGAATCTGAAGCAGGCTCCAGGCTCCCAGCTGCCAGCACAGAGCCCAAAGCAGGGCTCAAACCCACAAACCGTGAGATCATGATCTGAGCCAAAGTCATACGCTCAACCGACTGAGCCACTCAGGCGCTCCTTTAAATTTTTTTTAATGTTTATTTTTGAGAGAGAGACACACAATACGAGTGGGGTGAGGGCAACACAGAATCTGAAGCAGGCTCCAGGCTCTGAACTGTCAGTACAGATCCCAATGCAGGGCTCGAACCCACAAGATGTGAGATCATGACCTGAGCCAAAGTCAGACGCTTAACTGACTGAGTCACCTGGGTGCCCCAGGACACAGCTGATTCTTGTTCATCACAAAAGTTATGGTCTATAGCGTCACCATGAACTCTGAACTAGCAAATATTGAACCATTGTCCCTAGGGGAAATACAGGGGTAGGCTCCTGGGTGCCTCTGGTCACAACACATTCTTAAACTGATCAATACAAAACCTTGTTTTATGTGTGTTTCTGTTCAAATGCGCTTTATTTAATATACACTGTGGTTTCATTAATATTGAACTCTTGAACAATAGCATTATTAAGTCATGCCTGAATGAAGCTGACCTAGCACATGTATTTTCTCTGGAGGCTATGTCATAGCCCCACATGTTCTCAGGAACACGAGATAGAGCTTCAGATACTTGGGGGCCATTATAAGCAGCAAAATCATCAACAAAAAACCCCCTCACAAAAAATATGAATTAACAAGGCACTAAATAGATCACGAAAAGGACACCTGTTTACTGTGTGAGAGCTAAAACAGGGAGCCGGGGCGTCGCCCTGCTCTACCTCAGCCGGGAAGGTCATATCGGTGACTCAAAGTTTTCACTGCTCTGTGCCTGTCTGTGATTGACTGCCAAAGTGTCAGGAGTGTGGAACTGGGGGTTACAAATAAATTTTAACAAATAGGTGGATTCACAAATATAGATTCTGTGAATAATGAGGACTGACTGGACACATATAGTACATGCCTCCATCTGTCTGTATATGTATTCACATGGGCATTTCTCTGATGATCAAGTAAGTTGAGGCCAGTGTTGTTGGCAGCTGTGACTGTTTGCAACCACAGCATCATTTCTAAAATGGAACAAGACTATGTTATTCCTACATAGTAGGTTAAATGTGTAGGTAACGCTGTGTTCTGGGGGTGTTTAGGCAGCTATAAAGTTTCCATCCTTCTTACTCCTTCTCTTGAGCCTTTCAAAAACCACCCTATTTCTCTTTGTTATGATTGAATGAGACCATACTAAGGTTCCTATTTTGATGAAAATAGGCGGAAATAGGAAACCTGGGAACCTCCCCTATCTTTCTGGAGCTGGAGGAGGGAAGAGTGTAAGCCTACAGCTTTGCCCTGGTGGGGAGCAAACAGGGCTCTTTGTGTTACTTGGCATGAATCCAGGCAAAGAGGGAGAGGTATATGGACTTTAGATCGATTTACTGCCTGGCTCTCTTATATTCCATGTGATCTTTATCTATAAGATGAACATAATAACATTTCATATCACGGTAGTGTTATGAGAAGTGGAAATCATTTATGTTAAGCACTTTGAATTTTGTTCTCATTACCATGAACAACAGCAACGATAATCATTCTCATATTAAACATGGAGAGTAGAGAGGCGCCTGGGTAACTTAGTCAGTTAAGCATCCAACTTTGTTTCAGGTCATGATCTCATGATTCGTGGGTTCAAGCCCCACATTGGGCTCTGTGCTGACAGCTGGGAGCCTGAAGCCTGCTTCAGATTCTGTGTCCCCCTCTCTCTCTGCTCCTCCTCCGCTTGTGCTGTCTCTCTTTCTCTCTCAAAAATAAATAACATCAAAAAATTTTTTTAAAAAATCAAGGGTAGAGCAAATTCAGCCCTAAAAGACCTACAAAGGCAATTTAACAAACATCCCCCTGGTCATACTAGGTTTGGAACTGCTGAATTTGAAAGCACAGCAAGGCTGCACGTGTCATGATAAGCTTGAGCCTGTAGCAGAACTACTTTCTCCAACACAGTGCCAGTCACGCCGGGCTGTCAAAGCCATCAGGTATCCTAAGAGCATTAATTGTTGCCCCACCCTCTGCAGAGCTCTGGTGCTCAAGGTCCACGGAAACTATTCTGCAAGAGACAGCTGGTCTCAGCTTAAGGCCAACGGAAGGAGTGTCCAGTGCCCATGAGGCTCCAGCGCCCCTTCTGTCTGTCTGTCCTTCACTCTTCCTGGTATCGATGTGCCTTTGCATCCACATCTCCACCTCCCAGCTAGTGATTCCCATCTGTTACTACTAAAGCATGAAAAATAGAAAAATGCTGAGGCTAAAGAGTTGTGAGAGGAAAAGAAAGTTGCCTGCAAAGAGACAGAGATCAAAATAGAAATGTATATAATAGACATATGTTAATACATATATTACATATCTAATATCATGTGTAATATATAGAGATCCAGACATTTGCTATAAACATTTATTAGTAAATAAAAGCGTAAAATTACTGGAAGTCACATTTTCCTACACAGAAATGAGACAGATCCAGATCCACAAAATCGCCCATTGCTTTACATGCTAATGGTTACCTAACCCTTGAGATGATGAGACAAGGCTAGGTGACAATTTGTCAATGATGCAGCGATGACTGTTGGCTCGTTCTCTCATTGAACCCAACAGGTCATCAGCCTCATCAGTCCCAGAGTATCTGTGGGGTGACTGTCACCGTCTGGAGGCATCATTTAGATGACTTTTTAGAGACTGCCAGTATCCCAACTCAGGGATTCTATAATTCTATATCTCCAAATTCAGGGCTGACACATAGCAGGTACACTGTAGACTATTAAAATGTTGAAAGCCTACTGGCTACCAAAATACTGAAACATTTTCATTCTGGTTGGTAAACCGCTCCTGTGGCAGCTCCTTTAAGGGAGGGCTGAATGAGAGGGAACCGCAGACTGTAGAGGAGGAGCGGGAGAGTCTTGCTGCTTTAAGGACTCTTTGCTGTTTATGTCCCTTACTTTAAGGGAGTAACTGCAGAATTTTTCCTTGGAAGCAGTTTTTCTTTTTTAATGGGAAAACACTTTAACAGACTTTCTGCTTACACTTCATCTGAGTGGGAGCAATTTGAACAGAACAAGGCTAAAATTTCTCTATGTAAAAAAGTTACCGGGGCGCCTGGGTGGCTTCGTCGGTTAAGCGTCCGACTTTCGCTTGGGTCATGATCTCACGGTTCATGGGTTCGAGCCCCGCGTCGGGCTCTGTGCTGACTGCCAGCTCAGAGCCTGGAGCCTGTTTCAGTCTGTGTCTCCCTCTCTCTCTGGCCCTCCCCTGCTCGCGCAGTCTCTCTCTCTCTCCTAAAAATGAATAAAACATTTAAAAAATAAATAAATAAAAATCAATTAAAAAAAAAAGTTACCTTCCTTGGACAACACACATTTCTTGTGCTGAGGGCTCTTGTGGTTTTCCCCAACGGGAAATGGGATAAGAGACAGCGTGGGGGTGGGGAGGCAAGGCGGGGGACACTCTGTGAGAAGCAAAGATGGGAGAAGAGGCTCTGGTTTGCGGGACGCAGATGCCCGCAATGTGCAGAAAGGGCCGCCTGGCCCAGGAGAGAGGCGGTGTTTGTGACCGTCATTCGCTGATATCCTGCCGTCTGCCGCCTGTTTTGCTTCCCTGCACCACAAAGCCCCACTGTAAACCTCCAATCTCCAGTCAATTCTGTTATGCCAGCTGCCTTGCTTAGCGATCCCTCGGGGATTTGGAAGGGACTTGGGGAGAAGTCCTCAGCTTGCAGGCCACAGCAAGGGCACTGGAGGTAACCAATCGGGAGCCACTGAGCAAAATAAGACGGGATGGACAATAGGCAGAAGCTCCCGGGAAGGTCTTCTGGGATGAGGGCCGAGGCGCTGTATTTGGATTTGAAAGGCTGGAAAATGTGTGGAAACTTGAATTACCCCAGAAATAGTCCCATTTTCTTCGTAACTATCAAATTGTAGTAATCTTTCATGACTTACTTAGGAGACTACCTGTTGTACATAACGAAAGTCTTACATGCAAATGAAATCCTCAGAAGTACCTATCAGTCTTCCATAAATACCAAAACCAAATCAAAACCAAAGGACTTGCTTTGGTTGGGATCAGTCAGCAGCCATCCAAGGACCCATAGAGTAACCCCCATGTGGCGTGGACCCACTGGACTGTACCGAGACTGCCAGCTGCCTGTTCTCTCCTCACTCAGGGGTCTTACACACAGTTCCACCCTGACTGGAAGAGCTCGTGTGTTAATATATCTCAGGTGCTGGCCCCAGTGCCCTTAAAGTACAAAACAGTACAACTGTCAGAGGTCAGTCATCATCTTATCATCACAAAACAATAGCTCATTGTGACTATAGAAGGAGCCGTGCTGTATAGCAATTTTGGAAAATACTAAAATTTATGATGAATGTGTTAACATTACCTACGATTTCACCTCTCAAACTACATTGATGTATGTGTGCATTCCCCCCTCCCAGGCTTTTTTTCCATGCATTAAAAAAAACAATATCATACATTATATACACTTTTATATTTTGTTTTATTTTCACTTACCATATAATTAATGGCTTTCCATCATCAAACTCCTCTGAAAATATAATCTGTAAAGACTATGTAATATTTTTTGCATGAAATGTATTAAACATATTAGACAATTTAGTTATTTCCAAGTTTTTAGTGTTACAAACACACCCAAAAGAAAAATGGGCAAACGGCATGAACCAGGAGCTCCTAGAATTTGAAGCACAAATGTCCTGCACACATGAAAAGCTATCTCAATTTGCTAATATTAAAGACCTGCAAATTAAACACCACTAGATATTATTTTCATTTATAAATTGCAAAACATTTAAAACCCTTGATAAGCCCTCATGCTGGTGAGGGCACAGACAAACATTCTCAAAAGTTAGACAGCAGTGTAAATTAAAAACAGCATCGAATATGGGCATTATGGCAATTGGAGCATTGTTTGTAATACAGAAAATTGGAAACAACCTAGATGTCCATTAATAGAGGATGGATTCGATAAGTTCCAGTAAGTTAATACGAGGAAATATTATGGAGCCTTTGGAAAGAATGAGATGGATTGTATCCATGCTGACATGAATGATATCCAGAATGTACTGATGTTTTATAAAGTTAAAAATATTAAAGTGATACCGTATAATGATTTGTACTCTATACACATGCTCTGGTTAGTGTGGGGGACCGGTTAGCTCCTGGAAATGGAAGCTGTAGCTGAGTCGGCCTGTGACACAGGTCATTGCAGCCCTGTGCTTGGGGAACTGCATCCTTACATCCAACATTGGCCATTGCTTCACCCTGCTCCTTAAATTCCTTGAAATAGTTGCATGATTCCAGCTATAGCTGATGTCAGGGTAGGCCCATCTTTCCAGGCTGAGGTGTTGTTTATGGTGACCTTCATCATGTCAAGGAGTTCCCATAGTCACCAATTTCCTGTTAATCTTTATCCCCGTTTCCTAAACCATTGCTGTTAAAAGTACCATGGAAGTTCAATGCTTTCATTCTCACTTCTAGCACAATTCTTTTCTTTTGTTCCTTTGGGATAGGTGCAGTGCTGTAGAGGCCAGTGAGTGTTTAGGCATGGACTACAAGTATTAGGCACCAGTAAACCCTTTGCTAACCAATAGTAGGTTCAAGTTTCTTCCAGAATTCAAAACAAAGAGTAGAAAGAGAAACCACAGGAGCACAAATGACATGTATTGCATAACAACCTGTGAAAGACTGCAGAACTCTTATTGTATAAGGGCAGTCGCAAAGGGGAACATAAGCCCTCAGTGACCAAGAATGTGCAATCAGATCTGCTCTTCTGGCTCTCATTCGGGTGAGAATGTAGAACAGTACACAGTATAGAGACAATGCATGGCAGTAAACGGCAACAGTATACTCAGTGAATGTGTATTTTGGATAGTATTCAAGAGACAGAAGATGTTATTTCAAATCATCGTCATTTAGGTGAATTAAATGAGCTGCTTCTGTAACCCCATTTTAATTTTCTTTCTGGATATGAAACTCATGTTTAATCAATTATAGATAATGAACAATAAATTTTCACAGTTTAGTGGAATATATAGTTTTCAAATAATATCCTACACATAGAGCATGACGGTAAAACTAGCCTGTGAGGTGCAATATAATCTCAAGGAATCATATTCCCTGGCTTGCTAAATCATTCTCAGTTCATTTCATATCTGTGTAACCGCATTTTTATAAAATGAAAAAAGCATTACATTAGTAATAATGCTAATATTTGCAAGGAAAACTGTTTGGAGGAAATTACAGCAAGCAATTAACAATTTTTACATTCAAGATGTGGGAAGATGAGACAATTTCAGTTTTTCTGCTATACGGTGATGTTTGTACATGCAAGTCAGGATAATATCATTTCTGATTCCATGAAGAAGAAAAGTTATTACAGAAGAGTGAATCAGATTCATTATAGAGTTTTACTTCTGTTGCACTAAAATCGATGAACAATAGAAATTCTTAGATTTTGAGGTTGTGAGTTAAAAAATATATATCTAGACATGCTGTCATTGGTCTCAAAAGCCGTAGATAGGCAAGAGTTCAGAAAATATCTCGACTGAAATAACTCATTAGAAAGATGCTCTGAAAGATCACACTTGAGAACTCAAGAATAGACACTCTTACTATCAAGAAGATTAGTGGTGACCTTCGAAATCCATGAAATATATCACTGAATCAAAATTGTCATTGTACAAATAGGTTACAAACAAAAAGACCTGAGTCAGTTCTTCATAAAGAAGATGTATAAATAAAAGAGAGCTTAATAACAATATCCTAGGTTCAAAATACCAGTATATATGAACAATAAACCATGAGGGAGAAGAAGACATGATGAAATATTAAATTTTTTTTATGATTTTTATTTATTTTTGAGAGAGAGAGATTGTGAGTGGGAGAAAGGCAGAGAGAGAGAGAGACACACACATACACAGAATCGGAAGGAGGCTCCAAGCTCTGAGCTGTCAGCACAGAACCCGATGTGGGGCTTGAACCCATGAGCTGTGAGATCATGACCTGAGCTGATGTCGGACAACTAACTGACTGAGCCACCCAGGCACCCCGACATGATGAAATAAAAAGGTAAACAATGGCCTGTCTTGATAGACCTGGTGTCAAAACGCATCATTCAGTAATGAAATTAAGAATTCAAGAGATACGAATCAAGTAATATTGCTACTAGAATTCAAAGATGCTAGATTAGATAAAAATAAACAAGATACAGTTTGTAGAGTAAAATGACCATAAAGAAGAGAGAAGTATTAAAGAAAAGCATAAAAAAGGATGCTAGAAACAAAAGTAACCTAAATAATTACAACAATGAATACAAACGAATTAGATTTCTACATTGAATAACAGAAACTGTTAGAATTTTAAAATGCAATCACAGTTACTGCTTCTAAGAGACTCCAAACAAGATGACACAGAAGGAAGAAAATTTTCTAAAGAGCGAGGTTAACTACCTAGAGAAGGCAATATTGTGGATGCTGGGTGATGTTCATGGCTCCTGCCAAATTTCTCACACGTTCTATACATTTTCCTTGCACACCACTGCTGCATGTCTGGCTACCTTGCCTTATCCTGACTCTTGCTGTTCTTCATCTAGTAATAACTGTGCAATAGAGAGACGGCTGCCTGAGTTTCTCCTTGGTAAAGGCTGTTTTTCTGAGCCGGGAGGCAAAGAGATGGGACCCTACCCAAACTGCTTTCTTGCTTCATTATAGGCTTGCTGTTTGAGTTCTGCAGATAGCAGAGCTCCGAGAGCCTGTAGTTAGTGCATAATTTTGGCCATTCTGGCAATACTGAGACTAGTTATGCTTGGTTTGGGGTCATTTTCTAAGTTTTTTTCCCCTTTTTTTTTTTTTTGTCCGGATACCAAATGACTTTATTTGAAGGAAAGAACTTATGTATATGTTTCAGTCATTTCCTAAGTTTTAACGAGTAATGGAGCAAGGTTGGGTCAAGGATTTCTAGGCATTTTAAGTCAACAGTTCTTTATTTTGAATGAGAACCAATCACCTCTCATCTGAGTTGTTATATCTGTCCTTGCCCTTGCAGTAGCCTCAGAGTATGTTGACATCCGTGGATTTATCAGTCACAGATTGAATATTGATAGTTGCAGCTTCTCTTCAATTCAATGGTACATGACACACAGAACGCTATCATTTGACTGGGGCACAAATTTCAACTGTCTGCTGCCAGGCTGGTGTGTGGGAGCAGTAACACAGCTACTGAACGAACTGGGCAACCTCCCGGCACTCACAATCCCCATGACTTTGCTGTCTGCCACTCACTAACACACACCCCGCATTTCTGCTGAAATGACTTTTTTTTTTAAATTGATTTTCTTCATGGAAAAAGAAACTGCCATTAAGTGAAAGGGAAAAATTTTAATGATGGTTGAAATGGCCTGTGATGTGAAGTATGCAAACAGAGTATGTGAAGGAAATATGCTGCATGAGAAAAATAGGAGTCTGCCTTGACATCTTTGTGTGTGCACACCTAGGTATTAAAGAGAATCTTGGGCCCTGATAAACACCAAGGCCCCACCACACTGTGTAGCATAGATCAGTTAAGCTCCTGATTAGTTCTTATTTTCAGTGGCGGTTATGGGAGCTGTAAGAATTTAGATCCATTTCCAGGGTTGAAGAACTAAGGCTGCAGAAAATAACCTGAGAAATTAGCAGTTTTTACCACTATTTCTCATAGCCACCAATGATTGAGCCCTTGCCAGGTCCACAGCATGTGTTAATCACATTATGTACATATATTGCTTAATCCTCAAAATATATCCATCCGGTTTGTATTATTATCTGCAGTCACACATAAAGAAACAAAGGCTGGAGCAAGTGAAGTGCCTTTCCAAGGTCACCCAGCCTGTCAGGAGAATAGACATTTGAGCTGTTCTAGACATGATACCTCATAGCCTCCGTCTGTACTAACAAGCCTCCTTAAACTTTATGACTCCTACTTACTTAGGGGGAAAATCTGTAATGGGGGCTCCATTTTATCCACAGGTCCAATAGGAGTAGAGTAAAATGTAGCGCTTCCTAAAAGTAAGGTAGTCTGTCCTATTCAGGCTACTTTGCATGGGATCAACAGAACTACCCAGGTAACAATGGCCTGGACGGGTACTGTGCCTGAGGAGCAAAGTCTCTCCCTTTCCCTTATCCTATTACAGAACTGCACCCAACTGTTGGCTCACAACACAGATGTTTAGAATTATAGAGCTGGGAGCAAATATAGAGCTCCTCAGATAAAGTTAGAACCCTTTCATTTCACAGATGAGAACATTCAGGGACAGAAATATTAAGGAGCATGGCCAAGGCCACGAGATTGTTAGTGAAACAACTAAGACTAGAATTCAGGCCCCCTGACTCTCGAGTTACCATGGGAACAGTTGCGCAAAGTAACCCTTTGCTTTGCTCTCCCTTTGACGCTTTGGTAAAATCCGTGTGTCAAGTTAACAACTAATTGTTTAATGCTTCTTTGCTTTAGTGAGTAACATTCTACCGGGACTGCTTTCCAAACTCACAAGAAGTAAATGAGAGCAATATAAATGGAATGCACAATTTAACATGGGATGTGTAGAAGAAAAGAAATTTCTCATAAAGCTCTGTAAGGGAGCACACACCTAGAGCACACAGGGTGACTCAGAGGGTGTGGCGAGGGAGCAGAAACAGAAAACTGATAATCACCAGGCAAGCCAAACAAAGTGAAAACCAGGGAATCTCCATTCTTCTTGCTCAGGGACAAAGGCTAATCGGCATCTGGGGCTCCGAGGCTGGGATCACATCCCCTGCAAGAAGGAGGTCATGAACAGAAGAGCTGAGCGCACGATGCTGGGAACATTGCACCCACACCCTCTGCTGCCCTCCTTTCCACCTCTTGACCCTGCTTTGGTGTAGGCCTGGGCTACGTCAGTTGGGAATGGCCTCCATGCCACACTATTGGCTGTGGGTAGAGGTTTGTCAGATTTATGTTGATTTGTCAGGTCAAGCCCGGTGGTTAATATCTCTCTCTATCCTACAAGACAGAGCCCAAGCTCCTGAGTTTAAGACCTGCAGTCATCCAGACCTTGGCCAGGCCGGCTGATCTCCCATTTTCCCCTCCTTGAGTCTCCAACCTCTTGGTTCCTCCTCAGCATGCCTCGAATATGCACTATACATTCCTACCTTGACTCCTGCTACCTGAAATTCTCATTCCTTTCTCTCCCTCTTCTCCTTGGTTCTCTGACCCTCCCAAACCACTGGACCCTCCATGAAGCTTTCCTAGGGGAGCACCCCAGTCTACCGTGTTAGTGACTCGTGGTGCTGCCACTACAGTTTAAGACTCATTGTGTGTTCCTAGGCTAGGCACGGTCCTAACTTCTTCCCCCTGGATTATCCCATTAATCTACACAACAATGCTGTGTGCTAAGCATTGATGTCTTGGTGGTGAGTGGTACGGACTCCAATTCCAACTGGATGAACACATGAAAAGTTATTGTCTCACCTGAATGAAAAGTCAAGGGAGAGAGAGGGCTCCAATAACTCCACCAGGAAGCAGTCTTTCTTCCTGTCTTGCCTCGGCTTCTACAGAGGGGCTCCTTTGTGAGTCTGCAGGAGGGGCTACAGAGCTTCAGGCCCTCATCTCTCGACACCCAGTTTAGCAGAAGGCAGTGGGAATCATTGCCGGAATACCCAGCAAAGATATGCTAGCGCCTCTGTGCTATGACTAGGTGACTTGGCCATCTCTGAGCCAATCAGGGATGTGACCAGAGGAAACGGGTAGGAGACTAGCTTTGCCCAGTCTCACGTGTCCCTTGCCACCCCCTCTAGGCACATGGGCCAAAATTGGGGACGAAATACTTTTGTGAAAGGAAACAGAGTCTCCAGCAAGTCAAAAACTACCCATGTCACAGGAGATTCTATGAAACATTTCGACAGTGAAAAAAATTTACGCATGTAAATCATGTCTCCTTCTCTCTCTCTGCCTCTTCCCCACTAGTGCTCTGTCTCTCTCTATCCTTCAAAAATGAAGAGAAACATTAAAAAAAATTTTTTAAATAAAAATCAAACAGGTCAGGCTTATCTAGACAACATGGGAAATCTCTTTATTAGTAAGTCTGAATGGCAGAAGACCATTTGGAGGTTGGCCACCAGCAAGTATTTTCCGAAGCTGGCCTTTGATTGGACCAGAAGATGAAAAGCATGACCTCAAGTTTCCAAAGTGTTGTTTGACATCTGCCAAAATTAGTTTGTATCTTATTGTGGGAACGAATGCAAAACTGGACCAAAGATTGGCTCATTTTTCTCAAAGAACTATTAGACTGGCAATCGGAGTAAGTTTGCTGTTATTAGTTCCAACTGACTCAGATATTGTGGTAGCCAAGTGCCTGTTGAACATACATTTTCACGTGGAGTGTGGCTCCTTGGCATGCGATGGTTGTAAAGCAAATTCGCATGCCTTGGGTTTTGCTGGTTCCTCTTGCCGTGAGATAGCAGCTTTTACTTCTCTTCTTGTGAGTGCTTTAGCTTCCAGCTAAGTCAGTACCTTGTCAGTTCTTGAGTCTGTTTTAATCTCATTGTACACGTTCTTGTCTCCACTTTGCAAACGGCCTTTCAAAGTCAATAGTAATCTGACCTCTACAGGAAAGCATACACATGAATCCACATGTTCATGGCCTGGTATATTCCCTAAGCCTCCTTTTGAAATACTGCAGAGCTGCAAAAGAAGTTTCCTCCATTGTGATAATGTGACACTAGTAGGTCTGCGCCAGGCACTGGACTGAGGTCCCTTGTATGATCTCATCTACTTCTTATGGGTGCTCTGTGAGGCATGAAAATAACTTGGCTCCATCTAACAGATCAATGAACTGAGGTTTGGCGAAATTGCCCGTCAGTTACCCAAGGCCAAGGCCGCCGGTCCAAGATTCAAACCCAGACTGTTTGCCTTCAAGCTCCTTAACAAATATTCTAGAAAATGTGTTACTGACTACTAAACAGGCTTTTGGGACAATGAAAATCAACATAATGGTGAGAATAACAGTGAAGAAATGGAGCACTTTGATTATTCATGTGCTGGCAGAATGAGACATGTCCCCCCCCCCCCCAATCTCAGGAGAAGAGGCACTTCATACTCTTAGCCTGAGTCAGTTGCAAATATTTAGTTAAATGGTTACAACGGTATCACATTCTCAAAGTGGCAAGTTCCCAGTTTGGCTCCCTTTTAGTTATTTCCCCTCAGTCAACCCCTCAGTAAATGCCAAGCTCTCCTCTCCTCTCCCACCGTGAAGCAGAGGAGGTGAAATCTGCAACGGTTTGGGCATCAGAGGCAGGAATGTTTACATCCTTCCTTAGATGTTTGCTGCCTCATTCCCTGTTCCCTCCTGCAGCTCCAGACTCAGACAAAATGGGCAGGGTGTAGGTAAGGAAGGCAGGCAGCCTGCCACAGCTAGTCCCATTCTTTCGTGTTTTTGAGAAACAGGCAGCATCAGAAAGGACTCTAAGGGTCACCTGGGAGACCCTCTTGCTCAGTACAAGACCCCTCCCCACCCCTCCCCAGCACCTGAACAGATCGTTATTTAACATCTGCTTGACTCTTCCCAGGGACAAGCCATTCACTGTCTTGGAGAATTAACCTGGAGCCTAAAAAGTGCTCATGTCCCATGAATAGCCTTTCCCTCAGATTATCAGAGTGAAAAACAACAACCATGGGTACCTCCCCTCATACTCCAAACCTCTCAGAAGCCCTGAGCTATGTGACCCCTTATCCTACCTCTGCAACTCTTTGACAGGAAGAAGGTAAGCGGGTGTGGTGCCAGTGTCTGCACAGGTTTTGTGTATCTCTGGCATTCAGAGGCTTGGCAGTGGGTACATTCACCTGTTCTGTGGACACAGCCCTCAAAGCCTCTTAGCTTACAGAGGAAAGGACGTATCTCTTGACTTCAACATATGAAACAAAAATAAAGCCCTCCCCTTTCTAGTCAAATATTAACTGACTTCTCCTTTCCTCCCCCAAGTCTCAGGTAAATATTGAGGAAATGGCATGGTGGTAAATTCCCAGGTGATTTAAATGGTCGGTGACGTCCCTATGACCCAGCAATAGCACTGCTAGGAATTTACCCAGATACAGGAGTGCTGATGCATAGGAGCACATGTACCCCAATGTTCACAGCAGCACTGTCAACAATAGCCAAAACATGGAAAGAGCCTAAGTGTCCATCAACAGACGAATGGATCAAGAAGATGTGGTTTAAGTATACAATGGAATACTACATGGCAATGAGAAAGAATGAAATCTGGCCATGTGTACAACATGGATGGAACTTGAGGGTGTTATGTTGATCGAAATAAGTCAGGCAGAGAAGGACAGATACCATATGTTTGCACGTATAGGAGGATTAGGAGGAGCTTAAAGGAGGACCATGGGGGAGAAGAAGGGGGAAAATAGTTGGGGAGAGGGAGGGAGGCAAACCATGAGAGACTCTTGAATGCTGAGAACACACTGAGGGCTGATGGGGGTGGGGGAGAGGGGAAGGGGGGTGATGGGCATGGGGGAGGGCACTTGTGGGGATGAGCACTGGGTGTTATATGGAAACCAACTTGACAATAAACTATTAAATAAATAAATAAATGTCCGGTGACGGATTCTCTAAATTAGTGCCATCTGGTGGTCTTCTGGAGTAAGGTCTGCAGCCCAAGTTTCTCCCCAGTGTTAAGGGCATAAAGGGGAAAAGAAAGTAAAGGTACTGTTCACTCGCTGTGCAGCCCGCACTGGTCACAGTGGTTGCTGATCTAAACCTGATATTCATTAGTCCAGGGGACTGGCCTGAATTGAAAATGGACACTGTGTATTTTTCTAGTTGTCATGGTCACTCAGGGGCCTTTACCTCGAGGGCTTATCACTCTATGACTGCTTGGAGAGGCACCGTTCTGTGTGACTGCCAACAAGGTGATGCTTATAGCCCTGTCCTGGGAGGCAGCAGGCCTGGTTCTTTCTCCCAACCAGCATCACAGAAGCCCTGCTAGGGACCCCATACATATTTATGACTGTCTTTCTTCCACTATGCAGGGAAGAGAAACCTTCCCCATGCTGGTTTATCAAGAGAGCAGAGCACTGGAGCCCAGCACTGTGGCTTTAATTGGAAAGGAGATTTATTGTTGGTCGTGTGAAAAGTCCTTGTAGATGAACTCCTTTGGGGCTCTAAGTTTTTCTGGAACTTCTTACCCGAGAGGTGAGAAGGGTCTCAGAGAAGACTTCGGTACGTAATGAAACGAAGGTTAGTGGGTAACTTCCCTTTCCTAATCCCTGTGAAATCCAGTCCTGATTTATTAATGATCCTGCAATGTCTCATTTCAGATTAACTATGATATGTGAAATGAAACTCTCCAATGTCTCAGTAGGGTATCAGGAAGAAAGAGAGAGAATCCAAAGACAATAATCCAGCTGACTCATGAGGTCCAAAGAAAGCCTTTGCAGAAATGACCATAAAGAAAATGTCTGCACCTTCCCCCATACTCTAGGTGACAACTGCGGCGTGTTTCTGTTGAGCATCGAGGGAGACAGGTGCGTCTACCCAGGCACCCGGTACGTCAGCAGCTAGTTGGGAAGCTCTTGAACAACCATCTGGTAAACCTTCCATGAGCAGACGGGGCAGAGAGAGAGAGCAGAGGAAGAACAGAGAGAGGTGGGAGACATGGGGGAAGGGAGAAGGGTTAGGAAGGAGGGAAAGAGTAGAGAAAAAGAGAGGAGAATATGAAAGAGAATAGGAGGAGAGAGAGCAAGCTGAGAAAGAAGACAAAGGGGGAAGAAGAAGCAAGGAGAGAGCCAAGGTCCCTGGCGTCCGGCTTTGTAGCCCCACTTGACAAAGAGGCAGCTCCCCGGGCAGGGCTCGGAGCAGTCCCCGGGCAGGGCCGCGCAGCGCCCTAGATGCATGGTAATGAAGCCAGGGGGCTGAGAGTCTGTGTGCGTGCCCGGCCTGGCTGGTCTCTGGTTTCACAGGCTGGCCGGCCAAGCATGGCCACTGGGGGCCTCGGAGCAGGCATGTCACCTGGCACCTGCTCATGGCCTTCCCTTGTTCTGTGTGCATCCTGACACACCCTCCCGGATGGCGGATGGACAGTCCATGGGAAAGCAGTGGGAGATCCCCCCGGGAGTGGGACGTGGTTTCCCACGAAACTGTCAATGTCGTGAGAACCTTGGTGTGAGCGAGTGTCGGGTGTCTAGCCCTTGGGAGACGGCAAAGAGGGGGGAACACAATGGGGAGGCTGGCCAAAGGGACGCTCTTGTGCTCTGCCGTTTCTGTTTTCTTCCAGGCAGTGAGAACTCCTTCCCCCCTTTCATTTGCTTTGTTCAAATGGGGACAGACGCTGCTCCGTGCTGGTGTGTGTGGAAACAAGAACCTTTCTTTTTCCTTCCCATGCCCGCCCCCAGAAAAGTTACAAGAAAGCTTGACTCAAGCCTTTAAGAAGTTTATAGAAACCCAAAGTTGACTGTGAATCAGAGGAAACAAAAGACAATGGAAAGGAGAGGAGTTAATTAGAAAGAGAGTTTTTTTTAAAAACACAGGTTACTTACATATCTGTTACCAGCTTTAACCACATAAGAAATAAAGCAAGAATAGGGACGCCTGGGTGACTCAGTCGATCAAGCGATCGACTCTTGGTTTTGGCTCAGGTCATGATCTCCCGGCTTTGCGGGTTCAAGCCTCGCAGAGGGCTCTGTGCTGACAGCAAGGAGCCTGCATGGGATTCTCTGTCTCGCCCTCGCTCTCTGCCCCTCCCCAACTCTTGCTCTCTCTCAAAATAAATAAATAAACCTAAAAAAAAGGAAGGAAGGAAGAATAGAGGCAGCACATTTTCCTCCATCTGTGTCTCCTGTGGGCACAAAATCTCCAGCAACTATTCCCATCAGAATCATGAAATTCCCAAACCAAAAGAGATCTCAGAGATCATCTCTTCAAATCTTTTCGTTTTCAGGATGTAACAAAGGAAGCCAGTGAATTAAATCCCCCCTCCCAGGCTGGCCAGCTTCTCTGTGATGCTGACCGTTCCGTGGGATGCTCCTTCCAAGGGACAACAGGGTTGAATTCCTACAAAGCGCACTTTCTGTATTTGGTACAGACAAAGGGAAGAAGGGAAGTGATGGACTGCTCACCATCGGCTTTTTTGTTTAACAGCAAGAACACCACGAAAATCTGCCTGCCGTTTTGTAGTTGAGCCATATTATTTGACCGAACAGTGTTTCTGGTGCTGATGGAGGTACAAAAAGAAAAGAGGAGGCCTCCCGTGCTTTGTACAACCTTCCATGGCAAAGAAAATATTAGCATCCCTTTCTGCAGCACGTGACCTCAGGAAGGCGTCTAACATTTCTGGCTTCAGTTTCCTCACCTCTAAGATAAGGCCATTGGGATTCCTATGCAGACACTACTTCTCTAAATTGATGCTAATCCAGGACATGGCGCTGTAACTGTTACATAAATACTAAACATCTCATCTTGGTGCTGTTACTTATATCGGCGTTGTAAGGGCTGTTTTTATTTCCTGTGATCAATAAATGGTTGATGACTGAAGGAATGAGGGGATTTTAAAATTCTTTTTTTTTTTTTTTAATTTTTTAATGTTTTATTTATTTCTAGGAGAGAGCATGAGCAGGGGAGGGCCAGAGAGAGAGGGAGTCACAGACGGAAACAGGCTCCAGGCTCTGGGCTGGCAGTCAGCACAGAGCCTGACAAGGGGCTCGAGCCCACGAACCGCGAGATCGTGACCTAAGCGAAAGTCGGACGCTCAACCGACTAAGCCACCCAGGAGCCCCTGGGGATTTTAAAATTCTTAACACCAAGTCATTCCAAATTGTACTCTATTGTTTTTAGAGACCTTGACTATAACTAATATTCTGCTTTCAGTGTGCCCTCACAGGGAAATCTGGCATATGACCACAATGCTTATAAAATGGGAAGAGAATGGAGGTCAACTCGGCCTCCACTGAGTCGTAACTCACTGAGAATAAAAGCTGAAGTCATGAACGTGACTTACAAGGCCCCACGTGATTCGCAATGTCCCCACCCTGCCCTCCTGGCCTGCTGTTCTTCCCCTGTACTCATGCTGTTCCAGGTCACTCTGACTCCTTGGGCACCTCAAACAGGCTCCCACCTCAGGGCCTTTGCTTTGCCTTTGCCAGAAATTCTGTTTCCTCATTTGCTCTTCTCCCTCATCTCCAAATGTCACCGTATCAGTACTGCCTTCCAGGAGCACCAGATTTAAAATGCTTCCACCTTTTCCCTGCCCTCAGCACTTTGTTTTCAGTTGTGGGTCTCCTCTCCATCTGATATACTCTATATTTTACTCATTTATCTTGTTGATCGTCTGTCCCTCCCACCCTCTTCTCACTAGAGGGCAAAGAACTTTGTCCATTCTGTCACGTCATTTCCCCAGCACCCAAGTTAATGTTTCGCAGACAGTGGGCACTTAATACCTATCTGTAGAATTAATAAATCTTGTAATTACATATGTCTCACTCATATCCTTAGGAGATCAGGTTATCACATAAATAAATAAATAAATAAATAAATAGGACTCTCATTTACTAAGCACTTCCTAGGTGCTTGTTTTAAGTACTTTCTATGTGTTCACTTATCTCTTAAGACCCATGAATTAAGACCCCTATGAATTAAGGTCCATTACTGGCATCTTCTTGGCCAGTCCCTCTACACACTTGTGGGCTTAGGATCAGTCTCTGAGATTCTTCTTTTCTGTAACTATACTCACTCCCCAAGGGCTCTCAACCCATCTTGCGGCCTCAAATATCTTCTACCTCTTGGCCAGTACTAAATGTACATCTCCCACCCGAGCCTTCTCCCCTAAACTCCAGACCTGTTTATCCGACTGCCTACTAAGTACTCCTCTTTGGATGTCTAATAAGATCTCGAACTTCAGGTGTCTTAAGTTCACACCCTTGGACTGTAGCTCCCACCACTAAATCTCTTGCTCTGAATCAGACAATGCTATTCCTATGGTTTCTCAGGCAAACGTTTGAAGCTGGTAGAAATATTCTTTATCCTGACAGTGATGATGGGTTTACAACTATATGTAGTTGTCAAAACCCATACAGCCGTAGAGTAAAAAGAGTGAGTTTTTCTGTATGTAAATTAGACTTGCATGAGTTCAACTTTAAAAAAATTTTTTTTTAATGTTTTATTTATTTCTAGGAGAGAGAGAGAGAGACAGCGTGAGCAGGGGAGGGTCAAAGAGAGAGGGAGTCACAGACTGAAACAGGCTCCAGGCTCTGAGCTGGCAGTCAGCACAGAGCCCGACGCGGGGCTCGAACCCACGAACCGCAAGATCATGACCTAAGCGAAAGTCGGACCCTTAACCGACTAAGCCACCCAGGCGCCCCTGAGTTCAACTTTAAAAGGGGGTTGTTGAGAAGCTGTGGTTAAAAAACATTATTTAGAAAATTTGGTTCCTGTCTGATACCGATGGTAGCTTCTGCTGTCCTGGAGAGTGCCACACCAGGGGTTTCCTTGCCTTTGTGGTAGGAGGGAGCTGTCATCGGGGCTGCGTTGTGACTCTCATGGGCCCCCTCCTCCATTAAAAAATTGTTAAAGACGACACTTTATGACTGTGTCAACATAACCTTCTTCTTCAGATTTTAAGAGAAATGTAAAATGTCTCTTATTTAAATTTTACTTGGAATTTTAAATTAAAATTAAATGACATTTTAATTACAGGTAAATTGTAAATCTTGTTTCTTAAATTTTCTTCAGATTTTAAAAGTGACTAAAACTTTTTGGGGCTTTAGCCCTCACTTACAACCGCTCCTAGGGTCTTAAATATTAAAAATTCATTCAACCAACAGTTTGTTCTGTACCAGACACTGTGTGGTGATTGAGAAGATCTGAGATCAGTCTCATACAGCTCCTAACCTTGGTGTGCACCTAAATTCCCATTAAAGAATACTCATTAAACATACACAAAACAGAGAATTCTTGACAAGCACTTGCTTTTCCTTGGTCTGTTTTTTTTTTTTTTAATATTATTCATTCAAAGATCGATTACTCTGCATATATAACCAGGGAATGGCTTGTAACCACAATGGTTTAATTCCAAATATAAATTCTGAAGAAATCCTGCATTTCTAGTGGGACGTTTCTATCAACAATGCAGGTGAGATTTCCTACAATGTTACATGTCAGTAAACTGTCCATGAAGGTCTCCCTAAGTCAGTGCATGCTGCTCTGAACTTTTCTTTGACTCTGCTCTGAGAACCAGGTTGACGGTGGTGGTGGTGGGCATATATAACATGGCATGAGTAAAGGAGAGACTCCTCGCCAAGAAACACCTCCCCCGGCAGCCTTCTCCTCATGCTTCATGACCTACTGTTGATTGTTCCTTCCTTTGGGTTAAATGTTGCCTTTCCCCTAAAAGAGCTCTTTAAATTTTTAAGCACTCCCTTTACTTATGAAGTCGAATGGTTTTCCACAGGGTCAATGCAAGTGCTGGGGATCAGGTAAACAGAGGAAGCCTGAAGGAGGAGGGCGGAAGTACATGGGAGGAATCCTCCAGACAATCTCCCACCCCAATCAACTACCATTACAATTTTACTCTTGCCTTGAGGTAATATCTATCCAGTAGCTCCTGTGCTGAAGGCCTGGGCTGTGAGGAGAAATGCCTGTGTCAATCTTGATTAAAACTTTGTTGGCAGGGGGCTTCTGGGTGGCTCAGTCAGTTAAGCAACCAACTCTGGATCTGAGCTTAGGTCAGGATCTTGTGGTCATGAGATCAAGCCCCACGTAGGGCTCTGCACTGAGCATGGAGCCTGCTTGGGATTCTCTCTCTCTCTCTGACCCATCCCTGCTCACTCACTCCCTCAAAATAAATTAATTAATTTAAAAAATTTGTTGTCAGTGTCACGAGAACAAAAACTACCTCAAATGTCATCATAATATGTTGCTATTTTTAATGTTTTTTTTTTTTTAATTTCTAGGAGAGAGAGAGAGAGACAGTGTGAGCAGGGGAGGGTCAGAGAGAGGGGGAGTCACAGACTGAAACAGGCTCCAGGCTCTGAGCTGGCAGTCAGCACAGAGCCCGACGCGGGGCTCAAACCCACGAACCACGAGATCATGACCTAAGCGAAAGTCGGATGCTTAACCGACTAAGCCACCCAGGCGCCCCAATATGTTGCTATTTTTAGAAAGGTGCTATGTAGGCACTTCTTTCCCCATTTTGCTTCTGATTTTGTTTTAGCAACCATGGACTCAGAAGTATTTCAAGTAGCACCACTCAATTTCCCAAACAGGCACGACCTTTAATAGTATACTCATAGTGGATGCTTTCATTATCCTAATTTTCTATTTAATTATGTTTCCCTTGATAACTGATCCTTCTTATTTTTTTTAACGTTTATTTATTTTTGAGAGAGAGAGAGAGAGCATGAGCAGGTGAGAGGCAGAGAGAGAGGGAGACACAGAATCTGAAGCAGGCTCCAGGCTCTGAGCTATCAGCACAGAGCCCAACATGGGGCTCGAACTCAAAAACCATGAGACCATGACCTGAACTGAAGTTGGACACTTAACCCACTAAGCCACCCAGGTGCCCTGATAACTGACCCTTTTTAAACTAAAACTTGAATACATCAATCAATCACTCATTTTAAAATTATTCTTTTTTCTGCCCACTAGTTTCTCCTTCCTTGATTCCTAGAGGCAAAACAGGGTGTTGCTAATGCCACTTCTGAGATTTTGATTAAATGTTTATTTATTTACTTTAAGAGGAAGGGGAGAGGGGCCGAGAGAGAGGAGGGGAGGGAGACTCTCAAGCAGGCTCCACACTCCATGCAGAACCCAATGTGGGGCTCAATCTCACAACCATGAGATCATGACCTGATCTGAAATCAAGGGTCAGACACTTGATGGACTGAGCCACTCAGGTGCCCCACCACTTCTGAGAGTTTTATTACACATTCATTTCATTGGGAATAGATGTTGAAACGTTTACTTAAAAAAATACTAAAATCATATTTTTCATCAAAAGAGCTTTATAACCTTAACAACTGCAAGAGTACACACTTAGCTCTTTCTCCTTGATATAATGACTCTTTATATTTCTCTGTGCTCTTCCCAAATTGTAGGCATGTGTGTAGTTTTTATTTCTGTAACCTGAGCTTCCCAGGTCAGATAAGACTGAGGGTGTGACTTGCTCTTACACTAGAGTCCCTTACATTCATGACCCTGATGCTGAGTTTCTTCCCACTCCCTTTCCTCCCCAGCAGAATCACTAGGTACTGCAGCCCTTCTCCCTAAGTCCATTTAGTCTCTGAGGCTGGCCTGTTCATGGGCTGCCATGGGCTCTCCCTTCTAGGGCTGATGGTACCAAAGTTTGTTCCCTTGGTCTGACAACTATGAAAAAGGGCAGATGATGATACTATCAGCTGCTGGTGAGGGGCTCACTGACTGTTGAAAAAGACCAACGTCTAAAGAGGTAAGTATAGTGGGGGCGCCTGGGTGGCTCATTTGGTTAAGTCTCCGACTTCAGCTCAGGTCACAATCTCACAGTTTGGGACTTTGAGCCCCTCATTAGGCTCTGCACTGACAACATGGAGCTTGCTTGAGATTCTCTCTCTCCCTCTCCCCCCCAGTAAATAAATAAGTAAATAAATTTTTTAAAAAAAAGTGTCAAGCTCCAAAAAAACAGAGAAAGAAGTTTTCACAGATTGAAGGGGACAAAGGAGACACGTCACATAAATATGATGTGATTTCCTAGTTTGGATCTTTGAATAGACAAAGGACATTAGCAAAAAACCGGTGAAATCCAGATGAAGTCGGTATTGAGTTATTAAATTGGTACTGTCGATTTTTAGTTTCGATAAATGTAACATTGCAGTGTAAGATGTTAACGCTAGGGGGAGCTAATGAAGGGCATATAGGAACTTGATGTGCTATCTTCATAACTCTTATAAACCTAAGATCACTTAAGAATTTAAAAATTTGAAATACAAATAAGTAAAAATATTTTTCACTGTTTTTCAGGTGATGTTAATGAGCAGCCAGAGTTGAGAAGCCCCTACCCTAGGTAAAGCCAGAAACCTCAGCTGCATCACAAAGCGATAAAACATCATGAGCCATTTTAGGGAAATGATGAGAAGTTTGTTATGGTAACATTTTTCTAAAAAGAACATAATAAGAGATGGAGGAGAATGAGGGAGCAAAGGTAGTGGGGTCAGATTGTAAATAGCCTTTTTACCCTGCAGGATAAGAGGTTGTTCCTTTAGATTGTAGGCCTCATTATAATTTTTTAAGCAGAATGAAATTGGAACTCCTATTTGGGGTTAGTTTGAGATAACTCTAATGTTACTTAAATGCTTTATAACAATAGCAATTACTTTAAAATATCTTGCAAATGTATTGTTTGAAGGATGTGAAATGATGTGTGGATTCCATACAAAAAGATTTTTTTCTTTTTTTTTAATGTCCATGGGCTTTCCTTTGTTCATTTCTGCATTGTGCTGCAGACTCCCTAGTTAGGGACCCTGGGCAGGAGCTGAAAAAAGCTAGAATCGAATAGCAGAAATGCAAAGCAGAATTTTGCAGGAAGTCATTTGCAAGCCAGGTTCAGCCAAACTTAATGGGACAGACCCTGGAGTTCCTTGCAACATAACTCCAGACCGGAAAGAAAGAAAAACGACAAGCTCAGCCCTTTAGCCATGGGAGTGGCCCTTCCGTAGTTTTAAATTTTTCCAGAAGTAGATCTTTATGACAGGTGGCATCTTGCTCGGAATCTTCAGGACAATGTCCTTGTGGGGAGAGACAGGCAGGATTGTCTGGTCAGTGACCCTGTGAGCTCAAGTTGCCCAGAATCGGCTCGCTCGGGCCAGGCAAATCCATCTTCCAGAAGGAACAAGGGCTCTCTTTCCTCTGGCAGCTTAAATCCTGTTTCTTCAAGGGTTGCTGAACGCTGACAGGTAATGATGTCAGACAACCCCCTGCCTGTTGGGATAATACCCAGAGTGCTTGGTGCCTCTGTCCCAAGAGTTTATTACCTGTATGCAAGGCATTCTCATCTTTTTTTTTTTTTTTAATGTTTATTTATTTTTGAACTAGAGAGAGTGCGAGTGGGGAAGGGACAGAGAGAAAGAGACAGAAGATCCGAAGCGGGCTCTGTCCTGACAGCACAGAGCACAACATGGGGCTCAACCCCACAAACCACGAGATCTTGACCTGAGCCAAAGTCAGATGCTTAACTGAGCCCCCCAGACCCCCCAGGTGCCCCCCAGACGTCCTCATCTTTGTACTAAGGGATCTCCCCTAAAACCAACTCGCAGCTGCATTTGCCCTGGCCCTGTCTAATTGAGAAAAATATCCATCAACAAAAAAACAGTTAATTAAATTTTGGGGCAAATAGGCAATAGAATCCCATGCCATCATTAGAAATGATGACTGGGGTACATAATTTTGACTTGGAAATATGTCTATAAATATCCTGAATGATAAGAAATACATTCAGCTTAACATGCTCTAGTCCATGAAAATAATATTGTATAAGTCTGTGAATGGTGTATGTGCCTGGGTGCATGCATAGAAAACTATATGGAAGGATATTCATTGACAACATCTTTTATCTCTAATGACTGGTGTTTTTTTATTCCCTTTTGCTTTTTTGTTTTGGTTTTCTGTGTCCCTCCATTTTGTTTCTTTGTTTGTTTGTTTAGTGTTTAGTTTTGAGAGAGGAGAGAGACAGAGTGTGAGTGGGCAAGGAACAGAAAGAAAGGGAGACACAGAATCTGAAGCAGCCTCCAGGCTCTGAGTCATCAGCACAGAGCCCAATCGATGCAGGGCTCAAACTCACAAATCCTGAGATCATGGCCTGAACCAAAGTTGGATGGCTTAACCAACTGAGCCATCCAGGCGCCCCTGTTCCTCCGTTTTTATCTTATTTTTATAATCAGAAAAATAAACTATTTTCATTTTGAAATAAAGTATTTGTTAACACCTCAAAAAGTTTATTGTTCTCTGAATATGCTTCATGTTGGTAATTACAGTTTCAAATAACTATCAACAATTTGTAAAATTAAATTACGTAAAAAAATAAATAGCTAAAATAAAATATTTTTCTGGCTATACTATAATGTATGCAAGATTTCTCTAAGTGTTGAGCCATTGGGGTCATTTCACATTTTGGATAAATTAATGAATAAATATCTTAATGTATTAATGCTTCTACTTCTGACTACTTCACTAGCATATGGAGGAAAATTTACTGAAGCACAGTAAAATTTGACAAATATCCCAAATTGCTCTAGCCAATGATTACAGAGTCTTTATCAAGTGACATTTGGGTATCGTCTTTTAAAAAACTCTTTGCCTTTTAATAATTCAAAAGAAACAATCTTGTTTTCATTTAGATTTGGTTAGTTCCTAAGGAGGATGGGCATTTTTATTTATTATTTGCTATTTAAATAAAATGTTAAATTCGGGGCGCCTGAGTGGCTTAGTCGGTTAAGCGTCCAACTTTCGCTTGGGTCATGATCTCGCGGTTCGTGGGTTCGAGCCCCGCGTCGGGCTCTGTGCTGACTGCCAGCTCAGAGCCTGGAGCCTGTTTCAGTCTGTGTCTCCCTCTCTCTCTGACCCTCCCCTGCTCACGCTGTCTCTCTCTCTCTCCTAGAAATAAATAACACATTAAAAAAATAAAAATAAAAAATAAAATGTTAAATTTATGAGTTGCCTTTTCACTTCCTTTGTTCTTTTTAATTTAATTTGGGGGGAGAGGTTCTTGTTAACAAGAACAATGAACTTACCTCTATAATAATTTTGTAAATAGTCAACTTTATACTTTTCTTTCCTTGGTAGTGGTTGTCAAATACACAGAGTAACGTGTTTTCTGTGGTCAAATCTATTATAAATTTTATTTTTAAATATTTTTCCACTGATTCTGTAGCTGAAAAGCCCTTCCCCATCCCAAACTCAGATCATTCTTTACTTCATAGCTTAATCATTTACATCTAATTCTTTAGTTCATCTGGAATTTATTTTGATGCATGAGAAGAGATGAGGATCTGAATTATTCTTTTTTCCCAAATGGCTAACCACCTACTGAGATACTAAATTATGACATCCAAGATCTGCTACCTAATTGTTGAACCCGTTAGAAGGTTCGTCCTTCCAGAATAATTTGAGGTCGTTTGTAGTTCATTGCTTGCTAAAAGGATTTATAGAAACTAAAACCTCTGGCGACTACCACTCTGCCTCCCTTCCCTGGGGTTTTATACCTGTACTCCCTTCCTGCTCCTGGCTGCAGTGAACCATGGCCCACACACATCCTCCCAGTGCACTGCATTACTGATATTGCGGCCCCAGGGTACAAGCAGAGAGAGAGGGATTGGGGTGGAATGGGCTTTGCTGCCTCGCAGAGCCGACTCGTTGCTAGTGCTGTAGAGACTTAACCAAGGCTGCTCGCCTGTGAGGACCCCGTATCTC
The DNA here is from genome assembly GCF_003009895.1 of Hyaena hyaena. NCBI lineage: Eukaryota > Metazoa > Chordata > Mammalia > Carnivora > Hyaenidae > Hyaena > Hyaena hyaena. The sequence goes on from NW_024080672.1 coordinate 4,138,385, forward strand.
TGGAGCCTCGGGATACATGGAAACATTCTTAGAGCGCCTGATCAGGAGCCTCTTACACACTTAGTTAATAGCGAGAGTTGACCAATGTGTTTCATCCCCGAGGCAGTTGCAATTTATAACTGATTTCACAAATCGTTTTAGAAAGTTTGTATGGGAGTGGGGGTGGGGATAAATCAGGTATCTCACTAACTTGCAGCTTTCCTAACCCAAACGTCTAAGTAATTATTTCCACACTTAAATGATGTATATCATTGGAATCAACCCTTTAAGGAACACCTCATACTTGCCAACTCATTGACCATACAATAAATTTGTAATGTATATAAAATATGTAAAGCATCTTACAGTTCTTTGCCTATTTGTAAGCTTGGATTTTTTTTAACCTGGTATTTTTACTTAAAAGACAACTACATTTTAATCGTTGCAACCATTGTAATATATGGCTGATCGCAGCAAAGAAAGATAAGGGAAGAGTTTTGAATCAAAATGATGTTTTCTCTTCCACAGCTTTCTCTTACTCAAAAAACTATTCACCGTAAACTTTCCCCAAACTTTATATATTGAAAAAATGTATGCTCTGTTTTAATACAGGTCTAATTCTTTATGTGTCTTAAATAAGTGTACCTCATTCCAAAATACATTGCCAAAAATAACCCATTAGCAGCAGCGGTAGCTTTGTCTCAGCAGTATCTCCTTTGCATTAAGGCTACTTTTATTCTCAGAATAGCACACTCTTCCTTAGTGAATTAATCTTTTAATGGAATTTCTTCTGCACTGTTTAGCAAAATGACCCCACTCAGGGCTAGCCTACTCTCTATAAGTAATTAGAGATAAGTATGTTTAATGCATTCCTGCATATTTTACTCTAATACACCCTTCAGGCACAAATCAGCAGCTGCATGAAACTACCCTTGGGGCTGTTGAGTCCAGATTTAAAACTACACATATAATTGTGCGGCTCCTGGGTCACCTGACTGCAGTGACTCAAATTTACCTTCAACAGGGGCAGAAAATAAAACAGCTAGCAGGCTCTCCTGACATTTCAGATCAGCGGTATGTTTCCTTCTTCCTCCCACCAAATATTAAGAAACTTACCTGAGTTAGAAAAGTTGCTTCAGCTATGCCCTCAGGCAATGTTCTATCCTCCATTGCTCCTAATTAGGGCTCAACTTGATTTTTTTTTCCCAGCTCTGGCTCAAATTGCATCTCGGTGACTCCATCCACCCCCATTTAAGCACATGTATCACGGACTCTGTTCCAGAGCCTGGTTGTTCATCCATCCATTATAGTCTGGCTCTTCCAAGGTCAATGCAAGCACTGTGAAAAGAGGCCAGAAAGATGCTAATGGACTTGCTGCCAAGACCACAGGCATGCTGGAGCTAGATTAGGATTCCTTTTAAAAAATAGATACGTTTATTTTCCATCGTTTAGAAAAGAAAGAAATTCAAAGTGTTTCTCAAACAAAAAGTACACCCCAGCTTTGGCATGAAAAGAATCCATAAAAAGCTGTAGACCTAGACTTGCCTCATTTTCATCTGCCTGACCCAGGGGGAGCTTTCTGCTAGATCCCGTTGTTCTGGTTGGGGATAACCACAGGGCCTAGCTGCTTTTCGATTACATTTGGGATATTTGGGATCATGGATGTATTCTTGTGAAAGGCCTGGTGCAGTCTTGCTCAAAGTATGGTCCACAAAATTGTACTTGTCCAAGTTGAGATACATACAGAAACTGAGACCTGATGCCCACTATTGCCAAGTTTGTGGCGCGCTCTCTCCCACATTGTTGGTGGGAATACAAAATATGGCAGCCACCAACAGTAAGGCAGCTTCTTCTAAAGTTGAGAAGCTTTGTACACTTACCGTACAACCCAGCATTCCTACTGTGAGGTAGTTACTCAAGAGAAATGACAACATGCATCCACACCAGCACTTGTATGTACCAGCCAGAAACTGCAGTCAACCCAAATTTCTATCTGCTGGTAAGTGAATAAATCACTGCAGTGTCAACACATTATAGAATGTTATACATCAAGAAAAGGGAATGGAAGAATATACACAACCACATGTATGACTATCACAGATACTCTTTTAGGTGAAAGAAGTCAAACACAAAAGACTAGATACTGGATGATTGCACTTAGGTGAAATTCTACTACTAGAAGTATAAGTATGGTGAGTGAGTTCTGAATTTCCTTTGTAACCCGGGGGCAGGGGGGCAGGACCAGCACCTGCATGTCAGCTGCTGAGTCAGGAAGCCTCTTTAGACCTGGGGTTAATCTGAATCTTTGCACTAATGTGCTACACACACCTTCAGATCGAGCCTTCAGAGTGTGGTCCACTTTCTCTAGAAATAAAATGTCATTCTTACTATAACATTTATCTTGCTTTCCTTTTAACCAGCACCTCTGAGAATAGCATCAACAGCTTAATGTTTACATCAATGAATCAAGGCTGTTTCCATAGCAACACCTCTAATTCTCCGGAACTGCCATTTCATGTCAATTTACTATTAATGGAAGATGAAACAAAAGAAAGTGCACAGACAGAGAAAGCTTAGTGCCTAAGACTGACAAGCAGAACAAGAGGGAAGGGAAGTAAATGTATCATTTGCAAGACTTTTAATACTTAGTGGGCTATGATGTTATTCAGCAGTTAACCATTTCTTGCTTGGATTTATATGATTTCATAAGACCATAGAGTCTTTGAGCTAAAATGGTCTTAGAAGCGATCTGCAAATCATTATCTTTTTTCAAATGTTTATTTATTTTTGAGAGAGAGACAGAGCGTGAGCAGGGAAGGGTCAGAGACAGAGGGAGACAGAATCTGAAGCAGACTCCAGACTCCAAGGTGTCAGCACAGAGCCCAATGCAGGGCTGGAATTCACAAGTCGTGAAATTGTGACCTGAGCCAAAGTCAGACGCTTAACTGACTGAGCCACTCAGGCGCCCCTGCAAATTCAGTCCAGAAAACTCAGTCCCTGAAGAGGTAAAGGATGTAATGAAGGTCATTTGGCTGGTAAGGGACAGAGCCAAGAGTGGAACACAGGCCACAGAGCCAAAGTCTGAGACTCCTTTTAGCCACAGCTTGATATTATCTCTTTCACCCATTAGTCCAATAGCATAGGCTCAGCTAAATGCTTTTTTGCGGAATCCATTATAACGAATACCAAGAGTTTCACTACCTGGGCTACCACCAAGGGAAGTGAGGTTGTCGACCATGGCTACCAGAGCCATGGTTTGTAACTGAGAAGTAAAATCAGGTGCCGTGTAGCAAGCACGTCTCAGTCAGGATCCAATTGCAAGAAGCAGAGACCACCCTGAGGATTTTATGCAGAATGTGATTTAACATAAATCAAGATTTAATGGTTGTGATATAAATCCAAGAAAGATGCCCAAAATAATGCAGATCGGACCCCCCAGGGAAGCTTTCCTGTCTGTCCCAACCAGGAAAGTGGAAAATCAAGAGGCTGCCATCAGAACTATTGAGTCCAAGAAAACGTCAGTGCAGGTAAGATTCAGAATCGAGTAGCTGACATCCGAAAGTCACTTATACTCTCATCATCCACAAATCTGGACACTGGACACTGGACCACTTCTGGAGGTAAGAAAGCACTACATTCCACGACCACACATGGCATCAAAAACAGCCCAAAAAGCAACAGGAAGGCACATCCACCTCATCGCTACCTTTAAATTTCCGATGAATACATCTCATGGGCAAGGCCCAATTTGCACCCAGAACCCTACTCCGAGGGAAGCAGAAAAATGTAGCTTGTTTTATTTTTTTAAATATTTTATTTATTTTTGAGAGACAGATAGATACAGCATGAGCAGGGGAGGGTCAGAGAGAGAGGGAGACACAGAATCTGAAGCAGGCTCCAGGCTTTGAACTAGCTGTCAGCACAGAGCCTGATGCAGGGCTCGAACCCACGAACCATGAGATCATGACCTGAGCTGAAGTCGGATGCTTAACTGACTGAGCCACCCAGGCGCCCCATATGTAGCTTGTTTTAAAAGCTTTCCAGTTTCTGCTGTCCTGAGAGGTGTGCTAAAATGAGGAGGGACGGAATGCTGAGTGTCACTTGACTGTATTCAGGTGAAGGAGCTCATCAGTGCAGTCGGTTACTGGATGTTAGCACACATCCACAACAGGTGATGTCTTACACTGGACACTAGAAGGATGCTTTGGTGAAGGTGGGTAAACGAGGCCCCTCAAACACTGCCAACGGGAGGCAATGAGAGGTGATGCAGCCACATTACAGAGCATTTGCCAGAACCATTTAAACATTTGAAAGCGTGTAGGCTATGACTCAGTAATCCCACCCATCCCTTTCTAGCTCAGAGAAACAAGTACACGTATCCGCGAGGAGGTGTGTATGAGGATTTGATTTCAGATCTTTTGCAGCAGCACAATACCTAGAGGTACAATAATATTCATCGCCAAGATAATGACTGAATAAACTGTGGGAAAAGTCTTTTAAGGAAATTAAATATAGCAGTTAAAAAAAAATAAGATAGGATGATCTGTCATTGAAGGATCTCAAGGATGTGCTCTAGAAAGTTTTCTGGTGCACCAGAGTGACTGAGAGACAAGAAATGGTCTGCACCAGTTTCTAGGCTTTTGACCTCCTCAGATGGATGAAAGGTATAAAAAAGAGGTCAGTGTAACGAGAAAGGGGATTCTTGAGATATCTTCAGGAAAAGATTTCCAGAGGAAGGGAGAACTTCTGTTCCCTTCTGCTCAGGCCTAATGAGAGGGGCTCTAAGGGGAAACCTGGTGAAGTTGAGGAGGGGTCAGAATGGACGGGGCCTGATTCCTCCCCAGGAAATCTAAAGGGTAGACAATGGCTGGCTTAGTGCTTTGTGTGGGAGCCAGAGAGGACCACTGGCCTGAGAAAGACCATCTCACTGAGTGTGTGAGAGGTAGATGATGGGTGAGGGCTTCTTTGGGCCAGGGCAGCTATGTGGGGCTGACATCCCCAGTTAGGTGGTCTCCTGGGAACCCCAGCTGGAGCAGGCAGCTCAGGGGATCAAACACATTACATGCAGTAGAAAGGGAGCATTCCCTTTTAAATCTAAAATTTAAAATAAAACTAACACTCGTCACAAACACACACACTCTTCTGCCACAGAAAACTCAGTCACTTCCCAGAGATAACGACTGCTGAGCTTTGTGAGTGCCCTTCTAGATGTTTTCCTAACCAGTTACACATTACTGGCCCATCGATCAAGGACAATTTGTGACATGATCCAGCACACTTTATTTTTCCTCCCATTGTCCCTTTAGAATTTGTTCAGTAAGGATAATCAGCTCTTGCCACTGGATGAAAAACAGGGACACTCTCAAGACTCTTGTAATCAGTCCAAGGTCACAGCCACTCCTACATTCTAAACTTTGTTGTAAAACAAAAGGTCACTTTGGAAATTTAAAATATCCAGTATAAAGTATACCACAAACATCTCCTATAAAAAAGGGTAAGGGTGTATGGGTGGGTCATTTGTTAAGCGTCAGACTCTTGATTTGAGCTCAGGCAATGATCTGAGGGTTCATGTGTTCGAGCCCTGCATCTGACTCTGAGCTGACAGCATGGAGCTTCCTTGATTCTGTTTCTCCCCTATTCAAGTGCGTGTGTGCCTGTGTGTGCTCTTTCTCCCTTTCTCAAAATAAATAAACTTACAAAAAACAAAAGAAGGGAAAAATCAAAGTTAAATATGAGCAGAACTCTAAAGAAGTGATTTTCAATATTGGTGGCATATTGGGATCATCTGAGAAGTTTTAAAAAATTCCAGTGTTTCACTTTCACCTCTAGAGTCTTTGATGCAGTTGGCATGGAACCTGCTTGGGCTTCAGGATTTTTAAAACGTCCTCCAGATGATTCCCATGGGCCACTTTTTTTTTTTTTTAATTTTTTTTAATGTTTTATTTATTTCTAAGAGAGAGAGAGAGACGGCGTGAGCAGGGGAGGGTCAGAGAGAGAGGGAGTCACAGACGGAAACAGGCTCCAGGCTCCGAGCTGGCAGTCAGCACAGAGCCCGACGCAGGGCTCGAACCCACGAACCGCGAGATCAAGACCTAAGCGAAAGTCGGACGCTTAACCCACTAAGCCACCCAGGCGCCCCTCCCATGGGCCACTTTTAAGAACCACTCCTCTAGATCCAACTTCCAATTTACAGAAAATACAGGAGACAGAAGAAAACGTTAAATAACACCATGGAGATGCAATCGGCAATAACCAGGCCTTAGGAAATGCTGTAGGACATCTTTGTAGGACAAAGATTTTCTTTACAGAAAATTATAAGGAAGGAAGGGAGGAAGGAAGGAAGGAAGGAAGGAAGGAAGGAAGGAAGGAGGGAAGGAGGGAAGGAAGGAAGGAAAGAAGGAGGGAAGGAGGGAAGGAAGGAAGAGAGAGAAGGAGGCACGGAGGGTGAGAAACCTATACATTAAAAAGTGACTTCGAAGAAACAGCAACACTTTGCAATTTATAGCTCCTTTTGGATGCTCAGGTGAATAAAGAAAGTACATGAAAATTTTTATATAACAAACGAAGAGTGTTGAACTTTTAGTAAATAGATGATAGTAAGGAATTATTTTTAAATTTTGAGAATATGATAATGGTATGGTTATGTTTTATCTTTTAAAAGTCTTCATTTTTCAGAGAAAAGATGTTAAAAGGTCTCTGGATGAAATTACATAACATCTGGGATTTATGTAATTTTGCTTCAAAATATTTTGCTTCAAAATAATCTGAGGAAGAGGGAGCCTGGTAGACTGGTGTAGATTTTAAAAAAAAAAAAGATTGATCATGAGTTGATAATTGTTGAATTTGGGCAATGGGTACATAGAGAATTCATTATTCTATTTTCTCTTTGTTTTGTATGATTGGAAGTTTCCAAAATAGAAAATTTTTAAAGATGCACAGTCTATGATATTAATCAATACCCTAATCCTCATTCAAAGATAGGGTCTCTTTTTCCCAGTAAAGCTTATAGTTAGGTAGTGACTTTCTGCTCCTTGCAGCCCACCTCCTCCCCCTTCTTGACTGTCACCTCCTAAGGCCAAGCAGGAGACAGGAAGTGAGATAGGGGGCGGGGCGGGCAGTGATTTGACAGCTTTCACCTACTGAAGGGTCTTGGGCTCTTTCTTTGATTGGTTTGGAGAAGACTCTTCATGGCTTTGGTCAATTTTCTTGTGTTGTGGTTTAAATTCTACCCTTCACCCCCAAAGATATGTTGAAGTCCTAACCCTTAGTATCTGTGATTGGGACTTTATTTGGAAATAGTCTGCAGATATGATCGAATTAAGATGAGGTCATACTGGATTAGGAGGTACTCTAAATCCATTGACTGGTGTCCTTATAAGGAGAGAAGTCTGAAAACACGGAGGAGACATAAAGGAAGAAGACCCTGTGGAGAGGGAGGGAGACTGGAATTCTGCCACAAGCCAAGGATGCCAAGTTTGTTGGCAACCATCAGAAGCTAGAAAAAAGGCAAGGAAGGATTCCTCCTTGGCGACTTTGGGGGGAGCATGACCTTGCTGACACCTTCCTTTTGAACTTCTAAGCTCTAGAATTGTGAGATAATACACTTCCGTTGTTTTAAGCCACCTGGTCTGTGGCATTTTGTCACAGTGGCCCCAAGAAAATAAAATCATGTGTTAATTGTGAAAGCAAAGATAATGAAAAGAGAAAAGATGGTGGACTTTTAACATTAAAATTTCATGTTTTTCCATTATAAAAGTAGTAATACTCAGTAGAGAAAATTGTAAAAATCAAGGATGTAAACTATAAATTCCCCACTCCCGACTTATTTTTATGTATTTTTAAAATTAGTTTATTATGGACAAAATGTCTTCCCCTGTGTTTTAAATTTCCTCCCACTGGCCTCATCAGAATCACCAGATGCCCAACTATCAATGTTTTTGTGGGGTTATTTTACTTGGAATGTTTCAATCATACTTTATAAAAATCACTGCATTATATATTAAGAATAAATATTATTATTATTAAATTAATATTTATCCTAAGCACTCTATCAACTATAATTCTCACAAGATCTTGACAATGTGAATTCTATTATTGTTCTCATTTTACAGATGATAAGGGGTTTAGAGGAGATAACCATTTTCCCAAACATGTGGCAGTGTCTAACCCTCTTCTCTTAGCAAAGAGGCCAGGCTGAAGCTACTGGCTAAGAGATTGTCTCCTCTGCGGAGTTGCAGGTATTTCAAAATCAAGAAATCCCTACAAAGTCCTCAGGTAAGCAATGAGCCAAGGGTGATAAATCAGAGAAGTAGGAGGGCTCAGGAGCTGATTCTGGAAGCCAGAGAATCTGCCAACTACAGAGATACAAGCAGAGGTGAATGCATGGAAGGGGTGAACATCTCCAGGCTGACACCTTGTGCGGTGGTACCACTCATGTCTATATCTAGTTTGCCAAGATGGGTCAGGTATGGGTGGGCAGTCAGGATCTGGGACCAGTCCATTTCATGTACAACTTAGTACAAAATATCAAGTCACCGCATCCTTTTCTTGATGCATTGGTGCCATGGAGTCGTTGGAGAGCATTAATTGGTCTGCTCTTCCCACTCCACCTCCTGACTACAATCTCCAGAAACAGCCAGTAGAGTTGGTTGTAAAAGTCAGCACTTTTACTTTTCCTGGGTGCTCTGTAACAAATAAAACTATTTCCTCCTGCCATTGTGAAGAGTTGTTCTCAATGGAGTAATCCTGGCCTCTGGCTTATGGATTTGTGCACCTAGAGAGCTATTTACTTGATACAGGTAAGATTTGGAGTAAATGAATCCTAATTGCATACTGCATCATTATCACATGTCTCTGTTTCTGTACTGGTATTTTGTGCAGGTGGCAGCAGAGGGCGCTCTTCCTACAGATACGCTTCTATCAGAACTTTTCTTCCAAAGGGAAACTGAAAATGTCTTTGTTATGTTATTAAGTTTATGGCTCCTCCTAAATATATACATATAATTCTATTATAGGTATATGTATAATATTTATTTATTTAAATATATTTATAAATGTTTTATTATTTAAATAAATATTTGTATATTTAAATTATTTATATATATATTTAGAAAGAGCTATAAACTTAACATACATAAATGCAGATAGATAGATAAAAAGATAGATAAGTAATTTTTATGGTTTCTCCCCATCCATTAATACTAAAACCACATGTGATTTTGTTCCCTTAAATAATCACCACTTTTTTCTCCTTTTTTTTAAAATTTTTTTTAATGTTTTATTTATTTCTAGGAGAGAGAGAGAGAGAGACAGCGTGAGCAGGGGAGGATCAGAGAGAGAGTGAGTCACAGACTGAAACAGGCTCCAGGCTCTGAGCTGGCAGTCAGCACAGAGCCCGACGCGGGGCTTGAACCCACGAACCACAAGATCACGACCTAAGCGAAAGTCGGACGCTTAACCGACTAAGCCACCCAGGCGCCCCACCACTTTTTTCTCCTTAAGCATGTCAACTTCCTGTTTCACCTTGGAGCTCAGTATTGAGTGCAGAATGTGTGGACTTTGGGGTACTGCCCCCTCATCTTCCAGTTTATGTGCTTCTCTTAGGGTCTTCTGTAGAGAACCACAAACTATTTTTGGAACAGGTCCACAAGAGAAGGAGGCAGATTTAGTTTCTCACGTGATGGTTTTGGTTATTTGCTGTGAATGGGCTACACACTCCTCCAACTCTCCTTCCTTTCTCTTTTCTTTGTCTCCCCTATTTCCGCTCCTCCAAGCCTTTGTTCACCATCCCATTCTTCTATCATTCTCCTCCATTTCCAAAGCCATATACATCACTAAGCTACCCCAGCAGCCAGCCCCCACGGTGGCCCCGGGGCCCCTGCCTACTTTGTATGTAGATCCTTAGTGTCCTCCTTCATCCAGCAGGGCTGATCTGTGTGACCGCTAGGATACTGTGGAATGGAAGTGTGTGACTTGTAATATTAAGGTCGCAAAAGACATATGGCTTTCATCTTGCTGTCTCTTGGATCAATGAGTGGCTGCCATGCTGTGAGAGGCTCAAGTAGTCCCATGGAGAGTCCTTATCTCAAGGAACTGAAAACAGCACAACCAGCAGTGCCTTACCAGCTATGGGAGTGAGCCTCGTTGGAAAGCACATCCTTCAGCCCTAATAAAACCTTCAGAGCATGCAACCCTGGTGGACATTTCACTATAGCCTCATGAGAAACCCTGGGCCAAAACCATCCAACTGAGTCACTTCCGAATGCCTAACCCACAGGAAATGTGAGATAATAAATGCTTATTGTTTTAATATTCTAAGTCTGGGGTAATTTGTTATGCAGCCGTAGAAACGCATACTCCTGTCATCTGCCTGATGGCATGTTTAACACTGATTTTACATCTTTGTGGTATAAGCCCTCCAAAGGCTCATCACTGATTTCAGAATAAAATCCAAATCCCTGAGATGGCCCAAGATTGAAAGAGGACTTCATAACCACCTCAATTCTGACCTCAGTCTGTACCTTCTAATTATGTTCCTCTTTCCAGTTTATCTGTTAACTCAGGCAAAAGACCCTGCAGGCAAAACATCTTGTGAGGGGAACCGAAATTACCCCCTCAAGCAATGCGGGCTGCCCTGAGCTAGCAAGACCCCACCTGCTGGACTCCAAGACAATGACCAACCTGACCTTTACTGCCCACTTGCGTGTACCCAAGAAACTTTGTCCCGCATTTTCCCTCCATGGGCCTCACAGAAATAAACTCCTTTCTGGTGTCACCACCACTTGTCTCTCTCTCTTTGGATTTTGCCAACAGTGAGTGGTCACCCCAGGGCCAGGTGCTTTCCACCCCTGTGCCCCAGTTACAAGATCTTCCACGATTTGGCTCCTGCGTGCCTCGCAGCCTCACCCACCCATTCTTCCCTCCCGCCACGTCCAGCTACATGGAAGCACCTTCATTTCCCCGCATGTGGATGGACAACTGAGATCAAATACAGATTGCCATGCTAAATTTGAATTTTAGATGAACAACAAATGATTTTTCTAGTTATAAATATTTGAGACATACTTATACTAAAAATATTGCATGTACTCATTCTAAAAGGTTCTGTGTTGGGGCACCTGGGTGGCTCAGTTGGTTAAGCGTCCAACTTCGGCTCAGGTCACAATCTCATGGTGTGTGTGTCCGAGCCCCGCGTCGGGCTCTGTGCTGACAGCTAGCTCAGAGCCTGGAGCCTGCTTCAGATTCTGTGTCTCCCTCTCTCTCTGACCTTCCCCTGCTCATGCTGTCTCTCTCTCAGAAATAAATAAAACATTTAGAAATTGTTTAAAAAAAGGTTCTGTGTTGTTATTCTGAAATTGAAGTGAAATAGGGCATTCTGTATTTTTAGTTGCTAAATCTGGCAACCCTACAGATGTGAAATGAGTTCTCTCAACTCCCGCTCTACCCTCCACCTGGATCGCTGCACCTCCCTCTGGCTAACTTCCTGTTCTGCAAGACTCTCAGCCCAGATGTCCATGTCTCTAGAAAGCTGACCGTCTCTAACACACACACACACACACACACACACACACACACACACACACACAAATGGATTAGATCCCAGAGCTGTTGGGTCTCTGGCATACTACACACATTACAGTTATTAATTTGCCTGCTCCAGTGTTAGACTCAACATCTGGACGTCATGCACTGTCTTATTCACCACGTCATGTCAGGGCCAAACACATAAAATGATCACAACTTATCATCGTCGGACACTTACAGTAAGCTAGTCGCTATCCTGAGACATTTACATATATTAGCTCATTAAATCATCACAGCAACCCAAAGGAGATATTATTAATATCCCTTTTACTTTTTTTGGTGAGGAAACTGAGGCACGAAGAGGTCAGGCAACTTGCCCCAAGTCACTAAACAATGCAAGTGAGGGTGGATTCAAACCCAGGAGTCTGATTCTAGATTAGATTCCAGAGCCCCAAATGGGTGAGCTAGCAGCATTACCTCTCTTCAGTGTTGGGGAAGTGGTGTTTTGGGGGTTTTTTGTTCGTTTATTTGTCTGTTTGTTTGTTTAGATGTTTGCAAGAACTAATTATCTAGCTAATTGTTTTCAAACTAGATAATTTTCTTCAAACAGAGACCATGTTAAATCTGGTCCTCTTGGTCTTTACGCTTCCTGGCTCTCTCCAGCTACCATCACCTAGCACAATGCATGGTGCTCTCCTCATGGGCAATAGCAAAGGAGCATTCAGATCTGTTGTTCTCTCTTCATGTCCTGACCACAAATCAAGGGGGCCAATGTGTACTGCATTCCTTAAGGAAGAACAGGCACAGCCCGTGTCTTAGGAATAGAAGCTGACAAAACACTGTGGTTAATAGCATGAGTTCTAGAATAAAGTTTCCTGAGTTCTGATCCCAGCCCTGCTGCTTATTAGTTGTATGGATTTGGATGAGGTCCTGAGACCTAGATTCTTCATATTTGAAATGGAGATGATATTTCAATTCATAGGGTGTTAGTGAGGATTAAATGAGATTAAAGGGAAAAATATACAATGTCTGAAAAATAGCATGTACTCAATAAATGTCAGTTATTACAACTGTAATTATTATGCCACTCATCCCAGCCATAAGCATATACAGGTCTGCCCCACAGCATGAATTTTTGTGACTTTCTCATCCCCCTACCCCTGTATAAAATTTCAGACAGGGATTAAAGAGATAGGTCTGTACTGATATCCTCCAGGGTTTCAAGTCCCAGCCTTAGAGATCTAAATTAAGAATACAAAATAAGAGGAAGAAAGCTGGCCCCAAAGCCCAGAGAAAGCTAGACTGAAGCAAGAATACACCCACTGACCCTCACTTCCTGTCCCACTGTGTAGAACTGGGTGGCTGGTCTCCCAGCTCAGGGCAAGAAACATGTTTGCTTCTGGACTATACCAGGAGAAGCCATCATACCCTCCAGGAAATAAGGCACATTCATTTCTAGGGTCTGCAGCCCATAACCCTGCACATCTCAAAGGCACCTGTCTGAAGGAACACTCTTTATTTCCCAAGTGTCCAGAAATACAAAAGAATTCTGTCTTTTCAGGGACTGGTCTAATCTCACTTATCTGTAGGGGTGAGCATGATGAAATTGATGGCTAACAATTTGAGCACTTACTACATGCACTGCGCTCAGTGCCTTACATACGTTACCTCATTTAATCTCCACAATATCATCAAGTTTGGTACCATTGTTATACTTATTTTACAAGTAAGAAAACAGATTAATCTGCCCAAGTCATACAGCAAGTAAGAGAAGAACCAGACTTTTATTTCAGTGTTGTGGTATGGAAATAGACTCTTCAGTTGCCCTCATCTCTAGGGCTCCAGGGCCCCTGTTACTAGGTCAACGCCTCCAGTGGATCCTTATAATACCCTTAGGGCAGGGGTTCCGATGCACATTAGAATCATCTGGAAAGCTGATTCACTGGACCCTCTACCAGACTAAATGAATTAAATTTTCTGGATGGTAGAACCAAATCATGGATGTTTTATAAGACTTCTCTGGGGGCGCCTGGATGGCTCAGTTGGTTAAGCCTCTGATTTCAGCTCAGGTCATGATCTCATGGTTTGTGGGTTTGAACCCTGCATTGGGCTCTGTGCTGACAGCTCAGATCCTGGAGCCTGCTTCAGATTCTGTGTTTCCCTCTCTCTTTGCCTCTCTCCCACTCATTTGTTCTCTTCCCCTCCCCTCAAAAATAAACATACGTTAAAAATTAAAAATAGATAAATAAATAATTTTTTAAAAAAAATTATCTGGATTATTCCAATGTGCAGCCAGAGTTAAGAACCATCTCCCAGGGACATTCTCAATGGCTATATTAAGCTTTAAAAAGAAATTCCAGGGGCACCTGGATGGCTCAGTCAGATAAGTGTCCGACTTCAGCTCAGGTCATGATCTCACAGATCATGAGTTTGAGCCCCGTGCCAGGGTCTATGCTGACAGCTTGGCGCCTGGACCCTACTTCAGGTTCTGTGTTTCTGCCTTGCTCTCTGCCCCTCCCCTGCTTGTATTCTGTCTCTCTCTTTCAAAAATAAACATAACAAGTAAAAATAAAAAGAAATTCCTAAGGCTCTCATATCAAAAATCCATCTGTAATAGTGTTTGCTCCTCCCTCTCCAAGGAACAATCTCTGAACAAGCTAGAGATGAAGACACCTCATGTAAGGTTTTTAGGAGTTTTGGTTACTCATATACAATGCCTGCAGTATAAGACTGGCCCACTTTCATGCAGAAGTAAATGCTTCCCTCGGACCCTAAGGTTAAAACTTTCCCTAGGTACCTGTCTTGCTTGTGCATGAACCTGAGAGTGAGAGCCTCCTTAAATGTTGCACCCTAGGCATCACCCTTGACTCACCCAAGGCTTGATGCTAGGAGAAGTTCGTAGCATACAACTATTCTGTAATGTGTAAAACAAACAGGAAAAAATGAAGTGGCTCACACCAATGGATAATCATAATAATCTACATTTATGCCTGTACCTACATGTATACCTTGGTTTCTACTGCTTGTAAACAAATAACTAGAATAGGTACAACTCTGGTTGAAAAAATAAATACTTGAAAACATGTGGAGTGGGTCACAGAATCCAAGGAAAAGCAGTGGCCTCAGAAAAGACAGGAACCAGGGTGCCTACAAGGATCAAGGATGCAGAAACTCTTCAGGAAGCCACCTTAGCCATGTTAGTTCCCACCATTTTGAGATCAGATGATTCTTCTCTCAAGATTCAAATCCTTTGTAAGAGGTTCTACTTGGTGCATAGGACTGCTGCATAGCACCTTAACTAACAGTTCCAAGAACATATTTTCAGTTCGTTGGTTTCCTAAAGCAAAACTGGCATGTTGTTACAGAAGGGGCAGGGGCTGGGCGGGAAAACCAGCGGGTGTGCACTCTGATACTGTGCCATTTGCAAGGTGTTTTGCGTCCAGAACATTCGATGTGACAGTTGATGCCAGATGTCTGGATTCCAGGTAAAGTTCTTTCCTAACTCCACCACTTCTTTAATGTTAGCGATAGGTAGTTGGTAAATTAAAAGGGTACTGTAAATATATTAGAATTTACGTTCTGAGAAACGTGGGCTTGGAAATCAGAGATATTACCGATACAACTTTCCTACCATGCAGCAAGGAGAGGTAGCCAGACAGGACCTTCCAGTTTAGCTCCTGTTTATGTCACCCTTATCAACTTCTCACAAAGCATCTCAGATCAGACATTTGTTAGCAGGCAGTCATACACTGATGGACAGTACAACTAGTGATGAAGAACATACCCTGGAGCCACATTGCCAGGGGTTAAATCCTGACTCAGTTACTTACTTGGTGTGACTCAGGGAAGATGCTTACCTCTAGGCTCAGTGTCCTTATCTGTAAAGTAGGCATGATAATAAAAATAGCCCCCGCCATATGGAAGGGCCATAAATATTAAGAGTTAATATGTATAAAGTGCGTTGTTGAGAACCTGGCCCATAGTAAGTACTTAAAAGCATTTGCTATTATTAGTATACCATGGTTGCAACATTCTTATTAATGGAAAGAGCTTCTGGAAGCTTGTAACAAATGGCCTATTCCCATTTATAACACTTGGAGCCCCTCCAGAGCAAGCCTTTTCCGCAGGTCATGTAATGAGGCTCTCTGGGAGTGGAATGTGGATTTGCATGACTGCTCTTCCCTTTGTTCTTTGCTCACTTCTTCAGCCCCTTCCATCTCCCTCCTTCAGCAGCAGAACAGGAAAATCCCCAAAGCTGATCCGAGATGACAGTTCACAGCACAATCTGCTTATCCATGAAGATCAGCTGCTGCCCTACCAATGTGACCAACTTCTTCTGCTCTGGTCCTTTCTTAGGTACTTAGAAGAACAAGTACCCTGAGGTACCTGAGGACTCCGTCCTCAACTCCATCATTGCTCAACCTACGTTCTTGCCCAACTTCATCCACTGACAGTTGCCCTATTCAATAAATGGAAATACAGGATACTCAGTTAAATTTGAATTTCAGATAAACAGTGATTTTTATTTGTTGTCCTGGTATCTGGCACCTGCCCACTGGGAGCATACCCGCCGCTAGGCTTCCTAACAGCAGCCCTGCCTAGCCCCACACCAGGACACAGGATGCAAACGGGCTTGCTTGCATTGGGCCATACATGCCAAGCTAAACACAAAGTATGTTTTCCATCAACATAAACCCACAGGATGCTTGCAGATTACAGAGTTGTGCTCAAATACATTTGGAAAACCGAATTCCCTTCAGCTCCACTCACTTCCATCCCAGTTTAGAGATAATTCTTCTCTAATATTTTGGTTCTACCTTTTTTATTATCTACATAATAATATTTTATCGATAACATATTACATGTAATACTATACATAACATCATATATGCCATATTATCTAGGAATGCATATTTCAAATATTAATTTTATACATGAAAGTTTATTTAGATTTATTATATTTTTAAACGATTTCCTTGCTCACCATTCCTCGGTATATCTGAGGTCTTTCTTCTGGGATCAGTTTTTTCTCTCCCTAAAGGATATCCTTTTCATGAGAAAGAACTAAAAGTTCCTTTTAGTGGAATCTGTTGGTGGCAAATTCTCAGTATTTGTGTGTCTGAAAATGTCTTTTTTCAGCTCATTATTGGAAGATACTTTGATTGAGAATACAATCCTCAATCCTTGACAGTCCCTTTCTCCCAGGATTCTCCCCGATATCCCACTGTTTTCCAGCTGTGGTGTTGTGACTAAGAAGTCTGTTGTCATGCTGTCAGTAACAGGTGCTTCTCTGTATGTAATCTGTCCTTATCTCTGACAAGACAAATGACCTTTGCTTTGACTTCACAAATTCCTTACAATAGGTTTAGACATGATTTTATTTTTCTTAATTATGCTTAGGATTCATCACAATTACTAAACCTATAGATTTATACCTCCCATAAATCCCATACTACCTCCTGCCATTATCTATGTATATATTATCTCTTCTCTTTTTCTCTGTTCTGTTCTCCTGGAACGCCTATCGGGCATAGTAATAACATCTGCACATTTTCAGTTTCTTTTGAACTTTCCGTATTTGCCTCACTGTGCTGGCATCTGAATAATTTGTTCAGATTTACCTTCTCGTTTACAAATTCTGTCTTTAGTATTAGCTTACCTGCTACTTAATCTGAATATTGAATTTGAATTTCTTTTTTTTTTTTAATTTTTATTTATTTTGAGGGAGAGAGATTGCGGGCACGGGAGAGGGGCAGAAGGAGAGAGAGGTAATCCCAAGTAGGCTTCACGCTCAGTGCAGAGCCCAATGCAGGCTCGATCCCACAAACTGTGAGATCATAAGCTGAGCTGAAGTCAAGAGTGGGTCATTCAACTGACTGAGCCACCCAGGTGCCCCAAATTTTAATTTTTTTAGTGTTTATTCTTATTTTTGAGAGTGAGAGAAATAGAGTACAAGCGGGGGAAGGCAGAGAGTGAGAGAGACAGAGGAGGCTCCAGACTCTGAGCTGTCTGCACAGAGCCTGAGGGGGGCTCAAACCCATGAACCGTGGGGTCATGACCTGAACTGAAGTTGGACACTTAACCAACTGAGCCACCCAGGTGACTTTTAATTTCAATAATGATATTTCTTACTTCTAGAAACTCTAGTTATTTTTTTTTCAAACCTACCTGGTCCTTTATAAAAGCATCTTATTCTTCATGTTTTTCCCTTTCTTTTATTTAAATAATCTAAATATTTCTATTTTATACTTCATATCCAACAATTCCAATATCTGAAATCCTTATAGATAAAATTCTGATGTTGTTTCAGCAAACTCATAATAGTTTGTTTCTTTAGACGTTTTGTAATTTTGAGTTCTGAACTCGTGTTCAATGGGCTTTATCTATGGAAATATTGAAAGCCTTGGGTGGAGAATGAGTCCCTCCAGAAAGGAATATTGTTTTCCTATTCCAGGAACATTAGAGCATCATAATCTGAAATTATAGTAAGGTAACTTCTTACCTTGTGGTTTCTCAAATGATAAAGGGAGTCTGTTATTATGAAATATAATGTGAGACATTTTACACAAAAATAACATATCCCAAGATAGAAGTATCCCTTACAATCTCCCTTTTCTGGAATGGATTTTTTTTCTAGTTTTTCCTTTCATCTAACCAAGCAGACATTTGAGGATCCAAACTTTTTTTTTTTTTAATATTTTTATTTCTTTCTAGGAGAGAGAGAGAGAGACAGCATGAGCAGGGGAGGGTCAGAGAGAGAGGGAGATACAGACTCTGAAATAGTCTCCAGGCTCTGAGCTGGCAGTCAGCACAGAGCCCGACGCAGGGGCTCGAACCCACGAACCGCGACATCATGACCTAAGCGAAAGTCGGACGCTTCAACCGACTAAGCCACCCAGGCGCCCCTTGAGGATCCAAACATAATGGAGGTGTCTCAGTTCTAACTTCTGTTTCTCACACAGCAGCTGTTAAAACTCAAAATATTGGGGCGCCTGGGTGGCTCAGTTGGTTAAGCCTCTGACTTCGGCTAAGGTCATGCTCTCGCAGTTCGGGAGTTCGAGCCCCACTTCCGGCTCTGCCCTGACATTGCAGGGCCTGCTTGGGATTCTCTTTCTCTCCCTGTCTCTCTCTTCCCCTCCCTGTCTTGTGCATGCGCTCTCGCGCTCTCTCTCTCTCTCTCTCTCTCTCTGTCTCTCAAAATAAATAAATAAACTTTAAAAAAAAGATCTCATAGTGCTGGGTTTCCAGGATTGCAACATTCTCTCAGCATGGCTTCAGCACTTGCTTACTGGCCTCCTTTCCTCCTCTGTATTTTTGTTCCTGGGGATTTCCCCAGTTTGCATAGGTGTGCATTTTATTTATATGTTTTATCCAGACAGAACTTCTAGGTGTTTTGTGAAGAGGTTTTTTAGGATATCTGGCTTACTGTGGTATTAGAAAATGGAGTCCCAAACTGCATTCTCTAGCTCACTCTTGGAAATTCACATTGCATATCAATCAACATATTCTGAGTCTCCAAGTAAATAAACCAAAGAATACTTGTTTAAATCAGTGTTTCTGGATTTTTTTTTTTTTACACTGAAACCCATTGTTCAAATAATACTCATCCTTTAGAGCTAGTAACAAAGCTAGCAATTCCTGGAACACTCTTAGGGAAACAGTGGTCTAATAATTTGAACTGTGATAGTGAATGAGTCTGTCTGCTAGTGGACAGAAAGCCCTTCTTGATAAGTTTGGGGAATGGCCACAGCTTCACAAACTAGTCATGTTTGCAGTGCAGAGGGGTTTTTGCTCTTTATTCCGGGTCCTATATGGAATCCAGAAACCCGGTCTGTCTGCTCTTCTCCCTGCCAGCACACAGAGCTAATGTTGTCTCTGTTTGCACAAGGAAAGAAAGAAGTACTTTCCATTCTCGCCCTTGTTTTCATGCCCAGAAGTTTCCATGGCATTATTCTGGATGCTGAAACTTTCTAAGCCCAGTGACATGCAGTATTTGGGTAGAACAGTTGTATAAAATCTGTTCTGCCATTTTTGAATAAGGAAACTTACTATATTTACTTTTAGACCGTAACGTGTCTATTTTTCTGACAGCTCAGGAACAACCAACATTGAAATAGAACTTTGTATGGAGCCCCTCCTGACTGAGGGACAGAAGTGAAGCTAGTCCTCCACAAGTTGAAAAAAGTTTAAATGAGCTGCCTAAATGGAACATAATCCTAGGATTATGATGTTCAGTTGAGTCACAGTGAATTAAATGGACATGTCATAAATTTCTTTCACACTGGATTATAGACAGCTCATGTGCTTCTGGAACAAAAGTTTCCTGAATTGTGGAGTTTCATAGTTAAGGAAACTTAATCCTATGAATATTTTCAGAGACTAGAAGAGTACAGCACTGTTATGGAAAGTATAGTAATGCAATGTTAAAATCAAGATTTATATAAATAAATAAGTAATAAATAGATGTCATACAGTGCCAACCTGAGTCTGGTTCAGGGTGGACTTTCTGCACCAATTTGACATTGACATCATCTGCCCAGGGGACTAGAACAGGATTATTTAAGGCCAGGGTAAGCAGTTGTACCACTGCTAGGTACAATCAACTCCTTCCTGTACCATTGTCTGAGAGAGTAGAATATTGATAAAAATCTTTTGTGTCCTGTTCAAATTAGGTATGATAGAGAGACAGGTTTACACCAGAGGCCGTTGCCTGAGACACCCACAGAAAGCTGTTCTCCATTCCCAATTCATATCTGGAATTGAATGAAAGAAAAACAATTCATTCTCTAGTCCCATCATCTTCCTGAGTTAGGCATGTTCACTTCCAACCCTGCTCTGGGGTGATTCAGACTGTGTGAACTTTTCCCTCAGCAAAAGCTCCATGGGAACAGGGAATCATTTTGCTACGAGGCTACCTTCATAGGCCTACAGAGAAAAGGGGATATGCTACATAGCACTTATATCCTAGCCATAAACTATGTGATATCCTCACATCACAGAGAAAGACAATGATAGAAGCACAAAAAACTCAACACAAACCAAGTGTCAAAGTTGCCTGCCTGTGGCAATCACCTTGAAATGATTTCACAGGGGCAGAATGCAACCAAATTCATGCCCATGAAGCTGTTCCCAAACCAGGCAACCCCAACTGTCAGACCACCCAAAAGGAAAACAGAGGAAAGTGACTAAGTATAGACGCTCACGGGCCCTAACACGCCCAATGGGCTCTTCACACCTGCATTTCTCCCTGTACCCAGCTCCATGAAGCTCATCTACCAACTGTGAGCTGGTCTAATGTGGCAATATTATGCCACATTCATCTCAAGCTCCCACGCAGGAGCTTATGGTGGGTCCTGACTGTCTTGGACATATTCTCATGACTTTAAGTCCTACAAGCACCCAGGCAGGAAAAGATAGGTAAAAATAAGTAACAGAAAGAAGGCTTACTTAAAAAAAAAAAAAAAAGGTTAACTTTAACTTCTTTGCAATTCTTAATTCATGAAGCTAATGTTATGACGTTTACTAAATTTTGTGCAGAAAAAGCTCTGTAACTGCCAAATTTTATAGCCACACAGCAGAAGGGCATTTTAAGAAGCACTTCAAATTCAACATAGGTAAATGGAATTCATCATTTCCGCTCAATATCCCACCCTTCCCCGTATTTCTCATTCATGAATGGCATCACCATATATCTACTTTTCCAGACTAAAGATCAGCAGAGGCTGGGGTTTTTTGCTTCATATTTTTTGCTGCATTCCCCTTCCTCATGCCCCACATTCAAGTACCAAGCTGTGTCACTTCTATATTCTAACAAACTTTTTCTTTTTCCTTATCCTCAGTTTCACCTCCTTAGTTCAGGTGATCATCAGTTCCCACCCAGCTACTAGCACAGCCTGCTAGACTGTCTTCCTGATTCTATTCTTGCCTTCCCTCCATCCACCTATCAATGCAACCAGGCTCTTTCCTTGCCAAAGATCTTTCAATGACTCCCTAATACTCTTTAAGGAGTATCTAAACACTATGTCTTGGCCTATTGGCCAGAATCTAGCCCCTGCCTTCCTCCCGAGATACCTCTCTTGCCCCTTTCCCTACATTTCCTTTGCCTACCTTCTGGCCACGCTATGTTTGAGTGTCCACACACACTGTGCTCTCTCCCATCATTGCATGTGATTACTGGCTAGTTCCTATTCAACTTCTGGTCTCTGCTTAGATATTCCTTCTTTGAGGACGTTCACTTGAGCCTATAAGTCAGCTTAGATGGTACTCCATGTAATTCTATAGGATATGTCTATAGTATATCTATCAGAACACAGCATTTTTATTGCAGGTTACTGGCCTATCTTTTCCCCAGAAAGTAAGTGCTATATAGGGCCAATGCCTAGCAGATGTAACCTCAATGAATACTTTGAATGAATAAATTAAGTAAATGAATGAGTGGATGGATGGATGAATGGATGTTCAATTACTTATAAGATCAACCTCTTCTAAACTCTTTTAAGAAAAAAATATTTAGGGGCACCTGGGGGGCTCAATTGTTAAGCATCCAACTATTGGTTTCAGCTCAGGTCAGGATCTGAGTTTGTGAGTTGGACCCCCACGTTGGGTTCTGTGCTGACAGTGCAGAGCCTACTTGGGATTCTCTCTCTCCCTCTCTCTGCCCCTCCCCCACTCTCTCTGTCTCTCTCTCTCAAAAATAAGTAAACTTTAAAAATATTTTAGTATTTAAAGATATACATGGGCCAAATCAGAGATAATAAAAATTAGCATAGCAAGGGGTGCCTGGGTGGCTCAGTCAGTTAGGTGTCTGACTCTTGATCTCAGCTCAGGTCTTGATCTTGAGGTAGTGAGTTCAAACCCAACACTGGGCTCCACGAGGGGTGTGAAGCCAACTTAAAAAAAAATAACAGCATACCAGGAATAGGAAAATTGTAGTTCAAAAGGATAAAAAGATCTTCCCTTATTCAGTTTTCACCCCAACCTCAGGAATCCAGTTGAATTATTTATTTCCAAGTGCTGCAGTGTCAGGATAAAGTTTGACCTGTGTTCTTTTAATTAACTAGTCCTCATAACTCCTCTCTGCCTTCCCCAGTGTAATGCTTCTTGAAGCATAATCTCCACATAACCAATCAGATGGAATCTCTTGATTGTTCAATTACTATTTAAAACAATAACTGCTGTTGTTCTTCCAGAACTTGCTAACAATGGCTAAGTTTTTACTTGGTTGGAACACTAAGCCAGAAGAAATACTTAACAAAAAGTTTCTCCCCACCCCTTTATAAAAGCAGAATTACATGGAACGACACAATGGACATTTTCGTGACTGAGCAATCTGAATAATGGCATTTTTGGTCCTTAAATATTATTTTCATTGATTCTGAGAAGGTTTTTAATTTTTTTTTTAAATTTATTTCTGAGAGAGAGAGACAGCACGAGCAGAGGAGGGTCAGAAAGAGAAGGAGACACAGAATCTGAAACAGGCTCCAGGCTCTGAGCTAGCTGTCAGCACAGAGCCTGACGCGGGGCTCGAACCCCCGAACTGCAAGATCATGACCTGAGCCGAAGTCAGATGCTTCACGAACTGAGCCACCCAGGCGCCCCAAGAAGTTTTTTTTTAATTAGGAAAATCTAATAAACTGCCCAGCTGCAGATACTACTCACCAGATCTCTCTTCAGAGCATCGGGACTTGCCTATACTCCTGGCTCAACTAGGCTGTAAAATATATATAGTATGACCTTGACAATATGCTCTTGACCATGAAAAGATATGTAGGGAAAAAACTATAAGGAAATATATCAAAATATAAGGTGAGATTATTTCAATATATTGGGAATCTGGGAAATCTAAATTTTCTATTTTTTCTACTTTCCTATATTTTTGAGTGAGCATTTTTTTGGTAATCATTTAAGGTGGACATTATTTTTATATAAATCAGAGCAATTTACATATGTACATAATATTAACTACGTGGAAAAGAAATGTTTAAGGAAAAAAATGGCTGGGAGACAAAATACCAGAATTTAATAGTTTCTGTATGATTTCTGTTTTCTGGCTTTTTAGGTTTTCCAAATTTTTTTTATAATTAACACAGGACATACTAATTTTTAATGCAAAAAACTCACTCTATTTTCTTCAAGGTAAATAATTAATACAAAGCAGTAAATTCTACAAAAAAAAAGTTGCAATAGTAAGCAAATTATTGGAGGGGAGTTCTTATGAGCCATGTATTAGGAATAGCCTCATGGGAGACAGAGATTTTGCTAAGCCTTAAAGTATGGGGACGTGTGACTGGGCAAAGAGGAAGGGTAAAGGCACTTTAGGGCAGGAAAGGAGGCTGCTCACTGAGTGGAAATAGAGCACTGTTACTCAAATGAAGAGCTCATACATGGCAGTAGTGGGTGACGAGCATGAAGTTGAGCTCCACTCAACTGGAGAGGACTGTGGTGTTCAGTGAAATACCTTGAGTTTATTCTGCAAGCAAAACGTTGGCCCTTTCTTTCCTAGATGCCCAAAGCAGCCCAGGAGTTGACTTGCATTTACAGTTGACAATTGAACAACACAGGTTTGATAGGCATGGGTCCACTTATACACAGAATTTTAAGAATGAATATAGTGCAGTAGTATAATTGTATTTTCCTTATAATTTTCTTAATAACATTTTCTTTTCTGTAGCTGACTTTATGGTAAAAATATAGTATTCAATACATATAACATATAAAATATGTGTTAATCAACTGATTATGTTATTGGTTAGGCTTCTAGCCAGCAATGGACTATTATTAAGTTTTGGGGGAGTCAAAAATTATACATAAATTTTCAACTTCACAAGGGTGGGGTCAGTGCCCCTAACCCCTGTGTTGTTTAAGGATCAACTGTACATTCAGGTGGTTGTTTCCATCAACCATTGGCCCAGTTCCAAAGTCAACAAGACTTTCATTGATGCCATCCCATTTCATTTTGTGGCTGGCATCCACCTCCTACCGCCTTCTCTTTAATATTCTTCCTCCACCAAAGGTCTTGATTCCCTGGCTACTACCCCAACCTTTCCCATGTAGTGAGTTCCCTCCTCTACAAAGCAATGCCAAGTTCTTCCTCCCATCCACCTCCATCCAAGAACATTGTTCTTCCCTTAATTTATGGTGGATAAGAAATTACCTAGCTAGGGTGCTTGGGTGGCTCAGTCAGTTAAGCATCTGACTTTTGATTTTGGCTCAGGTCATGGTCCCAGGGTCATGAGACTAAGCCCTGAATCAAGCACAGAGCCTGCTTAAGATTCATATTCATTCTCTCTCTCCCTCCCTCTTTCTTTCTCTCAGCACCTGGGTGCATCTGACTTCAGTTTGGTCTGTGCTGACAGCTCAGAGCCTGGAGCCTCCTTCAGATTCTGTGGCTCCCTCTTTCTGCCCTTTCCTGGCTCATACTTTCTCTCTCTCTCAAAAATAAATAAACATTAAAAAAAAAAAAAGATTTTCTCTCTCTCTCCCTCTCTACCCCTCTTCCCTGCTCTTGCTCTCTCTTTCATTCTTTCTCAAATAAAAAAAAATAAATTACCTAGCTCTAGTAATTCATAATAAAAGAGAAATTGCTTATAAATGTTAACATTTACTTTCAAAGGTATTCACCATTTTAAAGAGGTCCTTGTTAACCTATTATAGTGAGAACAATGGAGGGAGGAGGGAAGTTTTTTAAGATACATGCCTCATTCTTAAGGAACAAAGCCATTTTAACTTCCCAGAGCCAACAACTTTGGAAAAGTTGTCAGTTGTTTCACATCCTTATAAATTCAAGACTGAAAGCTGTAAGAAGCAGAATTCAGGTGATCCTCTGAGTCTCTGGCCAACATCAGGGAGTATTAGTACTGACATGCTTTCCTCTTACTACCCAGCTGGTCAACGCAGGTGAGTGATAAAAGGGAGCGGTGGCTTGACGAAGAAATGCCTGCAGCCTAAGGAACCCAGATGGAACCAGGACTTCCTTTGACCCCTGGAGTTGGATCACATGTTTTCTGTTTATCCTGCTGCCCTCCTATTCAGGACACACTCAGCCTGAGCCTGTGCCCACATCCAGGAAGGAGGAGAAGACAAGATATGCGTGGGACAGCGCTCTGTGAGCTGGGAGGGGCAGGGAAAGGGGCGGTGTATGGAACAGATGTGAGGGCTGGTTATTATTAGTGTCCTGGGTAAACAGGAGAGCCACTTACGGGGATGCAATCAGCTGTTTTGGGACCAGGGCGAGCTCCAGACAGGACCGCCTCTGCTCTCTCCCCAGCGTGATCGGACTATCTCTGAAACCTGAAACTGCTTTTCCTGCTTCGACTTTCTTCACTCTCAGTGTACTTGCTGAAGCCACGTATATAATAAAATGGTAACAACAACTATTGTAATGAACCATCCAGGAACATTTCTAAGACTTCCTGTATTAAACTCAATTTTATTTATAACCACCTATCATTGTTACTGTTTTAAAGATGAAGATCCTGTGTAAATTAAAAAAATAAATTAAAAAAATAAAGTGAATCAAAAGAATTAAAAAAAAGATGTGGTTTATGTATATAATGGAATACTACTTGGCAATGAGAAAGAATGAAATCTTGCCATTTGCAATAATGTGGATGGAATTGGAGGGTATTATGCTGAGTGTAATAAGTCAGGCAGAGAAAGACAGATATCATGTTTTCACTCATCTGTGGAATTTGAGAAACTTAACAGAAGACCATAGGGGAAGGGAAAAATTGTTTCAAACAGAGAGGGAGGCAAACCATAAGAGACTCTTAAATACAGAGAACAAACTGAGGATTGATGGGGGAATGGGGAGAGGGAAGAATGGGTGGTAGGCACTGAGGGGGACACTTACTGGGGTGAGCACTGGTGTTGTATGTAAGCGATGAATCACGGAATCTACTCCCAAAAGCCAAGAGCACACTGTATACACTGTATGTTAGCCAACTTGACAATAAATTATAATTTAAAAAATAATAATAATAGACATTTCTTCTAAAAAAATTTTTTTAAAAGATGAAGATCCTGAAACCTAAAGAGTTGTTCAAAAAGAAAACTCGACTAAGTAAATTTAAACATATGATTAAACATGATGTCAATCACTTCATGAATCCAGAAGCATCCCATCTAACAAATAGAAGGCAGATCTGAAGAGTTACATGAAAGGGAAGATTTTAAAGGCTGAAAGGGGTTGGGAGGAGGATGTCCTAAAGAAGAGAAAGAAGTATTTCAGGCAAGGTAGGCCTTCCTTTGCAAGGAGGGCAGGGATCATGGAGATTACCTCACTAGAGCTGTGCAGGTAGTTCTTAGTTGAATATTTAAAGGTCACACCCCTGGGAGGGGCTCAACCTGCGATTAGGTTAGTGATTAGGTTTTAAGTGACTGACATAGTACTTAGCACAACTGACTCCATTTGGAGTCTGTAGTTTCTTTTTGACAGAGTTTAAGTCATTTCCAAGTTCACCTGGCTGGTAAGTGGCCATTCCTAACTATTCCTAACCATCTGGGATTTGAACCATTCTTAACCACTCTGCTACACTGCCTTCTTTACCTGTCAGCAGAACCTATCCAGTCATTTTGGTTACCGGCTTCTTCCAGCAATGACTCAGTGTTTCAACGTAACCCACATTACCAGCCCCTCTGCCACTTGCCTGAATGTCCCTGGGTCAGCATTTCTCAACCTTCAATGTACTTCCGGATGGCCTGGGGGAATCTTGTTAGCAAAACATTCTGATTCAGTAGTTCTGAGGGGAGCCTGTGATTCTGCATTCCTAACAAGCTCTTAGGGGAGGCCAAGGCCGCTAGCCCATAACCAAACTTTGATAAGCAGACTCAGCTTCACTCCTGACTTGGTATAACAGATACAGACACCGGCTCTGTTTCCCTTGCTGTCATCAGCGCACACTCATGGGGCACATGTGTCACCTCTCGGATCCACCTGATACACCTGTGAACATCTTCTCATTTGCAAAGACAATCTACAATCTGGGTTGCTGCCTCATCCTGCTCCTTCAGCTGTTTATGTCTTCTCTCTCTGCCTCGCTCTCTTTCCCTCTCTCCTTCCTTGCCCCCTCTCCCTTTCCCCTCTGTATTTTCCTTCTCTCTGACCCTTAACAGCTTCAGCTGAATAAACTTCACTCCAGTTCTTGTTACTGGACTTCTCACCGAGCAAACGCAGCATGTGTTTCTTGCTACCCAGAGATCCTGTGATTATGATAATAACATCTACCACGATCTTTAACCAGTCTGAAGGCTGCTCGCTGCCGTGGGATGTGCACACAACACAAAGAAGGAGAAACATGTGGGAAGAGAACTGGGAGAAAAGCTTGGAAGAACATTCTGTACCGTATAGGTTATTCACAAGGCCCTGATTATTTATTATGAACGTTATTATTCTTCCCTATAATCACAAGAGAAAAGAAAACACATTGTTTAACTTGAGGGATATTGCAGAGCACTGGGAAGCCACTAGGAGTTCTCAGGCAGCCTGCGGAGCTAAGGAGGGCACCCTAAGCTCCCACCACCGCGCAGGCTGCCCACGCCCAATGGCCAACAAGGCCACCTCAGGGGATCCCCCCTTATTGTCATCCAACACTGTGACTTTTTTATTTGGTGGAAACCTCTGATAACTGGTACCTGGTGAAAGGGAGGGCCTTTGTGCATATAATTGCACAAGCAAATACCATCTCCTTAAAACTTCAAGGCTTCACAAAAGCATGAAAAAGGGGACCCTAGATTAAAAACTACCCATCTGTTACAGACTGCATGGTTGTGTCCTCCCCAAATTCATGTGCTGAAGCCTTCGCCACCAGTGTGGTGGTATTTGGTGGTGGGGCCTTTGGGAGGTACTTAGGTTTAGATGAGGTCATGGGGGTGGAGCCCCAAGGATAGGGTGAGTGTCCTTATAAGGGAATGAAGGGAGCACAGCTCTCTCTCCCCCAGGTGAAGATACAAAGAAAACTGAGCGGCCTGCAACCCAGAAGAGAGTGCCAGAACCCAGCTCTGAGGGCATCCTGATCGTGGGACTTCCGGCCTCAAGCCTGTGAGAAAGGAATTGCTGTTGAAGCCACCCCATCTGTGGTGTTCTGTTATGGCAGCTGGAGCTAAGACATCATCTAAGAGAAGCAATATTAAGAGAGATTAGTGCTGAAGAAATTGTACAGAAATGAGAGGTAGAATTGTTTAGTGCAAAGGAGTGCAAGCATTCAATGTGGACTTAGAAAGTCTGGATCCACGTGCCAGCTCTGCCATCATTAGGACTGTCGATTTGGGCACCTGACCTAACCCCTCCGAAGTGGTAATACTTATCTCGTGGGCTTGCAGCAAGGATCAAATGGACTGAAGCACATGAAGGGAACTTCCAGGGAGCAGGCATGCGATAAATATTGGGGGGAGGTGCCACTCTGCCTTAGAACGCAGCAGGGGCTTCTAAAAGGGATGCATCTTTCTCAGAATAAGAGATCCATGTGTCTGTGCCCAAGTAGAGAAGGCTTGCCTCTGACCATTCCCCTGGCTACTGACCAGTTGACAAGAGGGTTGTCTGCCTCACTTCATGGGGCAGCACGCCTTCCACAACATCCCAAGAAAAACACACCTGTAGTTAGACTGTCCTCTGGCGCCTCAAGAAGCTGGAGAAGCCCAAGGAGCCTGAGAAGTCTGCTTACAAGCACAATCTGAAGCCCTTGAGGAAAACACAAGCGAAGAACAAGTGTATTTCTACATTGAAGGGTTTTTAAAATACTTAAAATCAGAAGGTCAAAGCTTCAAAATGCATAATGACTGCCTGCCTAGCTCTATTCCCATCTGCTTCTGCTACTTCTGTGAACATGTTCTGACCTCAGACTGTGGGTGGAAATGGAGGAAGGATGCTGTCTGGGCATGAGTGTGAGCCCTGGAACTTGCCTAGAGTGCTTCTGACACCCTGCCAAGAAGACACAGGCAGACACAGCCTCTCTATGCCTCTCAACTCTCTAACGACACTCTAACTCATGGAATGAAAAGGCCTCGGTGTGTTCTAAATCACAAGTCAGGTGTTACTAGAAAGAGAGCTCGCGATGATTAAATGAGGAGAAATTGAGGCAAATCACAAACTTAAATAGCAAGCTCCTAGAAGAAAATAGAGACCATCTTCATAAGCCTGTGAGTAAGCAAAGATATTTCTTACACAGAGCATAAAGAGAACTAATCATAAAAGAAAAAATCCATAGAAACATTTCTCTTTAGTATTAAGAACTTGCCGTCCATCAAAAGGCACCATTTAAGAGATAAGAGGCCAACTATGAACAGAAGGTACTTGCAGTACAAGTATCTATGAACTCCTATCCCATGACAGGGGTTACAAATTAAATTTTAAAAGAACAAGACCAAAACTTCAAGTGATGCAAAGTCTTGAGCAGTCACTTCAGAGAGGGAGATGCCCAAATGTCCAACATGTATTTAGAGAGGTGCTTGACATCGCTAGTCAGCAGGGAAATGGAAATCAAAAATCACAGTGATATACCACCGCTCACCCACCAGAATGGCTAAAATAAAAGAATGAGTATGGAAGAGGATATGGAGCAACTGGTAACCCATATGCTACTGGTGGGAATGTAAATTGCTTCAAACATCTTTATGGGGGACCCCTATGAAGATGGGGAGTCTTGAGATAGAAGACACCTAGTGAGTGGACGGGATAGAAATAAGGCAAGTGTGTTTGGGGAGGTGACTATCAGAGCTCTCTTACACACTTGAGGCCACCTTTATCTACTGGTTGGTGCCCTTGGGGACTCCAGCTGGCCTTTACACAGTTCTCTTCTCCTTGTTGTATGTTTCTCTCTCTCTTCCCCTTGGGCTTGGATCTCTAGGTCTGGGACCGTGGATGTGGTTCCACTCTCACCACCACCCACACCCACACTCTCACCCCCAGTTCCAACATTTTTTTATTACTCCAGGGGGATAAACAAAGAAATAAGCAGCAGTTTCATAGATGAACTCGCTATTGCTGCAAAATGCATGCCTCTGCCTCCCCTTCTCATGCTGTTACGGTTTCGTCAAAAGATACTCAGGCTTATTGTAGACTGAACTGTAGTCTTTTACTGTAATTATTCTTTATTAAGCTCAAATGCTTGTGTTTATCATCTTATTTAGTAAATTATCCTTGATCCATCTTCACGCCCGTTGCTTGGTAATTCTGTTGTGTTCCTGGTGCCTAATTCCTGCTCCCCCTCCTGACGCTCAGCCCTCCTGCTGTGGCCTTTTCAACTGAACACTGTTCACAGTTGCATGAATGTCTCATCTAGCCAATGGCATCATTTTCCCAGAACAACTTGGGAATATTGGATCACAGCCTCCTTTCACAGCCTGTGAACATTTCTATGCTTGAAGTTAATGATACAGTTTTAGGGTAAATGTTTAAATCCAGAGTAATCTCAATTTTCCTTACATTTAGTACATAGTACACTAAGATTCATGAGAATTATTTTTCTGGATCGAACCCGATATTTGGGCCCCTAAATGTTTCCATGTGTTAATTCAAGTGGTCAAAGGAAGGACAGATTTGCATAGAAGACCATTCCTAGGAAATTTATCCCTGAGATTCTCAGTAATTTTATTTTCAGTGTCATAAACTGCCAATCTCCATCAATAATTGGAACTTGCAGTGCAAAAGGGAAGTTTCTTTTGTTTTGTTCTAGCCAGAATTACATGGATGGGCTCTTCTTCTGTTGCAGACTCCACTGACTGCCTTCTCAGTATTCATTTTCCACTACCACCACCCCACTCCTTTTCTGAATGCAGAATCCTGATTTTGTTCCAGGGAATACTCACCAATGGATCTACACCAGCGTTGGCAATTTCATTCCTCCTGGCCTGTGATTGGTCTAGAGATGACCGTCTGCTACAGTTCGGCCAATGCGATGGAAACAGACATCTGGTAGGTGGAGCTTCTAAAAAAAAAAATAGCTGCCTTCCTGGTAAAAAGGTACAGCCCTGCTCCTCATGGTCCTTTACCTTCCTCCTTCTTCCTTTGTCCTGCCTAGAGCACAAACATGATGGTAGAAGTGCAGTAGCCACCTTGTGAGCAAAACGGAAAGGCCAAGAGAAGTGCAGAGACACTGGCCTTAATGTTGTTGGTTCGTTGATTTAATATCAGGCAACTGCCCACCTCTGACTTCTTGTTATGTGAAAAAAATAAACGTCTAATAGTTTAAGCGTCTCTGATTGGTTTTCTGTTACTTGCAGCCAAAGGCATTCCTAACAAATGCTGTCCTTTATCATGATAAGGTAAAGAGGAAGGAGTACTTATTAAGCAGCTTCTGTACATTAGGCTTTAAATATGTTAGCTCATTAGCTCCTCAGACAACTCTAGAAAGTAGCTCGTAGCATCTATAGCTACAGATGAGAGCATTGGGTTCAAAGAGATTGAAGGAAACGCAGATCCAGGATGAAAGCCAAGCTTGCCTGACTCCAGTGTCCCAGTTCTTGCCACCTCACCACACTGACTGCCAACAGCTGAGTAGAGCAGATGGAAGCGTGTACCGTTTTAGCCGAAGTATGAGCCCTTGGGTAGTTTAAAGTAGCAGCATCTGGCTGTTTGTA
This sequence comes from Hyaena hyaena, assembly GCF_003009895.1. NCBI lineage: Eukaryota > Metazoa > Chordata > Mammalia > Carnivora > Hyaenidae > Hyaena > Hyaena hyaena. Next base: position 4,170,461 of record NW_024080672.1, read on the forward strand.
TTTGTTATTGTCTTTTTTATTAATACCCTTAAAACAGGGTTTTGCAAAGGGCTGGTCTAGAAGAGGCTTCTACTTTCTTGGTTTTATGTTCAAAAGTCAGGTAGAGGAATGTATGCCAATAAAAGTAGGCAAAGCCATAGGCTTTCCACTGGAGGAAAAATGACACAACTGTGTGTCACTGTCAGTTATTTCAAGGGATTTCATGGGAGAATGGAGGAGACCAGTGTATTAAACATGAGGAGAGCTCGCCCTCCTTGCCCACCCACTCCGTGTAGGTAGAAGGTAGGATTTAGGAGCTCGCAGCCCAGAGATATTCCCCACAGCCTGATATAGTCTCAAATGTCCACCATTAAAGCTGCAACATGATGAGACAACAAAAACCCCAATTAGAAAAAGCACATCTTATTATAGGAATTTCATCTCCTTATCCCTTGTCTGACCCCTGCTCTTAACACATTGCCAGTTGGTTACTCAGTTAGTAGTCATGAGCCCAAAATGAAAAACGGTGGGCAGGAAATAAGAATGTGTCACCGTGAACTGAGGTACATGTGTGTAAGGCCACAGAAGAGGGAGATAAGAGATGAAACACTGTACCATTAATAATGTCTTCATTCATTCATCCGACAAATATTCGAAGCACTATTTTAAGTGCTAAGTACAGAGCTGTGAACATGACAAAGGTCTTTGTCTTCTCAAAGCTTACATACTAGAACAGAGATATATATTTTTGAAAACCTAGGTAAGTCTATTTTATCAATGTTTTTTATGATCTCAGTGATAAACACTATGAAAAAATTTTTTAAAGGTTCCACATAAAACAGTGAATGGAGAATGACCCTAGTAATTTCAAACAAGACAGTCCGAAAGCCTTCTTTGAAGAGGCAACATTTGAGCAGAGTCCTCAATAATAGGAATGAGGCCACTATGCAAAAATTGGGGGGGGGGGGGTTCAGACAGGATGTGGAAATAGCTTGTGCAAAGGCCCTGAGATGCAAATAAACCTGATGTGTGATCATGATTTGGGATGACCTGAGACATAGGAGAGGTAGGTCTGGAGGTAGAAGATGAAGTTGGAGACACAGGAATGCCAGACCATGTAGGGATTTGTGGACCTTGGAAGAAAATGGAAGACACTGGAGGGTTTTACACAGGTGAGTGACCTGATCTGATTTACCTTTTTAAAAAGACTACTTTGTGTCTCTGGAGGCTGGACTGTAGGAAGGTCAAATGTGAAGGCAGGAAACCAGTTGTAAAGCTGTTGCAGGAATACAGTGAGAGATGATGGTGCCTCAGATCCTGAGAGTAGTGAAGATAGGAAATGTGGTAGCACTTGGGCAACATTTTTTAAAATGTATATTTTTGAGAGAAAGAGTATGAGCAGGGAAGGGGCAGAGAGAGGGAGACACAGAATCCGAAGAAGGCTCCAGGTTCCAAGCGGTCAGCACAGAGCCCGATGTGGGGCTCGAACCCATGAACCCTGAGATCATGACCTGAGCCGAAGTCAGATGCTTAACCAACTGAGCCACCCCGGGGCCCCACATTTGGGCTTTTGAAGGCAGAATAGGGCTTGATTTGGATTCACTATAGGGGTTAAAAGAAATAGGAATGAAAGATCATTCCAAGCCCCTTGTGGGATGGTGGTTACCTTTTCCTGGGAGGAGAGAAGGCTGAGGTGGATCATTTGGGGAAGGGTACTGTGGGTGAGTGTGGGACTTGCAAACCAAGAGTTCCATTTTGGAAAAGTTACATTTGAGAAATTTAGGAAACATCCAAATAGAGTTGCTAAGTGGGCACTTAAATAAAATGGCAACACTCATTAACAACCACCACGATCATTAATTAGGTACTAGCCATGCACAAGTGTCCTTATAAATGTCGTCATGCTTGGCACTCATTCTTACACAATAGGTGTTACTCATGTCATACCCCAGAAATCCAGAGAAGGAAAAAGAGACTTTCCCAAAGGTCAAGCTACTTGTCCAAGATCCTACAGCATGTAGGTGGCAACCAGCTGGTGAACTCAAGGCCTATGATTCCAAGGCACATGTTGTTTTCCCTGAGTTCATTGAGCAAGAGGGTCCGTAGGGAAAGCTTTCAAGATGCTTTCTAAAGCCAGTGTGTAAATCTGGGGAAGTGAGGCAGGGATGGGGCTTCCACAGGGCAGGCCACTAAACTTCTTTAGGGCTCATTCCCTGGGCTACCCCAATCCGCTCTTGAAGAGAAAAGGGAGAGATTTTTCATGGACTAATGGGATGTCACCTTCTAAGTTTATTAAATCTGAAAAGCTCTCAATTGTAGTGCGAAGATTGATTCTTTCCCATCTCTCTCTCTCAGGGCTTTTTAAAAGTCTGACATTACTTGACCACATAGAAAATATTCTCAGATGCACTTGTGAAGAGGAGAGGGACTGCTCAATTTCTGGGCTAGAGAAAGGGCAACTGCCAACGAGAGTGCATTAAGGCCTCTGCCTCTGGGTATTTAACCTATAACGATTTCTTTAAAAGCTCCTAGAAACCTGTGTGGTGGAAAATCGTGAATCCTGCCATCACTCAAACTGAAAATAAACCATGATTCCGTCTTTTGAGGGCGGCCAAGCAGTGATACTAGCAAAATAAAGATGGATGGTAGATCTGGAAACCTCTGCCAAGGTCCTCACAGGAAGAAAGAGGAAGGTCAAACTCTGTCTCCTTGTTTCTTCTCACAAGAGGGTGCAGGCACGTTCTTGTGAGCTTATAGGTCCATCGAAGGACACCAGGACATACTTTATACCCACACAGCACAGTAGATATTCCAGTCCAAGGGACAGAAGACACCAAATGTGCAGCATTAAATGTTCCTTAGTCTCAAGGAACGTTTTCTTTTTCAAATCCACATGGGTACATGATCCAGATATCCAACTTCTGCCTCTCTTTCTTTGGTTTTCTTCCAGATAATTTAAAAGGGGAAAAAAAACCCAGCTCCTCCACCAGATTGTGATGAGTTGATGTTCTGAGCTTGAATAATGCTTTGTTTTGCCTCCTCCACCCCCTCCCCCTTGCCTTTTGAATTATATTAAACCTGACATTATCCAAGGACTTTTTCATTCACTGAGTTGTAAACGTGGTGCAGTCTGTGGCCAATTCCAATGTGTCTGATTCATTTGTGCTGGAATCATGAGAACCCAGCCCACTGGATATCCCTGAGGCTTCTGCTCTGTGAGTCTTTTCTCTTCTCTTCCTCTGCCCTGTTTCCCTAAGAAAAGGAATATATCATATGCTAACTAAGTCTGATGTAAATTAAGCAATAAATAATTTTAAAAATAAAATAAAATAACGAAAAGGGATAAAGACCACCCCTGACTATTTACTGGGTTATCTGCCTTATATGCCCCCACTCCCCTGCCTGCCAGTGACCTTTCAAACCCAGAACAGCCAAGCAGCTTATAAAATTTCACTTGCTCCTGTCAGCTCAACCAAGTAAACCTTCAGCCTGGAGGGGCAACAAGTGAGGAGTAGACAAAACTCCCAGGCTCATTGATTTTAACTTCCTAAAGCAGCTTGAGCTCATATCTGGATTATTATTTGCAAATCGGCATCCTCCAAAACAACCATAAGTGTTATTAAGATAGAAGCCTAGAAGTTTCCATCCTAAGTGAGCACTGGAGCTTTAGAAACGGCAAAGTGGGACTATTGGTTTGGTCAGCTAGTTAGCTATTGCCTCCTCACTTGCTGAGAATTTTCTCATGCCACTAATTCAATAACCTAATTAACATAAAGACTTTTTTTGTGTATTTCACATATATCTCTCTCATTTCTTTATCATAACGATACATGAACTAGTTTTATTATTTCTCTTATTGTCTAGATGGGGAAAACAAAGTTCAAGAAGGTACTGCAAATTAAGGCAGGGACCAAATTTTAGGCTTTGACATTGAATTCCACATGCTTCTCCATTACAAGGGATCAGCCAAATATGGTCTTAAACTTGTCTGAAGATTCTTCAAGTTTTTAAGGTTTTAAAGTTTTGTTTAAAAAGTTTTTACAACTTTTTAAAAGCTCAAACCAATAGCATGATGGTTGGCTTTATTCATTAACAGGTGGAATCCTCTGACTGCTCTACAAACTATTAAATACTTAAAGACTAGGAGAAAGGAGAGGAGGCTGGGGGCGGGGGGCTTATCCCACCCAGATGAGTACACAACCCTGTATACAGTGGACGATCCATCAATAATTAATGAATGAATCCATTTCTGGGTAGTTATTACAAAACTTGGCTGATTTTTTTTTTTTAAGTTGGGATAAAATTATATGCCAATTAAAAAAAAAAGTAAGTATTAACATACACATAAGGAACATAATCGAGAAAAATATGTACCACATGTATAATGTCTGACACAAAATAATTAAAAAGAAAAACAGGGATAAAAAAGAAAACACATTATAGCATATTTGCGTTATAGTTAAGAGTGAGGCCAGACAGACCTATTTGTAAATTCCAGATCCTCCACTGTCCATGGTACGATTTGGGGCAGGCTCCTTAACTCTGATGTGTCTCCTTTTGCTCCCTTGGAGGTGATAATGACGTGTACTTCACAGTACTACTATAAGGATTAGATGAGATAGTGCCTGGCATTCAATTAACTATTCTAACTATTGCTACTATCATTCTTATTATCATTTCTCCCCAATTCCCATTTCTGTGGGCTGAAACTCACCATGTCATAACCACCCTCTAGCAGCAGATATCATGCAGACCTGGTTGCAATCACAAAACACAGTAGCATTAATCACATGGAATATGGAACTAGAACTTTGTTTTCTACGTCTTCTCTCTCAATTCAACATACATACATACATACAGTAAGCAAAAGAACTGCTGAGACAATAGTTATATGGAAGAAAAAAAGGCAACCTGCCTTCAACCCATCTGTCATGTGTCAATGGCAGATGGAGAGATGGCACACATGCCTTGTTCTGAGTCTCCATCCCTGTCTACTTATTTTCTGGCTTAGTACTGGGGGAGGAGAAAACAAGCTGTCTGCCTTTCACCTACCAAGTACACTCTGAGCATTTGATGGTAAATCATTGTTCACTAGCTTCCAGAGGCAAATCAGCAGAGAGGGCAGTAACAAGATGTAGTTTTTTCCTTTCTTTTAACATCCAAGAAAGTCAACCAGAGATATTTATTTCATCCCCAAGACAATGGGCCCCGTGGAGGATAGGGGAGACAGTTTAGGACTGAAAATTGCAGGATTATATGTAAATCCGCATACTGATCAGGGAGATTCCCTTCTGCTACTCAGATCTCAGGATTTCCACAGCCAGGTTGAAAATTCTCACACAGGAGTTTGGAAGATCCTCCTTTGGAAAAATTCAATAAACATACCCAGCGCTCACCAAACCTCAACCCATGAGAACATGGAGGTTCTGAGCAGGCATGAATTTCTAAAACATGATTCGAGGAAAGCTTCTGACATGAAAACAAAAGACCCAAACAAACAACAGAAGGAATTTGAAGACTGCAGAAACAGTGCCAAAATAAGAAGAAAGCTTCCCCCCAAAAGTACAGAAAGAGGAGAAGATATTGTGTCCATGAAACAAGAGCAATCACAGAACAAGAAAGAAGTGTTGGAAATTTTTTTTAAATGAAAGCTGAAATTTAAAAGAAAAACATTTTTTTTTCAAGTGAGACTCCAAGATTCTTTAACAAAAAACAAATGAGAGAAAACAATATTAAACCTGGAGTACTGATCCAGAAGATCTGATCAGATGAGATTAGGTTTGGTTACATATAACAGAAAATGTTGGTGGCTTAAAGGTGCAAGGGTTTATTCTCTCTTAATTGGAGGTAGGCATATTAAGGTCGGTATGGCAGCTCCAAAGAGACCCCCCCCCATCCTTTTCTGTTTAAGTTTATTTATTTTGAGAGAGAGAGAGAGAGAATGAAAAAGAAGAGAGAAGGAGAGTGAGAAAACCCCAAGTAGTCCCTGTGCTGTCAGTGCACAGCCCACGCGGGGCTGGATCTCATGACCATGAGTGGAAACCAAGAGTTGGACACTTAATCGACTGAGCCACCCAGGCACCAGAAGACCCCATCTTTTCACTCTATCTCTCTCAGCAAATGGCTTCCACCCTCAAATTCACATCATGATCCAAGACAGCTGTATTCCAGCATCAGGAAAGAGGAAGCCAGGAGGGACAGATGTCACACCTCCCAGCTAAGTCAGCTCCAAAAGCAGTGTCCTGATAAATCCTAAACCAGCACTTTCATTGATATCTCATTGGCCAGAACTCAGCAACTTGTTCTCATCTTGCTACACAGGAATCTAGGAAATTCTTTCTTCTAGGAAACACTTTCCCACAACCAACCAGTAAGTGTTTTCCCTACTAAGGAAGACGGAGAGCGTGCAAATGTTTAGAGAGGCAACCAGCAGTCTTTCCTAGAGTCCAACTTCTGGACCCTGTAATATAGGGTCCAAAGAAATGGAGAGAAACAGAGAAATGGACAGGAGGAAATTACTCAGAATCAGTACCAAGAAATCATGTCTTTATGTTGATGGGTGGCCAATTACCAATCATAGTGAATGGGAAAGGACCCCAGCAAGGCCCATCCTAAGATTTCAGATTACTGGACATAAAGAGAAGATCTAAGGTAAGTTCACAAGTGATCAGGGCTAAGAATAGAAGTGGGCTTGTCAACTGCACCCCTGGGAGCTGTAATCCAGTGGAGCAGTGCCATTGAAATTTTGAGGGACATAATCTTCATCCTAGACTTCCATACCTGCCACAACTAACAATCAAGTGTGTAAAGCCTCACCCACCAAAGAATCTGTGGGGCAAGAAACCAAGAAAGAAGAAAATGTGGATTCCAAGCAACAGGAGAGCCAGCATGAGAGGAAGGGTAGGAGAACTCCCCGGATGGCAGCTGGTTAGCAAGCCTGAGAAGCAAACAGCCCAGTTTGGAGGAGGAGAATGCAATGGATGGATTACCTGAAATTTGCACTGAGAACCCATAGGGGGTGTAGGAAAATTTAGCAATAGATACAAAGAAAGCAAAACAAGTCAAAAATGAAGCAATTACCAAAGCTAAATCCTTATCCACCAGAATAGAAGTTAGGTGGTAATGTCTGGGGAGGAGCCAAGACGACAGAACAGCATGGAAGTTTCTTTTGTCTCATGTCCGTGAAATACAGCCAGACCAACACTAAACCATCCCGCACACCTAGAAAACGGATTTGAGGATTAACACAAGAATCTGCACAACCTGAACCACCCAACTCAGCAGGTACCCGGCGCGGAGCGGTGAGCAGGGGGAGAGAGGAGCCGCGGAGGGCAGGGAGCTGGTTTCGCTTCTGGAGACAACAGAGAGGAGGGAGAATACAGGAAAAGCACCCCCCCCCCCAAAGCAGCCGGAGAGAAAGTGGAAAAGTGGAAACAGCCGCAGGGACTGAACTGAAAAGGGAGAAAGGAGAGGGTTTAAATTCCATTAAGGCTCGATGAACAGCGAGAGCACAGCGTCTGAACCTCCGCAGCTCCATACCTGATGGTGCTCTGGTGAGAAGGGCGGGTCCCCAGGAGCAGAGTGAAGTCCCTGAAACGCTGCTGCTACACGATCGATCGTGTGGACTTCTGAGGCGGGCTGGCAGCCAGCCGCAGTCCCTGGGCATCCGCAGCAGCACAGTCCCGGGAACGTTCCTGGGTGTGGCCGGCACCCGCCCTTGCTCCACCAGACCCTCCCACAGAGGGCAGAACGGGTCAAAGCCGCAGTCTCTCAGAAGTACTGGGTCCGGAAAAACAGCCGCATTTGAGATAAAACTCAGGAGGGAGGTGCGCCTGGCAACCTGACGGCGTGATCGCGGACAGTGGAGGGAAGCCGGAGACAAAGGACAAAGGGTGTGCGACTGCTGATCTGGGAGAACAGAGTTCTGATACTAGAGTCTGGGAAACTAGATGACGCCATTTTCATCCCGCCCGCGCATGCGCATGCCCACCTACAAGCGCCACAAAGATTCACCCCAGTAAGCTAAGCTGCGCCATCTAGTGGAGAATGGAGCCCTCACACTAAGCCCCGCCCAACTGGGCCAAGCTCTTCAGGAACACTACAAGTCTCCACCTGCCAGGTTGCAGACTATAAAGCCCTTCATAGTTTGACTTTTAGGGGACAATGATGTCATTTCAATCGTATTTCAGTCTGTCTGTGGGTCCATCTATTCAATTTTCTTTTTTTTTCCTTTTTCGTTTCTTTTCTTTTTCTTGAATACAGAAAGAAAATAATTTCTTTTTATTTTCAATTTTTATTAAAAATACTTTCTTCAGTTATTTTTCTACTGTACTTTTTGCTTCTTTGTTAATTTTTCAAATTCTATTTTACTTCCATCATTTCATTTTATTCTATTTCATTGTATTCATTTTCTCAAATTTTCAAATGTTTTCCTTTTGTTCTTTCTTTCCTTTTTTTTTTTTTTGCTCTTTCCCTTTTTTTCTCAAATCTTTTAAGCTCGCTTTAACACCCAAACCAAAACACACCTAGGATCTGGCAATACTTATTTAATTTGTGTGTGAGTGTGTGTTGTTTTTAATTTTTTAATTTTAATTTTTTTACCTCAGTAATTCCTTGGCTTCAAAATGACAAACCAAAGGAATTCAACCCAAAAGAAGGAGCAGAAAGAAACGACAACGAGGGACCTAACCAACACAGATACAAGCAAGATGCCTAAACCAGAATTTAGCATCACGATCATAAGAATACTAGCTGGGGTGGAAAATAGATTAGAATTCCTTTCTGTGGAGACAAAAAGAAGTAAAAGATAGACAGGATGAAATAAAAAATGCTATAACTGAGCTGCAATCTCAAATGGATGCCATGGTGGCAAGGATAGATGAGGCAGAGCTGTGAGTCAGTCTCCAGAAACTTATGGAGAATAATGAAGCAGAAAAAAAAAGAGAGACTAAGGCAAAAGAGCACAGTTTAAGAATTAGAGAAATCAGTGACTCATTAAAAAAAGAACATCAGAACCATAGGGGTCCCAGAAGATGAACAGAGAGAAAAAGTGGTAGAACGGTTATGTGAGCAAATCAAAGCAGAAAACTTTCCTAACCTGGGGGAAGACACGGACATCAAAATCCAGGAAGCACAGAGGACTCCCATTAGATGAGACAAAAACCGACCATCAACAAGGCATGTCATAGCCAAATTCACAAAATACTCAGGCAAGGAATGAATCATGCAAGCAGCAAGGGGAAAAAAAAGTCCTTAACCTACAAGGGAACACAGATCAGGTTTGCAGCAGACCTATCCACAGAAACTTGGCAGGCCAGAAAGGAGTGGCAGGATATATTCAATGTGCTGAATCAGAAAATTATGCAGCCAAGAATTCCTTATCCAGCAAGGCTATCATTCAAAATAGAAGGAGACATTAAAGGTTTCCCAGACAAAAATTAAAGGAGTTCATGACCACTAGACCAGCACTGCAAGAAAGGAAGTCTCCTAAGAGGGGAGAAAAGATGAAAATAAATAAATAAATAAATAAATAAATAAATACCAAAAGCACAAGGACTACAAAAGAACCATAGAACACCACCAGACACTCTAACTCTATAAGAAACATAATGGCAATAAATTTTTATCTTTCAGTACTCACTCTAAATGTCAATGGACACTAAATGCTCCATTCAAAGACTTAGGATAACAGAATGGATAAGAAAACAAGACCCATCTATATGCTGTGTACAGGAGACCCACTTTAGACCTAAAGATACCTTCAGATTGAAAGTAAGGGGCTGGAGAACCATCTATCATACTAATGGTCTACAAAAGAAAGCCAGAGGAGCTATACTTATATCAGACAATCTAGACTTTAAAATAAAGACTGTAACAAAAGATGAAGAAGGGCATTATATCATAATTAAGGGGTCTATCCACCAACATAGAGAAACTCATTGATAACAGTACCATAAGAGCAGGGGACTTCAACACCCCACATACAGTAATGGACAGATCATCTGATCAGAAAATCAACAAGAAAACAATGGCTTTCAATGACACACTGGACCAGATGGAACTAAGAGATACATTTAGAACATTTCATCCATTCCAAAAAATGGAACATACATTCTTCTCCAGTGCACATGGAATGTTCTCCAGAGTAGATCACATACCGGGACACAAATCAACCCTCAACAAGTACAAAAAGACTGAGATCATACCGTGCATATTTTCATACCAAAACACTATAAAACTCGATATCAACCACAAGGAAAAATTTGGAAAGGTAACAAATACTTGGAGACTAAAGAACATCCTACCAAAGAATAAAAAGGCTAACCAAGAAGTTGAATAAGAAATTAAAAAGTACATGGAAGCCAATGAAAATGATAACACCAGAGCCCAAATCCTCTGGGATGCAGCAAAGGCAGTCATAAGAGGAAGTATATAGCAATCCAGGCCTTCCTAAAACAGGAAGATCTCAGATACACAACCTAACCTTACACTTTAAAGATCTGGAAAAAAAAAACAGCAAATAAAACCTCATACCAGCAGGAAATAATAAAGATCAGAGCACAAATTAAGGAAATCAAAACAAACAAATAAACAAAAAATAGTAGAACAGATCAATAAAACCAGAAGCTGGTTCTTTGAAAGAATTAACAGAATTCATAAACCACTAGCCAGTTTGATCAAAAAGAAAAAGGGAAGGACCCAAATAAATAAAATCAAGAATGAAAGAGGAAGAGATCACAACCAACACAGCAGAAATAAAAACAATAATAAGAGAATATTATGAGCAATGATATGCCAATAAAATAGGCAATCTGGAAAAAATGGACACATCCCTAGAAACACATAACTGAAACAGGAAGAAATAGAAAATTTGAATGGACCTATAACCGGTAAAGAAATCAAATTAGGAATCAAAAGTCTCCCAAAAAACAAGAGTCCAGGGCCAGATGGCTTTCCAGGGGAATTCTACCAAACATTTAAGGGAGAGTTAACACCTATTCTCTTGAAGTTGTCCCAAAAAATAGAAATGGAAGGAAAACTTCCAAACTCTTTCTATGAAGCCAGCATTACTTTGATTCCAAAACCAGACAAAGACCCCACTACAAAGGAAAAATATAGACCAATTTCCCTGATGAGCATGGATGCAAAAATCATGCTCATTATTAGCCAATCGGATCCAACAATACATTAAGAAAATTATTCACCACGACCAAGTGGAATTTATACGTGGGATGCAGGGCTGGTTCAATATCCACAAAACAATCAATGTGATTCATCACATCAATAAAACAAAGGACAAGAACCACCGGATCCTCTCAATAGATGTAGAGAAAGCATTTGATAAAATACAGCATCCTTTCTTGATAAAAACCCTCAAGAAAGAAGGGATAGAAGGATCATACCCTGAGATCATAAAAGCCATATATGAAAGACTCAACACTAAGATCATCCTCAATGGGGAAATCTGAGAGCATTCCCCCTAAGGTCAGGAAAAAGACAAGGATGTCCACTCTCGCCACTGTTATTCAACATAGTATTGGAAGTCTCAGCCTCAGCAATCAGTCAACACAAAGAAATAAAAGGCATCCATACATCAGCCAGGAGGAGGTCAAACTCTCACTCTTCACAGACAACATGATACTCTCTATGGAAAACCCAAAAGATTCCACCAAAAAACTGCTAGAACTGATCCATGAATTCAGCAAAGTGGCAGGATATAAAATAAATGCACAGAAATAAGTAGCAATACTATCCACCAACAATGAAGCAACAGAAAGAGAAATCAAGGAATCAATCCCATTTACAATTGCACCAAACACCATAAAATACCTAGGAATAAATCTAACCAAAGAGGTGAAAAATCCATACCCTGAAAACTATAGAAAGCTTATGAAAGAAATTGAAGAAGACACAAAAGAATGGAAAAATATCCCATACTCCTGGATAGGAAGAACAAATATTGTTAAAATGTCAATACTACTCAAAGCAATCTACATATTCAATGCAATACCTATCAAAATAACACCAGCACTGTTCCAAGAGCTAGAACAAATAATCCTAAAATTTGTGTGGAACCAGAAAAGACCCCGAATAGCCAAAGCAGGAGGCATCACAATCTTGGACTTGGACTTCAAGCTGTATTGCAAAGCTGTAATCATCAAGACAGTATGGTACTGGCACAAGAACAGACACACAGATCAATGGAACAGAATAGAGAACCCAGAAATGGACCCACAAACGTATGGTCAATTCATCTTTGACAAAGCAGGAAAAAATATCCAAAGAAATAAAGGACAGTCTCTTCAGCAATTGGTGCTGGGAAAACTGGACAGCGACATGCAGAAAAATGAACCTGGACCACTTTCTTACACCACACACAAAAGTAAACTCAAAATGGATGAAAGACTTAAACGTAAGACGGGAAGCCATCAAAATCCTTGAGGAGAAAGCAGGCAAAAACCTCTTCGACCTTGGTCACAGCAATTTCTTACTCAACACATCTCCAGAGGCAAGGGGAACTAAAGCAAAATTGAACTATTGGGACCTCATCAAAATAAAAAGCTTCTGCACAGCGAAGGAAACAATCAGCAAAACTAAAAGGCAACTGACAGAAAGAAAGAAGATATTTGCAAATGACATATTGGAGAAAGGATTAGTATCCAAAATCTATAAAGAGCTTACCAAACTCAACACCCAAAAACCAAATAATCCAGTGAAGAAATGGGCAAAAGACATGAATAGGCACTTCTCCAAAGAAGACATCCAGATGGCCAAATGACACATGAAAAAATGCTCAACATCACTCATCAGCAGGGAAATACAAATCAAAACTACAATGAGATACCACCTCACACCTGTCAGAATGGCTAACATTAACAGCTCAGGCAACAGCAGATGTTGGCGAGGATGCGGAGAAAGGGGAACCCTTTTGCACTCTTGTGAATGCAAACTGGTGCAGCCTCTCTGGAAGATAGTATGAAGGTTCCTCAAAAACTTAAAAATAGAACTACCCTATGACCCAGCAACTGCACTACTAGGTATTTATCCAAGGGATACAGGTGTGCTGTTTTGAAGGAACACATGAACTCCAATGTTTATAGCAACACTATCAACAATAGCCCAAGTATTGAAAGAGCCCAAATGTCCATTGATGGATGAATGGATAAAGAAGATGTAGTATATATATTTTTACAGGGAGGAGTAACTTTATTTATTTTTTAATATAATTTATTGTCAAATTGGTTTCCATACAATACCCAGTGTTCATCCCACAAGAAGATGTGGTGTATATATATGTGTGTGTATATATATATATATATATATATATATATATATATATATGTATTATAGCATAATACCCTTAGTTCCATCCACATAGTTGCAAATGGATTATTTGCATTATGAGTAATGGATTATTACTCAGCAATAAAAAAGAATGAAATCTTGCCATTTGCAACTATGTGGATGGAACTAGAGGGCATTATGCTAAGCAAAATTAGTCAGTCAGAAAAAGACAAATATCATATGACTTCACTCATAAGAGGACTTTAAGACACAAAATAGATGAACATAAGGGAAGGGAAGCAATAATAATATGAAAACAGGGAGGGGGACAAAACATAAGAGACTCTTAAATATGGAGAACAAACAGAGGGTTACTGGAAGGGCTGTGGGAGGGGGGATGGGCTAAACGGGTAAAGGGCATTAAGGAATCTACTCCTGAAATCGTTGTTTCACTCTATGCTAACTCACTTGGATGTAAATTTAAAAAATAAATTTTAAAAAAAGATTAAAAAAATATATACGAGAAATAAAGCTTGAAATGGAAGGTTTTTAAAAAAGCCATTTCTACACAGTTCTCCAACATCCTGTAAGTATGGTGGATGAATGAATAAAACTCATACCAATTAAACAAAATGTGTTACATGACTCTCTCTAGATATGCAAATAGGGAGTGATGGGGTTACAACAAAACAAAGGAGTTCTGACTCCTGTTGAATTCTTAAAAAAAAAAAGTTAGGTGGTAATGTCTAATTGAACTGTAGCACTGAATGTATCCTACTAAAGTATGGACAGTGGGAAAACAAAGAAAAATCTATAGGAGTCGGGAACGGTTGTTTCTGCAGAGAAGGGAAATTGGAGTAAGGAAATTCTTCTTCATAAGCCTTTCAGCACCATTTTTAAACTTAAGGGCATTATCACTGTGACTTTAAAGATCAGTCTTGAAAATATAAAAACAGATACCATGTTGTTGTCCTTTTCCTAAATTATCCAAATTTAGTGGTGTCCTTCATTGGAATTGGTGAGAAAAAAAATTAAGTGAAATAAATTAATAGATTATTCTGAATTAATTTATCTTTATAAGGAACTTGATACTCCTATCAACTGATCCTATGGATTCTAGGAATCAAAGTTCTTATGTTCAAACTCTATCTAAATCTCAGCATATACAAAAAAAAAAAAAAAAAGCCAGTTTATTCACAAAGGTCAATGCCAGACACTCAGATACACACAAACATGGCATTTCTGTCCGTATTTCACTGATTCAATTTGAAGAATTTAGAACAAAACTCCACAGGAATGGTTTATCAAGTACCAAACTATTCAATTGCTGGGTCCTTGGAACACCCGTCCAACTGTTGATTAAAAAAAAAAAAATCCAGGGGCACCTGGGTGGCTCAGTCAATTAAGCATCTGACTCTTAATTTCGCTCAGGTCATCATCTCAAGGTTTGTGAGGCCCGCATTGGCCTCTGCATTGACAGCACTCTCTCCCCACCTCTCTCCCTCTGAAAATAAATAAACTTTAAAAGAAAGAGCCAAAAAGCGTTAATGAGGTAAACCGTGAAAGGAAAGAATCTGTCAAACTGAACCAGGAAAGGAGACAGCTAACATAACATCTCTGCAAAGACAAGTATTATGTGAAAACTCATTGTGTAAATTTGTCATCGAGAACTCCAACCACTTCGAAGCAAGTTCCTGGGCTGGATCAAGACAAGGGAATGTATATGCGCTGCATTGTTTCACATGTGTACATGTGCCCAAGTACCCAGACGTCCGTTCTCTCTTGGAAAGAGGAATTGATGGAGGAGTCCCAGGAAGCTGTTTTTCTCCTTGGAAATAACAACTGGAAGACCTGATGGGCCTCTAAAATGCATATGATGAGATGAGCAACATAAAAGCCTCCCTCCGTGAGTGAGTTCCTGCTGACCCCAAGCAGGAGAAAGAGCAAGGAGAGTTGGATTCTGCCATACCCGAGCTCTGTGCTTTTTCTCTCTTGGCTCACTGTGATTTCACTCCTAGTGACATGTCTTCTTATTTTACAGAGGCAGACTTTTCATATATTAGCAGCTGTTAGTCCTCAATCTCACTCCAAACAAACACTGGATTCTGAAACCCAGTTGCCCTCGATAGTAATGTCACTCCCTGTTGTCCCATGAAATCAAATGAGGAGGGAACCACAACCAAGCTTTAGATGCCTGGGTCCCTGCGCTCTTACCACGGGACTGTGTGTAATGACAAGGAAATCGCTCACAAGGTAATGTTAAGTGAAAAAAGCAGAACATTTTTGTGTTCCTATGTTATGCAGATGGGTGTGTGTGTTTGTGTGTATTTCAAGAGAAATACATTAAAATATTACCTGTGCTTATCTGTGCTGTAGAATAATTATGGATTATTTGCAAACTTTCTTCTTTGTGATTTTCTGCGTTTTCCAAAATTTCTCTATTGGAAACCAAGAGCATATATTTGTAATCATTAAAAACAGACTAGAGGAGCCTGGGTGACTCAGTTAGTTAAGTGTCCGACTTCAGCTCGGGTCATGATATTATGGTTCATGGGTTCGCGCCCCAGGTCGGTCTCTGTGCTGACAGCTCAGAGCCTGGAGCCCGCTTTCGATTCTTGTGTCTTCCTCTGTCTCTACTCAGTGCCCGCTCACACTCTGTCTCAAAAGTAAACATTTAAAAAAGTAAAAAAAAAAAAAAAAAAAGAAACCTTGAATAGAGTTCTTTCTTTCTATTTAAAAATTTTTAAATGTTTACTCATCTTTGGGGGGAGAGAGACACAGAGTACAAGCAGGGAAGGGGCAGAGAGAGGAAGACACAGAATCAGAAGCAGGTTCCAGGCTCTGAGCTGTCAGCACAGAGCCTGACCTGGGGCTCGAACCCACGAACCATAATATTATGACCTGAGCCAAAGTCGGACACTTAACTGACTGAACCACCCAGGGGCCCTTCTTTTTTTCTATTTAAAGCGAAAGGAACTTCTAGCATATTTTCCACCTGCTTGCATCTTCTATGTTATAATACAAAGTTTGGACATGTGGAAATATGCTAGGAGTTACACCCTGAAATTCCTATACATTTTTTTTCTGGGCTGGACCACATGGTCTTTAGTATTATAATCTGGCTTCCCTGCCGAGGTTCCATTCTTCAGCAGACTTTTCCAGCGAAGTGCCTTCCCCCACCTTCATGAAGTGCTTCCTGACTATTTGCTTGAGTAGCCAAGATGCATAAATACTTTAAGCTGATTAAGATGAACTTTGATTTATGAGCACCTCTTTTCAGGTGTTTTCAGGATCCAGTCTTTTATTCTTACTAAGCAGTAGAGAGCTGGTCGGCAATGCCGTTAGACTAGTGTGCTATTCTTCCCCCCCCCCCCCCCGTATTACACAATATCTTCCTTCAACCTTACGTTATCTCAGATCAGTAAATACCATCACTAGGGGAAAAAGTGAGAATACCAGTCTTTTTTAATGGCAGGGAAACACAACTCATCTGATATTTGAATTTGTTACCTTCTAGATGTGGAAAGAGGAAGACTAAGGTTTCTTCTTTTGAGAATTGACTGACTGTGTCACCTGGTTGACTGACCTCTCAGTCAGAGAAGCTGTCACTCTCCTTTGTTGCCATTAAGTGGCAGTTTAACACCATGTCACCTGCCACCCTCTCATTATCATCTTAATACGCAGAATTCTAGGACTTTCCAAAACAGTTGCTTCTTGATCATCCTCGAGAAGAGGGTGTCTCCATTTCGGCCATACAAATGCAACCAGCCCAAAATGGAAGGAAAATTTAAAGCATGTCTATTTAGTCCTGGGCTACTTTTTTGTTTTAATATTTGAAATGTGTGGCTATTATTCAGAAGTTTGCACAGTTTTAAACAAAATAAACAAAGCCACAGGGTTGAGATCTGACTCAGGAATTGCTCCAAAATTGTCTTTCTTATTCTATCATCCTGGTCTGCCCTGATCCATGATTTCACACCATGCGGGTGTGACAGAACCCTCTGTCACCAAGACTGAAATAAAGCGTCCATTTCAGCTGACTTGTTTCCTCTAAGCTGTTATCTTTCTGGTGCAGAATATTCCCTGCACAGATGAGAAAAAGAGGGCTAGATATTTTTTGGTAACTAGTTAGTTAAACATTTATTTATTTATTTATTTTTAATTTAAAAAATTTTAATGTTTATTTATTTTTGAAAGGCAGAGGACGAGCAGGGGAGGGGCAGAGAGAGACAGAATCCGAAGCAGGCTCCAGGCTCCCAGCTGTCAGCACAGAGCCCGACGCAGGACTTGAACTCACAAGCTGTGAGATCATAACCTGAGGTGAAGTTGGACGCTTAACTGACTGAGCCACCCAGGCTCCCCTAATTAAACATTTATTGAATATTGACTTATATGACCCCTAACGTGCCAGCTGCTGGTGGTACTAAGACAATGACACCATTTCTTGCCTTTAAAGATGTAAACAAATTATTTGGTGCAGGATCTCATGGTTTGTGGGTTTGAGCCCCGCGTCGGGCTCTGTGCTGACAGCCAGCTCAGAGCCAGGAGCCTGTTTCAGATTCTGTGTCTCCCTCTCTCTCTGACCCTCCCCTGCTCTCTCTCTCTCTCTCTCAGAAATAAATAAAACATTTTTAAAAATTTAAAGATGTGAACAAATAAAACAATAGCTAGGACACCACAATCTAAGTGCTGCTGTGCAGATGGAGAAAGAAGGTATCAGATATTCGGAAGAGGGGCCCTTGGTTTATGCAGAGGGTTCAGAAAGCTTTCCTAAAGTAAGTGGGCATTGGCATTGAAGGATGAAGAGGAGTTCTCCAGGCAGCAAAGAGGGAAAAGGTATTCCGAGACAAGGAGATGGCTTGGGTGAAAACAGAGTCGGGAGCACATATGGGGAACCCAAGGAATCCCAAGTCCTCTGGGATACTTGGCGCACAGTGCAGTACAGACAGGGAAGATGAGGGGTGGAAGTTGATGTGGCGGGGCAAATCTTGCAGGCTTTATAGAAAAGACTAAGTTATTTAGGCCTTATCTTAAGATCAAAGAAGAGCAACTGAAGGATTTTAAGCAGGAGAATTAGATGATTAAAATTTCTCTTTAGGAAAATCACTATGGATACAGCGTAGAGAACAGTTGGAAGGAACGGGAAGAACACTGGAGCCAGAAACACCAGTTTGGAGACGATGGCAAGAGATCAGGCCTGCACTAAAGGAGGTACCTGGGAGGCAGAAAGGACAGAGTTTTGTGATGGATCAGAGGGTGGTTGTGGAAGCGAGGGGAGAAGGTTAGGATGAACTGGGGTTTGGGCCTGAGAGAATCGCCGAGTGACAGTGCCATCAACAGAAACAGCCATCCAGAAGGAGAATAACTTCTGCTTTAAAGGGCTTCTGTATGGCAGGGTAGCTCTTACCAGGATGGAGGGCGCATTGGCGCTGCTACGCTGAGATGATGGGGAGTCACTCCTGTAGTCATGCACTCAAAGAATGTGCTCTGTGCCAGGCGCTATGCTGGGCAGTGGGGATGAGAATCCTACCACACAGGATTCGCTGCTGTTGACGTGCTACTCCTTCACCGGAGTCACTGAGACTCTCATGAGCCCATTACTTTGAGTTTCCACGTCATCATCTCAAACGTGATGTCCAAGCCCTCAGCTTGTTTAGATGACCGTTATGATAATGCTGAGGAAACGCCCAGGGTAAACTGGACTCACTAGAACCTGAATGACCATTTCAACAGAGAAGCGAACAGCAGAGTTCGCCTTGCAGATGGTGGACCGTGTTCACTACAGAAGAGCAGAGAAAAACCAGGTGAAGAAAACTAATCTTCCCAGCAGTGTGACAGACCTGGATAGAGGTGAGGAGGGGGCTCAGAAGGTCCATGACCCCTTTCCTACCTCACCCTGACTGTCTCCTTCACCCACGATGTACAGGGAGGTAACCTTGGAAAAAGGGACATATTCTGGATCAGCAACGGGGGAGCTGGTAAAACTGAGAACAGTTATCAGTAATCTTGCTCGTTTTAAATAATAATTTCTTTTAGTTGGTGTTTCCAGCGAGTACAGATTAAAATACAATTCAGTAAAACAGGTAAAGTTCCTTATATTCATCTGGCCCGTAATAGTTAACACAAAGTGTTTTCAATTTTATGAATTTCATAGAATTCACGTCTTGGTATTCTGATATGGACTCTGAGGCATGACAGAAATCATTACACTCATTTTGCAGATGAAAGAATTAATATTTGGGGGATCTGACAAGCTATAAAATAGTGAACATCACACAGCTTGTTGATGAAGCCTTAAATCCGCATCTGTGGCCTCTAAGATGAAAAGGGTTTTTTTAAAATTATTACTTTATATATTTACTTAGAAGTATCAATAGTTTTGAAGTACTTTTCATCAAGTCCCTCTCAGTTTCGGCAAGTTCATGGCACCATTTCTAGTCCCCTCTCTTTCCTAAATCTTGAAACCCTTTTCTCTACTGGTTCTCTTAACCTACATATTAGAATCTCCCTGACTCTTTCTTCTCTTCTAGGTAGGATGTCATCTCTCTCCTCTTCTTGGTCAAGATTTCTGGGGGAAATATAGCTGGTCTACACTCCCCCAGCTTTCTTGTATTTCAACCCACTAAGACTGGGCTTCTGCTTGGTCTACCACACTGAACTTGTAGTTACTCGGGTAACTGATGGTCTCCCATTGTCACATGTTTTGGCCCTTGAATGTGGCCTCCATGCAGCATGACACTGTTGACCATGTCTTCTCTCTCCAGGCTCTTTTCCTGCTCTCTCCCTCCCCCACCCCCATCTCCTTTGTGGGTTGGCTCCTCTTTCACTGACTGTTCAGTAAAGCCCTGTGTTCTCTATACACCTGATGATCTTCCTCTCTCCTCGCTCCAGACACGAGAAAAGTAGATTTCAACCTCTTCCTGTTTGCAGCACATTCTGGAACTGTAGAATTTGTGGAGGCAGCATGATGGAATTTAACCAGAACTATCCCCTTCTTGCCCTTTGGCCCAGTGTGGCTGTTGAATGGCATCGTTAAAACTGTAATAAATACTGCAACAGAAGGTGACGTAAAATTATGAGAGCTTATTACAGGAGAAGTTAACCTAGTCAAGATCCAGGTTAAATGATGACTGAGCCAGGTTAAGTTTGTGGAGATCTGAAAAATGAAGAGGCATTCATGTGGGTGATGTTCTCCACAAAGAGGGACTAGCATGTGCAAAGGGCCCGTAACAAGAAAGAATGTTACCTGCTCAAGGATCTGAAAGCAGACCCACATGCCTGGAATGAAGAGACTGGGGTAGAGGCCTGAGCAAGGAGTGCTGGAGACTGAAGGTCTTCAGACAAAACTCAGGATCTTAGTTGTTATCATCAGAGCAAAGAGACAGATAATGGGGGTAAATAATATCAGCTTTGGGTTTCAAGCTGATCTCTCTGGCCACGCTGTGAAGAAAGGTTTGGAAGAAAGATGCAGCATGTCACAGAGCAACCAGCTGGGAGGCTACCGAGAACAGGCTGGAGGGAGGGGCTGGGCTCGGGGATCAGGTGGCACTGGAGTCCATGGGTAAGACCAGACAGATCCGAGAGATGAAACCCACCTCGGGGAAGAGTGATGAGGAAAAGGTAGCTGAGGAAGTTGCTGGGTGCTCCAACTGGATGGGTGGGCAGACGGGCAGCACCCAGAAGGGGGTAGGTTTGGGAGGAAGACCATGAGCATGGCTTCAGACATATGGGGTTTGAGGCTCCCAGACCGCCAAGCCCTGTCAGACATTCTCTTCTCTGAAATGGCCTCCCTTCCCCAATTTCTGACAGGGAAATTTCTAGTTCATCCGTGGAAGCTGAGCCCGGGTATTACTGTCTCCCTCCTTCCCCACAACTGACAGAGCTCATCATTTCTTCTCTTGCATTACCTCTCTGTCCAAGGCAAGCTCCTCTCCTGCGCGCATCTGTAAAACTCTATTTGCGAGCTCGTGTTTTCTACTAAGCTGTTTGCTCCCTGGAGGCAGGACTGTGAATTCATCTTTGCACTCCCAGAACCATCTCATAGCTGCTCATAAACACTTGAAGAACTGATGTGAACACATGTAGAAAGCATGTAAGATTTCTTCCTGACAAGCTCAGGAAGACACAGCAGATGTAAACACAGGCTTACAAGTCAAAGGTGCGAAAGGTGACCTATCGCAGGCGTTTATGAGCATTTGGAAGAGAAGAGACGTTTGCCCTTCACCGGGTCACTATCAGCGGGGGTTACATTTGGCTGCAAGGAACAGAAAACCCAGTCTCCGTGGCTTAAGTAAATAGGGACTATTTTTCTCACACAGCAGGAAGTTCAAAGGTGGGCTATTGCTGGCATTGCTTCGAAGGCCCAGCAGTGCCATGCTGACTCTATTTTCCACTCTGTAATCTTAGTCACATTGGCCTTGTGGCCTCATGCTCATTGTCTCTCGGTTGTGATCTGGTTGCAGCCTCCCCAGGCCTCTCGTTTGTGTGCAGGCAAAAGAAACATGGGAAATGGAATGACAGAGCCAGAAACCTGTCCATTCAACCGGCTCCTGCATGGGCCACTCAGCAGAAGACCCGATGGGAACTCTCTGGGCTCAGGGAAAGGTCTTCTCTGCTCATGTATCTTTGCTTCCTTTTTGTATCATAATTCTGGTCGTTGTGTGTCTGTTTAATGAGAGCAAGCATTAGGGATTCAGAGGAGAAGAGTCTGGGTATATTTTAGATTTGCTTTTTAAAGCATTGTGTTCACCTATGCAAAATTATTTATGAATTTCAGGTTTCAGATTTCATGCCCGTGATCATTTATTATGGTTCTGAAGGAGGAAAGGCAGGAGGAACAGAGGACAAACAGGCAGGAAGCGAGTACCTCATTGGCTTGCACTGGCTACATATACGCCCTTCTACACCTAAATCCAATAGAAACCCGTGTTCTTGACAACCCAAGAGTGAAAGACATCCAGGGTGAATTATTTGTCCTCGCTATGAACATGAGTAATTAGGAAACCAGGTAAGGGCTGCGTGGGAACATACTTTGACAGCAGCTTCTACAGAATCTGAACCTGAAGACAGGTTGCAGCCCATGAGTGAGATCCTTCCGGCTGCCATTAACTGCTCCTGTGTTCGTGTGTACTTCCTATGAGCCTCCGCACACCTGTCTCCTCCACTCCAGACCAGCGGTTCCTTTAGCGTTAGGGACCCTGCCTCCCTCACCAGCACAGATTGCCCGGCTCCCAGTCCATGTTCAAATACTTCAGGGCAGAGTGAATGATCGGTCAGTATCCTCCTCGCTCCTGCACCAGAAGGAAGGCCAGCGCACAGGAGATAGGGAATCCTCACCAAAGGATCCGTGCACCTGAAGGAGTACATCCAGCTTCAGACGCTGACCTTCTGCGCGATCCAAGAGGTCTGAACATGAAGTGTCACAGGGACTTGCTGGCCACACCAAGTTCTTTGGGCTCAAACTTTATTTCATTTTTCAAGCACGGTCGACTTCCTCTCCCCTTGCTCCACCTGGGACAATCGACCCTCCCCTCCCCCTCCCCAGGCCACTCTCCCCCCCTGGCTAATTCAGGCTCATCTTTCAGTAAGCTGATGTGCCTTAGACGTGGCCTCCTGGAGCAGCTTTCCCTGACCTCCCCCAAGTCTGGATCAGGTGCCCCCTCTACGACCACCCCCTCTTGGTTCTGGATTGTAGTTGTCCATTAATTTCTTTCTAGACCGTGAACTCCCAGAGGGCAAAAGGCGATTTCGTTCGCCCTTTTGTCACCACTGCTTATGACGCCTCCTGGAGCATAAGAAGGGTTCTAACTATCGTGCTGCACGCTGACGAGGCAGCGGCGTGCCCCTCGAGTGGCGGTGTCTTAGGTCCCCTGTCCCCGCAGCGCAGACTCTGGAAGCGCACGGGGAGAGGCGCGCACGCGGAGAGGCGCCCCGGTGTCGCTGGGACCCGCCCCCGGGCTCCGGAGCCGCCCCGCCCGCCCGGCCGCGTCCCCGCGAGCAGGGCGGCGGCGGCTGGGGCAGGAGCCCGCGGAGCAGGTGGGGCGACGGCCCCGCCTCCGCGTCCCGGCAGCACCAGAGCCGGCGGCGGCGAGGGAGCGGGGCGCACCGAGCGCAGCCCCGAGCGCGGCGTGGTCGCGGGGGCGGCGCCTGGAGCACGGCCTCTGCGGGACTGAGCCCGGGGCCAGGAGGCGGCGGCGGCTGCGGCGGGGACGTCGGCCGGAGCCCGAGTCCTGTCCGGTCCCCGGCACGGCTAGCGGCAGGTGGCGGTCCGCGCGCGTGTCCAGGTCCGTGCCTGGGGGGAGGAGAGGGGGAGACGCGCGGTCGCCGCTGCCGCTCGGGCCGGTCCCGGCGCGGAGTGGCCCGCGGCGCAGACAGGGGTGCCGCGCGCTCGCGGGTGTCCGGGGATCCCCTCCCCCCATTCTGCCGGTCGCGCCGCGCCTCCGGGACCCGGCCGTAACGGGACCGCGGAAGGAACGAGGTCACCGCGGGGTTGCCTGGTGACTCCCCCCGACCCGACTGTCCGACTGTCCGGTGAACGGCCCCTGGCGCCCAGGCCGCTTGGCCTGGTCTTCGCCCAGCTCTGCCTCGCTCTCTTCCCCGCTTCCCCCCACGCCCCTGAACAAAAGACTGGGGTCTCTCTGAGGAGGGGGCAGTCGCAGGAAGAGCTGGTGCGGAGTAAAGAGGAGCTAGGACATTGCAGGGCTGGAGGTGGCTTTGGGGTTACAGAGGCAGCCCCCCAAGGAGGAAGCCAGTCCGGAGATGTGAAATGACTTGTCCAAGGTCACACAGCTCGCGCTTAGCGACCAGGCTGGGGCCCGACAGCGAGTCTCGAGACTCCCCTCCCAGTGCCCATCTCCAGCCTCCTGAGGTCAGAAGTCTGACTGTGCTCCGAAGGTTTAGATCCGGCCACCCATGGGCTTTAGAGTCCTTTGAAGGAGCCAGAGAAGGTGGCAGAGCCTGTCCCCTCCCCCCAGAGAGGCGCGAGGGGAGCCGGGCTGCAGGAGAGGGCACTTCGGGAGGGGGTGTGAGGAATCAGCCCTGCCCCCGTGGGCAGGCGGGCACAGGCTCGCAGGAACAGTGCCTTCCGAGCGCTGCGTGCCAGCCGCGTGGGCGTGCCGGTGGCAGGAGCCCGAGCCGCGTGGGGACCCAGTGTGCGCTGCTCCCTGGAAAGAAGTTCTGCGGGGAGAGGCCGGAGAGCGCAGTTCCAGGCTCTCCCCGGGATCCCCAGGCAGCATCGCTGACATGCAGGATGTTGTAGTGTTTTGTGAAGGCAGTATTTGGAAGCAAAGTTAATCTATAGCAGGAAGTTGGGCTGTCACTTCGCCTCCCTGAGAGAGCCTGGGGTCATTGGCTACAAAATGAGGGCCTTGTTCTGCGTGACCTGAGTGATTTACAAAGTCCATTCCTCTCTCTTTATTTCCAAAATCTTTTATCTCTTCAGGAGAAGGATTGGAAGTATATTTCCTATGGTCAGCCACAGCAGTTATCACTGGGAGCCCAGCCTTCCCTGACTTGGGTCTTTTGGGTTTGTTTGTTTGTTTGTTTGTTTGTAACTTTAGGCAAAGCTAATCATGGCAATACCGGAGCAGTGTCTGTATTAGGAATGGGGCTGCCTTTGGGCCTTGTGATGACCTGGACAGCACATGAGGGGGGCTTCTGGGATGTTGCAAATGCTCTCTACCTTGCCTTAAGAGCGATTCCACAGGTGCCTACCTATAGGTATTTACAGTCATTCCCTTGAGATTTGTGCACTTGGCTTGTCTGTATGTCACCTTGATTAAAAAAAAAGTAAATAAAAATTTAATGCTAAAAATCCACTCACTGTGGTAGCACACAGATCAGTGCAGTTTTCCAGCCAGTGCATTTTAGAGACACATTTAAAACCCACAAAACCCGAATCAGAAAAGGAAAAAAGGACAGGGACACCAAAGAAAGTAGAGAACGAACGGGAAGTGAACTCTACAGAGACCTTCACAACATCACCCCATGTGAGTCCATTCTTTTTTTTTTTTTTTTAATGTTTTATTTATTTCTAGGAGAGAGAGAGAGACAGCGTGAACAGGGGAGGGTCAGTGAGAGAGGGAGTCACAGACTGAAACAGGCTCCAGGCTCCAAGCTGGCAGTCAGCACAGAGCCCGACGCGGGGCTCGAACCCACGAACCGCGAGATCATGACCCAAGCGAAAGTCGGACGCTTAACCGACTAAGCCACCCAGGCGCCCCGTGAGTCTGTTCCTTAAGGGAGGGAGATATTGTTGTTCTGCCAATTTTACAGATGGGCAAATCAAGTCACACGCTTTTAAAATGCCTTAAATGCCTTACTCAGGGGAGCCAGGGTTGCGACCCTGGGTACGCAGACTTCACATTCTGTCCCTATGACGAGAAACAGGCAGTTTCTGGCCACCTGGAGCAAGAACCAGAGACTTGAAGGCTGGCTTCCTGCCCTGCCTCCTTTTTGTTCCTTTCCAGGAGTCTCTGTTGTTTTCATATAACTGTGCGTGTGAGATTTTGTCACAGGCTGAAGTTAGCCAGCAGCAGAAGGGATGGAGGAAGCGTGTGTGCCTAAGAACGTACAGTTTTAGAAACGGGAGAAAGCCAGCTGGCCTAGCCTGCCAACGCTCTTTAAGGAGATGTATTGTTCAGAAACCACAAAGAACAGGTTGTGATGTTGCCATTATCCAACACACACACACACACACACACACACACACACACACACACACACCATAATATAACCTAGAAAAGGACACACACCCCATAATATAACCTAGAAAAGGTATGAGAAACCAAAATGTAATGAACTCTAGGGAACTCATAGAGTTTTCACCAGGGAGGAGCCATCCAATCTCCTACATCCTAGAATTTGTAAAGATCCGTTTCTCAACGCTCGAGTAAAAACAAACGCAGAAAAACCACACGCGCCACAAGGATAACTCAGCAGACGAAGACAAGTTGTTTTCTAGCCAACGTGTTACAAATATACGCCAACTTTGGTGCAGAAATATTTGAAGCCTGGAGGGACAGTAACATTATATCCAGAGAGGAATCTTATCATCGTGTGTGGTCCTCTAGTGATTTGATATTTCTGCCTAAAATTCAGAACGTAGGGAAGTAGAAACATGTTTGTTTTACCAGCCAGTTTCATATTGCAGAGTTGGGAGGTTGGTCTTATTCTTGGAAGTACAGAGTTTTGGTTTAGAGCACGTGGGTTACGTGGGGACCAACGGGGTATCTCTAGGTGAATCCACTTCGCCGAGTGCCATCAAGAGTGATTATGCATCACGTAGTTATCTTTAGGCGAGTATTGCCTTGTCACAGTAGTGTTCTTGCCATCTGGCTGCTGGAATATTTAGAAAGGAATCGTAATGTTTGACTGACTTCGCTGACAGCATGACAAAACAAACTTGGAGAGGGAACTATTAAATAGGAGTTAGGATGGGTGAGCAAGTGATTGGTGACTTCGCATTTAGCCACTGCAACGGAACCGGAGAGAGGTACTGTGCCCCGCCGATTCCCAGCAGACGCGGTGCATATGTTTTCTTACCGGCTTCAGCCGATAGCACACTTGAAACTCCCCTTCTGCAATTCTAGCTGGGTCTTTCCTTAGACCTGTTCAAGTGGGAACCTGACCCCGTGTGCAGCAGGGGAATCGTGTAGTTAACTGCCGTGGTTAAGTGCCAGTGAGATAAAGCGAAGCAGAGCAAATGTAGGGGGGAAATGCCGGGCGGGCATTAGGTGGACCGGGTAGTGTGGAAGATTTTCAAGTGCAGCTGGAAGGGATGTTCATCGTGTGTGGGCGATGTGTTCCAGGGAAACACCGGATCTGAGGTGGTGGCACCCAGGAAAGAGTGCTTATGGACTGTAAGCTCCTACGGAGTAGCTACGAGCAAGCGGTAGCCAGCCTCAGTTCTTGAGCTTAAGACAAGTGTCCATGAGAGTGTGTGTGTGTGTGGGGGGGCGCGTGTGTGGGCGCAAGACAAAGCAGGATGCCTGGGGTGCTGTCCACTGTGCCTTAGGGGCTAAAGGCTAACACGTGCTGCACACTTACCACGTGCCAGGCTACCCGAAATCATCACAATAGCCCTAGAAGGGAGCTGATTCTCCTTACTTTCATTATCAGCTGTGACAGAGAGACCAAGGGCTAACTTGCTCTTAGAATGATCCTGTCACACCCTGCTCTGGTCAACTATCTGCCCATTCATAACCCCAAGGCACCCTTTACCTTGCTGACTCTCCCTTTTTACAAGTGAGCTCCTGGAGGGTAGGTACTTGTCGGCTTCATCTCTGTTCCTAGCACCCGCACCATGCATGGCATATGATGAGTACTGCATGAACAAGTAAGTGAACGGATGAAAACCCTTATGTTCTAAGATCAAAAGCCAATTATTTTTGGATTATCTGTCCTTTTGAGTTTTACTGTCTCATTCCCCTCAGTTGATGTGGATCATCAGGCATAACTTTATGGACAAGATGTGTAATAGATATCTCCTTTAAAGCTGAAGGAGGGTAGGGGCGCCTGGGTGGCTCAGTCGGTTAAGCGACCGACTTTGGTTGGCTCAGGTCATGATCTCACGGTACATGGGTTCAAGCCCCATGTTGGGCTCTGTGCTAACAGCTCAGAGCATGGAGCCTGCTTCAGATCCTGTGTCTTCTTCTCTCTTTGCTCCTCTCCCACTCATGCTCCATCTCTCTCTCTTTCTCAAAAGTAAATAAAAAATATATTTTTTAAAAAAGCTAAAGAATGGGGGCGCCTGGGTGGCTTAGTCGGTTAAGCGTCCGACTTTTGCTTAGGTCATGATCTCGCGGTTCGTGGGTTCGAGCCCCGCGTCGGGCTCTGTGCTGACTGCCAGCTCAGAGCCTGGAGCCTGTTTCAGTCTGTGACTCCCTCTCTCTCTGACCCTCCCCTGCTCACGCTGTCTCTCTCTCCCTCTCCCCTAGAAATCAATAAAACATTTAAAAAAAAAAAAAAAAAGCTAAAGAATGGTAAACTCAGCTTACAAAACCAGAAGGCCTCTGCTTCTTTTCAAAATTCAGTATTATTATTTCTTTTTTTAGACACTGTATAATTCAGAATACGTGGGTCTGAATCTTGTGTTTATCACTTATTTGTTATATGACCTTGGACAAAAAACTTTTCTGTGCCTCAGTTTTCTCATATGTCAAATGGGCATGATAGTACTCATTTCATATTTAGAGTAAATAACTTAAGATAGGTTCAGCTCTTAGAATGGTACCTTGTTCTTAGCAGTGGTCCATAAATTTGCTATTGTTATTATAATCTGAGGCTTTTAAAAGTTGTTTGCTTTCAATATTCCCTATTCCATAAACATGAGGAGTTTACAAAAATAGATAATAAACATAAAATTAATAGAGAATGAAACCAGGGTAAAGAAAACACGCACGTTGGAAAGCCAGATAAAATCAGAGTTAATTTAGAGAATAAGACTGTATCATAAGATGCAGATAGTTTCTAGAGGTGAGTTGACCATAAAGTCTAGTGTGGTTTCCAGAGAGAAGGTTGAAAACTTGTCAGAGCTTCCCAGTGGCCAAAACAAAGAGGAAAACACAAATAGTTACTTGATCCACAGTGACCATGAGATAAAAACAGATCAGTTACACTGCTTTTCCCGGTCCCAAAACCTGGGATAACTTTCTCCTGGCGGGTCTTCAAAGCAGTCGCTGCTGCCATAGAGATCTAAGTGTTCAACATGGTCCTTGCTGTGAAGAGAATGGAAGTTTTGTGGTAGAAGGGAATAGTGAGTGTTTCCTAGAACATTATTGGCTAGTTCCGGAGATCTAATCCCAGAGTGCAGCCCAGTAAAAGCTTTTCTGTGAAGGGCCAGAAAGCTGTGGTTTGGAGACATACTATTTTCTTATCTATGTTTACTGAGGGCCTGGGGGAGCAGAAGATTATCATTCTTGTGAGAGTCAGGTGAACAATCCATCTTTAAGAACATTCATTTTGACTAAAACCATTTAAATATGCCAGAGCAGTTTACTTCATCCAGAAGGGTGTTTCATGCACATATGCTCATTAATAGAGTATGTATTCATGAATTTTCTTAATACAGATAGTCCCATAATCTCTGTTTAGCTGCAAATTTTGTCACACTGCTTGGAAAAAGAAAAATCCAGTGCTCTGTACTACCTCTTAAAGCCCTTAATGCTATCAGTACTTCTTGGTAGTAAGAATAAATACTTTGGTTTTAAACTGTTTTTAGTCATTGAAATAATGCTCAGGTCTTTTTGGCCTTACTCTATGTTATATACTAATAGAATACTAATATGCATAATAATTCTAATGTATATATTAGTCCAAATATGACTTGTGTCTGTTAGGATCGCATTCAGTCACCAAACCAAACAAACAAAGCAGAAACAACACACGTATCAGAATCTGACTCAAACAGATATAAGTGTATCTGTCTTGTGGAACTAGACTCCCAAAAAAGGCAGTCCCAGGGCTGATGGAAGAGCTCAAACAGTGCTCTCAGAGTGTCTGTCCCTTTCCATCTTCCTGCTTCACTGTCCTTCGCCAGTAGGACCTCATCTTACATCTGGTTGCTTCATGGTCACAAGATGGCTGCTGGGCTTACATCTGTAGTATAGTCAGGAAGAAAAGGAAGGCATAAATATCCAAAGAGCGAGGGCTCTTCTAGTAGGAAGGTGTTACCTCTTTATTCAGAAAGTGATGCCCTCGCCAGCTACTTCCACCTACATCTCATGGGCCAGGATGATGTCACCAGGCTGCTCAAAATATAAGAAAGTCTGAGAAACCAAATATTTTTAGCTGGGTAAATTGCTGTCCCCACCCCCCACCCACAAATTAGGGGTTTCGCTATGAGGAGGAACAGTAGAGCCACTTGACTTACTGCCTTTATTAGCCATGCCCTTGACTTAGTTAGAAATTACAGAAGGCAACTCAGTAGTTTGAAGTGTTCTGCGTTTCCAGATCCTCACACTTAGCATGCGAGAATGAAACATACCCGACTGCCTTATGTAAAGGTTCCTGAATCGCTATCCTGAATCGCAAAGATTCCTGACCCTTTCCTAAATTTCGGATCTACATTTCCATGTGCCGAAAGTACCTCGTATGCTTCAAAGGAAACACACTTCTCCCTGCCCATCTACCCCTCTCCCCCATCCACACACTTTCTCCCATCTTCCTTATTTAATGCTAGATTGTCTTGGAAAGGAGCCCTGGGGTTATCCAGGGCTGATTCTTCTCCCCCGTTCTGAACATCCAAGCTAATATCCTCCTTGCCTGTATCCCATTCCAGATCATGTCCATCCTTGCTCGTAGGGAACCCCCAATTGTTCTACCTGTTTGCTGCTTCTCCCTATAATTCATGTTCCTCACGTGGCCCCAAGGTGCTGTCTTTGAAACACAAGTATTTAACATCTTTTCTGTCTTTAAAAGCCTACAAAATCTCAAATTCCTTGACGACCTGACTCTTTGAGCACCGTGCTGGCAGTGACTGGTGGCTACGCACACTGTACGTGTGCGCACGTCGCAAAGCTTGCTCACGCCCTCTTCGCTCCCTTCAACCATGGAAGGCCTGCCTCAGAGTTTTCTTATGCTTCTTACTTGTCATTACCCATGGAAATGGTTAATGCCTGTTTCCAAAGCACTTCATATTCCTATTAATATTTTTCACCCTGGATTCTGTTTTGCCTGATATTAATCATGCTGCACAATTGTTTTTTTTTTTTAATAATAGCCTTATTGGGTTATAATTCACATACCGTAAAATTCACTCTTTTCAAATATGCAGTTCGGTGGTTTTTGGAATATGCAGAGTCACGCAGCCATTGCTGTTATCTGATCTCAGAACACTTTCGTCACCCCAGAAAGAAACCCATTAGCAATCCACTCCTTGTCTTCCATCTTCTCAGCCCTGACAACACCCATCTACTTTTTACTTCTGTGGATTTACCTGTTCTGGATATTTCATGCAAAGGGGACCATACAGTTTGTGGCCTTTTGCGACTGACTTCTTTCACTCAGCATAAGGATTTCTGGGTTCACCCAAGCCAAAGCATGAATCAGCCTTTCATTTGTTTTTATTGCCATATAAGATTTCATCCCCTGGCCATTTCGTTTATCTACTCATAGATCAATGGACATTTGCGTTGTGTCTACATTTTGGCTCTTAATGAGCCACATTACTAGAAATATTCATGTAGAAGTCTTTGGGTGGGCATAAGTTTTCATTTCTCTTTGATAGGTAACCCGGGAGTAGAGTTGATGTGTCTTATGATAACTGTTGGACATCACAAGGAACTTTGAAACTTTTCTGTCCCATTTTACGTTCCCCCCCAGCAACGTACAGTCAGCTCTGCCTCGGTTAGGAGGAAGTCTCTGCAGAGAAGCTGGCGCCCGAGCGTGTTTTAAAGGATAGTAGTGGGGCGCCTGGGTGGCTTAGTCGGTTAAGCGTCCGACTTTCGCTTAGGTCATGATCTCGTGGTTTGTGGGTTCGAGCCCCACGTCAGGCTCTGTGCTGACTGCCAGCTCAGAGCCTGGAGCCTGTTTCAGTCTGTGACTCCCTCTCTCTCTGACCCTCCCCTGCTCACGCTGTCTCTCTCTCTCTCTCTCTCTCTCTCCTAGAAATAAATAAACATTAAAAAAAATGAAAAAAGAAAAAAAAAATTAAGGATCAGTAGTAAGTTTCCAGGTGGCAGAGGCTGACATATGCAGCCTGACTAGCATGGGCAAAGACATAGAGATATAAAGAAAAGGTACGTAAGCAAATGCCCTGGGTGGGGTATGGGTAAAGTATAGGTGCCTAGAAAAGAGTGGAGGATGAAATGTAGAACTTGACTCTGTAGCGAGGAGCTATGTAAGGTGTGTGTGTGTTAAATCAGGAAGTGATGCCCTGTGGTCTGAGATGTGCAGCCTCTCGGCACGTGGCTGTCACTGAACTGTGCCTGCTGCCGCGGGAAGGGATTTGCCTGGTGAGAGATGGGCGGCCCCTTGCAGCAGACTGTTTGACATCCTAGCAGAGCCTCAAGCCGGACGCGAGACTAGAGGCTCCGGAATCTGCTGGGTCCTTCGCTGGCCCATGCTAGGACAGTAGGAATAAGGTGAAAATGCTTACAGTCTCAGAAGTGACACTTGAAAAGAAAGGATTTATCTCTCAAAAGTTAAGACTCACCCTCCTAAGTGAAAAGTTACCACCTTAGCCTTGGAAAGTGAAAAACACCCTCTTTATAACATCTAACATCATCAAATATATTAATTGAAGAGGTGGTAATTTATTTCATAAAATGACTCATTATAACTCTGATTCCAGGTTTCCATTGAATAACAAACTCATTTTGTATATCTAAAGCATACCCTGATTTTCCAAAATTAGAGATGCCGTTTTTCAGAAGCATAGCTGTTATGTAAAATGAGACTTACTTATAAATGTGTGATTAATATCATGTATTTTTAATAAGTCTAGTTCTTCTTTTAGCTCATTCAAAGGCAGCAAAAAAAAAGACAGGAAATCAATATTTTCTCCTTTCACCCTTAGGAACCTCACATACAACGATTTTTATGGCATTTAGCTATAATTTCAATACCTGAGTCAATGACACATATTATCAATATCTCCATTTTTCCCTTCACCAATACCTTTCAAATATTATAATGAATTCAGTGAATGATCTGGGAACAAATTTGCGTTTCAATAAGAGTCTTCTACATGGAAACCAGTGTATGAGTTCATTGTTGGTGTGACTTACAAGGTTTCATATTAGATTGTAGTTAAAGTATGTCTTCATTGTGGAACTCACATAGACAAGTCTGCATTAATCCTTTAAGCATTTCAGCAGATAATTAACTAACATCCCCAATTAGGGCTGAGCAGATAGATTCAGCTTCAGGAGCTGTTGTCATCAGGGCTGGTGCTTCTCAGGTGTTAGAAGTCCTTCATATCACTGACGTGAGAGGTGAGTGGGCACTCAGCTTAGTTTCCCCTTCACTTTTGTGTGTCAGTTCCAGGTCTAGTATGCCATTTTCATGGATCCAGCCTGCGAAAATTAAATGAGTCTATAGAAAAAGAGCCTTTCAGTGTAGGCTCTTCCAGTGGTATGGGGCAGAGAGTTTCATCATCCTAGACATTCTGCAACAGAGCTTTTCAAACTTTCGCAGGCACAAAAATCACTTGTTGAGAAGACACTCTCAAAGATTCTAATTCAGTAGGTCTGGAGTGGGCACTGTGCCTTTCTTATGTGTTTCCATATTCGAGGGCCGCTCAGAGTATGGTGCCTGGACCAGCAGTGTTAGTCTCACTGGGGAGCTTCTTAGAAACACAGCATCTCAGGCCCCACCCAGATGACTGAGTCAGAATCTACATTTTTACAAGATCCAAGATCCGAGGTGGGGCTCGAACCTCACAAACCGTGAGATCATAACCTGAGCTGAAGTGGGACACTCAACCGACTGAGCCACCCAGGCACCCCCAAAGCCATGGATTTTCAAGTGACTTAAGTTAGCATTGCGCTTAAGAGCATGGACATTGGGGCCAGACACCCCAGATTTGAATGTCAGCTTCTCCACTAATTTCCTGTGTGACTCTGGGTAGTTTTCTTAACCTTCCTGTACCTCAGTTTCCTCATTGGAAAAATGGGGGAATGATAGTAGTTATCTATCTGATTGGGCTGCTATGGGGCTTAAATATACAAACATACAAAAAGCCCTAAGAACAGGATCAGATACATAGTAAAGGTTATGCTATGTCAGAGCTAACTTGTTTTACTATTATCTAGAACTCAAATGCGTAAAGATTTTTCTATTCTGTGCTTTATATTTCTCTTCCTCCTGCCCCCTGCTTCCCTGCGTCCCTAGGCCAACATGCCCCAACTCCTCCAAAAGGCTAAATATCTCCAGGACTTGTATACCATCAAGGAGAGTGAGGGTATCAACTTTCATTCAGCCAGAAGAGGACAGTGTTAAGCGGGGGAGGTGGCGTACGGGAAGGGAGATCTTACAGGTGCAAAGTCCTGGGAGAGGGCTATGCCCAGAGAATTTACTCATCAAACAATGAGGAAGGGACAGCAGAAAGTGAGCACTCATAAATCATTTTCACCATCCCCTGGAGAAAAGGGTTTGTTTCTTCTTTATTATTTTCCTTATAGCTTTGGTAGCTTTGCCACATGTTTTCGAAGAAAATGTTTTATTTGTGCCTTGTGTGCTCATGGGCTTGTGGGTTATGATTTCCTGGCTTCGGGGCACCTTTGATAAATAAATGACTGATCTGTAGGGTGGCAGAACCCTGCTGAGACCATAATGCAAGCAATGGCTTGTCGCATGGGGCTCATTCGCCTTTATTAGTTCAGAGGTGAGAGGTCTCTGTTCCTCTCCCCCATTTCATGGGCAACGAAACAAAGAGACCCAGTGAGTGACAAAAC
Source organism: Hyaena hyaena (assembly GCF_003009895.1). Classification (NCBI taxonomy): domain Eukaryota; kingdom Metazoa; phylum Chordata; class Mammalia; order Carnivora; family Hyaenidae; genus Hyaena; species Hyaena hyaena. The sequence continues at coordinate 4,205,119 of NW_024080672.1, forward strand.
ATAAAAAGTTATGAGGGCACAGAGAACCTTGTTTTTAGATTCCTACTGAAATGTATTTTAAGAATCAGCAAAAGAAGCTTTTGTCAAAGAGTAGCAATAATCCTTCTTGCTTATATTTTTAAAATAGGCACATATTCTATTTGTGAGCTACTGTAATCTGACAAACTACCCCTGGGGCGGGGGGGGGGTGAAGTGAGTATAGAGTTTTGACAAAAGCAACTAGTGTGTGAAGACCCTTACCATAAGTGATTTCTCTCTGAAAAAACTCAGTCGGTATACATACACTTATAACTATATAACTTTTTATGTTAACAAGATAGGCAAGCCCAGTCCACATCTACTTCTGAATCGGGTGGGGAAGGAAGGGGAGCAGGCTGGGGGAGGGAGGGTTCGCCACCCATCCCCACCCCCAGACCCTCACCAGCTCCTGGTAAACGGATTGTACTGTGGCAGTCTGTGGATCCTGGGGGACCCGCAAGTATGTTCCCTTGGCCCAGTGATTTTTAAAAATGCTTTTTGAATTAGTTACCCACATTTCAAAACTGGATTTCACACAAAAATCTGGATTTGGGGCCTTTGAGGGCAAACTGGAAGGATGTGACCAATACAGGTCTTGCAGTCCCACTAAATATTAATCAGCCAGAGCTGAAGAGGGGCCCCTAGCTCCAGACCCGAGCCATCACTTCGTGTGAGCCAGGTCCCTGCACACCTTGCCCATCCGTGATTTCCTCACCTCTGAATCAGTGGTCACAAGTCGGCTCCCTGTGCAAGGGATGCTGGGAAAAGGGGCTCCTGGCTTCCGGCTGAGGGAGGCAGGACTCCTGTGAGAGAGTCCCCAGGCACAGGAAAAGCGTTCAAAAGGTGAGGGATGGCCACAACGAGACAGGTGTCCACCCCTACCTGAGTGAAGAGACACCTGTAGAATGGTGTAGTGTCATCAGCACCTGTGTGATTCTAGCCTTTCCGTCTTCTCCACCACACATACAATGCCTCCCAGACTGCTTGCGTTCTCCCACCTCTGTATCTCTGCCTATAGGCTGCTCCTTCTAACCAGAACAGCCTCCTGGAGCCACCTTTGCACCTGTTGAAGAGTGTGATAGCTTCTACCAAACATCTTCTTATTGTCGCCCCCACCCCCGGCTCTGAATTGATGGTGACATTCCCTGGCACTCCACGGCCCTCATGTATCCGACTCCACCTTCTATAGTAGCTCTTTGTGGTAAAGGAGGAGGTGGTGGTGGTATGATGATGAGAAACACAGCTTCCAGTTCCGTGTCTGCGGTGTGTCATGGCCTCCATGATATTCTTCCTATACTGGCTTTTAGTCCTGATAACGAACTAAGAATTAAGCACTATAGTTATTTTACAGGTAGAGAAAATGAGACCCCCTGAGGCTAATGTGACTCAACCAAGGGCCATACCGCTGGGAAAAGTAGAGGCATCAGTAGGGCTCGGGTCTGTCTGCTCTACGAGTGACTCTGTCCCCTGTGCTCAGGGGGTCTCATGTGGCAGTGGTGTCTTTGACTTCCTCTAACGCTACTCGAATATCTAACCAGCATCTCAGTGCTGTTTTTCAGAGTTATTTCATGAGTTGGGAGAAAATATAAAAGGCTTTGAGAATCTGGCTTTTTTTTTTTTTTTTTTTTACCCTAGACACTTTTTAATACATTACAGAGCAAAATAACAGTTTTAAATGTGTCTGGAGAGCACAAAGCGTCAAAGAGCTCATGGGAACAGCCTGTGACTTCCTGGAGCTCGACATTCTTAACTGTCAGATTTTAACAAATACTTTTCTGGATAATTACTTAATTATTTTATCTGTCAGGAAAAAGCCTTCACAGTCATCAAGTACCACGTGTAAAAATACCCTTTAATCCTAGAGTTTGAAAAATCATTCCGGCAATTTCACCAAGCCAGAAGCCCAGTGGCACCTAATTACACGAATTACACTGAGTTCTCAGGATAAAGCTAACGGACAGCAAGCGGTGTTTAGGTTCAAGAGGAGCCAGCGGAAGAATTATACTTACCTGTATCAGGTCCCTTTCACTTGAGGGTCTCAGAAATATAAAAAAAAAACCTTTGCCAAATGGACAGAAGCAGAGAAGTCATATGACCTGAATTATACCAAGTTACTGAAACAAAGAAATGAGGCTTTGGATTAGAGAGGCTGGAGCTTTAATTCATCTCTAGTGCTCTTTCTGAAATGTAGTAGAAACGAGGTAATGTCTCTGAGTCAAAATTCAGTTATCCAGGATCTCCCATAGAGTCATCGAGGGCAATAAACAGAACCGTGTCTTATAAGTACTTAACGCAGTGCTGAGCACATACAGAAGGTTCAAAAAGTTATTGCCAGTCCTTATTATTCTAGATTCCATAGTTTGCTAACCAACCCCAGAGTCAGTATTCACAGGCACTCTCACTGTTGTTCAAGGACACGCGCAGAGTGGGGACAATTTTGAGTCACCCTGTGCACGCCTGTATGTTCCCAGCTGAGGTTAAACAAAGCAGCCCTTCTGCATTCTTATTTCAGCTCTCCCCACTGTAAACAGGGGTTCTTTTCTCTTTCTGTTTAGTGCCATGTTTTTCAAATGTTTGTGCTTAATGTTGGAGAGTCTGGTGTCTTTTTTTTTTTAATGTTTTTTATTTATTTCTGAGAGAGAGAGAGAGAGACTGTGAGCAGAGGAGGGCCAGAGAGAGAGGGAGGCACAGAATCTGAAACAGGCACTAGGCTCTGAGCTAGCTGTCAGCACAGAGCCCGACGCGGGGCTCAAACCCACGAACCGCGAGATCATGACCTGAGCCGAAGTCAGACGCTTAACCAACTGAGCCACCCAGGCGCCCCGAGAGTCTGCTGTCTTAAATGGCCCCTCCCTCCCCTCCTGTCTTAAATGGCAAAGTGCTGTCTGGTTTTCTTGAGCACAAAAAGGCTGCGATGTGCCTTTTGGAGAGAATGTGGGTTTGATAACCTTCATTCAGGCACGAGTTATAATGCTGTTGGCATGGGTTCAAGTTAACGTACCAATAATATATATTAAATTAGGTGTCTTTGAGCTGAAATACATGTAAAACAAGATTATATATTAATGAGTTGGCAAAAATCTTGTGACTGGATGGCCAGAGGGGGCTAAGAGCGGTGGTTCAGTATTTGCTAACCTCAGTGTTTTTGGCAACTTCATAGAATGTAACTACCGCAGGTAATGGGAATTGGCTATATTCTATTAAGTTCCTGCATTAGGAAGCTTAAAAATTAGTGGCTATAAAGAATGAGCTCCAAACTCTCTATGACTTAACACAGTAGAAATCCATTTTTCATTTAGGTAAAGTCTAATCAAGTGTTTGGCAGGTGGCCTGGGAGAGGTGAGTCCAGAACCCAGATTCCTTACATCTTGTGACTGTGCCCACATGGAGGACCTTTGCTTGTGGCCAGTGGATGGAGGGAGAGAAGAGAGCCTTGGGTAGAAGGTCCTTATGGGCCAGCCTACAAGTGGAGCCCCTCACCTCTGCCTTCATTCCCTTGGCCAGGACTCAGTCACATGGTCCCATCTAACTTCAGAGGAGGCTGGGAAATATAATCCAGTTTTGTGCTAAGCGGTTACATGAATAGTTTTGCGACGGTTCCCCTTAATTATTTCCTATGGTCATTTTTCCTTAGATAATTGACAAAACCTTTAAGTAAGGGACACTGAAGTTTCTTGTTTTCAAACGTTTGTTTGTTTGTTTTGGTAGAGAGCTAGAGAGTGAGCGGGGTGGGTGGTGGGCAGAGAGAGAGATTCCACACTGTCAGCACAGAGCCCGACACGGGGCTCAAACCCACTCACTGTGCGATCATGACCTGGGCCAAAACCAGGAGTCGGACGCTTAACCGACTGAGCCACCCAGGCGCCCTGACGTTTAAGTTTCTAAAGTAACTTTTCTAATCCCTTTTCAGTTCTTCACCAAAGGAAGCAGGTCTTTCTCCTCTCATAATACTTCAACCAACTCTTTAATCCCTACTGTAAATTTTTGAATGAACTTATTTTGCCACTGAATTCAGGGTCATGAAAACGTATACACAGTGCCTTTTATGAAAGAAATTGTCAAAATACAAATAACTGATCATTCACATTTGTTCCAACTAAACTGTGGGCTCACATCCAACTCGCCAGCCAGTAAAATGCCACCTTCATCTGACGCTACATTATCATCTAGTACACACAACTTATTTTATTGTGTAATAAAATGACATTGCCATGACCCGGAAGAAATATCTACTACCACCTGGGATCTCTCCAATTTTAGTATAGTTTTACTCTTTGGACTCTAATGAGTATTATTTTTTCTTTTTAGTCTTTCTGTTCTTGTTTTACTGTCAAGGGAAGAAACAGTGACACAGAAATTACCAGGCATCAGTAGCTTCCAGGGGAATGTTTATAAGACACTTGTTGTCTCCTGCAGTGATCAGCTCATGTACCTCTTTGGAACTCTTACAAAAACTATTAAGGACTCTTTCCACAAGAAAGTTGAACTTACACATATATCTTGAACCACTTTACATTTTTGTACACTTTTAGGGGATTCTTTTTTTTTTTTTAAAGTTTATTGATTTATTTTGAGAGAGGGAGAGAGTAAGCACAAGCAGGGGAGGGGCAGAGAGAAACAGAGAGAGAGAGAATCCCAAGCAGGCTCTACATTGTCAGCACAGAGCCCACCTCTGAGCCAAACCCATGAACCATGAAGTCATGATCTGAGCCAAAATCAAGGGTCAGACGCTCAACTGACTGAGCCACCCAAATGCCCTTTAGGGGACTTTTAACCCTGCTGCTGAAAACAGGGTAGTATCATAGGGTCCAGCAATTCCACTCCTACGTATATGCCCAAAAGAATTGAAAACAGAGAAAGAATTGAAAGAGATATTTGTATACCAGTGTTCATAGTAGTATTCGTAGCACCCAAAAGGTGTAAGCAATGCCAGTGTCTATCAACAGATGAATGAAGAGACACAATGTGGTGTGCACATACACATAAGGAAGTAAGTTGTGACACATGACACAACACAAATGAAATGTGAAGACATTAATTGAATGAAGCCAGATGCAAAGGGACAAATATTGTATTCGAAGTACCTAGAACAACCAAATTCACGGTAATATTCAGTAGGATAGAAGCTACCAGGGACTAGGTGCAAGTTATTATTTAGTGGTTACTGTCTGGGATGATGAAAAATTCTGGAAATGATAGTGGTGATGATTTCATGACATTGTGAATGTACTTGATGCCACTGAAATGTACCCTTTAAAATTACAAAAATTATCAACTTTACATTGTATACCTTTTACCACAATAAAAAAAATCACGTTGAGAAGAGGCTGAACTTAGAGACTGGGAAGCCTGAGCCAATTCCACACTTGCCAGTTACTAGCTATGTGGGACTTTGAGCAAGCTATTTGATATCCCTGAATGTCATTTTTCTTACCTATAAAACTGAGACTAAACTACTGACCTTAGAGGCTTGTTGTGGAAATTAATGTGATTAGCTGGTCACACAGCAGCCACAAAGGTAAAGAGAACATGTATTAAGTAAGCAAAATCCTGTGGACTAGATTAAGAACAAAGTACTTTGTTACATAATTGCTTATCGCCTCTAAGAGATAAGAATATTAACATTGACTAATACAAATGCCACAGGAGTTTAAAGCCAAAGAAACAGGCAGAGGCCTTATTCTGGCCTTCCAGTAATCACAGATCCAGGAGGAACACAACACTATCCCTGCCTAAATCTGATGTTTACTTCTATTTCTCCTTAAATTGTTGTTAGGTTCTAATAAAGGTTTCCCTCATTCTTGTAAATGGTAGGGAGTTTTCTTTAGTATAGATTGTAAGCTTTTTCAGTGTATGTGGACTCTGAGACATACATACATACACACACACACGCGTGCGCATGCAAGTGTCTACTCCACAGAGAAATACACTTCTTTGGAGATCAGACATCCTATAATATTAAGAGTTTGAAACATAACCATATTTGCAGACCTGTGTGCCAGAACCCTCTATGTAGCAAATACCAGACTGTATAGAAACACCAACACAGCAAAGAAAGAAAAGAGCTGACAGAAGAGAAGGAAGCGGGAGAACGATTAATGCACGTGGTAAGCCCGGTCCAAGGCTGGCATCATGAGTAACGTTGAGCCTGTGACATTCAGAAAGGTTAAATTTCATTCCATTTGTTCTGCTTAGGAAAACTGGAGTATGTACAGAGTATTTTTAAGTTGCGTCGGAAATGATCAAACTAAAAGTGTAATGCTAAGGAGATAGAAGGCAGTTGTTTGGAAAAATCATTATGGAGAGAGGTGTCACCATTGGCATATATTCTTTTTTATACCGAGACAGAAATTGCTAATTTTTACCAGTTTTATCACCTAGTTCTCTCTAAAATCTAGCTACTTCTTTTGTTTCCAGCACTTGACGCAATGCCTGCCTCACAATGGGCATTCGATATTAATTGGAAGCATGAATGGGCGAGAGAATGAATGAATGGGGGTGTCTGGGTGGCTCAGTTGGTTGGGCCGCCGACTTCACCTCAGGTCATGATCTCACAGCTCCTGAGTTCGAGCCTGGTGCCAGACTCTGCGCTGATGGCTCAGAGCCTGAAGCCTGCTTTGGATTCTCTCTCTGCCCAACCCGCCACTCGCACTCTGTATGTCTGTCTCTCTCTCAAGATAAATAAAAAACATTAAAAAAAATTTTTTTAAAGAATGAATGAATGGACAAGTGAAAGAAAGAAGCTATGCCTTATATGCATGTGTCTGCATGACACATTTTAGCCTGTACATGGATAAAGACATCCCGATTTAAAACTATCTCTTTTCTCCCTTTCAGGGCAGAAACCATTCTCTGGGACCACTCGTAAGCAAGAGACACCAACGCTGTGACATATGCCAGTGCCACCACCACCACCGCCTCCTCCTCTGCCTCCACCTCCCCCACCTTTGGGGGCTCCTCCCCCTCCCCCACCACCAGCACCCCCGGTAAGACCTGTTGTTTTTCAGTTTTTCCATCTGGTTTACTGTTGAGTGTAAGCTGCTTTGAATACACTTGAGCAGAAGGTTTTATATGTTCAGAACCAGCCACCACCTACCTCCCCTATGGCAGGTGGCATTTTAGGAGCTGCCTTTGGAGGCACCAGGGTCTGATTCCAAACCAGCATGGCCAGGTACTTCTCTCTGCATTCCTCAGGAGCTCACCCACTTCTATCTCTGTGTTGTATACAAACATCTGCGTCATTTCTCTTCTAAGTTGTGCTGTGCGATACAGCTTCCCAAGGCTCCCTGACTGCAAGAAATACAAATATTCTAACCTCACTACAATTGAATAAATACAAATTAAAACACACTGGAAACGTCATGGTGAAGTGCACAGCCAATGCGGGGCGCTGCAAAGTCAGCTTCGAGCGTGTACTTTGGGTGGTGATCACATTGCTTGGGCTGCCGTCTCCTAGTTCTCTGTCCAAATAAGAGAAGGGTCATAGGGAACACCACAATGAAACATAAATCTCTAAATGGAACTTCCTTATCTACACGAGACTGAGTTCAGTCCATTCCAGTTTGTGTTACTGGATACTCTTTTTCGGTTTCATAGTTTGTGTTTAGAACGAGAGGCACAGAGGACAGTTACTTTGTTTTAGAAAAGGGATTTCTCAACCCTGGCACCATTGACATTTGGGGCCAGATAATTTTTGTTGTGGAGGGCTGTCCTGCTCACTGAGGATATTTAGGAATATCCCTGGCCTCTACCCACTAGATGCCAGGAGCACCCCCAGTTGTGCCAATCAGATGTGTCTCCAGACTTTGACGTATGTCCCCTAGGGGTGCGATCATCACCCTCTCATCTTAGAAGAAATCAGTGCCTAATGCTGATGGCGAACCTTTCTTTGGAGGAGAACCTGGAGCCCTTCTCCCCGCTGAGCCTCCACTCCCTCGGCCACTGCAGAGAGCCAGCTGTAGCACTGACCACAGCCCCTGTTTCCAGTGGAAAATGAAAGATACGATGCCCGGGTGATGTGCATGCAGAGACAGGGCGGCCTAGGGGTGCTATGCATCAAGTCAGCAGAAACAGGAATAGAGCTTCGCCGGTCATACTCCCCCGGTGAGAGTGAGGGCTTGCCGGGGTGCCACCCCAGGGACTTTGCTTTGCATGCTGACCACATCTGACATGCCAGGGACACAGGCCTGCCTGAAATTTGGCGCTTGCCCTTGAAGAGAATGGAAAGAAAACACATAATGTGAATTATATCTTAGTAAATGTTGCTGTTCCACTGCTGAATTTGATCCCACAAGGGAGAAAGGAGGTGAAGTTTATAAGTGAAGGAAACTTGCATGGGACTATCATGTGGGTCCTGTGTAGACCTGCCAGCACCGAGGAAGCACCACTTCCAATAACCTCAGATACCACAACACACAACACTGTAAATTGAGCCAGAGTAAATAAACTTATCAAAACCAGTATCGTTGGAGATTGGGGAAATAAGCCCTTTTAAACGCTGCTGGTGACACTCAGATACCTGGGACTCAATAAACGTTGAATGAGTCTTTCTGGAACATTCTCTGGAGGAAAATGGTAAAAACCTAAACGTATTATACTTTCTCCTCTGGTTATCGAGTAGTTTTTTTGTTTGTTTGTTTTTTTGTTTTTTGTTTTGGAGAATGACTTAAGAATTTAACCCTAAGGGCTCCTGGGTTCCTGGGTGGCTTAGTCAGTTAAGCGTCCGACTTCAGTTCAGGTCATGATCTCACAATTCATGGGTTTGAGTCCCATATCGGGCTCTGTACTGACAGCCTGGAGCCTGCTTTGGATTCTGTGTCTCTGTCTCTCTCTGCCCCTCCCCTGCTTGCACTGTGTCTCTCTCTGTCTCAAAAATAAATAAATGGTAAAAAAAAATTTTTTTAAGAATTTAACCCTAAAGGAACCATAAAGAATTTATACCAGGATGTGCATAGCAGTGCTATTTATTCTAGTGAAAAATTAGACCTTAAATGGTTTATAAGAACTACATGAAATTTATTAAGTCATGCTGTTAATTAAAAATTGCATCTCGTCATAGAGGTAATTAAAACTTACATTTATAACTGTGCTGATTATGGAAAGTAGTTATGGAATGATGGGTTAAAAACAATGCACATTTTGTGCATAATTAAATCAACTCTATAATATATATAAATAGCCAAGATCAGAAGAGAATTTTCAATGCTGATAATTTTAAATTTCACTAAGCAACTCTTTTTCTTTAAAGATGCTTAAGTTCATAATAAGCAAAAATAATTTTACATTTGGTTAATTTTTTGCATTCCTTCCTCCGTACCTAATTTTTATGAAGAGGAAAATAACCATGTAAATTTTATAATCACATCTTTCTACAACCTGGAAAAAATATATACAATGAATATTAAAGGCAAAGAATTAACATCCTTAGTATGTAAAGATCCCTTACGGATCAATGTGGAAAGGATAAATAGAAAAATAGACACAGGATATGACCCGGTGGAAGAAATACAAATATTCTAAACTCATTACAATTGAATAAACACAAATTAAAATAAGGAGAAACCATTTTCATCTATCAATTTGATGATGGTACTTTAAATTTTTTTTTAAATGTTTATTTTTGAGAAATAGAGAGAGACAGCGTGAGCAGGGGAGGGTCAGAGAGAGAGGGAGACGCAGAATCTGAAGCAGCTCCAGGCTCTGAGCTGTCAGCACAGAGCCCAATGTGGCGCTTGAACTTATAGACCATGAGATCATGACCTGAGCCCAAGTTGGACACTTAACTGACTGGATACCCAGATGTCCCAGTGATGGAACTTTCTAAATGTCGGCCCAAATATCAGGAACCAAACACATAATTTTTAATGGGAACAAAATTTGGTATAATTCCTTAAAACACAATTTGTTAATACAGATCAAACCCCTTTAACGATGGCTATATTCTATGATACAGTTTCATTTCAAGCAATTCTCTTTAAGAAACGAATCATAGATGTACAGAAATATTTAACTAGGGATATTAGGATAGGAAAAGAAATAAAAGAAACATTCTAAAATTTTAAAACTTTTTTTTAAATTTTTTAATTTTTATTTATTTCTAGGAGAGAGAGAGAGAGAGAGAGANTAATGTCCTCAAGGTTTATCCATGTTGTGGCATGTGTCAGAAATTTCCTTCCTTTTTAAGGCTGAATAAATAATATACTATTGTAGGTGTATGCCACGTTTTGCTTATCCTTTCAAATTTCTGTCAGTGGTTACTTGGGTTGATTTCACTTTTTTTTTTTTTTAAATGTTTTTATTTATTTCTAGGAGACAGAGAGAGAGACAGCATGAGCAGGGGAGGGTCAGAGAGAGAGGGGGTCACAGACTGAAACAGGCTTCAGGCTCTGAGCTGGCAGTCAGCACAGAGCCCGATGCGGGGCTCGAACCCACGAACCGTGAGATCATGACCTAAGCGAAAGTCGGACGCTCAACCAACTAAGCCACCCAGGTGCCCCGAAACATTCTAAAATTTTAATACCAGGAGATTTCATTTAAAAAATGATTATGCAATCCACAAAATACTAAGCAGCCATTTAAAGTCATATCAAAATTATTTTGTAACTTCGTGTAATAGTTGACTCAGGCAAGGCTCATCTGAGAAAGCTAAAAACACCTTGTGAAACATTTCTGGGGAATACAATGTTCATAGGATCCCAAGTATCCCCCAGATTACTTCTAATTACAAAAGGGGGAAATGTACCTTTCAAATGGTAAACCTAGTGTCACTTCTAATGGAATGACCTTATATCACGAGCCTTTTGCTGTGATGTGACAAGAAATACATAGCATCACCCTGTAAAAATCACCTACCGAAAAAGAATGTACTCGGAGCAAGCAATTACACACATCCGGATGTGGGATCTTCTCCATTAGAGGTTGGCAAACAAGAACGGGACCCACGGTCCAGTTTTTGTACAGCCCGTGAGCTCAGAATGGTTTTTACTTCTTCACACAGTCGCAAAAAAAGCCCAAGGAAAAAATATTTCACGACACAAGAAAATTACATGAAATTCACATTTCAGCTCATAAAGGTTTATTGGACTGCAACCACAGTCTTTCGTTTATACTGTCTGTGGCTGCTTTTAAGCTACAGTGGCCGAACAGCAGCTTAAAAACTTGTTATTCCCCACAGAATGATCTTATTTTCTCACTAGTCAGCCCGTAGTTTTAAAATTATACTCAATTATTATCACTACATTTTGAATTTCATCAGGAAAAATTTTGCAGAAATTTGTTTTCTTTCTTCGGTTCTGTTGCGCTTACGTAACTCCAATGATTTTGCCTCTTGGCCCACAATACGTAAAATATTTACTCTCTGGCCCTTTACAGAAGAAGCTTGCCAACACCTGTCCTGTAAGCCAGCTGGCTTCGTTCAGCCTTCCTTTGGTCACCAGCATCCAATGAGCTTGATACACTTGCACTGGATCTTGTCCCTCCCCTGTGTCACATTGCAAGGACTTCCCGTCCGTCTCTTAACTGTTGCCTCTTGCATCTCTCCAACCTCTCCTGTGCCCCTCTCCTGCCACATCTCCTACTTTAGGATCTCAACGCTGCTCTTCTTCCTGCCTGGAAAGCTCTTTCTGTGCATCTCAACTCGGATGTCACTTCCTTGGAGCACCATTGCCTCCCACCCATGCTGGCATTTGTAACCTACTTTGAACCCCTCCTTCATGGCAGTTATCAGTTTTTAATTTTGTTTTTATTTGACCAGGGGCCACACTGTATATTTTGTGCGGTCTTTTAGTTCCGTGTGCCTGGTTCATAAACAGGCGCTCTGCTCATTGAACGAATGAGTAAATACATGCATGTGTGGATGAATGTCTGTGTGAAGGGCTTAAGAAATGGAGTTAAATCTCTTCCTCACCAGTGTTCAGGACTGTAAACATCTCTGCTCATGGAGCAACGTGGCAAGCTGCACTAGATGTAACCTTGCAAGGATGGGGGGTACTTTGTGTGTTGTGTGTGATCTCCTGTGATGGAGAGCACCCTATCAGGCTTAGCTCTGGGAGATCTGTATATCAAACCAGGGCTAAACATGTTTTGGTATCTTCCTCCCACCTCTCACCTCTCCCCTTTCTGTCTGTCCCATCCTCATCTCCTCTTCTTGTGTGATGTGCAACTTTTCTTTTTCCAAAACCATGAGCATAGAACCTAGGCAGATGAGACCTGCTAAAGTTTTGGAGCAGGCTTTAATTAAAAGCCAGACAGTCTTCACCATCTTGTTTCCCTTCTTTTCTTGCCCCATAGTCCCTGTCTTTGGGACTCTACTCCTTTGTCGTATCCCTTTAAAATCCAGTAACAGGAGCACTTGAGTGGCTCAGCCGGTTGAGTGTCCAACTTCGGCTCAGGTCATGATCTCACAGTTCATGGATTTGAGCCCAACATTGGGCTCTGTGCTGACAGCTCAGAGCCTGGAGCCTGCTTCCGATTCTGTGTCTCCCTTTCTCTCTGCCCCTCCCCTGCTCGCACTCTGTCTCCGTCTCTCTCAAAAATAAATAAACATTAAAAATGATAATAAAATCCCGGAACAATATCAAAATTGCCTGCATGGTGCATGGTCCACTTATATAATGAAATTATTATTGTTTCTTTGGTTACAGGATGCAACTTTTTAAACATCTAAAGAAAATATGATGGGTTTGATTCTTGAAAACGCAGCAGTCTTTTACTGAACTTTTGTTTTCAGGTCTACTTGGACCTTTTGGTAGTGCCCAAGATGAGAGAATAAACATGAGGGCATGTGATTTTATTTTCTTGCCATAATCACATTACACTATCTACCCAAGGGGAAGGAAATATACATGTCTCGGACCAACTGATAGACTCTTTGGAGTTGGGTTGTCCAAGGGAAAGCCTGGTGGTTGAGTCATGGCCACAGCGTGTGTGTTTATTTAACAAGTAGGTTTGTGAGTCCTTGCAGCATTATTTTTTAATGTTGATCTTTATGCTTCAACATCCTAAGGAAGAAACAATTCCCTGAGGAGAACTTGTACCTTATTCTTTCAAAACAAAGGGAAACTGGCTTGATAATCATTTATTTATAGGGGGAAGCAAAACTCAAAGTAAGAAAACACCATGGTGCCATATATTTCTGCCTGTCTGTTCTGGAGATAGAACTTACTAAAATGCTTAAAGGAATTTCCTTAAGGGAAATTGCAGTGAGAAGCATGTCATGGTCCCGCGCTATTCTGTCCCTCCTTACCATCTGCAGAGTCTCTGTTGACATTCAGGAAACTCTGAGATAATTTTTTTCCTTGTAGTCTAAGGATTGCATGGTTTGTGGGCATGGTGGACTTTCCAGTGTCAGGAAATATCAGCTGTGGCTTACACTGGGAGATTTTTCCCACCATCTCTAGGATGCAGGAGCTCACGTGGTATCGAAAATCTAAGAAAGAAAACGTGGACAACGGAGTGATATCTGAAGTCCCATGAAAGCCCTATTCAGAGTTTTGTGTTTGCTGTGGCTAAAAAAATTGCAGAGTTGAGGGGTGCTAGGTGGAAGAGGGGGCTTAGTGGAATTGCATATTACCCTATATTCTGGAGGAGGTCATTTGCATGTCTGCTGGTATATTTGGAATAATGAGAGGCTTAAAAAAATCTTAAACACTGTCACTCAGATTCTCATGACACTCTGACACTTTGATTAGTGTTGCTAATAAGGGATTGGGAACACTTAACCCAGAATTGTCAGTGACCGCTGGGACAAGGGGAAGGCTTCTGCATTAGGCCAGGCTATTAGGAGAGTATTAAATTGACATGTGGCCTCCGCTTCAGACACTGCAGAACCACACCTTTGTCTTCCAGTAATTTTAAAAACTTGATTCGCCCTCGCGTGCCCATTTGCACCCACAGGCAGTAGCACTGCTTCGGTGAAAAAGGGAGCCTGTCTTTGCAACAGATTTACTTGGTCTGTAAGCGAGAGAGGTGTGGCAGGACCTGCCAGTCATCCTTCCAAAGGGCCATTCTGGATGGTATTTAAATGTGTTGCTTCTTTTCTGCAGCTGTGAGGTGGGAGGGGTGGAAAAGGAAAATCTAAGGAAAAGGAAAAGGCTTGCAGTGGTGTGCTGGAGGCGACGATTATGCACTAATAATGCCTGGGACTTGGCAGGAGAGCCTGCAAGCTCTTGTTAAAGGCTTTTATCAAGTTTCATAGGAGCCCAGGAGCCTAAGCCACTCTCCTGCAGCGCCTGAGCTGTGGGGAGAAGTCAGGAAGGTGCCATGGGGTGTGAGGGCACTCGGGAAAGCCTCGGCCATCTCCGTAGCAACCCCTACCCAGAGATTCCTCTTACATCCAAACCTGCTGGCTCCTTGCCTTTGAAATCTTTTTAAATTACAGTGTGACTAACAATTCCTAAAAAGCTGCAAGTGAACCATCGTATGTACACTGTCGTACTTAGGAGCGCCGCTGTGGTTTGGAGCCTGGGATCTCTGGGGCCGTGGACCCTTTCCCCCAAACTGCTCTTTCCTTTCTTGCCATAAATGGAAAATACTTCCAGTGTCAGGTTACGGCTGGCCGTTAGCTATCCAGCCCAGACGCACTCGAGAAAGTTGCAAGAGGGGAGGCGGTGCTGGGACCCACCAGCACATCTCTGCAGACGGTTGTTGACCACCAGTAAGAGCCACATTTTCTGGGACGTTTAATGAAAAGACAGGTAGCATGGTGTGAAAAAAGCAGGCTACGGATAGGTAGTGTGGTCCCAACTATATAAAACAAACCTGTGGATGTACATGCTTGCTCATGGTCTAATTGCTCAAGGTCTCTGCTGCTAACAACGTAGGGCACACAGTGGGAACTATAAATGTGTCTGAGCTCAGTGACCACAGACTGTGCCCTTAATCTTGACCAAGTCGTTATGCAAATGTATGGAGCTTTTGCGGCACAGAATTACCCAGTCTCTGCCTCTGAGGAGCCTAGAACCTGAAGACGGAGAAGTCTGGGCTTGTCATTGATCACTGCTCCGTCGTGGTAGTACTGAGTGCAATTGGTTGTTCCCAGACCAGAAACTTTATACTTTGAGTTGTCACTGCATTATGTATTTCCTGCATATGGGATCCTGTAGACCTCATCTTTAAAGAGCCCTTGTTTCCCCTAAATTAGTCACCTTTCATCCTAAGCTTGCTTCTCTGAGCATCAGGCACTGAACGTGTCCTGCTAATGTTCGGAGATATCTCTAGAACAGACAAGTTCAGAACTGAAAGGATCATGGGGCCAGTGAGCAGTGAGTGAGTGGCTCTGAGACCATGCCTAGTACTGACCTGTGCACATAGTAGGCGCTTAATCCCTAGCCTTACTTCCTGAACTAGTGAGTTTCGCGACAATATTGTTCGCAAGGCAAACCTGCTGGGAGCTAACCAGCCACTACTTTACATCTTCTACCTGCGTAAGCCTTGAAAGCCAGAACATGTTCTATGTTGTGTCAGAACAGCTTCAACCCATTCAGATTTCAGTAAGAATGTTTTATAAGGCGAATGCAGTCCTATCAGAAGTAACACATTTAGGGAGAGCCAAAATTAACACCCGGTTATTATTTTTAAAGCCGTAAAAGCCCTACCCATTCCAGTTTGTTACTCTCTTCAAAGAGACTAGACCTTGCACCTTTCCTTTACACAAACACGTTTCAAAACTCCAGGAAGGCAACACTGTGTACCGGTGTTTGGACAGGGGAGCCATAGATTTCCATTTTAATAAGGTCTGTTCACAATAGAGGAGCCGAAATGAATGTATTTTCAAGCTGGCAAAAGCAGGATTGCACCTGCACCATGTACAGGACTTAACACATAAAGGTGTAAACACATGCTTGTGTTCTCCGTCATCCATCCAGCACTCACGGTGACGAGCTGTTGGGTGCAGCATGGATCATGCGGTGATGCAGTGTGGTGTGTTAAAAATAAATAAATAAAAACATGGCCTTTAGAATTGTGCAGATCGGGCGCTGAATCCCTGCTGTGCCACTTGCTAGCTGTATGATATCGAGCAAATTCCTTAGGAACTCTGAGCCTCACTTTTCTCTCTGTAAATGGGAATGATAATACCGCTTCCTAGAGCATACTGCCGGTAGAGTGGAAGCTCCATGAAGGGATCTTTGTCTGTTTTGCTTGTAGTGCCTCCTCAACACCTGAGCAGTGCCTGGCATGGAGTCGGCATTTGGTAGATCTGTGTGGAATGCACAAATCATGGGGCTATTGTGAGGATCTGATAAGACATTGAAAGAAGCAGTGGCTTATCCAGGGCCTGCTTCATCAGTGGTAGCTGCTGCTATTTCAGGGACCAGGAAACAGCTGAGCAAGTAACCAGACCTGGGACAGGAAGGTTGAGGGCAAGGGTCCCTGAGGCCTGTGTGGAGCAGGAGGTCAGACCCCGGAAGTCAAGATCAAGGTTGGAAGCCTGAGTTGTTATTTAAAGTGGGGAGTTAGGCCAGTGGTCTGAAAATAGTCCAGAAACACAGGGCAGAGTTGACCACTTCTGGGTCTTTAGGGGCTCCAGATCCACGGCACCAGTATCTGCTCCTCTAGCATAATTGCAAGGAGGTGAATGGTTGGCCTTCTCTCCTCTTTCATGCCTCCCACAGAGTTGAGCCACCTGCGACCATGGGTGTAGCAGGTATTTCCTGAAATCGGCAACAGAGCCTTCAGCCATGGGACTGGGGCCGGCGGCAAGGAATAAATGGAGGTGTGGCGTGTCCTTTAGGACATGCTCCTGTGGAATGGCAGCCCGGTCCAGATATTTTAAACATGTAGAGGAGGCTTTGTTTTCTCAGCTGCTGTTTGGTTGGTCAGTTTACAAGCAGCTGGGCAATAGCACTTCCCTAGGTTTCACGGTGGTGCTTGTGCAAGAATTCTAGCACAGCTGGCTGGCTCTGGGCCCTTTTCTAAAGCAAAGAAAGATGTTTTCTGGGCCTTGTGACAGCTCCGGGAGCCTGTGTTTCAGAGGTTATGGTTTGGTCTCTCTCTGCCCATCCCAGACTTTCATTTAAAACCCTACTGACTCAGGAGTGGGGGGAATTTGAACACTGATGGGATATTGGTTGATATAAAGAAATTATAGTTAATTTTACCTACTACTGTTGCATTTTAAGAGCTTTTTGATGTCATACAATGTGGAATATATGTTTTTAATAAACAGGGACTTGGAGGGAGAAAAGCAGGTCAGGGTAAAGATAGAACAAGATTGGCTGTGGCTTGATAACTGTTGAAGCTGGATGATAGGACTCATTTTACTACTCAACTTTTGTGTATATTAATTTCTCATGATAGAAAAATTTTAATGAACTTCAACAACCTCAAAATATGCGAAACAGAGATGATTTAGCAAGACCAAGGAGGGCGTTACGTAGCATGCCTTCACTAATTCAGATGGATCGTTGAGACTAAATATTATATGCTTTTTAACTATTAAAAAAAAAAGCCATGGAGGCATAGACTGTCTGCTTAAAATTCTCCATGTTGCCTCCTCCCCGCCATGTAATCTGGCTTCTGTTTCTCTAGGATTAATGTTACGGCTTTTAGTGCCACTTTCCTGCAGCAGACATGCTATCTCTAATCATCGAGTTATGGAATGGCTTGGTTTTTCCCCCAAGACTGAGGCCTGATTCCAGTGACTCTGAAGGGGAAGGGGGAATAAGCTGTGAGTCTGGACATCACATCTCACTTGCTACTTCTTTATTTAAAGAAACCTTGAGACCTAGTGGGAGCGCCAGATAACAAATGGTGGTTTGTGAAACTGTTGCCTTTTCTGTCGTGGGCCCAGGTACAAGGACACTTAGCACTAGCTGGTGTTTTCTGCTCAGAGCACAGAGGACACTATGGGAATTACTAAGGCACAACGTTCTCAGCTGGCAATGCTTCTCAACACCAAGGTCACTGCCACCCAGATGTGGAAGAATTTTCACCTTCAACATTGTCTCCTCTCTGACTACGTGCCTCCTGTGATGGTGTTGCTGAAGGATTCCGGAGGGTGGTGAGAAAAGGAAGTTTAAAGCCAACTCTGAGGCAAAAGCTTTGGCTCTGGGGTAGGTTGGAAAATATATTATAGCCTAAACAAAACGAAACAAAACGAAACAAAACCAAACCTTGTGGGTTCGTGAGCAGGTAAACAGTGCACCTCAAGATGTCAGATCACAGATATCCAGGGAGTCCTTTAAACCTCACAACTGGGGTGCCTGGGTTGTGATTTCGGCTCTTGATTTCAACTCTTGATTTTGGCGCAGGTAGTGATCTCACAGTTCATGGGTTTGAGCCCCTGCTGCGCTGACAGCACTGAACCTGCTAGGGATCCTCTCCTTCTCTCTCTGCCCCTCCCCTACTTGTGTGTTCTCTCTTTCTCTCTCCCTGTCAAGATAAATACATAAACTTTAAAAAATAAAAATAAAGAAATAAAACCCACAACTATGACATACAGACTTTTGCCCTTTGGGCCTTGCACACTCAAGTTTTTTAGAGACTACCATTTGTTCGACTTGAGGAAGAAAAAGTACAGTCAGTCATGCTGGGGTCAGATCTGTGACAGAAAATGAGCACAGCTGCCCCTCAAGGCTTGTCACACAGAACAAAATGGCCAAGTAAAACCTATTCTGTTAGCTCAGGGGCCCCTCGGGCAAACACAGACGAGTACCAGTAGGTGAGGTACTTTTTTTTTTTTGCCATTAACTCATAACTATTGCTAAAAAAAAATATGTACCCAAACCACTTATTGTATCTAAAGAAAGGATTTTAAAAAAGAAAAAAACGAGCCAGTTGCTATGGGAAAAAGACTTACTGGAAATGTGGCGGGTCCTTGCCTGCTTCCTCAAAGGCCACCATGGAGATATGGACCCACCTAGGGGGTCATGCGCCCTTCTTTCCCTCTTTGAGAATAACTGCAGAAAGCCAGGGTTAGTATGGGGAAAAGCGGAGACTCCCCACCAATGGTAATGGTGGTTCCCAGGGGGCAGAGAGCCCTATGCCCACTGCACACACATTACTGCCACCTCCCAACAGCCTGGCCTCGAGCACCGTCCCACTGGCTTGCACGCTGGCCTCTCCGTGACTGCAGTAAACCTGCACGCATCGGTTCAGCTATTACCGGGCCTTGTTGTCAGTTCTACTCATCTTAGGGAGGTCAGGGCCCGGGGCCTTCTGTGTCTGTGCCAGGAAAGGCTGTGGGGCCGGGCGGCGGGCGGGAGACCGAGAGCCATGATTTTCCTTTCCCCTGGGGCCAGACAGAGCAAGATGTGAGGCTCATTTCCCAGTGTCCAAGATTTTCTCTTTGGCACGCCGGTTTTCCGGTTTCCATTCCAGCAATTTCTTAGCAGCGTGCAAACTCACACATCAGTTCCTCTTGCCCTTTTTGGATGTGTCGCTTCCTCCTCAACCTCCTCTTCCTTATTTTGACCAAATACTTCACGGAATCAACGATGGCCGACCCTCACCGTGACTGCTTCTCGTCACCAGGGACCTACAACACCACCTCCTCCCCCCACTGGTTTTATGTAAACGTGAACAGTATGGTTTTGTGTTCAAGGCACATAAACTTCCATTAGTCACAGCGCCAGACTCGGCCTGTTTGGCTTGGATAAGAGTAGTGGTCAAGTGACTGACATGGAAGGCTCGGTGACCTTTATGAAATTCAGTGGCATTCCTTCCTGCGGTGCTTTGGCACAGAGAAGTGGGTTGGTGACCAGCCACGTGTCCGTGCTGGTGGGGCTGGCCCCGGGCGGGAGATTCGGGGCCCAGCTCTCATCTGCCTCACCGATGCCCTCTGTGTGATTTGGGGTGTCCCTGCCCTTCACCTCTCAGGCTGCACATTGGGGACCGTCCTCTAGGGAGGGGGGAGGGTCACTGTTGATTTTATTTCGTTTGGCTTTGCCAAGGATCGGCTTCATTTTGTTTTCATTGTTGCTAGGTAACGCCTAAAGAGTAAAGCTATTCAAAATCTTTAGACATTTGTGGGGGTGCCTGGGTGGCTCAGCCAGGTAAGCATCTGACTCTTGATTTTGGCTCAGGTCATGATCTAGTGGTCCGTGGGTTTGAGCCCCACATGGGGCTCTGTGCTGACAGCGCGGAGTCTGCTTGGGATTCTGTCTCTCCCTCCCTCTCTCCATGCCCTTCCCCTGCTTATACTCTAAATCAATCAATCCATCAATTTTTAAACATTGTCTTCAAAGGCTGGATTTTCAAGCGCAAAATGGGGAGAGGCTGAGTAAGGGGAGAAAAGAGGACCAGTGTCCTAGGAAGGATTTGAGGAACCGATGAGATTTTATTTGAAAACTCTAAACTCGCACGAAAAGGCACCCTCCCTTAGTTTAGCTTTTAGGTGAAATGAGCAGCCGTATTTTAGGACACACTATTCTGGAATGTTACTTTAAGGCCTAGACCCCAGGAGAAGCAAGACCAGCCAGAATCACCCAAGCCCTCAGGTCCTTAATTCTCCTGGTTTGACGCCCAGAGCGCTCACCCCCAGGGCCCCTCAGACCTGCTGTAACGTGTTGTACGTTGTCGCCTCCTTGGTGGCAGATCCCTTTGTCCTCTTTACCGGGGGGATCCGTGCATTTTGCCAAACCCCTGTTTCCATTTGCTGTCATATCTAGTTGTCCCCTATCCCAAACTTAGAGTTTCTGACACCGACCCATGATGATGGTCGAGTTACAGGTTTTGAGGACAAGTTTGGAAAAAATGGGGGTGTGCATCCAAAGTCATCTGCCATGGAAAAGTTTCCAATAGTACCTTCGGATTATTATTCAAAGTAGTAATCCTCTAACATATACCTGCAAACAGCTTGACAATGTAACGACTTCCCGTGGAGCTTCACTGGATCTTTCCTTATCCTCCATGAGAAAGACAAGAGCTTTATCTAATTTGGGTTCCCCTAGACGTAGACTTGGAGAGAAGGGTCTCTAAGTAGTTATTGGAGAGGTGATTCCTAGAAGCCCTGGCAGGGGAGGGAGGAAGCAAAATAGAGGAGAGAGAAAGGCAGGTGAAGGGTGGGTGGGTGGGAAAGTGGGGTGTCATCCTGCAGGGGACCCCTGAGAGACTCTCAGATCTGCCTGGATTGTGCAACTGAGGGGTGAGGGGCTGGGGCTTTATCCACCACTCCTTGTCACCCTTGTCACCGTGGAGTGCATGCCCATTCAAGGAATCCCTCTGACAGAGACCAACACGCAGTTAGCGTGGGCGCTGTCTGGTGTCAGCTTCTGGGCCAGGCAGAGCGTGGAGGTGGGGAGAACCAGCCAGCACCTGCTAGAGCCATCATTGCCAATTCATGGAGGAAGAGCAGCAGTCCAGAGAGGTTAGGTACTTGCTCAGAGTCGCACAACTGGTGGAATCTTTGCACTTCGTCACCTGCATGCTGTCCCTTGTGCCACATGGCCTCCAGGACTGTGGTTATGGCAGAGGTGGCTAGGACATCCCCTCCAAGCCCAGGGCAGCCAGTGTTAGGAGGCCCAAGAGCAGGACCCGCAGAATGCCTTCTCTGATGTGCTTTTCCCATTTCCATTTCCGCAGGGATCTTTGCACGACTAGCGTAGCTCCTTCTTTAGAGCGAACACAGCATAGTGATGAAGCTTTCCGAGCCAGCCTTCCCGTGTTTCTGTCCTGGAAATTGAGTGTCCTTGGGCAAACTAGTTAAACTTTCTGTGCCTTAGTTCTGTTCTCTGTTTAAGTACTGTCTGCTTCATAATGGCTGATGCAAAGACTGAATCAATTAATACATGTAGTGTGCTTAGCAGGGAATAACAGCCATAAGAGCATTAGCTGGTGTTGTTCTGATGCACACGATGGTCTTTTTCCTTTCACTGGCTGTAGAATTCACTCGAGCTCATTACAAAACGAAAGCTCCCATTTCATCCTGCGTTCACGTCTGGGAAGCACCTTGCCAAGTTTAATCGCCATTGCATTTCAGACAATTTGTTTATCGCCTGTCTTTGCCCCACGTTGATAAACTCCCTAAGGAGGGAGGTCGTGCGGCCTTAGCCTTCACAGTGAGCAGTGCCAAGGGTGGTGCCTGCCTTGGGAGCTGCTCCGGAAACTGGTGTCCTGTGAATGAGAGCGCACCCTTCCAGGGGTTTGCTGGTGACACCGAAGAAGCAGCTCATGTTACACAGGCAGGCCACCTGCTGGTGGTGACATCAGCATACAAAGAATTTGAAAGGTTGAACCAGAGATGTACTCCTTCCAGAATTTTCTCTATATTTATAGAACACTATTCTGAGGCCCTCAAAAGCATTCTCAGCTGTGGCTCCGTCCTTTAATCCTCCGTGAGATGAAATTGGAAGCGAAGATAAAGAGTGGGGCATTCCAGTGTGCGGTATGAACATCCCCCAGGAATTATGGGCATTGTTGTTTCCTGACAGATAACACTGTGTGGCAACAGGTGGACTAATCTTAACATCCCTTTGACCTTGACACGCTGTTAAAATGGGTCAGGGTTAAATTGGGTGTCCTGTTTTACCTATGAGGACCTCAGACCCACCGTGACAAGCAGAGGGCCCTGAGGCAGAACTGACCGAAGCCAGGGTGCTTGTTAACAATTACCAAGTTCTTGTTGGGAAAGGTTGGAGGTGCTCCATAGGGGGAGGCAGGTTATAGCCATACAACCTAGACACCAAGTCACAGATTTCAGCATGGTATGAGCCGTCCCTTCCAGTTCATATGTTGAAGTCCTAACCACCAGGACCTCAGAATGTGACTGCTAGGGTCTTTAAAGAGAAAAGTAAGGCTAAAGGAGGTCGTTATCACCCAACAGACCTGGTATCTTTTTAAGAAGGGGAGATGGGGATGCAGACAGGGAGGAGACGGCCACCTGCAAGCCAAGGAGAGAGGCCTCATAGAAAACAAACCCTGCGGACACCTGGATCTCAGACTTCTAGCCTCAGAACTGTGGGGAAATAAATTTCTGTTGTTCAATAAGTTCCCAGGCTATGGGGCTTAGTTAGGGCCTCCCTAGCAAATGCATACACCATGCCTTCATTCGTAGACGAGTGCAGAAACATCAGCATCTCAGCGACACCCAGCTCAGCCACCCTGCCACACCTTGAGGACAGGTCACTTGGGGCAAATCTGGTCCCAGCACCAGCGACCACCAGACACAATCTGCAGCTTGTTTCTCCTCCCCTCCTGCGTATGCACGGCTTTTCCCCCAGTTTTTTTTTGCGCTTTTATCAACTGTTCTGTTCTTGCTTTCTCTGTTTTGTCTTATTCGGTCCACTGTTTAGAAACGCACAGAATCTCTGATTCACAGGGGCCTTCTGCCCCTAAGACCTTGTTTTAAGGCCTCTAAAGCCTTTGCTGCAAATGACACAAACTGCTGCGGCGGCCGCAGGAGTCGTGCATTTCACAATCAATGCGCAGATAACGTCTATATCTGGGAGCTTGGATCAAGGGTTGTGTCTGTTCCTTGTAACCTTAGATCACTTTAGCATCCCTTAGAGGACGGTCAGCCCGCCATCGCGAGGAAAACCGCTCTGACTGCTCTCTGCACAGCCTCTGCCGGCTCCCTTCCTGTGACCTTGTCGTTACCAGCCGATTCCTGCCGCAGCGGCGGGGCTCAGAAATGGCTGGAGTGCATGGGTGGACCCAGGGTAAGCCTTCGCAGGTGCCGGTGTAGACCTAGCCTGGCAAAAATGCAAAGTGGGTTCAGGTCTTTCATGGCACCAGAGAAACTACAAAAAGTGAGAGTTCATCCTCTTTTTTTTTTTCTTTTTCCAAATCCTCTTACTCTCCCTTTTATGGGTCTCCCTCACTTCTTCTCACTCCACTTTCCCTCTCTGACTTTCTATCTGTTGCCAGAGTCAGCAGATAAAACTATAAGACACTTAGTTAAATGTGAATTTCAGTTAAGCAGCTGTACTACAACTAAAACAAACCATCGTTTTAGTATAAGTTGGGAGCAAATATGGACATACTTGTACTTGAAATTTTTGTTGTTCATCTGAAATTCAGATTTAACCGAGCACCCTGTTTTCATCTGGCGACTCTGTTTTTATCTGAATATGTGTTCTTTTGTGTGTTTCTTTTATATATAGGTATGTTTGTACGTAGAGATTTAGCTGGAGAGAGATAGCTCCCTCACAGGCTTTCTGTATCTGTCCTTTCCCCTCTGAAAACCCCCCATGCATCACCCCCCTTCATTCATATGCACAGAAGTGGTTTTCCATATTTCTCCCCCCACCTTTCGTCGTTCTTCCACATCCTTTCCACTGTTAATATATCTCCCTTATCTGTCCTTAAAAACTATAGTTTTCCTTTCTCTAAATATTGGTCACGCTTAATAAATAACATTGTTTCCTTCCTACTTTAAAATACTGAGGAGAATACTTGATAGCTCTTTAAATATCAGTAAAATAAGGTCATTCTCAGCCTTGATATTCTAATTTGCTTTTTGTTATTGTGACCTACTCATACTTGTTTTGCCTTGTGATCCCTTGCTGGATCACTGGGTCTAAACATGAAAATGGGACCACACTCTTGTACAGAAGGTTGATAGCATAGAATACAGGTCATGTAAGAACCTTGTGGGCAGCAGAAGTGTGAGGGATATTTTTTATGTGTTACCTTTCATTAGTAAATCTTAATAACCTATCAGTCAATAGGCATAAACCCCTCTAATGTCTGTTTTCCTGCAAATCATTATACTAGGGTGTGGGATCCCTAAATCAATGAAGCTCTTTGGTCTTCACCCTTGGATAAGACACATGAAAAGATAAGAATCCGAAGTAATATGTATTTGTTGCAGCAAAGAATAGAGTATATGGTGAGGCAGAACTGAGTGGTAACAAACCTTCATCATTAAGGGCTTAGGTTAAAATGGCTGCCTGGCTCACCAGGGTGGAAGATGGAGCAGGGGTGAGGAGCGCACTCACCCTGGGCACTTCCACCTTTTCTCATTTTGCACCCTCAGCCCCTCCCTTATCTCAGCCTTGACCTGCCTGCACAATTAAACTTTGCTCCCTCATAACCCAGCATTCCAGAAAGGAAACCAAATTGTTTCTCTTTCAAAAGAAAGAATCATGGCACCCTCAAAATTTTTTTGAGAAAAAAAATTATAGCTACATGAATTGCTTTTCCTTGATTTTTGTTTCACTGTCCTCCACCTCATTCCATAAAATTTGACACAGCTTGTTTGTGTCAAAATTGTTGTTTAAAATTTGCTTCCACAAACTTTACCTCAGTCTCAGTCCTTCTCACAGTGGTTGGCTTCTATGGTTTGTGTGTTTGTTTTTCTTTTCTGGTTTATCTATTGTTGTAATTCACCTGTTTGTTAACAAAAAAAACCTCAAAAAACTCTGTGCACATGTCTACCAATATGATCATAAAACACACTTTCTACATCTCCAGCTCTTGGGGACCAGCTGTTGGCCATTGATGGTATCTGGGATTTCTAGCATTCCTTGACCCACCCCCACCCCATGACTTTGATGAGTAGAGTGCTTTAATATTATGATTTTCTTTAGAGTATCTCCACTTAAATATGAGAATCTGAAATGTATTTATGTGTGTATGTGGTTTATTTTTAACTGGCCTTATTATTCAAAGCAATTTTAGGTTTGTAACAAAATGGAGTGGAAAATATGGAGAATTTCCTTATACCTCCTGCCCCTGCACAGCCTCTTCTCCAGATTATCAACCTCAGATTTTTCACCAAGACTCAAATTCTGTGTTTTGTTAAAGATTCAGCAACTTTAAAACTATCTCTTATAGGGCATGATCA
Organism: Hyaena hyaena; assembly: GCF_003009895.1. Lineage (NCBI taxonomy): Eukaryota > Metazoa > Chordata > Mammalia > Carnivora > Hyaenidae > Hyaena > Hyaena hyaena. The sequence goes on from NW_024080672.1 coordinate 4,230,860, forward strand.
CCCCAAATGAACAGAATTCCCAAGGATTAGCAGAATGTTTTAAATGTGATTTTTAAAAATGTTTATGTATTAATATTTTACAGTGTCTTACCTATTTTCTGCCTGTGCAAGAATTGTTGGTTCCAAAAATGGAATTAAATATACTAGGGATCAAGTAGTAGCTGGTATGTCAAAGGCAGTTGGTGTTTGTTGAATGTATTGATATCCTGTTCCTTTAAGAAGGCTTGTGACTTGCGGATGTTTTGTCATCTGACCAGTCCTTGGCCTGGGAGCCAGTAGGTTGGTGGTCTTTAAGTGGCTTTTCCTCAAGCTGGGGTGCAGCCCCTTCCTTCGGGTGCAAAGGTGAGATGCCGAGGCAGAGCTCCATCTGTGCAAGGGAAGGTCAGTGGCTGGGATGCATCTCAGTTTGCAGAAGGAATTGTTGCACCACCCTACCTCGCTCTGATTACATATAGCCTCCTCAGTGGGCCTAATTTTAGGAGTGTAAGACGAAAATACAGTTGAGAGAAGTGAACTAAAAATAGCCCCCTCCCTTTATTCTGCTACAGTTCACTCCCTCAGATGGTAAGCCTGTTCCGTTTATGCAAAGTTCTTTCCCTGTCATAATTGCATGAAGACTTTTGACAGTTATTAAGCACAATGCAAGCCTCCCTCTCGTTTTGATTCACTGCAGCTGTCATGACCTTCAGTTGATTTCTGCCGTCCTCTAGAATTTTTGGCATTCTGTTTAACAGATGCTACTGTATTTTTAAGGGAGCATTTGAGGTGGCCCCATTTCATTAAAAATACACAGGGAGTGCCATTAATAAGAGTATGTTGTGTGAGGCTCAGGTGGGCCCCTTCTGTGATTCTCATGACAAAAATACTTTTTTTAAAAAAAGTTGACACCGTATTTTCATGTTCAAGAGCTGATTTTATTTTAGTGACTATTTGGAGCATTTATGATATAGAAGACATTGTGCTGAGCACTGGGAGAGTTGATGGAAGACATAATTTCTGCCTCAAGGAACTTGCTTGGGGAAGACAGATGTATGTCAAGATGTGAAAAAAATATGTGATCTCAGCAACTGGAGCCAGAATTCTTCTTAAGAAAGGACTTGCATTGGGAACATATCTTGATAAACCATGGACGGGTTGTGGGGGTGGGTGGAACTTGAAAGCAGGAGGCAAAAAATAAGAATGGCCATATCGCACCACACAAAGCAAGAGGAAAAATGTGTTTCATTCATAAGTAGTTGAGCAGAAGGAAAAGATAATTGAGAGGGGAGTTAAGTGTGGGAAAGGGCCAGAACCTTGACTTGAGGTAGGTGGCTAAGAGGATACCGGCCAGATGAAACCCTTCTGTGTTGTGATGAGCAATGGCCATTTGAGGGCCAGGGATGCCCAGTGCTCAGTGTGAGGTTGTTGATTCTCGGAATCAAAAGCCCTCCTGTTCCCCACCCACATTTCAAGTCGGCTATGCTCATGAATGACTTATGTGAGTGTTTAGGGGCTTTCCTGGGGGGTTGGGGGTAGAAGAAGAAGGGAAAGTCTGATAGAAGGCTTTGACCTGTGTTTTTGAGCCCATAAGGAATAGAGCAGAGACAGGATGTGTGCAAGAAGGAACATGGAAGCAAATGTGCCCACAAGACATAAATTCCCCTGAAACTGCAGAAATCTTTGGGAGCCTTTGGGCTTCCCAAGGGCATCAAGAAGGGCTCTGAGCCAGTCTCCTCTAGATCTCCAGGGCTCAGGAACCCCCAGCTGATATCTGCTTATCTAGGTTAAACTTCTAAAATGCATGGCTTTTAAGTGGATAAGAGTTGAAATACAGTCAACTCTGATGGTTAGAGTAACTTGGGCTTCTCTGTGAGAGGCTTCATAGCTAAGCTTTGGAAGATAGTCTGACTACAGCTGGCAGAATTCAAGGAGAAAAGCATACCCTGCGGAGAGAATGCATGAGTACTGACAATGAGACACCAAGTGCATGACCACTACAGGGAATGGGGAATGAGGCACGTGTGGTCAGTGAGCAGTGGCTAAATGGTGTGGGGTGGGAGGTGGAAACATGGAATGTGGTCAGATTCTGGACAGCCTTGAACACCTGGCCTGATGAGTTTTATCCTCATCCTGTGGATGCTTCATCTAGGTCTCAAGAAAACTGGAGACACAGAGGCGCCTGGGTGGCTTAGTCGGTTAAGCGTCCGACTTTCGCTTAGGTCATGATCTCGCGGTTCATGGGTTCGAGCCCCGTGTCGGGCTCTGTGCTGACTGCCAGCTCAGAGCCTGAAGCCTGTTTCAGGGTCTGTGACTCCCTCTCTCTCTGACCCTCCCCTGCTCATGCTGTCTCTCTCTCTCTCTCTCCTAGAAATAAATTAAAAAAAAACATTAAAAAAATTAAAAAAAAGAAAAAGAAAACTGGAGACACAACATGAAAATTTAACTAGAGAGGGAAGATTTTGAAAGCAAGAGGCCCATTAGGAGACCATTTAAATTCATGACTCTCAGGGTGCCTGGGTGGCTCAGTTGGTTAAGTGTCCAGCTCTTGGTTTCAGCTCAGGTAATGATCTCAAAAGTTATTGAGTTCGAACCCTGTGTTGAGCTTGGGTCCTCCATGGGATTCTCTCTCTCTCTCTCTCTCTCTCTCTCTTCCCTCCTCTGTTCATTCTCTGTCTCTCTCTTTCAAAATAAATAAACAAACTTTAAAAATGCATATCATTTAAAATAAATAAAAAATAAATAAATTCGTGACTCTCAAGCTCCCCACCGCCTCCTACACACCTGAAGGTTTACCTCCTCCCATCGCTAAGAATGGAGCCGGGGTTTGAGTCATGTGGGTGAGAGGTGACAGCGAACTCAGAATGTGGTGGTGGAACTAGAAAGGGCAGGAGGAATTAGATACGTTTTGCAAGAGAAGTTGAGAGTAGGTGAAAGTGACCAATTACAGAATGTCAAGAGTGTGATATAGGAGCCCTCGGCTTTGATCCTGCATGACTCCGAGGAGAGTGCTGAGATCCACATCACAAGAGGTGTAAGGAGTGCAGGTGTGTATGCGTCTGCCCACACACATGTGTGTTTGGGGAGTAGATGGGGAGAGAATGAGTTCGTTTGGGATGTGTTGAGTGTAAGGTGCTCGCGGAGCCCTCGCGTGGAGATGCTCAGCCGCCGGCTGGAAGCAAAGGCCTGGAGCTACAGACTCAGCACATTCCGAGGTGACCTGTTTCTGTAGCACAAGTGCCAGCGAGGCCCAGAAGTGGCTTGAGTAGAGTTCCAGGGGTTTCTGCTCTGCTGGCACATTTCTGAATCTTCTCCAGCCAGGAATACGTGGAAATATCTGGCTTCCCCGCCGCGCCTGCTCTGCCCCTGCCCGTAAGAGATGCTCAGTGATTGTTGGTTGGTTAGTGAGTGAGAGCACTAAAGCCTCAGGTTGGCAAAGCTAGAAGAATGAGAACAAGAGTTTATGTTTTTCTTGTGGATTAGGGCATGGAGATAATTTCCTATATTTACTTATGTTTGGCTTTTTATCCATATACATGTAAATGTAACCAATATTTTCCTAATAGAAGAAACGTAACTTTACAAAAGAGGTTTAAAAAATATAGGGGCGCCTGGGTGGCTCAGTCAGTTGAGCGTCCAACTTCAGCTCAGGTCATGATTTCACAGTTTGTGAGTTCGAGCCCGAGATTGGGCTCTGTGCTGACAGCTCAGAGTCTGGAGCATGCTTTGGATTCTGTGTCTCCTTCTCTCTCTGCCCCTCCCCTGATCATACTCTGTCCTTCTCTGTCTCTTAAAAAATAAAATAAAATGCTAAAAATTAAAAAAAATATATATATATATGAAAGAAGGTGGGAGTAAAGACCAGATAGTCTTAATTCTGCCTTCCTGCCTTATTTCCTTTGTTTTGACCTTAGTTAGCATAATATTTTATGCCACTTTCTGATTACCACTTATTTATTTTATATATTGTTATCATTTATTCATTTTAGATATTGTTCCCCTAAAGAGTAGCAACCTGGGGTGCCTGGGTGGCTTAGTCGGTTAAGTGTCCGACTTTCGCTTGGGTCATGATCTCGCGGTTCGTGGGTTCGAGCCCCGCGTCGGGCTCTGTGCTGACTGCCAGCTCAGAACCAGGAGCCTGTTTCAGTCTGTGACTCCCTCTCTCTCTGACCCTCCCCTGCTCACGCTGTCTCTCTCTCTCTCCTAGAAATAAATAAAACATTAAAAAAAAAAATAAAAAAAAAATAAAGAGTAGCAACCTGAAACTGTCTTTTCTTCCTTTCCTTTTCTTTTTTTAGAGAGAGAGAGAGAGCACAAGTGGGGGAGAAGGAAAGGGGAAAATAGAGGGACTCCCAAGCAGGCTCGACGCTCAGAGCAGAGTCCAACACAGGGTTTAATCCCCATAACCATGAGACCATAAACTGAGCCAAAACCAAGAATGAGACGCTCAACTGACTGAGCCACCCAGGCACCCCCTGAGTCTGTCTTTGTAGAAAATTTTAGACCAAAAGCCAAACAACTATGAATTGAATTCCTGGCATACAGCAGCCACTGGGTTTAAACGGTGAAAAATGAAGGCATTCACACTTACCACGCAGGGTTGCTGGGAAGCACACATGTCAGAATAGATACAGACAGACGTGTACACTGTAAATGTTTGCAATTATGGGACTGTATTAGGCACAGAACAGGCAGGGGAGAGAAAGACCCATTGGGGTTTTCAGAAAGTACTTCATGGAGCAGGTGAATTTAAGGCAGCAGAGCTACTGAACATTCTCACCCAAAGGAGGGACTGATGAAAATGGTGTCTGGGGAAGATGTCCTGGTTGTAGAGTAGGGGGTGGTGGGATTGGAGAGAGAATAGCCAGAGGGTTTTGTAAGGATTCAGTGACACAGTCATGGGAAGAGCCTGGCATGGTTACCGAAATGGGAGGCGACGTTATTCTGGCACTCCGTGGTTTCCACGGGCCCCCTGGGGGTTGTCACTCAGAGTGCTTTATTCTTCCCAGGACATGTTCTTGTTGACTGCTTTGACAGCAAGACCTCCTGGCCCACTCATCTCACTCCATGAAGGCATCACACACATACAAACTGGATTGTTTGTAACTTAACGTTCAACGTGAGGTGGGGGGAGATGTCAGCCTTCCTTCTTGGGGGAAATGTGAGACATGGTTGTTCCTGGGCGTTCAAATTCACTCATGTTGTAAAAGACTCACTCTAGGGCCATGAAGTGATAAAGGGTCAGAGAGTCCCTCGGGTGGTAGGCAAGCGTGGTCCCTTGGGCTGAGAAGGACCTGGTCACTTTTTGCCCTCGGGACATGTTGTCTCTGTTCTGCAGATGAACAGAAATCAGAACTTTTTGGTGAGCAGCCCAGTGGGCACATCAAATTAATACATGCCCATGGTTTAAAAAGGTTCACCACTTTTTTGGTGGGGGAAGTGGGAGAGATGATAAGTTCGTTGGGGTGTGTTGAGTTGAATGGAAGGAATCTTCTGGAATCCTTAGTTTTAACTGTAAGGAGGGGCTGGCTCCCACTGATGAAAGGCTGATGGCTTCCTCCTTGGATAGACTCACTCTACCAAGACCACTCAGCCACTGGCATACTGGACTCAGATGCTTCCTTCAGTGTTCACTTGACCAAGACAGAACAGTTGCTTGTAGAGCTGACCATTGAGCCCAGCTTCTTCCACTATACCATACTACCTTTTTGCCAACTGGCCGGCGACGATGCTTTTAGCTGCCCAACAGCATTAAAGGAAGTGGCCCAAGGGAAGACAAAGGATGTGAGCCACATGGACCACAGAGATCTCAGGCAGGGAGTAGAGAAACACCTATCAGACAAAGAAGAGTTTCTTGGTCACCACTCTTCATCAACAGGGCCCATAAGTAGAGTGAGGTCCTAGGGTGATGACAGAGCTATAGAAGCACATAGACAGAGCCGCCCCGGTCTGGTGTCCTCGGGGCCAAGCAGAGGGGTGGAGAGGCAGGTTCTGGAATGGGTGAGAATATCACCAGATCCTGACATAAGGCCCTCTCGGTGTTGGCCTTGGGTTGAACTATAGGACCCAGCCTGCATTCCAGAGACTTCTGTCAGCCTCTCCATACAAAGGACCTAGAATGGTGGCTATGAGAAAAGAAAGTCTAGATCCATTAATGTTATCATCCGTAACAGGTACAGCACTTTGAGAACACTTTGAGCTTTCTAGAACTTCTGGAATCTCCCCCTCTTGGTTATTATTTGTGTCTTTTCATTGAGCAACGTTCAAAATCTTTATCTGTTTCAGAGTCAACAAAGAGAGGCGGGAAGCAGAAGACTCTGCCTTTTGTGCCTCAGCCAGCAGGGGCTTGTAAAAGGAGAGTAGGGGGCTGCCCCTCGGAAAGAAAGAGGTAGGCCAGCGTGGTCAACCCACAGGAGGTGCCATGTTATCTAACGAGGGAGTTTCAGGTACAGGCTGTTTACGGTTGTAGGTATCAGCCTCAGAGCTAGGGTTACCCTGTGCAGTTTCCATTTTAAGTGCCCTCCCTCCTCCTCCTGCCAAGACGGTCACTGGCTAATGTTGGAGGCGCTAATCAGACTGCTCTGTGTCTATCACTCAGCCCTGGCAAAGGCCTAGCACTTAGCTCTTTGGGCGTTGGCCTTCTTAGCAGCAACACCTGTTCTTCCTTTTCCTTCTGATACCTTTTCCCTGCCCCCTTCTTCCTGCGATGGCTGTCACACGCCTTGCCAAGCAATATCTACCCTGGTCACAGGCTGGAGGATAATCGGACAGCTTGCCCTGGATTCCTGGGTTTTCCCCTTCGCTATTGGCCTGGGTGATGTCATGACTAAGAGCGCATGCAGCCTGGTGGCCAAGGGACCCTGACTTGGCCTGGCTTCACCTTTCCGCTCTGCCCTGGCTAGCAGTAGACAGTGCACTTCATCTGTGACGCAGACGTGATACGCATCACGAGTATTTATGTCATGGGATTGGTTGGTCAAGTGCCTTTTACATGAGTTAATACACGTCAAGTCCCTGGAATGGCGCCTGGCCCACACAAATGCCTTCCCATTTCTTTTCCTCATGGCTGTTGTCATTATTGTCACCCTTTGCCTGCTGTGGCCTCAGTACCCAGACTCCAGAATCGCCCGTATGCACTGTAGAGTGAAAAGAAGGAGCCGGGTCTGGTGAAAGTTGGTTATTTCAGATGGAAGAGAGGAAGGGATCGCAGGCTTCAGCCTGAGGGAAAGAGAGAAAGCCTTTCACGGAAACAGGAATGTGGAAGTGACATGCTGCCTTTGACAGTGGTATTATTTCACTAGTTTGCAAATAATCTGGTGGGATGAGAGCATGTTTCTTTTTGGTAGTTCTTTTTGTCTTAAAAAAAAAGAAAAAGGAAGATATGAAACCTCAACCAGTTTTTTGAGACACTGTTCAAACTGTGATGTGCTTATTAGCAAACTATGATTTACTTGTTAGCAATTCCTAGCGCCCAGGTGTGCTAGGAATTAATGCTGGCCTCTTTTTTTTCTTTCTTTCTTTTTAGTTTACGAGGTGGTTGTTTCTGGGTCCAGCAAAGGTTTTAAAATCAGCTTTTCTCATCATTTAAATTTTAGTCTTAAAGGCCTGGGAGTATTGGCATCGTTGAAAAAGAGAGATGGGTGCTGAGTTCAATTCCCATCTCTAAGGACAGAGTAACCAAATGGTAAAAGGTATGAAGATGGCTTGAGGATTCGGGGCTACAATATAATCCTTAAAGACAGCACTCTCTCTTCCCACATCTGCGTTAGCAGACAGATGTCAGAGATCCAGAGGCTAAGGTTTATACAAAGTTCATTTCAATAGAATACTGATGGATTACTCACACGGTTTAAAAAAAAAAAAAGCTGGTGGGGTGCCTGGGTGGCTCAGTCCGTTTAGCATTCCACTTAAGGCTCTGGTCATGATCTTGCAGTTTGTGTGTTCAAGCCCTGTGTCAGGCTTTGTGCTGACAGCTCAGAGCCTGGAGCCTGCTTCAGATTCTGTGTCTCCCTCTCTCTCTGCCCCTCCCCCACTGTGTGCACGCACGCGCTCTCTCTCTCTCTCTCTTTCTCTCTCTCTCTGTCTCTCAGAAATAATAAATGAATAAACCTTAAAAAATTAAATTAAAAAAATACGGGATATGCCAGTACTAAGAGGGGAACAGCTTGGTTTTTGCATGTGAAGAGTTTCCACTCAAAAATAAGGGGAAATGCAGAAGCAAAATGATCTCACTTCAGAGAAGCGACAGTTGGTCTTTGAGCTCTTTTGTCATTAAAATGGGACGTACCTTAATCAAATCTTAAGAATGTGGTGGTCAGATGCTTTCCTCAGGGGAAAGGAGGGGAGGAACGCACCTGGAATTCAAAACACGAAGTTCTGTGACAAAACATGAGACATCCAGATTACGAGGCTGAATGAGTTTTATGACCATGTTCTACAGCAGCCAGAACAGATGTCTCTCAGTGTAGCCGCGACATAGGCTCCAGATATACAGATTTTCAGAAACTCTACCTGGGACCTGAAGGGCTTAGTTGGATGAGACAGCAACTCTGGAGGTGGATATTTGTATTGTTTTTAATTTGGGTACCGTCGACCTTGCTTGAGAAGAGAAACAACAGCTGAGCAAGCACTGCCATCAGCACTATTCCTGGGAACCCAGAGATCTGAGTTTCTGCCAGACACTCTCTGCAAATTCAGGCAACACTCTATCTAAAGTGAGCTACGTCCTGTGCCTCCCCATTGCTGGGTGTTCATCTGGACCTTCAGACCTTTTCTTCTCGCTTATCCTAACCTCCTCCTCCAAAGGCGAGCTGCCCTGCGGCCACCATTGTCACCTATGAATTGTCCAATTCCAGGACACCAGTATACAGGGATAGCAGTCTCAAATTTGCTAGCCACAACCTCCGTGAGAAATGTTACTATCTATCATATAGAGTCCAGGATCTCTGTACAATTCATTGGTCTTAATTCATAAAGGCTTTGATTCATTTCACATTTACTAGTATCACTGTCTTTTTGTTCACATGACGCACTGTGAGATTATTTCATTCATCTCTAATACTGTTGGATAATTTTGTCACATTCTGCATTCTTTCCTGGGATACCCTAGCTACCGAAATGACTGTTGTTATTTGTGTACGTACGGTTTACTGTTTATGCCTATAAAAGCTTGTGGGTTTTGACAAATGCGTAAAGGCAGTTGTCTGTCATCAAAGTATCCTGAGAAATGTATCCCCGATTGGACCTCTCTGCTCCAAAGAATGCCTGATATGTTTGCCTTGACCTTGTCTCTAGTTTTGCCTTTTCTAGAACGTCATATAAATGGAATCCCAGAGTAAAGGTAAATAAATAAATAAATGGAAAGAACAGTATATAAAAACTTTAATATTTAGGGGCACCTGAGTGACTCAGGTTAAGCGTCTGACTCTTGATTTGGGCTCAGGTCATGATCTCACAGTTTGTGGGGATCGAGCCCCACACTGAGCTCTGCGCTGACTATATGGAGCCTGCTTGGTGTTCTCTCTCTCCCTCTCTCTGTCCTTCCTGTGCTCATATTCTCTTTCTCTCTCTCAAAATAAATAAATAAAATTTAAAAAAAATTTTTTTAATGTTTATTTTTGAGAGAGAGAGAGAGACAGAGCATGAGCAGGGGAGGGGCAGAGAGAGAAGGAGACACAGAATCCAAAGCAGGCTCCAGGCCCTGAGCTGTCAGTACAGAGCCTGACATGGGCCTCAAACCCGCTAACCATGAGATCCGTAACCTGAGCTGAAGCCAGGTGCTTAATCAACTGAACCACCCAGACGCCCCTAAATAAAACTTAAAAAAAATTTTTTTAAACCTTTAATATGGGAAAGACCTGAGTATACCATAGAGAATTACAGTGTGCTTTGGAGGGGATGTATGGATCATATAAGGAAAAGATTAATTTGGAGAAGTTTAAAAGAAAAACGATTTTGTAAAGTAAACTGGTTTTGATATAGAGTTGGAAAGAGAAATATAAGGTTGGGGGGTGTGGCCGGGCTGGGGTCAGGGGTGCATTCCCAGAAGAGGCAGGAGTGTGAGCACAGCCTTGGAAGTAGAAAAGGAACACGGGAGAAATCCAGAGCAGTTTTAACCCCTCAAGAAATATAAAAGGAGGTTGAAAGATTCTTTGGAGAAATACGGCTGGATTCCTTGATTTGGTGCAGAATGGAGAGTCACGGAAGCATTTTGAGGAGCGTCAGACAATGGGCTCCTTAAATGCAGTTATCTGAGGGCAGCCTTGAAGATAGACCGGGATCTAAGTTGTGGAGACCAGTTCAGAGAATCACATCCAGAAAATAAATAACAAGGAATGCAGTTTTCCCCGCTATCCTAAGGTAGTGTTCCTTTGAAACATTTTGTAAGCCAAAATGTTATAAATGGAGGAAGCGATTACCAAAAATTTATATAGAAAGACTTTTGAGCATTCCCAAACCCAAAATACAACCTCTCTTTGGCTTTTCTGATACCTTAGGACACGTCTTACGAACAGGGGCACAAAATAAATCAAGGTAAAGTGCAGGTGCTCACAGACACAGCTGTGGTGGCTTGCTGTTGACATGCTGAGTGTGGGTCTCAGAAGAAGTTTGGCGGGGCTGTTCTGGCGGCTCGGGGTGCACGCTGCCTCTGCAAGACTTGTCGCAAAACAAACACTGGACGCTATTTTCGCTTTTCACCTTTCTTCGTGTAAGCGAAAGTCCTTTTCCGATTTCTTCCGTTTAGTGAAAATAGGTGCTCATGTAGGTCTTTTGTGAAAGTGATGTAATGTAAACTTTCAAACAGCGGAGGATCCCTGTATGTGTATATGTACATGTATGTTTGCAATACATGTGTACACACATATACATCCACATAAACACAGACATAAACACACACAGACACACTCCCTGACAACGGGACCCTGGCAGTCTCACCCATTCTGTATCCCCAACTCCTAATCTCATAGCACAAACTCAGCACTAAGATCTTAAACATTATTGAGTCACATTCATAACCAACAGGTTTGCTCTATTGATATCTGTTTGCCCTCTTTTCAGGATCCCTCTCTCTAGCAATTTCTGTAAACTATTGACAAATTCATTTTGCTGTGATCCAGATAAAACAACTGTCACGTGAATATAAAGGTGTGTTTTTGTCCAATGATCAATCCACTATCCATCTGTCCACTGCCTTTTTAAATGTATGGCTCCAGTATAGTTCAGTCTCTAACCCTTGCCTCTGAAGCGCATCCCATGAGCCGTGTTTATACATGCCTCAGATCCCTCTTTCTCTGTATTTCTTGATTGCTCCTCTTTCCTTTCCCAACCTGTATTCTTCTGTTTTCTTCTGATTATTCCCTACTGAAGGAACTTGGAATTCACATTACAATCAAACTTATCAGTGTTGCCAAAAACGAGTATCAGAAGCACAGCTTGCAGTTAGGGAGGGATAGCCATACAGTGGGACTACTTACTTGGTGTGGGTAGGGAAATGCTGGCATTTATAGGTAAACTCAGGGTCACTTACAGAAATGCAGTTAGGCCCAGCAGACCATGTTAATGGAGGCTTTGAATTTTTCATCCCAAGGGAGATGGGAACACACTGCACGTTTTGAGCAGAGTGACATGATCTGGGTGACAGGTGATGTGCTGAGGGTGAGCATGTTGCTCTAGGAACAAAAACAGGCTCTTCACCTGGCCTTCCAGGATCAGGAGGCTTCCTGGAAAACAGCCAAGAGACAAGTGTAAAAAGAGAAGAGAGATTAGCTCAAGCGAAGGCCCGGGGTGAGCTCCAGCATGGAATGCCGGAGAAGCGGAGGGCCTTGCACAGCGTGAAGGGGTTTGAACTTGATCCCCAAAGCCACGGGGAGCCAGCAGAACGTTTTATGGTGGGGGAGGACATGACAAGTGACATGTCCCCTATACAATTCTTTCTGAGAGCTGAGTGGAGGAGAGCAAGAAAACAGGAGGCATGAAGACCAGGGGATGGAATCCCAAGGTGTTGGTAGCCTGTGTAGGGTTGAGAAAGTTTTCCTTTTTTCCTCTCTAACTTCTTTGGCCTGTGTACTAATTAGATTGACATGAGACACAGTAACAGGAGAAAAGCAAATTTATTTTGTATGTATAGAAGCTCATAGAAATAGGAGACTCAAAGAAGTGACCAAAGCAGGCTGCTGATAGACCTTTGAGACAAAGAAACAAGTCTGTAAAGAATCATCAAGACATAGAAGTTTGAGCTTGGGGTAGCAAATTAGAAAAGAAGTAACAAGGTTTGTTTATACAGCCCTCTCAGCCTTGAATTCCCTATCTCTGATGATAAGGATGCCTCCTTTCCTCCTAGTACAAGTTGAGTACTATTCACATGGGAAATTTATCTCCTGCTAACAAGGGAACAAAGTACGGTCAGTGTCCTTGCATTGGTCATTTCCTATGTACCTTTAATTCAAAATCAATATGCCACAGTGGTATATTTTGGTGCAGCCTATGCTGAACGCCATCACCTGCATTAAGTCAGCATTGCAGCGATGGAGAAAAGGAGCAGGATTCCAGAGAGATCGCTGGAAGAATCAATAGGAGCTTGTGACTGAGTAGCTGTTGGGAATGAGGAAGAGGGAAGGGTCCGAGATGGCCTCCAGGCCCCCGGGGCAAGAAGGTAGCTGCCAAAGAGACTTCCAGAATTCCGGGGAAGAGATGACTCCAGGGATGTACTTCTCTGAGAATAGGAACAGATACCCCTAGAACCCCAACAGAAGGGCTGTAATTCTGCTTTCCCTCCTGTTAAAACACAAAACTCAACTGAGTAAACGTAAAGATCCAATTGGCTTTATTCAATGATTTGGGAACGGAGGAGCAGCCCATGTAGCAAGTAGAAAGGAGAACTGAGGAGCTGTACCAAATGGTAAGGGCAGAAAGGGGGTGGGACAGGGAAGTCATAAACAAAGGAAAGGAATATTTCAGGCAAGGCGAAGGGCAAAGGGAAGGGCAGGGATCAGTCACACAAATTACCTTATGAGTGTTGGTAGGATCATCCCAGATCGCCTGGGTAAAGTTCATAGTCCTGGGAGGGGCTGAAACTGCAATTTTGTCTTGGCCTGCTGTCTTGGGGGCAAGTAGCTCTGTGCTGTTCTAGCCCTCCTGGTAAAGGAGGTGGCCCTGTGCGAGGCAGCTCTGTCCTCCAGGGACCTCTCACGGTCTGCGTGCAGTGGCTCAGGAAACCAGGCTTTAGAAAAGGTTAGAAGGTCCATCCTTCTCGCTTGTGGATTTTAATTGCATATTTGGATTTCCAACAACGAGACCTACCATTGTCAGATCCCAGTATACCTCTTTCTGGAACAGCGTGACTTATGCACATTTGGGGTGTAAGGAACATTGTGTCAGTTAATTTTCTGTGAAAATAGTTCGTGTCTCCCGTTGGGATCTCAGGCTCTCTGTGTTCTCCCACGTAAAGACGGTGGCGGCAGGTGGGAGGCAGTGCCGTTCAGGCTGTTCTGGGGGTTCAGGTTTGGTAATGGGATCCGAGGACCCTGACTGCCGAGAGCTGTCTGCCCCCAAGTTTGGAGAAGGCAGGAGTGGGCTGAGGGCCTGGAAACCTGAGAACTAATTTTAGGTTTAGCAGCCACACTGGAGAATGTACCTTTAGGAAGCTGCAAGGCTGAAATGGTGTGAATATGATAGGGTTTAGATCATCCTGGAGACAGACAACCTGCTAGATTTGGATTAACTGGCTGGGTTTTTTTTTTTTTTTATTGGCGTTTCTCACTGAAATCAGTCTGAATCAGACAGATGCAGTAATGGCATATGGTGGCAAAGCGACAGACAGCAGGACGTGCATTTCAAGGTTTTGATCTGGGCTAGATTGCCTACCCCACCCCACTCCACCCCCACCCAAACTACCCTGAAACCTGCTAGACTCATTTGCTGAGATGACAAAGGGACATGCAGAAGCTTTCATAACTTATCAAGATGGGAAGACAAACACTTCACCACCTTGGACTGGTTAGAACTGTCTTTGCTTTTGTCTTTGTGATCTTACTTGTTCCCTTGGGTTCTTCAGCCCTTGCGTGGCTCAGGATGGGCGAACTTGCATTGCTGTTCTGCTACTTTGCCTCTTTTTAGGGTTCAAGCTCTTCCATTTGGAGCTCACTCGTGGGGAACTGAGTGCACAAAAGGTTTACGTAGAACTCAACAAATTGTCACACTCAATAACAAGGTTAAGAAAGAACAAGAGCAAACATTGAAAGAATGTTGTGTGTGTGTGTGTGTGTGTGTACACATGTGCACCCTTGCACATGCACGTAGGGTAAGGAAGACATGTTTGGTGGATATATTTGCCACAGGACAAGTGTCCAGGAGTGGCTTTCTCTCTGTTGATTATATTTTTAGTGAATTACTAATAACCAGGATTCGCAGAGAATAAAAGAACCAGTGAATATTTGGAAATCTCTTTTCTGTTTCCGTGCCCTGTAACCACAGTAACAAGGCTGCGTAGGGTTGTTTAAGAAAGCAAATTATGATTGAATTGTTAATAAATATTGCAGATGGCATAGAAGCGACTGCCACTGAGTAACCCAGTTTTCAGTGTGCAAATGAATAGGTCCTCAAATGTCCTTCTGGGCAAAACCCATTAAGCTCACTCTATATGGTCCCCTTAGCCATGAAGTTATTCATTCTTGACCTCACCAGAGGACGGACTATGCCATATCCGTATCAGGGAAGGGAGAGCCCTCTAGTGGAAAATCATCAGGGCCAACAGTACAGCAGGAAAGAGACAAGGAATCAAAGAAGGAATGTTAAATTTAGTCCCACGAGTTGCCCTGTGCATATAAACATGAGGTGACTTGCCATATCCTCCTGCTGATTTGGAAGATGTTTATCAAAAAATCTTGGCATGTGGAATTGTCAAGAATATATTGAGGCCTGTGCTAAGTAGGTACTCAAATCATTATTCCAAGGACTTTTGATGTTCTTCATAGCCCTCACCTAAAAAGTTTGGGATGGGCAAGGTCAGAGTGTAGGGGATGCATTTTGGTAACAAATTAAAAAATCAAGTTTAAATTAGATGAGATGATCCGGGGCACCTGGGTGGCTCAGTCAGTTGAACATCTGATTTCAACTTAGGTCATGATCTTGTGGTTCATGAGTTCAAGCCCCACATTGAGCTCACTGCCGTCAGCATGTCAGTGCAGAGCCTGCTTCAGATCCTCTGCCCTCTCTCTCCTCCCCACCCCCATGTGAGGTCTCCCAAAAATAAATATTTGGAAAAAAATTAGATACGATGACCCACCCACCCACCCACACCGGGATTATTAGCGATAAGGTTGGTTCATGGGTCCAGCTGCTTCTTTAAACAGCAGAACACACCATTCTAACCCTTGCCTTCCCCAAGGCTATTACCTGAGTTGAGCCGTAACTATCATTATAATTCACTGTGGTATTTATCTTGTAACTAGGAAGAAAGCTACAACACACTTTCTCTCCCTAATCTCTGAAAATAATACATGTCTGAGACTGCAGTGCTAGATTTTTGCAAAAATGTTCATACACTCTTGACTGGGTCATGACATTTCTCTTGGCCTTTTATTTTAGCCACTAACTACTTATAAATAAAATGAGAGGAAATGTTAAAAATCTCAAAACTTTGCAGTTTAAAATGATTTATGGATATTAATGGTTTATATAGATAGACTTTAAAAGCATGTTGTGTGAGAAATTCCCTGCTGTACATGTGCATTAATAATGCATACTAAAAACGTGTATTATGAGGGCTGGGGCCCCTTGCTCAGCTCTGTTATTGACTATCGTCCATGAGCCCTCGCCCCACAAGGGTTCAAAAAACCTGTTTCCGGGCAGCAAGAACCCACCTTTGAAGCTTATGTTCTTCAAAGCCCGCAGAAGATTCTTCACCAGGGCAGTGAGGCAGCCAGTGAAAATATGCCCTCAGCACGTTTTAGCTAAAACCACAATTGCCCTTGTTTCTAGTCTGTGACACTGGACAGTCTCTGACCATATAGTCAACAAAGGTGGATTGTCCTTTTCTGAACAGAAAATGGCTAGAGTGAGGATTTATAAATCCTGTGTCTACTTCGGGGACCATTTTAAGTTCTCTTATCTTCCTTGCAGCCTGATAAATATGGCCACTTCTGGACACTTGGTGGCCATCCTCTCTGTGGGACTTAACACCATATGTTTATGATGTAGGGGCTTAATTCCATGCATGTGTCCCCTGTCTCCTTGGCATGCCCACGTGCCCTTGGAAGCAAGGCCAGTGAACTCTACATCCTGGGTCTAGTTCCCTCGCTCATTCATTCATCTGGTAGTCACCGCGCCTACCTGTGGCCAGGTCCTGTTATACCTTCTCGGAAGTAATTTGTGAACAAAGCGAACAAGATCTTTTTCCTGACAGAGTCCTCTGGAGGTGGTGAGCCGTAAACTCGTAACCGCAAATGGAAATTTTCCACGAAGAAAGCCAAATACAAGTTTATGTAAGGTGATAGAAGTTAGCAGAGGAAAAGGGAATATGGTACCCTGAGAGAGAACACTGGGTAACCTTGTTTAGACAGGGGGGTCAGAAAAGGCCTCGGAAGTGGTGATATTTATGCTGAAAACCAAAGACACATGGTATCCCCCGAAAAGCAAGAGCTAAGAAGTATTTGTGGCTTTGAGAAACGTTTCACTAGGTCTCGGCTCACATAGTATGAACCTTCTAACTGTGTTTCCTACGGGCTCTATCTCCCAGCACTACTCAACCCCTCCCTTCATTTGCCACCAACCTACAATATGTTCTTTCGAGTGCTCCCTGGCTCTGCAAGCCCATGGAGACCCCAGCCATATCAGCTCGCACTAAAATGGGAGTGTTAAAAAAACAAGATTCAGTGGAGTAAATGTCAAAGATCTTATTTTATTCAGTGATTCATGAATCGGGCAGCATCCCATCCAGCAGAGAAAAAAGAGCCCCAAGAAGCTGTATACATTGAAAGACTTTTACAGGCAGAAAGGAGTGGACACAGGAAGTTATCCTGGCAAATGGTGGACTGTGTGATTATATGCTGTTATAATCAAATCCCTCTGATTCCCTTACAGGTAGGTACAGACACTCCCAGCTTGAGAAAGGCAGACCCCAAAGGTCGGAGCGCACTGTTGGCTGATATCCAGCAAGGAACTCGCCTGCGGAAAGTCACGCAGATCAATGACCGCAGCGCCCCACAAATTGAGAGTAAGTGGGCCACCGGGCCAGGCCTGCTGGGAGGCTAGGGCAGGCGCTGGGAGGCTTGCTCAGGGCAGATACCCAGGACCCACTTTGGGCCACATGGCAGACTTGCTCAATGTATGAGCCTCGGGGGTTCCTTTCCAGGTCTGCAGATGGTGTATAGTGTATCTTCTACCCTGCTCAAAAGCTAAGCAAACAAAAACATGGTGGGATAGCTTCTTTTTAATTGTGATAAAATACACCTACTATAAAATGACATAAATATAAAGTTCGCCATTTTAACCGCCAAAGCATCCAATCCCGTGCCATTTATACTTGCACAATGTGGTTGCAGCCATCACCCCCGGCTAGTTTCAGAGCCTTCTCGTCACCCCAGAAGGAAACCCCATACCCATTAGCAGTCACTCTAATTCCGCCCCTTTCCCCCATCCTTGACAGCTACTTTCTGTCTATGGGGATTTGCCTCTTTGGGATATTCGTATAAATGGAATCGTACAATATGTGGCCTTTTGTGACTGGCTCCGTCATTTAGCACACTGTCCTCACAGTTCACCCATACGAAAGCATGTGCCAGCTCTTTACCGTTGACTCGTATTCCATTGTCTGGCTGTTTCACTTTGTGTTTATCCACCGTGAGATAACTTCTAAAGATCACCTGCCGTGTGCATGTCCTCCAACTCAATGAGAAAAAAATTAAAGTCTCAACATTAAAATATGCCAAGTTTTTGTTTTCACGAGGAAAAAGACATACTCAGAATTCTCTCATAGGGTCAGATGACTGCACCTTCCTATGTATAGAGTATAGATGACCCAGGCTGAGTCCTGATTCTGCTACCGGACAAATCTGGGGTTTTCTCTGAGGTTCCATCTGCTTATCGACAAGATGGGGGAGATAAAAAAAAATACCTGCTTTTTTTTTTTGTCAGGATTGCTGAAGGTTGAAATAATATATGCAGAACTGTTTATCAATGTCATCTCTTAGGTGTTCATATAGTTTTCAATGATGCACATGATGGTAATTCTCAAGGATAGTCCTAACAGTATAATCGTATCTAGTATCTGTAGCTATATATGTTAGTACACAAGGATACACAAATTCTTTTAAGAAGTATTTTCAATAGTTGCAATAAAAATTAGTTTCTAGTTAGACCCACTATCTGATTGGTTAAGCCCAATGACCAGAGAAATCCATTTGATTGGAACACTCACTTCCTAATCATTCCAATGAATAGCTAAATGTATATTAAGACTCGGAATAATCTAAACCCATCCATCCACCAGTGGGCACTGTGCCCTTTTTCTCTGTGCAAGTTAGCCGCAGGCTGTGAACATTTCTTGCTAGGAATCCTTACCCAAGCTGAATGTCTTCTCATCGTACGTAGTTGGTTATCACACACATCTGGAAGGCTGGAATTAGTGACCCCTGTCCCCCAGGGTTTCACGAGCTTTCTCAACTGTAGAAGAAAAGATTCAGGGAAGGGTAGGGGGCTCTCACTCCCTGAGAGCCAGGGAGACAGAGAAAGCAAATGCCAAAGCACAAATCATTGCAGACCTTCACTTCCTGCTTGCCGTACCGAGCCAGACTCTGTGGACAAAAAGTTAAAATTACCAACTGAACTAAATCTGTGGGTTTTCTCTGTCTGGTCCTCCCACAACAACCGTGGAGTTGAAAATAGGGCCAGCGCCACACCTGCAGGGTGTGAGCGTTCTCATTTGGAAGGTGCCACCCATTCCCCTGCCCGGCATCTATGGAATGGCAGCGTTTAGGACCCTTGGTTTTGGCCACTTTTCAGGGCGCTCAGCTGCTGACGGTCAGTTATTTGGTGGGTCAGAGGGAGCAGCAGACAACATGGATGCAGGAGTCTGCACAACATCTAGGCAGAGGGGTTTGGGAAAGATGCCCGCTAGAGGTGGGAGAACGGGAAGGCTGCCCCAGGCAGTGCTGGCCCACAGCCCCGGGGTGAGAACTGGCGGCTCAGCTCTGCTCACACTTCCTCATCCACCTGCCTCTTCTCTGCAAAGGTTCTAAGGGAACCAGCAAAGAAGGAGGAGGCTCTGCAAACGCCCGAGGTGGAAGCACACCCCCAGCCCTGGGAGGTCTGTTTGCTGGCGGCTTTCCTGTGTTGCGTCCAGCAGGCCAGAGGGATGCAGCAGGTAAGGAACAATTCAGGCCGGCTACCTCGTGGTCTTTCTCTCCTTAGCATGTAGAATCAAAAGGGCGATTTTCGCGTGCCATGAGGGTTGCGACGTGTGTTTAGTGAAAAGTCGTAGAGCAGGAGATCGTGGATTTGGGAGCATGTACTGGAAGTATCCAAAGCATTATGCTCAAGGGATCTTGGAAACCATCATCCTATTTAAATCATCCCGTTGTAATAATCAAAGAATGATTTGCCATAGTGTGTAGGCTTAGCCATGCTGTGATTGAGGCTCAGACTGCAAAGTATAGATGAAGGGTGTAAATCGCATTAGAAAATCATGGTGACATCCCTGTGATGTGAGTTGTTGTATCAGGTAGGTGTTGCTGTGTAATGAAATAGCCTAACACTTAGGGCCTTTAAACAACCACTTATTTAGCTTATAGTTCGTGGTTGACTATTTAGGGTGGTCTCAGCTGGGCCCTGTCTAGTATCTACAGCTTGGGTAACTGGCTTTGGATAATCTTATATTTCTCGTATCATTGGTGCCTCAGCTGAGATGGCAGACCTGACTGATCCACACAGTTCTCAGTATGTAGCAGACAGTTTGGGAGTTTGTGCATGTTGGTGGGAAGGCTCCAACAAAGAGGACGGAAGTAAATAAAGTCTCTTAAGACTTAGTCTTGGAATTGGCACGATATCACTTCCTACCACATCCTCTTGCCCAAAGCAAGCCACAGGGCCGGCCCGGAAACAAGGGTGGAGAAAGAGACTTCACCTCTTGATGAGAGGATCTGCAAATCAGGAATCAAGAAGGAGTGGATAATCAAGGCCATTTCTGTACCCAGTCTACTGCAGTCGTTTGTGTGTTAGTGGGTATCAGATGTTTGAAAGCATTGCCTTAAAATTGGGCAAATATATATTTATTGTGTGTAATGGAAATATTTTCCTATTATTGTTCTCTTTAGCCAGCAAGCTGAAATAAATTCCAAGAATTTGGGGCTATCAAGCCCCAAACATTGCTGGTATAGAATCTTCTGCCATGTGGCTCTGTAGCTGTTTGACATAATGAGGTACATTTGCTGCTGTCACCAGCTGATAAAGTCCAGCAAAGATAAGGGCACTAGGATGCTTTGAGATCCAATTTGAACCTTCTCAGAGGCCATTTCATTTCCTCTCTTTTGCTAAGGGCTTGGCAAAGAGAGTTGGCATTTCTCAGGGCCGCCTTCTTTTTCAAAATTCCTGAGTGGCATCAAATAAACATCCTGTAAGATATACAATGTCCACTAGTTTGTCTTCACAGAAGTAAAGATAGGAGAAATATCCAGTCGGTTTTAACAGGGACCAGCCAAAGGAAGCCAGGCTGTCCCCATTCCTACCTGTGTCCAGTAGGACACAAGTGTCTGGTGTTTGAGCCACTCTGTGAAGACAAGGATTCATTTCTGTAGAGGGGATGGAAATCCATAATGAAGTGACCGATGATGGTCATAATGAAGTGATGAGGATGGAGGCTCAAAGACAAGAGACAATAAATAGATGAGATGCATGGACTGGATGCCATGTCAGAGTAAGACCCAGCATGGCTCTGTTTTCTCAGAATGCTTCCGTCAGCTTCCCGGTCATTCAGAGAGAAGGGCTTTGGCCTTTGCTACCTCTCTCATGTTCTTGCCTACACGCGTGCTAGCATGCACCCCCCATTCCAGCCACATTGGCCTCCTGACTGTTCTTGCACACACCAGGCATGTTGCTGCCATAGGGCCCTTGCACTGACTGCTCTCTTGACCGGAAACACTTCCTCAGGTGTCCACATGGCTCATGTTCTCCCTTCCTTCAGGTCTCTGCTCAACTGGCACCTGATCGAGCTCTCAGTGAGGCTTTATTCATCAACCCCCATACAATATCAGTCCCACCCCCTTACTCCATATCCCCTCTACCTTGATTTCATTTTCTGGTATTACTTTTCACCATCTGATATATTATATATTTCCTGGGGAGCTCACGTCTGTCTTCTCCCTCTAAATGTAAACTCTGTGAAGGCAGGAACTATGTTTCTTTTCACTGCCTTAAAAGTGCCTGATGGATGGTAGGTATTCAGTAAATATTGGTTGAGTGGAATGTATAAGTAGGTAGCATGGTTGCATAGAGCCATTAGACCCAGAAAGCACAGAGCCTAGTGCTCATGGCACTTTGGGGAGTCCATGAAAATGTTTGGATTTCTTTTAAAATCACCTTTAGGGTCAAAGATTCTATTTGCCTTTATAGCAACACATCCATAAAATGTCTTTAAAAGTCATAACGGGGCCCTGGCTTAGCGCTCTGAAGGAGTGGCCGTTAAAATAAGATAGGATGAATAAACACTGCTGGGTACTATGGAATGTGTAATGAGACTTCCATGCAGTCCGAGATCTTCTGGAAACATACACAGACTGAAGGCAGAAGACATATGTCACCTTTTGGTAACCCATAGGCTCTTGATGCACTCAGGCTGGCCTTTCCCCACCCACTTTGTGGTTTCCTTTTGTGTTTCTGTTTGGATTCCTAGGGTTAGCATTTATATTATGTATATATAAATATACAAACTCCTCGCTCCTTCCCTTGGCACTTGTTCCCCTTGGCTCTCTCCACGGACCCCGTGCTACCTGGCTTTCCAGTCTGCACTCATGCTAATTCCTCTCTCCTGTGGGCCTCACCTTGAACGTGTGCTGCCAGCTGTCTGCTTCATCCTAGGGTGAGCCTGAACATTAGCCAAACGAGGATTTGGGCCCTCTTTGCCTCTGCTGTTCGTGTCATAATAAAAATAGGTTTGCCCACGTCTCGATTGCCTGGCTGCTTAGTAAGCAAGGCAAACCTGCGTTTCACTGACTCATCCTGAGGGTTTTTGAATCTTGGGGACATGGTGTCCTTCCTTAGTCACTTAGAAAGTCAGGATGGGTTACTCAGGGGCTGAATCTGCTCCTCCTGAAACATATTATTCCTTTAAAGTTCAGGGAGCAAGTGGGCATATAGGGAAGCCTCGGCTTAGTCAGCGAACTGCCTTGGTCCTCCGTCTTCAACTCTATGCGCTGTGGAAACAGGCTTAGACCTTAGAGGCAGGAATCTCTGAGCCCAATACTTGCCTTAGACCTCACATAAAATGTCTAATGTTAGAATTGCAGGTGGTGGGAGCTCCTATCCTTGGAAAGGCCAGGTGGAGGCCTTCACTCCTGGCCACGGTCAGCTAGCTGTTACGGCGGTGCTTGCCTTGGGCCCCGAGGGGATCAAGTCAGCCAGCGTGGGTGCCTCAGGGTGAAGACATTATCTCTTCCAGAACCATCCCACAGGAAACCCTCAGCAGAGGAATAATGGGGCCACCACCCTAGAGCAGCCATTCCATAGCTGAGACTTATAAAGAGCAGTGCTACCCAGGGAACTGTCACATCATAGCCAGAGGAGGGTCACCATCCTTTTGAAAAGCCAGATACTGTCATCCTGCCCGCCGAGCTTCAGCCCCAGCATCACGACCACCACTCCTTGCTTTGATCAGCCTGGCTTTTGGTATCAAGTACTTTGGGGTACCATCCTGCACCTGGGTGGCCACGCACCCCTGGAGACTCATCAGCAGAAAAGCTCAGAACCGCTACCCGATGCAGGGCGGGTACAATCTGATTCGAAAGCCATGCTTCCTATTCTGCAACATCCAAGAAGCTGTAGGTCTGAGAAGCGACCATCTCTTCAAGCATTCTCCACGTGTTTTCATGAGGGTTATAAATCATAAGGGTGCAAGAAGAGGAAAAGATGGCTTCCCTAGAATTCCATTAGGGAGAGCACTGTATTAACCTAGAAGTATTTCATTTTATTTTATTTTATTTAAAAACATTTTTTAAATGTTTTATTTATTTCTGAGAGAGAGAAACCGCGTGAGCAGGGGAGGGTCAGAGAGAGAGGAAGACACAGAATCTGAAACAGGCTCCAGGCTCTGAGCTAGCTGTCAGCACACAGCCCGACGTGGGGCTCGAACCCACCAAGTCGAAGTCAGATGCTCAACCGACTGAGCCACCCAGGTGCCCCTAGAAGAAGTATTCTAATATGCCTCCTGAGTGGAGAGTGATGCTTCAAGGACACCTTTAAGCGGTGACTGCAGAATTTCCTTGCAGTAAACAGGGAGAGGAGCATATTTCTCCTAGGTAAGGGATAAAAAGGTAGGAAAGCACAGTGAAAGGGCATGCAAAGTGCAAGGCCCTTCCTAGGGAGCACCTCCACCCCAGTCTTCCGTGAAGTGCCTCAAACACATATTACTGTGAGCAGTACTGTGCTTGCTTCTCCAGATGTGTTGACTTCCAAAGAGGCATTGGGTTTCAAGTTGGAGGTTCATGGGCCTGTGGGGTAAGGAGGCCAGGAAACTAGGAGACAAAGAGCCCATTGGAAATGGACATGTCTTTGGGAAAAGAGGCTTTGAAATTCCAGAGCTATGGGACCGGAAGGCTTGAGGTCATCGGACTCGGATCCCCTAGGCAGTGTGTCTTTCCACTGACTCGTGAGTTACTTATATATTCAAGGAATGACTAATCTTCTGGTCTTGATGCAAAAACAAAGTCCGTGTTCACAAAATGCTGAAACTGAAGAAAACCTCCCTAGCAAGGAGCTTCTGGTTGGCACAGCTGAGGAGCGGAACTAAGATGTCAAGGCTGGGTATCCAACTGGATTGACCCAGTTGGTAATGGTGAATGAGTGTGAAGGTGGCCTTGAGGTGAGGAAGGGCAAAGAAGGTCAGAGCAGCCCTGTGCCCTGGGCTGGGAGACTCGCCAGCCCCTGGCAGGTGAGAGCAGAGGCGGGCTGGAACAGGAAGGCTGGTGCTGGCAAGGATCTTGGGGCGGGTCCAGCTGGCCCTTTCGTGTGACAGCTGCCGCACCTGAGGTTTCTACGTGAGCAGGAAGAGAGTCCACTGTTTGGCTCGCTGACATCGCGCTGGACAGTGTCTGTCATAGCTGCCCCCATACTTGGGTTCCTCCTTCCTCTGTGGCTGAGCTAACTCAGAACTTGTTTACTTCCAGGTGGCAAGACAGGGCAGGCCCCTGGCTCCCGGGCGCCTTCTCCCCGGCTTCCTATCAAAACTATCAGTGGCCCACTTAACCCCCCTGCATCTCCCAGGCTAGGCAATGCTTCTGAGGCCCACGGCGGTGCTGTCAGGGCAGTCCCTCCTCGCCCCAGCATGCCCGCCCCACCGCCGCCTACCCCACCCCCACCTCCTCCACCCCTGCCCCCACCCCTGCCCCCTTCCTCCCCCACCAAAGCTCCGCTGGTGTCCCCACCTGGCCCACCCACCAAAGGGAACCTCCCAGTGGTTGCACCCCCTCTCCCCTCTGTCCCTCCCCCTCCGCCCCCTCCCCCAACTCCACCCCCGCTCCCCCTGGGCTCCCTTCTCAGTGACAAGGCAGCAAAGCCTCAGCTAACCCCCTTGCATCTACCACCCATCCCCCCTCCACTCCCTCTCCTCCCACCTTGTGGGTATCCGGGGCTCAATGCAGAGGCCACAAGCCCTGCCCAAGATGTGCGGGAGCCTCCCGCCCCACCACCCCCACCGCCCCCACCCCCTCTTTATGCCTCCTGTACCCCGAGGTCCTCTGTGCCTGCGCCTCCTCTGCCAGGAGCTAACAACAGCAGTGAAGCCCCACCCCCGCTGCCCCCCAAGTCTCCCAGCTTCCAGGCCCAGCCACCCAAGTCCAGCGTTCAAGCCTTGCCTACACCGCCAGCCCCTCCGGGATCCCAGATGTTCATGCAGAAGAAGAGGCCAGGCCGGGGCCCAGGTAAGCACCACTGTCTCAGTCCAGGGCGGCCATATTGGAGGCCCCCTCAGCCCTGCCAGTAATTACCGAGATGCTAGGGACGCAGCCGGAGGCCTGCTCCTATGAGCCACTTGGGGACACCTTGAGATGTCTTAACTCTTAGGATTTTGTTTTAGAACCGAGCTATCCGTGCCCCTCGTGGAGCAGGATAAAATGTGCTGTATGGGACTTTGTGTTGTATTCATGTTAGAGAAGGAAACCAAGGGGAGAGAGGTTGAAAGACGTATCCAAGATGGTGCGGACCACACTAGCCAGGTATCCTGGCCTTAATCACCTTGCAATTACTAGCTGTGTGACCCTGGACAATTACTTAGCCTCTCTGTGCTTTCTTCTCCTCATCTGTAAAATGAGGATAGTAATAGTTCCCACCTCGTGTGATCGTTGGATCAGGGCCTGGCAACACTGAGCTCTAGAGAAGGGCTATTTATTCTTACTCTCGTCACTCATACACCCAAATCTCCTCTCTGCGGTGGAGGGCGCTGTGGAGGCAGTTTGTTTCCAGAACCAGGTCTCTGCTGCAGTTTCTGCCTGAGTTACTACAGGCTGGCCCCCAGCCACAATCTGCACTGGCCCCCTGCAGACTGGATTAGCATTCTGCCTTCTTTCTGGCAGGTTCTCGTGCTGACTCAAGAAAACTAAAGGTCTGCCTTTCGAGCCAAATATTAAAAGTAATTCTGTCATATACATAGCAGAGAGGATGTTGGATTGAGTGTGCGTGCCCCTAACTGATTTCCTCATAGTGAGGAGGCTTCATTCACTTCTGGTGTCCTCTGGATGGAAAGAATACCCACGTGTCCACACACATACACACATGCTCATAAACACCATTCACACACTCACCCCAACACACATCCACACTCACACACACAATATTCCTGTGTCTTTAAGAAACTCTTTTGATGCAGAAGGTTTCTTAAATGTATTTCCTTGAATTAAAAATAATACAAGCTCACTGTAGAGCAAATAGAAAGCAATTGAAATCACCAAAATAACATCACCCAGAAATAAAAACTGTCCTACTTGGGTGTGCTTCCCGTCATTTTTTTTTTCAGGCTATATCTACATATTTACAAAGTTTGAATATACAATTCAAACATTTCTATTCTCTTTCTATTTAATCTTACATCGAAAGCAGTCTTGCCAAGTTGTGAAAGTTTATTCAGAAGCGTACTGATGTGAAGCGTACTGGTACCAGACTTCTAGTATGAAGTTGATTCCATTTTTTGTTATCGTAAATAATGTTGCAGGAAATACTTCCATAGCAATTGTCACCTACC
Source organism: Hyaena hyaena (assembly GCF_003009895.1). Lineage (NCBI taxonomy): Eukaryota > Metazoa > Chordata > Mammalia > Carnivora > Hyaenidae > Hyaena > Hyaena hyaena. Next base: position 4,257,276 of record NW_024080672.1, read on the forward strand.
TTTTGTATATTTTGAAAAGACAGGTTCCGAACAAGGAATTCCTGATACAAAGGGCAAGAATATATTTTTTTAAGTTAATATATTTATTTTGGTTGGTGGAGGGGCAGAGAAACCTAAGCTCGACCTCTCAGAACCATGAGATCATGACCTGAGCCGAAACCAAGAGTTGGACGCTTAACCCACTGAGCCGCCCTGGAGCCCCAGGGCAAGTGTAAGTTCAAGGTTCTTGCTCATGAGAGATAAGGTTTGAGGCATTCTGTTTTCAACCGAGTAGTTGCCATATGGCCGGCATCCCTACCAATGAGCATCCTATGATTGGTCCAGGGAGTGGTGAAAAAAAACAAGGCCTTAGATTCAGAGACATCTGAATTCAACCTGGCCTCCCCATCCACTCCCCCCATTCACTCCTGTGTCACCTCATGCCAGTTTTTTAGATGTTTTGAATCTTGCTTTTGGGGGGAGGTGGGGAAGTAACACCTTTTATGGAGGATCCTTAGGGATATTCAGTGAGAGAATGTGCCTGCAGTGCACTGCACAGAGCAGGGGCTCACTGTTATCTCCTTACCATGGGGAGGGACAGCTTGTCCTCCAGAAGGGGAGTCAGCAGCCACTGTAGCCCCTTCACCCCTTTAGTCTGCTTATGGGAGCCAGGAGATCCTAGTGGGTCCTGATTCAGAGAAAAGGAAGACTGGGGTGGTAAACTCAAGGCCAGGAGTAGATGCTTGTCTGGCCTGTCTCCTTATGTCTTTGGAGGTGAAACTTAGTTTTCCACAAACAAAATGAGGGCAATTTCTACCTCAGGCCAACTGGGTGGGGGGCGGGTAGAGAAAGAGGTTGCAATCATGGACATTTTGTCACAGATAATGGTGGTGTGGTGGTCATCGTTTCAGCAGGTGAAGGTAGAACACCCTCACTGACGTGCTGAGACAGCTGCTTCTTAATTGCCAAAGAGTCACTCAAAAGAGTATGGCAAGGGAGAGTGAGCCTCCCACAGACACCATCAGGGCGAGTTTGGTGATGGAGGTGGGACTTGAGTTGCGCCCTGGTGGGCGGGGTGGATTTAGATATTGACTAGAAGGAAAAAGAGGGTCTGCCGTGCAGGGGAATCCTTGTGAGCAGAATCCTGGGGGGGGTGGGTAGGAGCAAGCTCCGTCAGGGTGCTCGTCCCGCCTGCTACTGTGCCTCACCCACAGACAGTCCCTCCCTTCCTTCGGACTCTGCAGTGGTTCCCCTTCTTTGAAAAGTGCCGTCTGATACTGAAGGTTGTTGCCACCGTTAATATTGTCACAGCTGCTAACATTTATTGGGCCCTTACTACACGCCACTTGACTTCACTCATTCAACCCTCTCAACAACCCTAGAAAGAGAGTGTACTATTATCTCATTTCATAGCTGAGGAAACTGGGGCACAAGTACGCTGTGTCATTATCCCAGAAAGAGAACTGGAATTCGGTCCCAGGCAGTTTGGCTCCAGAGGCTGCCTTTTCATCCGCTGTAGCATGCTACATCCAGAGATCTCAGTGCCTCACCTCTCACAGGAAGCTATAGCCTCTGCCATACTTGTCTCTCAATACACTGGCATGTTTCCTCTAAGGGACCAGTGGGGGGAAGCTAAATCCACCCCCAGCACCGCCTGCGAGATCACCCACCACGGAGCTTTCAAGCAGGAGCCAGCAGGCCCCAGCCTGGACCCCGACACAGCAGCCAGGAGGTCAGCTGCGCAACGGAAGCCTGCATATCATCGGTAAGTGGGCCCACCTCTGCCATGTCGGCTGCGGGTGAGGAAGCGACTTCCCTGGGCCCTGGGGAGAGTCTGCCAGCCCACCATTTCAGGGTGCGTGCTTCAGGGTGCATGCAGGAGCTCACTCCCACACACGACAACCTGCAAGTTGTGTGAATGAGGGTTCCTCTTGAGGCTTTCTGGGGGGTTCCAGAACCTATTCTCGAACCATCGAACTGAGATGAGGAAGAGGGAAGAAAACCAACATTTAAACTGTGTGTCTGTCTGTCTCCACGGGGAAATCCATGCACATTGGATTAGAAAAGAATAGAGTTATCTGGAAAAGGTGAGAAAATAATAGAAGGCCCACTAGCCAGAGAGACAGGTAGGGCGCAAATACAGACACAGGAAGGAAAGGTCTCTGGGGTCAGACACAAAGCCTAGATCACAAAGCAGGGACTGAAGTCATGAAGGGGCCACATAACCTCTTCTCTTGCAGTCGGGAACTCAGGGAAAATATGTTTGTTCTGGGGAGCCTGCGACCCCGACTTGACACGGGCCACACTCCTTCCCACCAGCCAGGCTGCAGACTCCTATTCTGCTCCCCGCTCCCAAACACAAGCCTTCCCAGGGGCTCAGGAGTAGCTTCAGGCCACAGGGACTCTGCTGGTGCCTTGTTGTTGTCACCTTCCCCACCTCTGACTCTGGACCCTGGAGAGCCCTGTGGCACTTCTCCCTTTAGAAACTTCCTTCAGATGTTGGTCAAAGCAAACGGGGGTGGGTGATCAGGGAGAGTCTGTCGGCTTCATTTTTCCTGATTCCCCTTGTCTGAGCCAAACAGCAAACACTGAGAGGTAGATGGGTCCCTTAGGGGGTAATAGCCCAGCCCCTAAAACCCTTGCCCAGAGCCGGCAAACCTGTGTGCTCTTGGGACTTTTCAAAACTTGGGTCACCACAACAACCAGAGTTAATTTTGCTCTTTTCCATGTGTGCAGATGACTTTGAATCTAAATTCACGTTTCATACTGTGGAAGATTTTCCTCCTCCAGATGAGTATAAACCATGCCAGAAGATTTACCCCAGCAAGATTCCCAGAAGTAAGTACCACCTTGGGAAGTGGTTTCTACCCAGAATTAAGTGCTTAGTGCGATTGATTGTCTACAGGCTGACACTATGATTTCACTACTGCAAGGATACAGTGCCATCCATGCTTCTGGAAGTGTCAGAGCATTCCCTGGCCCCAAAGCTTTTTACAAAACTCCAGCAATGATTGTTTGACTTTGGATTTGAGTGCCCGGATTTACCACTTGTCCCTCCCCTCCTTAGGCCTTTGGACAAGGAAGCTGAACACCTCAAGACAACAGCAAAATGGGACACGGGAGCTTTGTACTAATAACTAGGGAAGATTCTTAAAAACCCCAATTCAGAACTCTAGCAGACTGTGAAATGGAGAATGCCCTTAGATCAATGATTCTCAACCTTGAAGACACATTAAAACAACCTTTAAAAATCCCAATGGCCAGGCGGCACCCACACCAACTAAATCATAATATGCAGGGTGGGACCCAGGTGTCAGTATTTTTGAAAGCTGCCGGGTGATTCCAATGTCCAGCCAAGGCTGAAAGATCTCAGCCTGAGGAGAACCTGCCTGTTCCCAATGTCATCGTGGGGACAGCCTCCAAGGAGAAGCCTTCACTCTGCTTACCTAGTTAGCCCTTAGAGTGGAAGAGAAAGAGTCTGGCCTGCCCCTCAGGGCCAAAAGGGCAGGGAGGCGAGTACTTTAGGAGAACAGGAAGCAAAGAAAAGCAAGATGGCGTTTAAACCACACAGTGATTCTGCCTGTCAGTTCATATGAGCCAGTCCCGGTCCAGGGCTGAGCTAATCCGATTGGGCAGGAGCTGGTAAGGGGACAGAGTCAGCAACATGGGGTAAGGGTCATGTGAGCAAGGCCCCCACAACGTAAGGCCTCCAATCCCAGACATCTGTAGACTAGCCTGGAAAATTGTCAGTGTCCTGGGTTAGCCCAAGACCATCAACTGGGCTCTTTGACCCTTTCCTTCAGAGGAAATTTGGCAGAAGCCCTTCTCCAGGGTTCATCTCCCTTCAGGCAGACCAGGGAGCTCAAGCCTGCTCCCTGCTCAGGTCGCAGGTGCCCTTGGAATCGACCTGGGCAAGTCTTCTCTGCTGGCCTGTGGGATTGCACCATTAGACACTAGTGGCCTTGTGTGCTTGTTAAATAATACATAAAGACTGCTGCTCTGAACTTAAAGAGAAAGAGGGGGAGAGGAGCAGGGTAGGATGGAGGGCCAAAGATGAAGTCAGTATTGTCAGCACCGCTAATCTACAAGGCTCATTTCCTTTCCCTAAGCAAGGCTCTGCTCACTGGCCACCTTCATGCCACAAAACCCACCCTTCTCTTATACCCAGACTGTAACACGTGAATGTGACACCTGGCCCCTGCTCTAAACCGAGGTCAGCAAACATTTTCTCTGAAGGGCCAGAAATGACATATTTGAGGCTCTGAGGCCATATGTTCTTGGTCACAACTACTTGGTTCTGCTATTTTGACCTAAAAAGAGCCATGGACCATATATAAATGAATGGGCATAGCTGTCTTCCAATAAAACTTTATTTACAAGAGCAGGTGCTGGCTGGCTGTGGTCCGCCGGCCATATTTTGCTTATCTCTGCCCTAAACTGTTCCAGAAAAGCAGATCCCTCAAAGTCTCCTCTTATACTGCCTTTCTCAGTAGACTGCTGTGCAGTCCTTCAACCTTCACACTCAGTCAGTTCTAAAGCAAGCTGTACATTGAGCCCACGGTGCCCAGTCTCCTCCCTGAGAATGGAAGAGAAACCGTGCCTCACACGGCTCGCCAGGAGGGCACAGCGGGCAGTCTGCCCTGCATTCCTCTTATCTCAGAGAAGTGGCCAAATCAGTCCCCACACACAAAAAAATAATCTGATGCTCAAGAATATGCAGTTAAAAAAAAAAAAAAAAGGAAAAGAAAGTGAGCCAACATCCTACAGACCAGAAAGGGTATCTGCAATTTCAAAAATAAAGTATGGTTTTAGATTGACGTGACATTGACAGGCATAAACTATCCCAGTGGCTTCCTTGTGCAATTAAATTTGCATGTTCCTGCCATGCTTGTGAGCCACGGGATAGAAGCTTGTTAATTCTATTAGCGTGAGTCTGATACAGTTCATGGCTGTCTGATTACATTTCTCCTTACAGCTTTCTTCCTTCTCTCCACTGAACTGATTCCCCAAGTTAGAGTTCTTCATGTCTGGGGGACAGTGTTGGTTCTGTTTCACGCTTTTTTGTAGCAATTCCGGCTATGCCTCCTTCCATTGGCTTGCTTTCTCGCTCTGCTCCTGACACACACACACAGCACACGAATCCCCTAATGCTTAGCTTTTCCACCTGCTCTCCTCACGGTCTCCACTCCGCAGCTACTAGCTGTTTTCTTTCTTTGGTAGGATGATTTTACCTAGTTTTTCAATGGTTTAAAAATGCATTAGTGAGCGTCTGGGTGGCTCAGTTAAACGCCTGACTCTTGGTTTTGGTTCAGGTCATGATCTTGTGATTTATGAGTTCGAGCCCCACACTAGGCTCCATGCTGATAGGGTGGAGCCTGCTTGGGATTCTCTCTCTCTCTCTCTCTTTCTCTCTCTCTCAAAAGAAATAAATACTCAAAAAATTTTTCTTAATTCATTAGGTTCCTCAATAAGTTAATCATATAATTACCATATGACCCAGCAATTCCATTCCTGGGTATACATTGAAAAGAACTGAAAATGGGTTCAAACAAGAGTGCATACACACATATTCACAGCAGCACTATTCGCAAAAAGTGCAAAAAGATAGAAACATCCCACTGTCCATCAGCTGATGAACGGGTACACAAAACATATAGCCATACAATGGAATACTATCCAATACATGCCACAACATGGATGAACCTTGAAAACATCATGATGAGGGAAAGAAGCCAGACATGAAAGGCCACATATTGTATGATTCCATTTGTGTGACATACCCAGACAGGCAAATCCTTAGAGACAGAAAGTAGGTTGGGGTGCCTGGGTAGCTCAGTCAGTTAAGTGTCCCACTTCGGCTCAAGTCATGATCTCATGAACTCCTTTCATCCTGCAAAACTGAAGCTCCGTACCCAGTCAACCCAGTAAAATGACAACCACCATTCTACCTTCCGGCTCTAAGAGCTTGACTACTCTTGCTACCTCATATATGTGGCATCCTATAAAATTTGACCTTTTGAGACTGGCTTCTTTCATTAGCATGATGTCCTCAAGGTTATTCACTTTGTAGCATCTGTCGGAATTCCCAGCCTTTCTAAGCCTGAATAATATCCCATTGTATGTACGTATGGTGTATGTTTATCCATTCATCCATCAATGGACATTTGGGTGTATTCCACCTTTGGCTATTGTGAATAAAGCTGCTGTGAGCATGGATTTACAAATGTCTCTTTGTGTCCCTGCTTTCAATTCTTTTGTGTATATGCCCAGAGTGGAATTGCAGGATCATATGGTAACTCTGTTTTTAATAATTTTCTGAGGAACCACCATATTGATTTCCATTTTACATTCCCGCCAAGAGCACACAGGATTCTAACACTTGTTTTTTTCTGTTTTTTGTTTTGCTTTGTTTTGACACTGTCCATCCTAACAGTCGTGAAGTGGTTTCTTGTTATGGTCCAGTTCCTATTTTAAAAGAGTTACTGGGGCGCCTGGGTGTCTCAGACAAGTGTACAACTTTGGCTCAGGTCATGATTACACAGTTCATGAGTTCAAGCCCCATGTCAGGCTCTGTGCTGACATCTCAGAGCCTAGAGCCTATTTCAGATTCTGTGTCTCCCTCTCTCTGCCCCTCTCCCACTTGCACTCTGTCTGTCTGTCTCTCTCTTAAAAATAAATAAACATTAAAAAATGTTTAAAGAATAGTAAAACATAAAAAGCTACATTACACTTACAGCGAAACTACCCACCATGGTTTCCATTAGCAAAGAAACTTCTCCACCAAGTGCCACTCTAACAGTACTGAGTGGTTCATGTCATGAAATCAAAGGATTAGCTGTCTCAAGACTGAGAAAATCCATAGACACTGCCAGTGGCCGCGCATTTATGTCTGCCTCTGCGGAGGGCAGAAGGGTGGTGAGGAGTCTGCCCTGTGCTTCCCTTAGCAGCACCTGATCATCACTGCTGACCTCACTCCTTCATAAGCTATCTTCCAGCATCCCATTCTGTTACCACTATTCCTGTCCTTCTAGATTATTCCTTTATTCCTCTGAACAGGCAAAGGTGTTATCATGCCTATAAAACGTCCCTGGGCCATTTCTCTGCTCACAGCCAGTGCCGCATCTACTTCCTCTCCTTCTGCCCTTTCAGGCATTTCCCCCCACCCCCATGCCATGGAAAGAGCCCTTAGCAAGGCCTCCAGGGGACCTCCGTGTCACCAAAGCCAGTGGTCAGAGATGCTAACCAGGGTCCATCACTCCCTCCTTCTGAAGCACATCTTCACTTAGATTTCCCAGCAGCCCTCTCTTTCTTCTCTCCTTCCACGTTGTGCTTGCCGCTTCTCCATTTTTGTCACCCGAACCACTTTGGAGTCATCTCTGGCTTCTGTCTTTCTCTTCTGTTCCACATCCAACTTACCAGAAAAATCTTGGGGCTCCTCCTCTGAAATATATCTTTGATCTTATCTCTCTCACCTCTTCTTCCACTCTCAGCTTGGCTGAAACCACTGTCATTTCTCACCTGGAGACAGCAGGAAACCTACCGACAGGCTTCCCGGCCCCATCCTGCAGGCCTCATGGTTTGTCCAGAGCCCAAGTCCAGTCAGGCCACCCACTGCTCCAAATTCTCTCGCTCTATATCAATCAGAAAGTCCCACTATGGCTCATAAGACCTACATGAAGAGCCCACACAACCAGCCCCACACCCCACAAAACCAAATCCTTTTGCTCTAATGGCACAGACAACCTGGAGCTGGTAGAAAACTCCAAGCACACTCCCACCTCTGGGCTCTGGGTTCTTTGTACTTGCTGTTCCTTCTATGGGACACTTTTCCCAGATATCCATGAGAATTACTCCCTGCCTCCTCTGGGTCGTTGATCTAATGGCACTTTATCAGATAGTTCTTCCCTGACTGCCTTTCTTTAATAGCCCTCCCTGCCCCATCACTTTTGTTCTGCGTTATCATTTTCTTCAATAAAGAAATGGTTTTGTGGATCTATACAGAGAGGGAGGAGAAGTTGTGGACCAAATAAAGAGAAGAGAGAAGAGGCTAGAAGCATATACACTGAAGTGTTCAGAGTGGTTAGTGCTCAGAGGTAGAATGCTGGGTGGTTTTTATTGTCCTTAGTCCTCACTGTTTTGTCCAAGTTTTCTGGAACAAATATATATTACTTTTTGATCACTAACACTAATTTTAAAATTCCAGATTATTGGCAGGGGTGCTTGGATGGCTCAGTCGGTTAAGCCTCTGACTCTTAGTTTCACCCAGATCATGATCTCATGGTTCGTGGGTTGGAATCACATGTTTGTGAGCCGCATGAGGCTCTGCACTGACTTGCTTGGGATTCCCTCTCTGCCTCTCTCTGCCCCTCCTGCACTCATGTACTCTCTCTTTCTTTCAAAATAAATAAACTTAAAAAAAATTCCGGGATACTGGGGGAGAGAATCTGACTGGCCCGCCCCTGGCCTGAGCACCTGAAGTGTGGCCCCATGGTACACAGGGTGACCCGCTAAAATCTCTACAAGTGTAAGTGGTCCAAAAAGGAGTGGCGGCGCTAACACCAACCTCACCTATGACATGACGGTGGGCAAGGAGAGGAAAGGCCACATATGCACTGTCTAAGATTTGGATCTGGCACATACTAGAATTATCATTTCCAACAAAACCTGTCATTTGCTTTGGTTAGAGACCGTGAGAGGCATCCAGCGTTAGAAAGAAAGGGCCCTTTGAGGTCATCCAGACCAACTCCTTCAAGTACAGCTGAAGAAACTGGGGCAGAAATAGATTGCCCCACCCCCGGTCACAGCTGGGTCTCTGCTCTGTGTCCGGTGCTCTGCACCACACCTTCCTACCTCTCCACCTGGTGCCACGTGGACCTTAGCACGGAGAGCCTGTGCCGGCCCCGAGCTGCCAGTTCGATGTGCTTCTCCAGGAGCCCACCTCTGTGCTGACCTAACCCCTCAGCGCGCTGAGTCGCTGCAAGGCTGGTGGGAGTTCTGGGAGGCTCTCAGAGATGCGGCTTGAACAGCCAGCCCTGCCTGTACATCCTCTCTGGCCCTTCTCCAGTTATTGCAGTGTCCATCCTCCTGTTGGCTAAAGAATGAATTTTTTTTTCCTCTGACGTGGAAGTATTTCTGTGCCGAAGGCACCCTTCCTGAAAAATGTGACTTTCCCGGACCTCCCCAGCCATACGGGCACAAATACAGCTCCTGGAGCCCACTCTCGGAAGGAGAGTGGGATGGGTTAAATTGTATCCTGTGAAATAATAGAAAATATATATCTCACCTGTGCCCTCGGTTTCTGGCACAAAGCTCCTAGAACACATGTCACTTTCTAAGGGGTAAGAGTACTACAAGCACCTTTTGTTCAAATATTTGGTCTTTTTTTTTTTCTAATGCTTTATTTATTTCTGAGAGAGAGAGAGACAGTGTGAGCAGGGGAGGGTCCGAGAGAGAGGGAGACACAGAATCTGAAGCAGGCTCCAGGCTCTGAGCTAGCTGTCAGCACAGAGCCTGACACGGGGTTCAAACCCATGAACCGTAAGATCATGACCTGAGCCGAAGTCAGACGCTCAACCGACTGAGCCACCGAAGTGCCCAAAATATGTGGTCTTTGACCCTGGTTCCTGACACAGAGCTTTTCTAAACCTCTTGGGATTTCCTGGGTGACACGAACACATTTTGTTCTCATGAGGCCGTGCCTGGTGGGATCCTGGATGGGGGTGGATCATCAGAAAGATGAAGCCATCATTAGAAGCTGGGAACTTTGAGCCCCAGCCCCCTTCTTCCTGGAAGGGGAGAGGAACTGGAGGTTTTGTTAATGACTAATCACGTCTACCTACAAGGCAAAGACACCAGTAAAAATCCCAAAAGTAGGGGATTCAGAGAGCCTCTAGGTTGGCAAACACATCCATATGTTTGGAAAGTGGTGCACCCCCAACTCTGTGAAGACAAACTCTTGCTCCCTGGACCCTTCCTGACCTTGCCCTATCTACGTCTTCATTTCGGTCTTCATTTCGCTATTCATCTTTATCCTTTATTATATAATAAGCCAGTAACCACCAAGACCCCCCCCCCCCCAAACAAAGTATCTCTGTGGCTGCAAAAAGGCACAGGCTTGCTTGGTTTACAGATGACAAAAAAATAAATTTGGAAGCCAGCATGGCCCTCAGGCCTCTGCTCCTTCAGCCCCAGCTCAGACTTTCTTCTTTAAGGCCCCACAATCCAGAGAAGGATCTCGTCCACAGCAAGCAGCTCCTGCTACACAGCGTTGTCAATAACCGGGAAAGGAGGGCCATCTGTTTGCCAGGAGGCCTCCACAATGGTCATTCAGGCTGCTTGCGGGGCCCTAGACATACGGGATCACGTAGGGACATAAACTGTAGTTCTTTTTATTATTTTTAAAAAATTTTAATGTTTGTTTTTGAGAGAGACAGAGCATGAGCAGGGGAGGGGCAGAAAGTGAGGGAGACACAGAATCTGAAGAAGGCTGCAGGCTCTGAGCTGTCAGCACAGAGCCCGATGCAGGGCTTGAACCCACGAACCATGAGATCATGACCTGAGCCTAAGTGGTATACTTAACTGACTGAGCCACCCAAGCGTCCTTAAACTTTCTTTCTTATACAAGTTGGTGTTGCCAAAAGTTCAAACACTACTGTTTTAAAGAACTTGAAACACTCTTTTGTGGGAACACAGCCCATGTGAAGGAGTATTTCAACAGAAGAGCTCTTCTTTTTGAAATCTGAGCAATTCTAGTGGCATCTCATGGATGAAAACACCCTTAAAGGAGTATTTGGATCAAAAGCACCATGACTTTAACTCTAGGCCACCAACTTCTAACAGCAGTAGTTTCTTTTATAGCAAGACACAAAATTCTTCTTCCTGTTTTATGAAGAAATTGATTCTCCTTTAGCTCTGCTATTGTTTCCAGTTATAGTTATGAAGACTAGTGGGCACGGCTTTCCTACAGAGAAACTGGTCTTATTGCCCAGCAGTTCTCTGAAGGGGAACTGGTGCTCTCTCTCTCTCAAAAATAAACCAAAAAAAAAAAAAAAAACCAAACAGTTATTTTTAAGTTTTTTTTTTGAAAGAGACAGAGAAAACAAGTGGGGATGAGGCAGAGAGAGAGAAAGGGAATCCCAAGCAGGCTCTGTACTGTCAGTGCAGGAGCCCAACATGGGGCTCAAACTCATAAACAGTGAGATCGTGACCTGAGCCAAAACGAAGAGTTGGACACTTACCCAACTGAGCCATCCAGGCGCCCTCCAAAAAACCTGTGTCTTAACAGATGCTTAAGATGACTTACACGTTCATTGTAGAAAACTTAAAAAGTATTTTTAAGAGATTAAAAAAAAAAAACCCAGTAAATCTAGGAGGAACCAATTTAATATATTATTTTCATTTTTTAAAATAGGTCAAGTCATCCTATTTAAACAGTTTCTAGCTTGCTTTTTTCTCCTAAATTTCAGACATCACCCCAATTTACTTGGGCTTTTGGCTACTTCATGCTCTGTCATAAGGTAGTGAACCCTGGATTTCCTAAATAGTTTTGTTGAGCCCAGGGTGTTGTCAGTATTTCACTATCATAAATGATCTGTGATGAGTAGTTCTGCTTTTCATGTTGCTTTGTAAGTAGCACAGCAGCGTGGATTGTCTGGAGGGCGTGGGGACGTGCCTATTTAATTCCGAGTCCATGACAGCAGCAGGACAGAAAAGCCTCATACTTCATGCAGCAAAGGGGCACCAGGGACACCATTTAGAACAAGTGACTCCCAGGAAAAGTCCTGGAAGGCCTGGGAATGCGGATTTAAAACCAAACCATATCTATGCATGTATACACATATATGTAAGTAGTGCCAAAAAAAAAAAAATCTAGCAATATAAACGCCAAGCATGGAGTAGTGGTGATTTCAGGATAGAAAATGAGATGCAAAGGAAGGCAGGCAAAGAGGCACGTGAGGTTGTTTTGGGTTTTTATTGCCTTTTTTTCCTACATTCTTTGAATGCTGAATGAGAATATATTTATGTACAACTTGTGTAATATTTAAGCAAAGTGTATTTTAGAGAATGAGTTGGGATGGAGCCTGATTTATTCAGCATATGCTTACCTCTTACTCTTTTTTTTTTCCAACCAACCCCAGCACGACGCTTGGCACATTTGGGGTCCTGGCCAGATGAGCGAGTCTGGAGGTGGTGACTTGTTTGGAGCTAAGAAGCTATCACGGGCATTTAGATGCCAGACCTTATTAATCTGTTCTCCTTCCTGCAGATTGGAAGAGATGCCTGGGCATCTGTCTGTGACATAGAAGCAGTGGGTGGAAACACACAGTCTAGGGCCAGGAGCCTGGAGGTTTCAAGTTCACGGGCTCATGTTACCCTTGGTTCCTCTGCTGTTGCTTTAAGTGCTGGTTTAGTCTTCGTTTCTCCATGTCGTGCACGGGCAGTCCCCGGGCCAACAGATGGTAAGATTGTTCCTGTTTCTTTCAGGCCGGACGCCTGGTCCCTGGCTCCATGCCGAGGCAGCAGGGCACAGCTCAGATGACATCAAAGGCAGAAATTCTCAGGTAACACGTCCCTCGGGTGTCCGAATGTAAAAGCAGGAATTCCTCAGGGAGCCCCCAGAAATGCCGAGGCTGTGCTTTCTCCTTAAAGCTTTACATTTTTTGCACAGACTCTTTTTTCCTCAGGGAAAGCCATTTGGTGTACCTTTGTTTGCAGCTAGAGTGAAACACAGTTTCAAACTCTGAAGAGTGAAAGGGGGAGTCCCCATCACATCCAGGAGCAAGGTTGGCAACCCAGAACCCCCTACGAATCCTTCTGCAAGAATGTCCCCCATCATCCCCCCCTTCTCCCAATTCATTCTTCCCTGGTTACAATGGCTTAAGAAGCCTGGAAACAAAACCCTGTAACGTGCATCCAATGGAATTCAGGATTCTGTATTGTCTACAGAATGCAGGGTATCTTAGCGCACCCATGGGGGGTTTTCTCCCATCGATAAAATTGCTTCTTCTGGCCAAATTTAGTCACAAATTAAGTCCTGGTGGCTAGCGGAGAGCTGGGGAGAGAACCAGACAGGTTCTTGTGGGATAAGACAGCTTTTGACAAAATGCCCTCCTTCTTACACAAGGCAGCTTGGGCAGACCATCTCATGCTCCCAGGCGGAAGTGACGTTTCTCACTGCCCGCAACAAGGTCTCATCTTTAGAGGCCCTTTATCACTTCGCAAACATGCATTGAGTCCTGCCCTGGCCTCCTGTTTCAGAGTTCTATGTGGCAAAGAAGGTGGCCTCCTGTCAAACTGGGCCCTTCTGCAGCTACATGGGACAGCATGCGAAGAGACGTGAGAGGCGGAACAAGGTCCTGGACACCAGGATCATTTCCTTGCAGGGAGACAAGCACCTCCTTTCCTAACCATGGCTCATCTATGAGTTGTGATAACCACTTGGATTATCACAGGCTCAAAACTGGGTGTACGGCTGCAGTTAACGGAGAAGCATATATGCACAGGACAAAAGAGGAGGGGGGACCATACACAGAAGTCACAGGCAGGCGCTCTGGGAGATGGGAGTGGATTCCTGATTTTCTTCCTAGCGCGTTTCTGCAATTGCTGAATTTTCTACAGTGAATACATTACTCTTGTGGTCAGAAAAATACAGTAATCATCAAAATAATAGCCCCCACATAACCCAGTTCTTTACATTTTTTCAGATAACTTGCGCATGGGATCTCCTTTGATCCTTTTAGGTACCTTGTGATGTAAGCTAGAGAAATACCTTTAATGATATTGTTTTCAGACAAGAAAACTGAGCCCCAAGGGGCTAAGGAACTTGGCCCGAGGTCACATGCCCAGACTTCTGAGTCCTTGTTTGTGCTCCTCCCGCTATACCTCTCTGCTTTACCTGGTGTATTCAAATCGCCAGGATAGGAATCCTCCTTACCTTCAGACAAGGCCAGACTGATTAAACATTGTGCGGTGTCTGGCCTCTGGCTCCGTGGCAGGCACACACTTAACTCACCAGAGCCCATGAAAGTCTAGGCAAGGATGGATGGTAAAGTCTCTCTGGAGCATCCCATAGTCAAGAAGATCTTTACATCTAGCTGGATACCATCGTAATTTGTTTTTACTTCAGTGAGACAAAAAGCAATCACCTGGAGAGATCACAGGGTTATAAACAAAGCAAACTGCCCCACGGGGTACTTTTCTTTTAACTAGAAGGCCCCAGTGATCTGTGCATGAGCAGGGGCGTCCTGGGCTGGAAATCTGAAGGCCTTGGGGCCAGGAAGTTCTTTGCTTTTCTTGAGTTTCTGTCAAGGACTGGTGTTTGGTCTCAAAAATGTTTATTAGTTGGCATTGAGTCTTCATCTTCCACCAACTGTATGTCCCATTTCATCCCTTTTCTACCCACAATCAGCTCCTTGCATAGGACGGGGCCATCAGGCCCTGGCAGCCTTACGTGAGTGGGGAAAGGCCTTGGTGCCCAGCCCCAGGGTGGGTCGTTGGTGTGTGAAGCGTCTGTTCAGTCCACCTGGTAATGTCACCATCTTTCCACAGTTATCCCTAAAGACACTCCGGTGAGAAGGCAGATGAAGCCAAGGTCCTGTGAGCCGGCGGGGGCTCCACCCTGCCAGATGGGCATCCCCAGGAGAACGTGTCTGTCCTCACCACGCTCGAGCTGTAATTCAGTTCACATACAAACTCAGAGTGGAGCATTTATTTATTGTAAATATGTAGTTTGCACAGGCTTTAAGTCCGTACGGTAGTTGACTTTTGAGTAATTCAAACACACACCCACATTATGTTTCTCTGATTTTTTAAAGATGCATCTTGTCACTCATCTGTCAGTACAGATAGAGCCCTGTCCCCACCCCATGGTGTGTCCATTCCATGACTGTAAATATGCGTGCAGGCTGGCCCTTCCTAGATTCTGAACCATTTCTAGAAGATTCCTTAGTTTGCAAGTAGTCCCAAAGTCATAGCATCCATGATAGCTTCTTATTGGCAAGATTCTATATTCTCATCACACAAACTGCAAAATCGAACCAAATAATGCCTTATAAATGATGCAGCTCAGAGAGAGTAGTGTATCCCCACACCCAACAATGCCACACAGCCTCCCGTGAGCGAGATGCCGTGTCTCGCTTCCGTTTTGCAGTACAGGGGTTTTCTTTTTTTTTTTTCTTTTTTTTTATGCTGCCTAATGTAAATAGAACGCAAAGTAAAGGCAAGAGTGGGTGTGGGCCCTCCAATGCCAACCACAGGGCCCTTTTGTAACTGAATGACCCTACAAGTAGCCAATGCTCTTACCGTTTACAGTGCACCCCCCCCCCCGCGCCCACGTTCTCATTCCTCCTGTCCCGCTAAGTCTCTAGCCCCAATCCTGGCAGCCAGGGTAAGGCGAAATTTATGAGATTTGGGTATTTTTTCTGCAAGTTAGAAACATACATAATTCATTATTATTATTATAGTCAATTATAAATTCTATCTCAGAGTTGTTGGTTTTTTTCCTTCCCGGGATCAGGGTTTCCACAGAAAATATGACATGAGAAAGACTGAAGCATATTAGCAAATATCTGCCTCACATACCTGGTGCCTCACCCCCACCCTTAGGAACCTTGGACGCACCTGCCAGGCAAACCCAGCTCCCTTCTGAGCTCAAGAAGACCTGACTGGTCTGAGAGCTCCCCCTTCCGTGTGGCAGGCACTCCCCGTGGGGGCGAAGTGTGGAATTACAGCGGCCCCTGAATATGGACCTGGTCTGGACGGGCTCTGGCTGCTATTCTCACACCCTCTTTCCTGAGCTGGCCAGAGAATGGAGGCGTGTTTTCACTTGCACCTGACTCCAATTGCTCCCTGTCCTGGGAGAGGAAGCTGTACCAGAGGAAGGAGAGAAAATAAAAGGAAACAGACTGACCCTGGGGTCTGTGCTCAGAATAGGTAGAGATGAAAGGAAATCAAGAGGGAGAGGTGGGAAGAGCAGTGGAAAAACAGGTGTCCTTTAGAACAACCCACTCATGTGCTCAGACCTGAAGGACACCGTGTCCAGATCAAGCCATCCAAAAGAGGTAGCCAGTCAGGAGGGTTTTGGCAGACGTGACTGCGTACACTCAGCTGTTGTCTAAAAACTAACATGGCATCCTACATTATTGTTGTGCTTTCTCATTCCAGACAGGGGAAACTCAGCAAGGTCAAGTGCCCTTCTCTGGGGAATCAATCATGCCAAATTGTAACTGCTAAATCAATGGAAAAGAAGCTTTTGCAGGTCATCAGCTCTGGGCACAGCTGATTAGTTTTATTGGCTCTGGAAGGTTTCCAAAAGGTCAGAATTACTTTATTATAAACGGTATCCACTCCTTCTCCCTCCCAGTTGTATAAAATAATTACAAGGCTTTTCATGATCATGATTAAGAAGGCCCAAGACAAAGGCAATTCCACCTTCAGAGGAGACTGGCTGCCCTGATGAGGTGTTTATACATTCACGTTCCACGCCACTGGGAGAGAAATTAAAAATAAAACCATCAAGGACGGAGGGAAGGGATGAGCAGAAACCAAATATCGCAATTAGGGAGAACTCTCAGGAATCTGGCATCACATCTCTCCTCGAGACCTATCACTGAACTTCACACCCTTTGAACTCGTGAGCCACCTGCCTGTGGCAGGACAGAGGTGTAGCCCCTTGACCGTACTCTTTGGCAGAGGCGACGGATCACAGCACCCTCACCGCTCTCAAGTGTTTCTCGGACGCTGTCGCCTGTGGCTCCCCTGTGTTTCACATGTATTTTGTATTTATTGATGTGCCCTCCACAGACTTCTTTCTTTGTACCTAATAAACTTTAGTAAGTGGAAATGCTTCTGCTCGTGTCCTTGTTGAAACCCATGAAGGGGTGCCAGTACCCATCTAAGCCAACTGTTTTTAAGGGTTAGAAGAGCTTCTAAGAATGACAGGGCACGGGGGATACTCACACAGGAACCAACATCTGCTGCAGCGTGCTCTGTCTGAAATGGGGCCTTTCTGTTCTGAGCTGACGTTTCTCACTAACCTACGACGTGGTGTTTTCCTAGCTTTGGTGGCTAAATGGAACGGATGGGTATTTGGGGAAAGCAACGAAGGGAAAATCTTTCTCAAATATATTTTCTTTTCATTTAAAAAAAATGTTTGGGGTGCCCAGGTGGCTCAGTCGATTAAGGGTCCAACTTTGGCTCAGGTCATGATCTTGCAGTTCACGGGTTTGAGCCCCGTGTCAGGCTCTGTGCTGACAGCTCAGAGACTGGAGCCTGCTTCAGATTCTGTTTTGCCCTCTCTCTCTGCCCCTCCCCCACTTGTGCTCTGTCTCTCTGTCTATCAAAAATAAATAAATGTTAAAAAAAATTTTAGGGGCGCCTGGGTGGCTCAGTCTGTTAATCGGCTGACTTCGGCTCAGGTCATGATCTCACATTTGTGAGTTCGAGCCCTGTGTCAGGCTCTGTGCTGACAGCTCAGAGCCTGGAGCCTGCTTCTGGATTCTGTGTCTCCTTGTCTCTCTGACACCTCCCCGCCCCCACTCACACTCTGTGTGTGTCTCTCTCAAAAATAAATACACATTAAAAATTTTTTTTAATTTTTTTAATGCTTATTCATTTTGAAGGAGAGAGAGTGAGCATGAGCAGGAGAGGAGCAGAGAGAGAGGGAGAGAGAGAATAACAGGCTCTGCACTGACAGCACAGGGCCCAACACAGGGCACGATCTCATGAACCGTGAGATCATGACCTGAGCCAAACTCAAGAGTCAGATGTTTAACTGACTGAGCCCGAGGTGCTCCTCAAATACATTTTCTTAAAAAAAAATACATAACCCTGTACTGTTTTATTAATAAAAAATGAGCAGAGACCATTGCTTATAGAATTCCTCTCATTTGTGTTAAGATGAAACCACTTTCGATCTTAAGTGCACTGAGCACCTGCCCCCAACTTTACAAACCCCTGGCAGAATCGATACGAGGCAGTATCGTCTTGATCTCCACTATAGTATTTTCAGGTGGTCACGTCGGTAAGTAGCACAGAGGAGATGCGGTTCACCTGCTAGGTAAGCTGTCTTAGGGGCAAACATAGATCTGAATCTCTATTTTGCCTCTTACAAGTTTGAGGATGTAAATTATGTGACCCATCTGTGCCTCAGTTTCCTCATATGTAAAATGGGGACACAAATTTGTACCTATGCATACAGTGGTGAAGTGAAGTTAGACCTAGACAAGCCCTTAACCCTTGGGTCCCAACGGACCCAGGTATCGGCACAGGCCACACTCTAGGGTATAAGCAGTGTGTTCATGCTGAGTCACAAACAGCCATCACTGGCTGCATACACCCCAGCCCTTCTGCTTAGATAGTAGCAGAGCTGCTCAGACTACACTCCACTGGCTCTGCTGTTGGATAAAAAGGAGATGGCACTAATTAAAATTCATAGAGGCTCCCAGCATCAATCCCATCTAGAAGCGAATTTCTAAGTTAGCTGCTAAACACACTTTGCATCTGAATTAGTTAAGGACCTGACTTATTTTATCTGCCCTCTTATTAGTAGAGGTAGAGGTAAGCTCTTCAATGACCGGAAGGGCTAATCTGAGTAGAGAAGAAAAGCAATGGCCCAAGAGAACTGACAAAGGAGATGATGAACTTCAAAGCCATGGACTACAGAGGGGAAGAAGCTGTCACTTTAGGCATCTCTGATAGAGTTAAAGGTGGGAAAGGTGGTACTAGAAGGGTGAGGGAAGTGGCTTCATGGGAAGGGCTGTGGACTCCAGAAGCAAGGTCTGAATTCTTACCCCGTGCCCCAGAATTTTGGGCATCCTTCATGAACCTGTTCTGTTATAGGTTCAATGATGTCTTTCAAAAATTCCTATGTGGAAGTCCTCACCCCATATCTCTGCTATTGTTTGGGAAGAAGGTTGCAGATGTAGTTAGTGCCGATGAGGTCATACGGAAGTAGGGCGGGCCCTAATCCAATGTGGCTGGTGTCCCTGTAATAAGGGGAATGTGGACCCGGACACATACACAGGGAGAAAGCTATGGGAAGATAAAGATGGAGACGAGGTGATGCTGCAGGCCATGAAATGCCAAATTACCACCAGCAGACCACCAGAAGCTAGGGCGGAGGCATAGGACGGATTCTCCTTCACTGCCTCTGAGGGAGCCGCCCTCACTGACACCTTGGTTTTGGACATCTAATGTTTAGAACAGTGGGACAATAAATTTCTGTTGTTTAAGCCAACCAATTTGTGGTATTTTATTACAGCAGCCTTAGCCAACTTATACATGCTCTGTCACCTGGGAGTTTTGCAGCAGAAGGTTATGTTTACGAAAAAAAAAAAAAGGGTCAGAAATAAAGTTTAAAGAGCCAGCAGTTCCTTGTCATATCAATGAGGCAGTCATCTACTCTGACCTTGACACAGGTCACCTTGTGACAGTGACTAAGTCCTATTTTCATAAACAGGATATTCAGCTGCTCTTTTTTTTTTTTTTAATATTTTATTTATTTCTAGGAGAGAGAGAGAGAGACAGCGTGAGCAGGGGAGGGTCAGAGAGAGAGGGAGTCACAGACTGAAACAGGCTTCAGGCTCTGAGCTGGCAGTCAGCACAGAGCCCGACGCGGGGCTCGAACCCACAAACCGCGAGATCATGACCTAAGTGAAAGTCGGACGCTTAACCGACTAAGCCACCCAGGCGCCCCTCAGCTGCTCTTTGCCAGTCATGGTGGAGACCAAATCATGGCAGCAGTCTGGCATATCTAGGTCACAAGAGTGGAGAGAGCTGACCTTTCTCTTACGTAGCATCTTTTCCTCTTTTGGAGCTGCTATATGGCTTTAACCTAAAGATACCTGGCATAGAAGGCAGGAGCCATTCTAATGATCTAGACTTCTGTTTCTAGTGTGGTTTTTATTTGTTTAATTGTGCTAAAATATATGTAAGAGAAATTTACCATCATAACCATGTTTAAGTGTACAGTTTAGGGACACCTGGGTAGCTCAGGCAGTTAAGTGTCTGGCTCTTGACCTCAGCTCAGGTCCTGAGCTCATGGTTTGTGAGACAGAGCACTGACAGTGCACAGCCGGCTTGAGATTCTCTCTCTCCCTCTCTCTCTCTCTCTCTGACCCTTCCCTGCTTGCTCTCTGTCTCAAAATAAATACATAAACATTAAAAAAAAATTTTAAGTGTACATTTCAGTGGTGTTAAGTACATTCACATTATCATGCAACCTGTCTCCAGAACTCTTACCATCTTGCAAAACAAAAACTCTCAGGGCACCTGGGTGGCTCAGTTGGTTAAGCAACTGATTCTTGATTTTGGCTTGGGTCATGGTCTATCTCACACTTTGTGAGACTGAGCCCCGCGACAGGCTCTGCGCTGACAATGTGGAGCCTGCCTGGGATTCTCTCTCTCTCTCTCAAAATAAATAAACAAACTTAAAAAAAAACAAAAAAACTCTACCCCTCAGACAACAATCCTTGTTCCCCATCCCCCTGCCCCCGGCAACCACCATTCTCCTTTCTGTCTCTGTGAGTTTTACTACTCTTGGGACCGCATATAAGTGGAATTATACAATATTTGCCGTCTTGATACTGGCTTATCTCACTTAGAATAATCTCCGTGGATACTTGCGCTGCTTCCACACTGTATTGTGAGTGCTGCTGCTGCTATGAACATGGGTATAAAAATATCTCTGAGACCAGACTTGCAATTCTTTGGGGCATATATTGAGAAATAGAATTGCTTGGTTATATGCTATTTCTATTTTTTCAACATTTCTGAGGAACTGCCGTACTGTTTTCCACAGCAGTTACGCCATCTTATACTCCCACCAATACTGTACAGCGTTCTGACGTCTCTGCACCCTCCCCAACACTTATTTTCTGCTTTTTGGTGGTAGCCATCCTGAAGGGTATGAAGTGGTGTCTCATTGTGCTTTTGTGTTTATTTGCAAAGAGTGAAGTTATTCACAGAGCGGTACACCATGCTGGAAACCCTGAGCTAAGATTAGGCTTGATGAAGATGCCAGTCGGAAAAATATATCCCCCTTCATGTGTTTTCTCTGTTGTGACTGATGCCCGCATTTATTCAGGAAACACAAGGCCATTAATTTCAGTATTTTTTTTTTATTGTATGCTTGACGTATTTAGAGACAATTCCAAGGGCAAGCACTGGATGGGGAAGTTATCAGGTTCATCGATATTTGTACAAAAGGCTGTTAAGACTACACAGTCAGTCCCCACTGCAGGAAACGGAAAGATTTTCTTTGTTAGTATTCCCTGCCAATTGCATTTTCCAGCTCACACATGGAACTTCTCACGACATGATTGCAAACACATACATATTCATTCCCATGAGAAATCTGCATGTGACATTTCGGAATGTTGGAAGTCGCGCAGATAAAGCACGTTTGACACAAACCGTGGGAGCAGAGCTGGGGCTTGGGGGCGTGCAGAACGAAACGCCGCAGCCACAGCGAGGCAACAGCATGGTGCTGGGAGAGCAGGTGCATGTGACCTGTCACTCCACCCCCTCCGTACGGGGAACGGCCAGCAAGTGGGGGGGCTCCCCTCCCTCCTTCCTCCATGTGCTTCCTTCCTAAAGCTGCGAGCTCAGCCAAAGACCTCCCCGACAAATGACTGTTCTTCAGTCAAGGATGCAGTGAGGGGTGTCACAGCAGACACAACGGTCCCCCCTGGCTTCCGTGCTGAGGCCAGCCAGAGCTGTGAGACGCCTGTACCAGTGTGAGGTGACGTACGTTAGGGAGCGGAGTGGTTTGCCTGGCTGCTCGTTCTTTTTTATACCTAATAATCGGCCCAATTGTAAAGGAACTTCACTGCTAGTATCTAATAGGCATACACCTGCTCTGTTAGCTTGTAAGGAAGACTGTCTAATAGTAACACTGTGGCGCTAAAGGATCACCATAATCTCAAGTATCTGCTTATTCTACTGGAAGTTCCAAACCACCTCCAAGAACGAAGAGTACTACTTCTGCTTTGCTAATATACTTTTTCTGGAGCCCCTGCCCCCTTATGGGATGAGGGCTGTCTTCATCTATGGCAGTGCCATCTATTAGACAAGACTAAGTAGCTTACGTTTGGTTAAGGGGCATGGGATTGGGGGAGAAATTCCATCCTTTACAGCCATGTCCTCCTTCTGCACAAAGTATGCACGGCTCTCCCATTCAAGTCTTAATAGACACACAGAGAGTTATTTCAGGAAGCTATTTACACACTGGCCTTTAAACATTGCTTTCTTGGCTCATCTTGAATATTCATTTTCTCCATATTGCCTTTAGAAAAAGCAATCCCTGGTCAAGAACTTATCCAGGTAATGACAAGCATTTTCCAACAGCAGGGTCTGTTAGGAGAATATGGAAAGAAACCTCCCCCCGGCAACCTGCTCAAAATCCAAGATCAAATTTCAAGCAGTTGACATGAGTCGATAAAAGTCACTAGAAGTGAGTACAGCCTCATCAACAGATTCTCTACTCTCTTCTTGTCTTTCTCCACACCACCCAATGCACAGAGAATTCA
Organism: Hyaena hyaena; assembly: GCF_003009895.1. Lineage (NCBI taxonomy): Eukaryota > Metazoa > Chordata > Mammalia > Carnivora > Hyaenidae > Hyaena > Hyaena hyaena. The sequence continues at coordinate 4,279,781 of NW_024080672.1, forward strand.
TCCTCGCTATTACTGGGAGTTTGACTGTACACAGACCCCTCTCTGTGCCCGACGGAAGTGTCCCAGGCCCGACGAACTTCTGCCCAGCCTCGCCTTGGAGGGCTGCCACGGCCCCTGGTGGTAAGACTGGGGCATCACAATTGTGACGTACACCATTTAGCCCGGACAATTCTCATTTAGGGTTGGCCCTTCTTTGAGATCCTGGACAAAGGTCAGTGTGCCCTAAAAGAAGTAGCCATTGTATTTCCCACTTCACAGCGGTTAAGAAATGGCATAGACTGGTTGGCCCATAATAATGTTTGGCCCATAATAATGAAAGTGGACCCCTGTGTAATTTATTCTCACTAGACTTCTTTTGGTAAGCCCCAAATCACCTTGGGTACCTCAGACATCTCAGGTCTGATGAAATGTTTCTGTAAGAGGTGGACGTGAAACCACATGGTGGAATTTTAGGGCAGCTTAACACATAACCTTGTTTTAAATAACCACCCAGCAGGTGGACTTAGGCAGGGTGAGGTACCTATAATGTCACCCCCAAAGCTCCCCCTCCCCCAACTCAGCACCTGTATACAGATGCTTTGAGAATGGCCGTTCCATCTAACAGAAGACCCTGAGTTCATCCACAGTGAAAGCCCTGAATGACACAGAGCAACTACCAGCCACCACAAATGGCTGTGTTGGCTCTCTCAGCTCTCAAAATATCCTTCTCATCTCCCACCACTTGTCACTTTTCCTTTGCGATTTTACGTACAGAACTTACAAAACTGGACCCAAAAGCTCATGGTGCTTTTGTACCTACACGCTTAAAGGGGAGCTGGTAGAAAAACCAGATGTGTTCCGATAAAACTGGTGACCCTGCATGTCCACATCTGTGTGTGAGACCCACGTCCCCTCCAGCCCTCATTGCCTGTCGTGCACCGCTGTCAATGCAGTGTCACTAACCCAAGGTCGCTTCGAAGATTACTGACACTCACGGTATTTCCACTTGCAAATTGCTACCAGGATGAGACATGATTAGGCCCAAAGGGTACGGGTGAGGTTGGAATGATGGGTTGCTGCTCTTCCACTAGCCGCTTACCTGCATATACATCCATTCATCATCTCTGCCCTCTGTCCGTTTCCAGAGTGCTTGAGAGTTTCGATGGCTGGAGGTAAGCCCCACTGCACTTGCCCACCTCAGCTGCCTTCATTGTGAGGGCAGCTACCAGGACATGCGGGCATGAGGAATAAAGGGAGGGCCAGGAAGAGGGCCAGGGCATCGTACACAGCTTTGTGGGATATAATGAGCCGGGCAGGAGAGCTGGGGGGCTGGATCGCTACCCTGTAGTGATCTGCTCCTGCATCCACCTGCCACCTCATTGCCCTCTGTCTTCCCAATGCTGAGCCCATCTGGTCTTCCTCACACACTCTCCTGTTCTCCGGGGGTAAATCAAATGCTTCGTGTGAACACGACATTGGAAACAAATCAACTGAATGAAAGTCTCTGCTGAGATACCGTAGTCGCCACTCCGATTCCAGCTACTTTAATGAGAATCTGAACAGCCAAGCGCCTCTCCTTTTCTTTCCCTCATGAGCTGGAGAAACTCGCAGCTTTGTGGGGTAGAACTATGCCATAGGGCCATTTAATTAATCCTGGAGTAGATGGCCATAACTGGGGCCAAAATCGTTTCTACGCAAGGCCAAGGGGTGGGTAAGCTACTGTGCAGAGAGCCACGTGGTGACGTGGGGAAGCCACGAGCATGGCTGCCCCCAAATCTCTAACATGGGCAGTTCTAGCTACCTCCGCCAACCAGCCCTCCCACAAGCACACAGGAGCCGTCTGCGGGTCCACCGCACGCAAGCGCAGTGGGCAGAGGACAGGCTCCTTAAAATCACGAGAATCAGGATGAGCTGGGACTAGAGAGGGCCCCCTCTGTTCCTTCCCATTGGTTTTGTCCTTCAGCAGACATGTGTGCAGACATTCTGCACCACAGGCCTGCACTCATGGGAAGGGAGGCCGGGTGGCTTCTCCCTCAAGTACCCACACAGGAGCCCTGGGCCTTTTTAACCTGAAAGAAACCATTCCTGAAAGAAAGAATAAGACTTCGATAGAGTTTGCTTTTCTCACACACTCAGTACTGTGGAGCCTCCTGCGGAGGCCTGATGAACCCTCGTCCTCTGTGAGAAGGCTGATGTGTCCGCTGTCACTGAAATACAACGATAGCAGCTGAAAATCCACAATGAGTCACACAATCGAACGACAGGCAAATGGATACACGTGACATCGCAAAAGAAGGGGGGCTACGTTGTCGAAGAAGGGGACATTGTTGGGATTCAAGGCAGAACTCAAGAGTGTGGCTTAAATGCATCTGAACTTTCTCGTTTTACTCAGACAGGAGAGTGGTTTGTTTTGCTGGTAATTTAGTAAGGTGGGAACGTTTAAATAAGAAGAAGAGAGGGAATGCTTACTTCACTTAAAGAACTTAATCTCAGTGTCAACACAGTCATAGAAAAGGTCCCCCACCTCAATGGGGTCCAGAGGGTCAGAGCTGGTCAGAATCTCCTCCATGGCTTCCAGGCCTTGCCTCTCTAGTTCCAACATGGTCTTCCTCAGCTTGCGACCCTGCTCCTGAGGAAGGACAGCAACAGCGAGAGTCACTGCGATGGACAAGAAAGCCTCCCAGCAGCCTGCCCACTCCATTCCATCTGTTTCCCCAGGACTGCCACAGGGATCATTCTGGAATGCCAGGGTGGTTATGGTACTGCTCTGCTTGGCATCCTTAACTCCTCACTGCCTTCAGGATAAGATCCAAACTCCTGAGTGACATTCGGGAAAGGCCTTTTGTAACGTGAGTACGAGGCGCCTCCTGGCCTCACCTCCCGCCAGGCCCCCCAAAGTCTCCCTTTCTCTGAACTGATTGCATTCTTCCAACCCTCCTCTTCCTCAGCACTCGGTCAACGTGCACCCATCCTCAGGCCTCTGAACTTCTCCTCTGGGCTCCCTGTCAATGCCTTTACTTCTGCATGGCTGTGCTCTTCCTGTCCTGTAAGGGTCTGTCTCCTTGCCTGTTCCCCCCATTAGACCACAATCTCCTGGGAGTGAGAACTGGGCTCATCTCCACGCTCAATGCCTGGGACACAGTAGGCACTCCCAGTGAATGCTTGTTGAATGAATAAATGGATCAATGAATAACCACGTGCCATGTCTGACCACAACGTACTTCTTTCTGAGCGGGTGAGATTTCTTCTTCCACTCACTCTGAGGGGATGACAGTGAAAAGCTTTCATGTGCCCAGTTGGGCCCAGAATGGAGAAGCTGCTTCAGCAGCCATCCAGAGCCTCCTAACATTGCGCCGACTCAAAGCAATGGTCGTTTCTCAATGCCAAAGCCCACCCAGCCTCATCAGTCTCATCTCTTTGGCATTTTATACAGAATTGCTCAAGCACACGCCCCTTTCTCCCTCTGTCTTCTAGTTGCCAAATATCCAAGGAACCTTACACCAAGAGGCGTTGTCACTCCAGGCTTACTGTCATCCACCTAGAAGATAGGCCTGTCGGGAACGGCAGTAGGTGGCCCTGGACAAAAGTCAGTGCGGTATATGGCAGCACTCATGGTCCAGGGCAACAGTGGGCACGGAAGACGGATGTAAAAACACCACTGGACTCTGACATGTCAAAATGGACATTTCTTTGGCAAGAAGGGCAAAGTTATGAATAGTGAGACCGCCCTTCTCTGAGATTCTTTCTGAAATCCCTTGATTCACTGTTAACATTGCCTTTCTTTATATGCTTTTTATATAGTCCGCAATGCCAAGCATAATATAAAATAAGCTCACCCAGTCCACACAAATGCAGACACCAATTTATCTACAAGGTGTCCCTTTCTTCAGAACAAACTAGACTTGTTGCAAGTTGGCAAATACATGCTTGGGAAGCAGATGGGCATCTGAGTGCCACATTCCTTCCCCTTCCTTTCAGCAAAACAGAGTCTTGGGTTTAAAAAAATTTTTTTTACTTTTTTTTTTTTTGAGAGATAGAGTGTGACAGAACATGAGTGGGGAGGGGCAGAGAGAGAAGGAGACACAGAATCTGAAGCAAGCTCCAGGCTCTGAGCTGTCAGCACAGAGTCAGATGCAGAGCTCAAACCCACCAACTGTGAGATCATTACCTGGGCTGAAGTTGGACGCTTAACTGACTGAGCCACTCAGGCACCCCAAGAGTCTTGAATTTTAAACTCAATCCATCACGAATGGCTGCTGTAGGGTTATATTGGGTGAGTGTCTTCTTTGAATTGACCTCTTGTAACTTTATTTATAGAAGCTTTGTGGGAAGGGGCAGGTGAGCTGCACGTTGAAGAATAACTTTTTTTAAAAACTAGGAATTCAGGGCACCTGGGTGGCTCAGTCAGTTGAGCGTTTGACTCTTGATTTTGGCTCAAGTCATGATCATGTAGGATCAAGTCCTGTGTGGGGCTCCAAGCTGAGTGCGGAGCCTGTTTGAGATTCTCTCTCTTTCTCCCTCTCCCCTGCTCGTGTACACACTGTTGCTCTAAAATAAAATTTTAATTTAATTTAATTTTTAAAAACTAGGGATTTGAGAATCTTTTTTAAAAGAACTCCTTACAATTATAGTAAAATATGCATAACATAACATTTGCCATTTTAGCCATTTTTAGGTGTACGAGGTCAGTGGCAGAAGGACATTTGCACTAGTGTGCAGCCTACCCACCATCTGTCTATAGAATTTTTTTGAAGAATTACTTTTTTTAAGAAAAGAACAACACGTGGATTGCCTGGGTGGCTGAGTCGGTTGGGCAGCCGACTTGGGCTCGGGTCATGATCTCACGGTTCGTGGGTTGGAGACCTGTGTGCTGACAGCTAGCTCAGAGCTTGGAACCTGTTTCGGATTCTGTTTCTCCCTCTCTCTCTGACCCTCCCCTGCTCCTGCTGTCTCTCTCTCTCAGAAATAAATAAAACGTTAAAAAAAAAAACAACCAAACCACGTGATTGCATCTTTAAATAAAGCATTGCCATCTCGTACATCGTTTTATCCCCAAAAGTATACAAAGAATTCTAGACAGCAGAAAAGCAGCTACCCTCTTTAGAATCGCACATTCCTCTAATTCCTAGGGAAACAGGGAATGAAAGAGGGATATTCCTCGCCCACTGAGTTCTAGGACAACATCAGAAGTGGAGGCTTCGATTCATTGGGTTTCAAGAGACTCACTTGAGTAAAGTGAATAGCAGATTTCTAGAAGGGTCTCAGGTACCTGGATGGCTGGAAGGGGGCGTGCTGGCGAGGAGGAAAACAAGGTCCCGCCTCCTTGTGCGCAGACCGCGCCCCTGCCACGAGCCCACCCCTAGGCTCACCTGGTCACTTTCGATGACAGCGCGCGCCCACTGGTGGGCCTTATAGAGCTCGTGCCGGCGGTCGGGCTTCTCCTGAAACCGAGGCTCCTTTTTGGCAGGGTCATCGTCCCCAAAACAGGGGGATTGTGCTTTGGGGACAAGTTTTACGTCATCCACAAAGATGAAAGGCTTGAATATGGACCTGGAGAGAAAGCAGAGGCGCTTCAGCCCAAGTGAGCCTGAGGCATGGGTACACCAGGGACGATCGTCTCCTTGGACAAATGCCTCCTGAGCCAGCTCCTGGTGGCTGGCGGCTGGTGGCTGCTGGCTGGTGGGTGGGCACCAAGGCAGACACAACTGCATACCTTAGTAAATATTTTAGTAAAACTAACTGTCATGTACCAGCTACAAATTCTTCTATTAACAGCCAGGGGACATCAAAACAGACTTGCTTTGTTCCTGAAAGGTTGGAGAGGCCCCTTTCAGTTGCGTCAAGCAAGGCAAACAGACACGCAGTGTTAGGAGGAAAGGGCGCAATGGGCCATCTATCTGTGCTGAAGGAGGTTTGCCTTTCTCTACCATGGCTTGCTGGAAGGTGATTCCTGGAAAGGAAGGGACTGAGACCCTGTGTCTTTTTTATTTTTAGGTTCTACCTGATTTGCAGATGGCATAAAATGTTCCAGAGTCCCCACAGAGGACACACCACAGAGAAACAGGAGTCCCGTTGTGTGAGAGAGGAGCTCTGGGCACAGAAACTCACTCAGCTCTTCTATCACAATGGTGTATCTTAGGGAAAATGGCTGTAGGGGTGGGGGATGGGGTGAACACGAGCGTGCATGTATCTGTGCATACCTGGGCACATGTCAACACACACACACACACACACACACACCCCAAAAGAGCCATGTATCTAAAGAACTGCATCCTGGGATCCCAAGCCAACGGGGCACGTGGAGAGCACACCTGACTGAACACTAAGGAGAGAGTCTTATTCTCCTCTCTCTGCACCCAGATAAAGCATCACAGCAGGGCTCCTGAGCCCCGAGGAGGGTCTGCTCTCAGCCACACCATGGGGCAGCACCTGCAATAACAGGAAAGACCCCCATGTGTACCGGTTGGGTGTGGGTTGTTTTCTCCCCTCCAAACTGGTGTGCCGGGGCCACTCCACGCTTCAAGTGCGTGAGCAGTGAGCGGGGATACTGGCTCCTTCAGCCCTGGGACGGCTGGGCTCGAGGCGGCCAGGGCAGCCCTGCCGGTGTGCCACACAAACATTCTCAGCTGCGCCGCAACCTGAAAAGGACTTGGAACCAATGACCCTGGCTACCCAAGTTGTGGCCTTGGACCTGAGGCTTCAGCCTCACCCTCAGGCCCCACCCCCATCCCTGAACCAGAATCTGCGTGTCCACAAGGTCCCCGGGGGTTGGCAAGATACCAAGTGTGAGGAGCAGGGCTGCGGACAACAGTACAGGCCCCCCTCACCCACCCACCCTCCCTGCTATCTGAAGATAGAATGTTCTATGAAGCCTCTCGTAAGCCAAAATGGTATAGAGCAAAGAAGTAACTACCACTTCGTAAAAGCAAAACTCCTCTTGGGATTTCTTTCGGTTTGTGAAAACAGGGACTGTACTAATGTACGTCTTTCGTAAAAGTGACGTGGTGGAGAGCGAACTTGCAGATAGTGGGGGAAAGCTGTTATGCGAAGTAACCTCTTAGGTTACTTCCCTGAGGATATCACGGGAAAGAGGACTCAGGAGAGGAAAGACCCTGCAGTCACTCTGTAAGACTGGGCTCAGGCTTAGTTAATTTGAATATTAAAAGCAGTGAGACCTTCCTACCCCAAGCTGCGAAAGTGGGATGGGACTGGTCAAGGACTGGTGCCAGGTCCCCGTTCATGGACCCTCCCCAGGAGGCGGGGGGCTGCCTTTCACAGAGGGAGAACAAAGTGCCACTTCCTACAGCCTGCTAAACATCCATGGGTCGTTGGCCCTTCTACTGAACGCTGAACAGATGACCGCTGAAGGTGAAAGGAATCGAGGGCAAAACTTACAAGTGTCTAAAGCAAGTCTGATTACACAATGTTGAGTTTTCCAATTCGTCATTCAGTTGATTCTGCAAAAGGGCTGCAGGGTAGGGCGGTCCCAGGAAAAGCTTAACGGAGGGGGAAGGGTGGGGGAGTGGGAGGAAAATGACGAGAAGAAAGGGTCCAGGCCTCTGGGGCCTTCTCATCTCTTACAACACAGCGGCCTCACAGCAGGCAAGCATCCCACCCTTCGGGGCCCAACAGCACCACAGGGCTCCTGAAAAGTCAGCGCCCAGCATGCCGTCGGGCAGCAGACGGTAATCTGCAGCGTCCTGGCCAGCACAGAGACCCTCTGCGGGAGACCGGCCCTGGGGCTCCAGCCGCACAGCCCGGGGCCTGTGCAGTCCCCATATTCTCGGCCGCCAGGTCTGTGCTGGCCAGAAAGGGTCAGAGCTGTGCCCTCTGCAGGCTTCCACTGGGCGATGGGGTGCCACAGGCCGGGTCACTGGCAGAGCTTTACTCTGCATCCCAGGACCATCCAGACATGGTGGCCCTGTGGGCAAGAACCACATCTCTGGGGGGCCAGGAGGGCACAGTCTGGTATCACTCGTCGGGCTAAGCATGGATCCCACATCTGCCTGACTCACTGTGGTGGGGACAGGGCGCCGGGCTGGGCCTCAGAATGAGGGTGTGTGGCTCCTCTCTACTCTGACCAATAGTGGGGACACTTGTGTTCCTTCTCTGTCTCCCACCGGGACTAAGTCCCCTCCCAGCTTCTGAACCTAAACATTTCTATTTGTATAGACACACTGGCCATGCAGTCCATGAACTTGTGACTCCGACTTCAAGAAGTTCATGCTGGGGCACCTGGGTGGCTCAGTCGGTCGAGCGTCTGACTTGACTCGGGTCATGATCTTATGGTTTGTGAGTTTGAGCTCTGTGCTGTCAGGGCAAAGCCTGCTTCGGATCTTATGTCCACCTCCTTTTCTGCCCCTCCCCTGCTCTCTCTCTCTCTCTCTCTCTCAAAAATAAAATAGACATTTAAAAAAAGAGGTTCATGCTAAGCACAGTCGTGGTCTTTTGCATCCAATATGTAGGATAATGTGTAGTAAAAATCATTCCATTTGATGGAACTTCAAACCCACTCCACATGTGCTGGAAGGTGGAGATTAGTTTAACCTCAATAAAGATATCCGGTGGCTCTTCTAAGGCAAGAAAGTAACATATGTTTACCAGTTATCCCATCTATCAGTTTTCTTTTTCAAAATAAATAATAAATATGATGGGGTTCCCATAATACTCTAATGTAGCCAAAGCTCTCCAAAGATTTCCCCCCTCCAAAGTCTGTAAGGAAGTCGGCATCCTCAACTGCTAAAAACATGAAATGTAGATATGTGAAGTGGTTAAAGGGAGAATTTTAGACATTGAATAAATAAATATAAACTACTGCTGATAGCAAATTGCAATAACACTAATACTTGTTTAAACCAGAATGTGGGAATTATAATTCAGGCTTCATTATTTGTGCCTGTGAAGCAGAATGTGGATAACTCATTGGTTTCCAAACCTTCTGATTTCTTGTCAAGCCTTATTAAAAAAAAAATCACACTAAAAATCCAAACAGGTGAGGAGAATCTCTGACATTTTTCCACACTTAAAGCTCAGATCAGGGGGTGTCTGGGTGGCTCACTCGGTATCCAACTTAGTTTCAGGTCAATGATCTTACGGTTCATGAGTTTGAGCCCTGCATCAGGCTCTGTCCTGATGGTCTGGAGCTTGCTTGAGATTTTCTCTCTCTCTCTCTCCCTCTATCTGCCCCTTCCCTACTTATTCGCTCTCTCTCTCTCTAAAAAAGAAACTTGTTTTTAAAAAGTCCAGATGGTAGTTTCTTAAATGCCACTTGATCAAATGTATACTAAGTCATGACCTGGAAATTAAATGACTTGACCAAGGTCACATATCCAGCCAGCGGCAAAGCTGAAACTGTCATCTGAGTCACGAGGCACACTCCTCCCAGGCCACCAGGACAGGGCAGGGCACACTTTGTCACACTTGTGGAGCCCTCCCAGAGTGTCCCAGGGATGGCTCTGACATGAGACACAACTGAGCGGCTCCAGAAAGCTGGTTCTAAGAAGCCACCTAACCTGAAATTCTCCCCCATCACTTGGCCCCGCCATGATGTGCTGTGACATGAATGCAAGATAACAGGCCCAAAAGGGGAAAGTCCTTCCAGCGGCAAAGGGCCACCCAACAGCTGGTTAATGAGGAGGTTAAAGCCTCCTGAGAGACCTACAGGGACAATCCATCCTCAGGAGGGGTGAAGGAAACCATATGACCATGACCATCAGGTCTCCCTGAGACAAACCTAAGGTCTAAGGCACAGTCTGATGACAGGCAGCACAGCATGGGCTTCCACACTGTCTCAGAAGTCTGCAGAATTTTAGCTTTGGGTGACACTTGGAGCCACAGCCCAGAGACCTGCTCCCATGGAGGCATCTGGCCTCCTCTGTCCTTTTTGTCATCCAGAATCTTGGGATGCATGCGCTAAGCCAGTGTAAAAAAAGGGTTCCCTGTCATTTGTTTTCTCATTTTGCTGGAAAGCAAAATTACCATGGGAACTGCTAACGTTTTACAGTGTATTGTAACTTTCAAAGTGCTTGCATTCAGTTCTCCTAGTATCCCTATTTTCTATTCACTCATCAGTAAATACATGTTGAATAATGACTGAGTACCAGATACCATTCTAGGTACTAGGGATACAGTGATGAACAAGGCAGGGAAAAAATTTCCATCCCATTTTACAGATGAGAAGACTGAGGCTCATGGCAGCTAAGTGCTTGGTCCAAAGGCATATTCCTAATAAGTGGCAGATGGAAAACTAAATTCAGATCTTCTCTTTTTAAAAAATTTTTAGTGTTTATTTATTTTTGAGAGAGAGAGCGTGAGCATGAGAGGGGTTAGAGAGAGAAAGAGGAGAAACATAATCGGAAGCAGGCTCTAGGCTCTGAGCTGTCAGCACAGAGCGTGACGCAGGGCTCGAACTCACAAACTGTGAGATGACCTGAGCTGAAGTCGGATGCTCAACTGACTGAGTCGCCCAGGTGCCCCTAAATTCAGATCTTCTAAAGCTGAGGTCAGTTTTCCCCCCACTACCTTTCACCATCATATTAACCTTCTGCTGGTTCTTTATATACATCGTGCAGGAAAATAAACCTTTCTGTGCTTTGGGATTTGGAATTTTATTATCAGTGGCCAGCCGGCACTTCTGACCTCAAACATGGCTCTGTTCTTACAGAAGGTACAGAAACTCCCCAAGCCACTAAGCCAGGCTTCGTGGGTGCCCTGGAGTCCCCCAGATCTGCTGAGGGGAGACTGGCTCAGAGGGGAGCAGCATTAAGGCTCCTACGATGTGAATCTGCTAAGCTTTCAACCAAACTCAAAAGAACCCAGAATAACCAGTTTTCTCTCAATTGTAGGTGTCCTTCTGAATGGGTCGCTCCAGCTTTACCGTCAGTCACTTCAATCACATGATCTCAGCCACATCTGGCTGAGGGCAGAACCTATAAGTGGAGCGCCTTTCTACTGAAAGAGAAAGAGAACTCGTACTTTTGGAGCATGGGCTGGATCCAGATGCTCCGGAAGGTTGTGAGGTCAAAACTGTAGGGTAGGAGAAGGGATGGATATGGTGCTATATGAATTCAGAATGAAATTGAAGGGGATGCTATTTCGCATGGGGCCCTCAGCTCTGTGATTGGCTGGCTGTTCCCTGAACAGCACCAGGGACTGTATTTACTTAAGCAGTCGCGTCTAAGGCGAGTTAAGTGTTACCTGCACCGACAGAGATGCCACATGTCATTACATTTGAATTAGCCAGATGAGACGGTCTCAGCTGACCCAACTTGGCATCTCAAGCTTAGCACGTTGGGAGAAGAGGAGGAAACACACACACACATACACCCCAGGTCGTCTGCATCTCCCCAGCGATCTGCCACTAGTTAAATTCGGTCCAACACCCCATTTTCCTAGAATTTCTTCCCAATTTTCTGTTTCCCGGGCTAAAGTCCATAGCCTAAAGCAATGAGAGAAATGGGATGGGAAACAGCCTTCTAATATTTAAAATGGAAACATTTAAAAATTTTCTCCCCTCTGGTTTATTCATCCTGTGCGTTGAGTATCTGCGGGCTTTCTCAGATCGGGGGGTCTCTTGGTGATGTGCTGGTTTGGCAACTATATCTGAAAAAAATAAGCCCTGATTCATGGTGTCTGCCGGTTTCTCTGGTGTGAACATGCCCACTGCGACTCATGTCACGTTACCAGTGTGACGTCACTAAACACAGGGTTGGGAAAAGATGCACCTAATCAGCTCTCCTAAGCTCCGGCCCACTGCAGGACTCCGAATTTCACAGTCTCAAAGAGCTAAGGTACCTCTCTACTCTTTCCCTCTCCAATTCTTCACATCAGTGAGGCTTTGCCAAGTGCCAACTTCCACCGAGGAAATGGCTTCCAAAGGTCAGAGCCAGAGCACTAAAGCCAGTCGCCGCCACTACATGGCTAACTGAGGCACCAGCTGACTCATCAGAATATTAATATTATGAAATCCGCCTTCTCAATACGATGAATTAAAGGTCTTTGGCATCTCCCTCTTTATCTCTCAAATTCTGACTCTTGTATCTCCCTCCAGCTCTCAGACTTGCACGGTACCTGGTACATCCTGGAAGGGACGGAGAAAGAGGAAAAGAGAACGCGAGAACAAGTTATTTCAAAAGAAGGATCTGTAATGAGTGCCCTGAGAAGAGAAGTGTGGAAGGAGACAGAACAGTCAGATGCTGTTCTTTGGTTCTGAGCATTAACTGGGAGGGATAAAGAACACAGTCCTGCTCTTGGATTATAATCTCTTGCAAGCCCCCTGCTTTGAAATGATTTCTTGAAAACATCTCTCTAACGTTTTTAGCGTCAGCAGAAGCCAGCTAAAATTTCCCTGATTTACTACCTAAAAACCCAAGAGGAGGTAATTACGCTTCCTGCTGACAAAATATAAAATGTTAAACATGCCCAATTACAGAGAAGCATTGGAATGTTGAATAGAAGAAAAGAATCTGTGACAGCTCTAACAGTCGCAGTAGGAAACGCAGCTCCCTTACCCCTGGAAGATAAAAATGAATGCCTTCCGGAAAGCCCTTCATCTTCTCTAAGATCTTTTCAATTAATTTAACCATGAATAATTTTCTTTTAAAATTACTTGAAAATGTTCCAGATTAAATATAAGAAGGATATTTCACAGCCCCTTTTCAGAACTGTACCAGGCTGTGTACTTCAGTCTAGGAAATGGCGTTCCTTTAGATTAGTGTCCTGACCTCACACAGCCCTGTCTTCTAAGCACAGCTGGGGGGTAGGGGACGGGTGCCTGAGACTTCAGGAGCAAAGGGGGGCAGTACAGGCCTTCCTCAGCTCAAAGGCCTGAAGGCCACTCCTTCAAAGGCTCCTGCTCACTAAAGAACATCGCAGAGCATTCTAAGCCCTTTAAGTAGGGCTGTAAGTGCCTACGTGGACCCCTGTGGTCCAGCACAGAGTGTTCTCAAGAGGCTGCTGAGCTGCCAGTGTTAGGGGCAAGCTAGGTGGGAGTCCATAAGGGAGGATGCAGACAACAGAAAGAGGAAGGACGAGCCCCAGAGCTGATGGACTGAAAAGAGCGCAGGAGTGGGGCGTTCACGAGACCAAGCATCCAGAGCTGAGAGATAAAGTGAAGAGGAAGCAGCTGGGGTCAAGAAGGAGCATGCCCTGGGAGGTTGGCTGGAGAGATGAGGCTCGCTGTGGGCGGCCAGCAGAGGTGCGAAGAGAGGGTAGCCAGTCTTGTTCACTGGAGGAGCGGGGGCGGAGGAGAGACGGAAACATATAATCTACAACAGGGTGCTGTTTCGTGGCTCTCTGTATGTGCGCCTGCTGGCTCTCTACCCAGAATGTCATTCCTGCTTTTCATACCCCACAAACTCTTCCTCTTCCGACAATGCCCGGTGCTCAAGAGATCCTTCCTCTGTGAAGCTTGCTCCCTCATCATCTCCTCCAAGGCACCTGTCACCTTGCATACATTTCCTCTCTAATACCCAATAAGCATGATAGTTGGAACACAGTAGGTGCTTAATACGTGCTTGTTGAATGAAGAAATGAGTGAATGAAAAGCTAATCAGGTCCTGCTAGAAGGATCTATAGATATTGGCAGTAGCTTAAAAAGTAAGGCCAACAGGTCAAGAGAGGTGCTCGGCTTTTCCCAAGTCATCTAAGAAAGCGTCCCTAGCTAGATGCCATCATTGTCTGCTATTCCTGAAACAGTAAGAGGAGAATAAACATGCTTGGCTGAAAAGGGAATGAAATTGAACAGCTTCCAGATTTCCTGGTAGCAGTCAAAGATGTGACACCAATATCATCGTTTTCAGCCAATGGAACCCCTAAAAAATACCACTGAAACTACTAGAATAAGATGTCTTCATTGTTTTCCAGGCTGAGGATCAGTCCTACCTGACACATTCATAAGCCCACCTTAAAAATTCAGATACAACAGGTTTGGGTCAAGGCACCTGTATTTTTCAAAAACTCCCCCAAGCGCTTCTGATAACGAACTGAATTAGAAAACACTAATAGTTGTGTCTAAGCCACTGCTGCTGTGACTTGTAGTATATGTGACCGAACATTACCAGAGAGTGGGGCTGCTGTCTGCCTGGCAGACCAGAGACAGTCTTAACAAAAGAAAAGTTAAACTTACTGTCTGTTTACTTGGATTATCTCACTTAATCTTCCCAAAAGCATACAAAGTGGGAGCTGACATTCTGTATGGCACAGATGCGGGAGCTTACAGAGGCTAAGTAACTGATCAGCCGGAATTCAAAACCTTGGCAGTTGATTCCAGAGGCTGTTTTTAAACACTGGGCAGTACAATACCTTTGCTGAACACGGGCAGAAAGCAACTCCCTGAAACACAGTCTTGAAGAAGTGGTCAGTGCACTCGAAGTTGCCTCAATCGGCATTACCTCCGAGCTGTTCTGTCCTCAACCTTATCAGAACTGATTGTTTTGATCAATCTTGGGCATTCCTGCATCTGTCTCACTGTGTGCTACATATGTTTGCCTCCTCATATGTATAGCACCATGCCCAGCCCACAATATCAACTCAATAAATATTTGTTGAATTTAAAACAATTTGATTCCACGGATGTCGTAATTAAATTTGATTCCGTGATGTGACTAGAGCCAAGAATTTCCCTTCATCAAAGCTCTTTGTGCTACGTTGGCCACGAACTTGACTCGGCTATAGAAAGAGAAGAACAGGGACACAGTGTGTGCCCACTGGTTGAGCTGTCGAGGAGCACACACATGTTCTGCCAGCATGACTGGGTCGCAGACAAACCTGGAAGGATCCGGGGTGCCAGTGAAGTAGTGAATGCACGGCGAGCTTCTGTTCTGAGGCAGAACAGACACGACGCTGGCCGTGGTAAGGAAGGACTCAGAGTCTATACAGACTCCACCGGCTTTGTCCCGTAAGATGTCAATCATGGTCTGCACAGTGATGCTTTCTGTAAGGGAAAAAGAGAGAGAAAGAAGCTATAACAGTAGCAGGTTGTTAACCAAAATCCATTCATTCCTTTTCCTTTTCAGCAACAGAACCCTGGATTGTAACTGCTACAGACTATACTTCCCAGCTTCCCCTGTGGCTAGGTGTGGTCACATGATAAATCCTGACCAGTGGGAGACAGAATGTTATGTACAAACTCTTCTCTCATCCATAAAAAGGATGGTTTGCCTTTCACTTTGTTTCCCCATCTTTCTTTTTAAAAACTTTTTTTTAATGTTTTATTTATTTCTGAGAGAGAGACAGCATGAGCAGGGGAGGGTCAGAGAGAGAGGGAGACACAGAATCTGAAATAGGCTCCAGGCACTGAGCTGTCAGCACAGAGCCCAACATGGGGCTCGAACCCATAGACTGGGAGATCATGACCTGAGCAGAAGTCGGACACTTAACAGACTGAGCCACCCAGGCGCCCCTGTTTCCCCCTCTTTCTGCTGCTAGGACATGCCCACAGGTGGCCACAGGTGCAAGTCAAATGTTGAGTATGGCTGTCCTCTGGTGCAGACTAACCCGCCAGCCCTGGACTGGCCACATACATCTAGACTATAACATGGGAGAAAAATAAGCTTCCATTTTCTTTCTTTCTTTCTTTCTTTCTTTCTTTCTTTCTTTCTTTCTTTCTTTCTTTCTTTCTTTCTTTTTCTTTCTTTCTTTCTTTCTTTCTTTACAAATAGTTTATTGTCAAATTAGTTTCCGCATAACACTCAGTAAGCTTCCATTTTCTTAAAATCATATTATTTTGTGGTCTCTTTGTTGTAGCACTTAGCAATTTCTCAACTAGTACAGTAGGCAATAGAGCGATATCCATAGGAAAGTATGTGCAATCTATTCACAATCCACTAAGCAAGCTCTCTCATACACACTTGTTGGTTACAGTCAATACTGTATTTGGGGAATAGGGCGCCTGGGTGGCTCAGTGGGCTAAAGCATCTGACTTTGGCTCAGGTCATGATCTCATGGTTGGTGGGTTCGAGCCCTGCGTTGGGCTCTGTGCTGACAGCTCAGAGCCTGGAGCCTGCTTCAGATTCTGTGTCTCCCTCTTTCTCTGTCCCTCCCCCACTTGTACTCTGTCTCTCTCTGTCTCAAAAATAAGTAAACTATAAAATATACATATATATTTGGAGAATGACCTCTCTGAAGTGGGAGAGAGCCACACAGAGAAATATTGAAAACATTCAGGGTCATTATGACTACCGACTCTGACTTCAGTTACATGTGTAAACAATTCCTTGACTATCAACGACCCCAGCTTTACATTTTCTCCTCTGATCATAATTCATTAAAACACTATTCTCTCGGTCTATGTTCACATCGATGGAATCAAAGCATCACAGAAAGACAAGGTGCCTTAAACTTCACTAACACAACTCTCATCCACTTTGTAAATTTCTATTTGTCATGTGTCATACCTAAAAGGATTCATAAGCCTTGATCTCTTCAACTACCCAGTGTCCAAAAGTCTCCACTGTCTTACAAATGAGTTTATTGATTTAAGTTGGGACCCAAAAGGTTGCTCATGTCTGAAATCTCTTTTAATCCCTGCGTCTCACTGTATCCCCTTGCATTTTATTTGTTGGTCATTTCTCCTGTAGAGTTTTCCACAGTCTGAACTTTGCACTTGCCATCCCAACTTTCTTGTAAAGAACCAGATAGTAACTATTTCAGGCTTACGGGCCACACCATCTCTGCTGTAACTTACCTATTGCAACTGTGCAACCGTGCCAGTGGGACATGGAGGCAGTCATAGCCACTACCTAGATAAATGCACCTGGCTGTGTTCCAATAAAGTTTTATTCACCGAATAGGGGGCTGCCGACAGGTCTTAGTCTGCCAACCCCTGTACTAAATGATCACAGGTTTAACTTACAAAATGTGTGTATCATTGGCAACTATAAAATGGGGCCTCAGTGGTTTACTTGGAAGGGTGTCCACTCGGGCACAAAAGTAATAAGCTACCAAGTCACCACATTTACCTAAATATGGGATCTGATTAAGTCAAGCACTGGGTGCAAGACAGAGGGTTTAGGAAAAGAATTCAGGACAATAGTTCCAACTCAACAAATGTTCGCAGAGCAAAAGACTGTAAGAGACACCATGAGGGAATCCCAATCTGAGTGAGAGATAGCACCCTGCCCTCCAGGCTCAGCAGGCTACTGAGAAAGGAAAATATAGGAAGACAAGACAATGAGTGAAATACAAAAACGTTGGGGTGCGTGGGTGGCCCAGTCAGTTGAGCATCTGACTTTGGCTCAGGTCATGATCTCACAGTTTGTGGGTTCGAGCCCCGCGTCAGGCTCTGTGCTGGCAGCTCAGAGCCTGGAGCCTACTTCGGATTCTGTGTCTCCCCATCTCTCTGCCCCTCCCATGATCATGCTCTGTCTCTCTTTGTCTCTCACTGATAAATAAATGTTAAAAAAAAATGTTTTACATTAAAAAAATAAATACACAAACGTGGAGGTAGAAGGAAGGTATCACAAAGACGAGTACAATGACATCATTTAAAAGAGAAATAACATCAAGAGGAGGAAAAGCCCTCATGGACAAGGAAGCATCTTGTAACAACAGATACATGTCATCCTGCCTGCACATCAGGGGCATCAACGCAAGTTGGTCTCTATGTACCAGGTCTATCCTCATCTCCTCTTTGCTCACCCTCCGAAGTTCAGACAAGTTCTCTGAAATAGCTGCAAGACAACAGGTATGAGAGAGAGAATCATAAGGGATATACTAACTCACCTTCTTTCTTTTCTAAGCTGTCTTTGCCTGCACAGCAGTCTAGGTGGTCATCAGCTGGCGAAAAAACTTCAGAAAAATTGAACTCGTCCTCTCCCGTCCACCAGCCTTGACTCTGAGCATAACTCCTGAGTTCGGGATGCTCCGCGTCAATCTTAGTGGTGAGTGAAAGCTGATTGCAAATACACTTCACTCCCTCTGTGGAGAGTACAAAGCCCAGTTAGTTGGAAATATACTTAGACTGAATCAAGAAATGGAAATTTACAGCGAGTCCCGTCTCCGCAATTCAACTTCACAGAGAGGAATCAACTGTATTTTTGAAGAGAGAAACACAGTCCTTGGTCCTCTTCTAAGAAGACCTCCCAGAAGGTCTGACCAGTCCTGACCAGGCACTACCACATTTTAAATGAGCAATGGTCACTTGATCTAAAATTCACATTCAAAAGAAAACATGCAAAGCCCTCGTTATGGCTAAATAAACCCCGAGCTTCTACTAATTATAGAAAAAAATGAAAGGTTTCTTGAAGGAGACACGACACTACTTACAAGACTTAGGAACATCACAACTATAGCACTGTTTCCTCCCCAATTTAGTTTTCCTCTACTTGAAGGGACATTTTACGCCACCACCCTCTGCCCAAATACATCATTTTTGGAAAATACAAATACGGGACTTCTTCATTCAGCTGTTTTTTTTTTTCAGGTCCCAACATTTAGAAAAACCCAGTGGCACTGATAATGAACTGTTTTAAAATAATGGAATGTACCTGTGAATGTATATCTCTGAGTATATTGGTATGACTGTGTGTGTATACATGTGTGTATATGTATATGACTGTGGACATTCTGTGGGAATTTTTTTTTTTCTCATAAAAATGTAAGTGCAGTTAAAAGAGTCTAGAATCAGGAACACTCTGAGGACACTCCAGCTTAATGAATGAGGGTTTGCCCAGAAATTCCCCTCTGCTGACAGGCTTGCTATGGCTTCTTCCGAAGTCTCAGCTGCAAATACGCTGGGGACAGCTTGGCCTTGATTCTCCAAGATGTTGTCTAGGATACTAAGAAGATATGTTCTATAAGCTGTAGCTCAAAAAGGCCATCCATACTTGCTGCTTCCAGAGAGCATGTTGATCTTCCAAATTCTTGGAGAATGAAATAAACAGAGAGATCAAACCACAAGCTGCAATAAAGCCATGATGGCCTAAAACCCAGTTCTTGGAGACAAGGTCAGTGCTGGATTGAGTTCTTCTGGGATGTTCTGCTCCACTGATTTGTTCTTCCAAAATAAGTATCACTAGCTGATGGGCGTTGGCCTTCTGTCATTCATCTTTTCAGAGGACAAGAATAAAACTACTTAAAAATTTTAAAAATAAAAAGGAGCTTTGGCCTAAGTAAGAGATTTTGGCATTCTTCATACCAAGCTATTAAAAAACAAACAAACAAACAAACAAACAAACAAACAAAACACAACCTTGTGAACACCACCACAGACAGGGCTGATTTATAATGTATGTTTGCTTTCAGGGCACGCAGGTGGCTCAGTAGGTTAAGCGTCCAGCTCTTGATTTCGGCTCAGGCCATGATCTCATGTTTCATGATCAAGTCCCGTGTCAGGCTCTGTGCTGACTGTGTGGAGGCCGCTTGGGATTCTCTCTCTCCCTCTCTCCAACCCTTCCCCATTCATACTCTCTGTCCCTCTCTCTCCTTCAAAAATAAGCAAATAAACATTAAAAACAATAGATGTTTGCTTCCTAGAATGTTGGCATTCGGGACCCAGTTTCATGAAGTCTTATTGCAATCCCACTGCTGCTGGGACCAGAGGACAGGAGATCAATGAGTCCAAGGAATGGCTGAGATTTTATTTCAATGTTTGGTGAAAGACAACATGCATTTTGAGGAGCTGGGGTTTTTAAGCTGTATCTTGAAGAGAAACTAGGCTTTGAAATGCAAGTATAGATCAAAAAGTTTTAAGCTCTATTTAAAAGCAATATATGACTGCTTTTTCAGCATGAACCACTTTCACGATGGAAACACTGGATAGTAAGGCTTTGTCTTAAGAGGACTTTTTTGATTAAAAAAAGTTTAAAGTTCGTGCACTGTAGCAGGCTCGGTGGTCCAGCAGCCGCACCGGCTGCCTCAGTTCTGTAAGTGCCACAGCAGTGGGGCGCAAGGACCAGTGGGTACATTCTGGGCATGTGGGGGTGGAGAAACTCTCTAAGATTGTTGCAAGGGTGCCACTAGCCCACCCGGGGCCCTTGTGAGGATGCGAAGAAGCCGCCCTCCTCCAGGCAAGCGCCACAAGCCAGCCACGTTGAGCACATAACACACCCATTGTCCACAGTGCATGACTGCACTGGCTTAGGCCACAGAAAACCACAGGCTTGATTTCCAACTATTGCAGCAGATCCTCTGCTTCTAACTCAGGTCAGCTTTGGTTCTAATCACCCCTAAGGCAGGTATGAAAACAGGTTTCATCCCTATCATCAAGTCTGAGGCACTGGAAGAAAATTCCTGACAAATTCAGTTAAGGCCAAGTTTAGGCTCAACACGAGAAGAGTGTGGCGATCCACTAGGCACGTCTGCCGCGAGCACAGGAGGGGAGAAACGGCGGCACACAGTCTATGTACACGTCATCCAGTCCTGAGGAACATCCGTGGGCCAGTTCTCTCCTAGAACTCCTTCGTTCTCTTGGAAACCCTTGATCCCATTCTGGGACCTCACCCGTCTGCAGTATGAGGGTGCTAAGTGAGGAGACGGGACAACCACAGCCCCCTTCTACCATCTCCTTCCTCGGAGCTGTCTCAGAACGAAATGCTGCAGGGAGCACAGAGCAACAACTGTATGGGCGCGAAATCCTTCCGGGTGGATTCCTTAATCCTCTGCTCTTCTAAAAACACTGTCTCAGGGAGAAATGAGCTTGTCAGCCCAGAGGTAGTCCATGGTCCTCACACAGATCCAAAGTCCTCTTTTAGAGGGACATTCCAAGTATGAGGAGCTACAGGGCTGGGGGTGATGAGGGGTAGCCCCCTGTGGAGGGGGTTCATTCAATTCCTCGAATGGGATAATCGCCACAGCCTTGGCCACATCACAGATCTAACCATTTGGATCACAAAACTGCCAGGAGCCACAACTGGGTCCTGCCCAGAAAGCAAGAGGAAAATAAGAAATGTCAGGAGCGTGTTTCCCAAGGGCTGACATCCCCGCAGCCCAGGTTCCTCTCTAGAAGCGGAGCCCAGAAGCGGGGATCTGGCCCAGAGACGGTCTGCACCAGCCAGGTGACGCCTGTGCGTCCAGGCAGCATCCCCCTCAGCACCTGCTGTCCTTGAGGCCCCGTCCCGTCCACACCGCTCACCTGTGATCTGCTCGGCGGCCCAGTACTTCCCCATGGTCTCCAGCACCCAGGCCTCCGCGCGGTCCACGATCAGATACGCGCTCTGGAAGCTGTGGCAGGCGTGTGCATCCTCATAGTAATTCCCACCCTGTCCGTGTTCCTCCAACAAGGCGACGATGACGTCCAGGGCTTCTTTGGCCGTTGTGCCTCTTTCCAAACCAAGCCTGAAGTAAGGAAGCCGGAAGTCTACCTGAGTCATTGCGTACCCGGTGGTTTTCACCACAGTAACCGACGCCTGGGACGGAGCTGAGTTGCGTAGCATGACGACACATGTAAATACAGGAATACGCAGGCCGATAAACAGATTCACGGCACTTGAGCTCGAATACATCTCTCACGTGCTCAGTTCAGAATCACGGGGGTGTTTTCTGTCTTTGGGCAACCCCCTTCCTACACAGACAGAAGACTCAGGAACCCAGTGGCTTCTGCCTCGTGAAAGCCAACTCAGCCATCTCTCTGTTTTCTAACTCTGACTCCCAGGGAGCTGGCCAGCTCAGCCCGAGCCTTGTCAGGACCCCTTTTCTGTGGCTTATTCTCCCTCCTGCCTCCGCAGAAAAGGAAATCTCTGCCCAGTGCAGCCTTGACCTCTGTCACTCTACCCGGGCATTTCGGTCAGAAATAAAAGGTTCCATAGCTAGCCCTTGTCCTCGGTACGTATAATTTACTCCCACATCTCCCTGGGAACTGGTGCCTGGGTAGGACATGCTCCATCCTCTTCTACATATCTCTCCTCCTACCTATCAGCCCGCCTCTACTGGTGTGACTTAGAGCATCGCTTATCAAAAAGTACCTCTTTCTTCTGAAATGAAATAGCAATCTGCTCCCAGCCCTTCCAATTTGTTGGCCTCCTACCGAGGGTGCAGATTTGGCCCTCTGTGTGACCTTGGGCAAGTTGCATAGTATGTTTGAACTCAGTTTTGTATCACCTGTAAAACAGGTACCTAATCATGCGGCTGCTATGAGGACAGGTTATGAGATAATGACTGTGAAAATATAAGCACAAATGCCCAGGACCAAGGAGGTGGTCAGTGGGTGTGACAGGCAGCACACTGTGACAGAAAAACAATGGCTCCGAGATCAAGGGACCTGGCTCCCAATTCCATGTGTGCCACCTACTGGCAGTATGACCTTCAGTAACATGACCTCTCTGAACTGTGATTTTCTCCTTTGTAAAGTCAAAATGGTACTACATCCCTCGCAGGCTGATTTGAAAGAGGATGGCACTTGCTATGGACTCAGTAAATGTCCACTGATTCATCACTTGCTTCGAATTATCATTCTGGCGGCAGGAACACAAGAGCCTCAGAACAGAGACCATGGGGCCGGCTAAGATGGTAGCATAAGCCAGTTCTGCACAAATTTTCAGTAGGAGAGCAGTCATCTATCTCTACAATTTACCCAGCTTGACTCTTTCTGAAGGAACCTTCACTGTACAGCCAGGGAGAAGAAAAGATAATGCTACAGACTTACTCTCTCTCTCTCTTCTAAGTTTATGTATTTATTTTGAGAGAGGCAGAGAGAATGCGAACAGGGAAGGGCCAGAGAGACAGGGAGAAACCAGGCTTTTGGCGAAGAGCCTGATATGGGGCTCAAACTCTCGAAATCTCGACATCATGCCCTGAGCCAAAATCAAGAGTCGGTTGCCTCACTGTCTGAGCCATCCAGGTGCCCCTATAGACTTACTACTCTTGTCACAGGCTTATTTTTGTAGTCCGATAATTACATATCAATTTATTGGGCATTTCTCAGTTTTAGCTTATTCACCAAGGCACTGGTTTGCAAAGCTGAACCCTAAGACCCTAGCAGAGTGATACAAAATAAACTCGGTAGAAAGTTGGGTTAAGTAGACTTTCCTGTCAGTCAGTGTCATCTTCTCCAAAAAGGACTGGCAGGAGCAAGCTCTCATCTGATCTTGAGGATCCAGAGCAAACAAGCATGCCATGTGCACCTCTCTAGGTCTGCCCGAGCTGTATCCCGAGGAGGGCCCCCTTCTCCCTTCCACAGGCGCCTGGCAGCCTCTGGTCACCTCGCCTCGTGCACACATTCCAGGGAGAAGCCTGTCCCAGGGTCTCCGCGGGGCTCCAATCTGCCGACGCAAGCACGGGCTAGGAGCCTGTGAATACCTAGGCGGGGGCACCCCACCTTCACGAGCTGTGACTTCTCCTTCGCAGTCTCTAGCTCACTCTCCTGCCGTCCTGCCCGCTGCGCTCCACACTGAGGTGCCCAGTACACGCCCTTGCGCTCCCGCGTGGGACTTCAGTGCCCTCTGCGCACGGCGTCTGCAGCGGGACCTCAGCACTCATCCACAGACACAACTCTGATCAGACCCTCCTACCCTCTGAGCCAGGACCATGGAAAACGATACACATGGCCACTCCCTCTTAGCTGCCGTGCCACGGGCCGAGGACAGGACAGCCTGACCACTCTACCAGGATGCAAACAGCGGCAGACCGAGGGGGCAGGTGCGCCCGGGCTACGGTGGTCTAGGGCCTCAAGGTACCGATATCAGGAGACCTGTTCCGAAGCCTTTCACAGCGGTCTGGCCCCACGAATGGGGCAAATTCACGTGACTCAAAACAAGCACAGCATCTTTCTGGTCCCATGGCTACTTTCCCTTTGGCTGCCTCACCGCACTAGGGGCACGACCAGGGCAGGAAAGGGGATGGAATTACCTGAACCAGGGTTAGAGTCTCACTCTGACCTCTACCTGCAGTGCAGTTCAAATCCTTTGACTGTATGAGCTCGGTCCAGAGTTTTCTGGATCTTGGAGTTAGACACCCCCACGTTCAAACTCTTGTTTTATGAAAAATCCTTGTTAGAATCCCTATTTGCAGCCCGTGACTCTCACACAGGTATGTTAGGCCCACAGTGCCCATTCCTGGAAGGTAACAGACTTATCCGTCGGTTGGCGGAAGCTACGGACCACAGGGGCCTTTGTGTAAATGTACACTTTCTCCCCGCAAGGCCTCCCCTCATTGCCTGGTATGAGATGTCGGCTCTGGGAGGCCCTTTAGAGGTCATCAGATCTAAGGGCTCCCCTCGAAGAAATGCAGAGACTGTGGCCCAGAGAGGTACTGTAACTCGGTGTACTCACACTGAAAACCAAGGCCCCTGGCTCCCAGCCCCAACATTCTTTCAACTCAGTCATGATTCTGTTGCGATTCACTATCTCAGAAAAAAAGAGAGCCGGTTCAGAATGTCATTTCGGTCCCACCCACCCTCTCCTTTGGTGGTTCCTTCAAAACTCAGTCATTGATCAGCCACCGCAGGCCAGGCACGCAAGTCCCGGTGCTCGTGACACGGGAGTGACCGAGCGGAGGCCCCCATCCCACTAAGCCCACGACAGGCCTGCTGCCTCCTACTAGGTAGTGGCTGGCAGAGCAGGTAAAGGGAAGAGGAGCACGGAGATGAAGAAGCCACAGGAGGGACATACTTCTCTTCTTTCTTCCTTGATATGTTATGTATTTGATATGTAACCTTCCCTCTTTCATATATTTTAGATAGATTTCAAACCATAAACCGCCCACTTAAAATATACCATTCAGTGATTTTTAGTATATTCACACAACTACCACTACAATCTAACTGGGACTTTTTCTTTTTCTTTTTTTTAACATTTATTTATTTTTGAGAGACAGAAAGAGACAGAGCGTGAGCAGGAGAGGGGCAGAGAGAGGGAGACACAGAATCTGAAGCAGGCTCCAGGCTCTGAGCTGGCTGTCAGCACAGAGCCCGATGCAGGGCTTGAACTCATGGACAGTGAGATCATGACCTGAGCCTAAGTTGGACGCTTAACCTACTGAGCCACCCAGGCACCCCTAAGTGGGACATTTTCAACACACCAAAAAGAAGTCTCATACCCATAAGGAATCACTCCCCATTTTCCCACCCCAGCCCCAGACAATCACTAATCTACTTTCTGCTTCTATGGATTTGCCTCTTCTGGATGTTTCATGTAAATACAATCATGCAATATGTGACCATTGGTGTCTGGCTTCGTTCACTTAGCATGATGTCTTCAAAACCCACCATGTTGAGGCACGTGTAAGCACTTGGTCATTTTTTATTGCTTAATGATATTCCACCGTAATCTACTCTTTTTTCCTATCACCTCAAACTTATCAAAAAGACACACGTCTACTTTGGGAGGGCTGTGTTACAAACTATGAGGTTTGGAGGGAAACCAATCCCGTTCCCAGTCCCCCACCTATTCTGAGCAGTTGTTTCAAAGAATGACTGCAGTCAGTACCTGACCAGATCCATCCCCAGTAAGGCTTCGGTCTCAGCGGCTGGTTCTCTGGCATTGATGGCTTCATTGGCTATGCACACGCCATGCTCATTGGCTCCCATTTCTGCCCCCCAAAGCCAGGCAGGTCTGCTTATCACAATGGCATGGGTCCTGGGGACTTGGTCAATTGAAATATAAGTGCACTGGAAAACAAAGACACGAAAGAAAGGACCATCACCTGTCAGGAACCACTTAGTTTCCACCTTGGTACTTAAAATGAACCACTACATCAGTTACATACAGAGCCAGGAAATGAAAGGCCTTGGGAACAGCAGACTTCAAAGATTCCCCAAGTCTCAATGCAGCTCAGAGGTCTCTGGTGCGTTTCAGTTTTGCCAATCAGGTTTCAGTCTCTGGTTCAAGCCCAATTTAATATTTATTTTTGAGGGAGAGACAGAGAGAGAGGGAGAGAGAGAGAGAACATGCGTAGAGGAGGAGCAGAGAGAGAGGGAGACACAGAACCCGAAGCAAGCTCCAGGCTCTGAGCTGTTGGCACAGAACCCGACGCGGGGCTTGAACTCACGAACCATGAGATCATGACTCAAGCAAAGTCAGACGCCCAACCGACAGGGCCACCCAGGCGCCCCAAGGCTGCTGTGTCTTTACCTGGAAAATAAGCTAGTGGATTGAGATCAAGTGATTTTTTTTTTTTTTAAAATATTTTTAGCCTCGGCACCCTGCCTTCACACAAACTCTTACACAGAAGCAGGAAGAGAGTAAAAGCGGTCATAGCATGTTGAGGCGAATGGAAGATGGGCGGTGGGCCCAGCTAACGCAAAGCCCGGCCTGCTCCTTCTACCCCTTCCCTCCCCACGCTGGGCCCATGGGACAGACAGCTCCCTTGGAGAAATGCGAAGAGCACTACCCTGGGTTACCCATAAGGGGCCTGCTGACTCTGGCATTCTATCAGCCCAGGACACGCACTGTATGGTGGCTGCAGCGTGAAACCCAGGGCCCGAAATTGCACAGCACTCTTTAGCTCTCAGGGGAGAATTTCATCAGCTACATCTACCACTTACATTTTCAATTGGGCCCTGAAAGCATCGGCTCAACTATGGCCTCAGATCCTTTTCTGACTCGAGACCCAATTGTATCGACTGAACGCACCCAGGAAGTTATTCCACACTGATTTTCCATAATGTCTCAGCCTCGGGTAAGAGCCAGAACGCGGGTAGCACGCGTACTCGTTGATCAGGGGACACGTGCATCTTCATCATCCCTGGAAGGTGTTGCTTTGCACTGAGATGAGGTTATTTCACTTGATAAAAAGTGGTAAAACTGACAGCTAATTAAATCCAGAAGTTGTCAAAAGGCTCTTGAGTTTTCCATGGCAAATTGATAACAAAATGCGCTCTTGAAATGTTTTACCCAGTCCCCGAAAGTTGTTTGCTTTGAAGAATGATTCTTTTAGAGCAAACACGTAGCCAGCATCGTGAACAAACTATGATCCTCGGTGCTCTTCTAAATGTACTTGCAGTTTATATCTTAAAATTGTGTTCTTTCGTGTAAAAAGCAGTTCAGGCACTGACCAACATTTTCCAAAACCCCCTTGTACACTGAGCGCCAGTGACAAATTCTGTCTTGAGAAGAATGAATAAACAGGGAAGGAATTTAAGATTCTTAAGCACAGATGTATCAGAAAGTTATTTTTAAGGGCAGGAAGAGAGCAAAAATAAGAAGGGGCTTATTTATCTGTTCTCAAATTCTTTTTTACACATTCGTTTCCATTCCACCAATTATTTACAGAGCCACCAGCCACACACAAGGCATTTTGTGGCAAGTGCTGTTTGTAGATAAATCAGGAAGGATGCCCAATCCCTGTCCTTTCTGCTGGGAAAGAAGAAGGCACACATCCAAATGACCATGACCACCAGGCCACCCTCAGCAGGTGTCCCTGAGGCCTGTCAGGTTTATATGTAATCCATCTTTCCCCCTCCTCAACCTTGTACATCTGAGTAATCCATGCCTGCTTTTTTCTTTCACATTCCGTTCCATTTATCCCCTTCCAAAATACTGTATAATTGACTTATGTACTGTGTATACTCTTTATGTATATTATTTCCCCCAGCCACAAGGTAAGCTCCAGAGGAGCAAGGAGAGTATTTGTGGTTTAGCTCAGTGATAAATCCTAAATCTGCTATACACTAGGCATCAAGAGATCTTTTTTCCAGGGAGGGAGGGAAGGAATGAATGAAGGAGTAAATAACAAAGAACAGAGGGACATAATGCAGGTTCAAAAGAAAGGGGGAAATTATCTAAGTGGTCAGAGGCTTTATCAAATGGGCGACATTTGAGTTGATCTTGAAAAAATGGGCCAGACATCAAGGTGCTCCTGACAGAGGTTAAGAGCCAGAGAAGAGACAGAGACACGGGTCCAGGAACTTCCCTCCCCATCCCCCACCCCGCTCTGTGCCACTCACAGAAGCTATTGAGAAGGCACTGAGTAACAGCACCGCAAGGACTCAGTAAGTATTGACTGATAAAAATGTTGAAAACTGAATCCAAAAGACCATATGGTCTTCGTGGGAGTTCAAAATATTTGTAGCCAACTTGACACTTTTTAGCCAAACTCAGAAGGAGGAGGAAGAAAAGAGATGCCCAAGTGGCCAGATGGGCCAAATCGGCCCCTCCCAAGCGCCGGGCGTAAAGCCAATGCACCAGATCCCCTTCATATGCCAGAGCAGGGGGGTATGGAGATGAGGAGATGGGGGAGGGGGTGTGCACCCAAAGCCCTAGGGAGCCTGTAACACGCACACCCTTAGGGCACCTCCCTCATGGACTGCAGCAGCCTGGGCCTAACAAGGGCCCTTCTGTGGCTGTAATTCACACACACTCCATTGTGTTTGAAACCTGACTGATCACACCCAGATCAAAGAGGATGCTCACACTTGTCTCATATAGATCGCTTATCTAAAATCCTCATCTGGGAGCAAACCTCACAAATAGGGAACGTTTACACAAGATGTAATTAGCTAAACTTTGTAAAGTCAGCCATTAGAACATGAACTCTGCAGGCAGTTCTTTCTTTCTTTTTTTTTTTTCAAGTGTATTTATTTATTTTGAGAGAGAGGGAGAGCAGGGGAGGGGGGCAGAGAGAGAGGGGGAGAGAGAGAATTCCAAGCAGGCTCGGCACTGTCAGCACAGAGCCCGACATGGGGCTTGAACTCACAAACTGTGACTTCATGACCTGAGCCAACACCAAAAGTCAGACGCTTAACCGACTGAGCCACCCAGGTGCCCCCGTCATTTTTTTTTAATACAATTCACCGACCTTCACAATTGCCACATCATTAATGAGGAGGCAGACGATACGTGGGATGGGATTCCAGGCAGCAGAGAAGGCCTCATCAAGGGAAAAAAAAAATCCAAACAGCACCTGACATGTTCTTTCAGCCTGACAAAAGCAATTTAGTTCCTCAAGTCAAAATTCCTTGCCAGATTTCTAATGGAAAACAAAAAGGGAAAAGGACACATTCACCACTCAAAAAGATCAATCTTTACAGGGATGGTTCTGGCCTCGGCTTTGGTGATTAAGCCGCATAAGAGGTCTGCAGAGACAGATGAGCAAACTGTCTTGCTGCCCCAGGGCCACTCCCAACCAGCCTTTAATAAAACAAATTTGTCAGCTGGTGTGACTTCCGGAGGCCAAGGCTGCATAACAATATAAGAATGTAAGAGCAGGGAGCACGGTGAGGCACACTTGTAAATGTCAGCCCTGCCTACTGCTAATCACTGAGGTTTTAAAGGTACTGCCTGCACTGAACCTGTCACTTTTTTTTTTAATTTTTTAATGTTTTTTAAAATTTATTTGTGAGACAGAGAGAGCGAGAGCGAGAGCAAGCGAGCGTGAGCAGGGGAGGGTCAGAGAGAGAGGGAGACACAAAATCTGAAACCTTGCTCCAGGCTCTGAGCTAGCTATCAGCACAGAGCCCGACGTGGGGCTGAACCCACGAACCGTGAGATCATGACCTGAGCTGAAGTCGGACGCTCTACCGACTGGGCCACCCAGGCGCCCCTTTCAGGTGGCTCCGGGGGACACGTGCCAGGTTGGAGGATAGAAGAGATGAGCCTTGCTTGACAAAGCCCTGGAGATGGTGACACAAAACAATTCTTCTGCAGAGCAAGCCCTTTATTATTTTCTGTGATTGTGTCAAAACCGAAAAAGCAAAATCAGCTCACACTGGGGCCTACCCCTTGCACATTCCAACGCACACTCTTCCTGGATATCACCCAGTGAAAGGGGAAGAGATACACTCACACAATAGACGTTTCAATTAATGAAATGCAACCATTGTGCTTTCCTACTGTACTCAGATGGCGAACACAGCCCTGGCACCACCAGTGAAAAGCACTCTGCAAGGAGCTGATGACTCAGCCAGACTTGCCAGGGAGGGGGGAGGGGGAAATAAAAAGCAGGGAAAATGGGATGCTTTGGAGGAATATTTTTAGTTTTAGAAAATATGCAACTCTAAAGCAGCATGGCTCATGATTACTGAGGTTTTAGGGGTTTGTTTGTGTCTTCATTAACCCAGTGGTTTGCCGGCTACTGGTTTTTGAAAACGTGCCCTTATGGTTCCTAGGACTCTAAATAAAGACAAAAAAGAAGATGTCAGCCACATTTTAGAAGATGGACCTTATACTTCCCTGAGGAGGTAAGATCTTTGAGAATGGGCAAATGCAAAGGCCTGGGGTGGGAAACAGGCTTGGGAGAGGGGACCCGGTGGAAGGAAGTTCCCTGCTAAGCCACACTCCCATGAGGTGAGGGGGACACGCCTGGCTCTACCCAAGGCTAGAGGCTCTTGGTCCTGGGACCAAAGAGTGGATAGGATGACTGGCACCCAGTCTGCCCAGTGGCCACACGGAGCTTTGTTCAGCGCTCTTTGATTCCAGAATAACTTGTGCTTTCCCACTGTAAGAGGGAACCTTCGGAAATGAAATTTAGACACTCTCCCCCGCAAAGCACACACACATCCCATAAACCACAAATAGAGCTGCCATCTGGGCAATGTTGCTAACAATGTTACCGGCTATCATTAACGGGCAATTTTCTATTCTTCTTGCAAGTATTTTCATTGGGGAAGAAAAAAGGAAGCGAGCTACCAAAAGGCTGCTCCAAACTGTGGAAGTTGTATAATCTCACTAGGGGTCTGGAACCCATTCAGAACTTTATATGTAGAGGAAAATATCAATAAGTGTGGGTTCGAGCCCCGTGTTGGGCTCTGTGCTGACAGCTAGCTCAGCGCCTGGAGCCTGTCTTCAGATTCTGTGTCTCCCTCTCTCTCTGACCCTCCCCTGTTCATGCTGTCTGTCTGTCTCTCTCTCTCTCTCAGAAATAAATTTTTAAAAATTTAAAAAACAAAAAAAGGAAGGGGGGAAATGGAGAAAAGAGTTATTAATATAAAAATAAGTGACTCTTTAAAAAGGCACAATGTGTCAAATCTGACTTGGCTATCAAGATTTCTGTCTCCACAAACTGTGACATAATTATTCCCTGGGCACCAAATATAAATCATGACAATTTTAATTAAAATTCACTGGTTTTTGGATGGGGTGCCTGAGTGGCTCAGCCAGTTAAGCGTCCAACTTCGGCTCAGGTCATGATCTTACAGTTCACGAGTTGGAGCCCCGTATCGGGCTCTGTGCTGTCAGCTCAGAGACCATTTCAGGTCCTCTGTCCCCATCTCTCTCTGCCCCTCCTCCACGTGCACTGGCTCTCTCTCTCTCAAAAATACAATAAACATTTAAAAAAAGAAATTCATTGGTTTTTGGAACAGCATTCTAACGTTGGATCTATTTTTTCTTAAATAGAAAATCCAACCATATAAAAACAGACATACCTACCCATCTACAGGCATGTGCACGTGCATACACACACACACACACATACACCATGCACACATAGAACATCATAATCCAGGAAATTATTCATCTGCTTCCTCAACATTCCTATCTATAGAAAGGATTGGGGCTTGAGAAGTTGAGATGCACTCTGTGATGCGCTGTGGTATGTATAGCATCTTCAGAGAGGACAAATGGATACATATTGACCTTTCCTACTCTGCATCCAAAGTGAAGTTGTTAAAAAAAACAAAAAAATAAAAAAAAAATAAAAAAAAATGAAAACAGAACCAACAGGAGAAAAACTAAAAAATATAAAAATAATGCTCCATTCTTCCATCTGTGCAGCTAAACAAAAACATGCAGTGTAATTTTCTAAATGGAGGAACTCTGGGGGCTGGGTGGCTTGGCCAGTTAAACATCCAACTTCGGCTCAGGTCATTATCTCAATGTTCGTGAGTTCGAGCCCCACGTTGGGCTCTGTGGTGGCAGCTGGAGCCTGCTTCAGATTCTGTGTCTCCCTCTCTGCTCCTTCCCCACTCATGCTCTCTCTCTCTCTCCTTCAAAAATAAGCAAACATTAAAAAAAAGATTTAAATGGAGGAACTCTGTTAAAGGATCCTATTCTTTATTCTTCTTTTCTTCATCTCAAGCAAAGAAAACTTGATGGAGATTAGATGATAGATGGATGAGTAGACTGATGGACAGACTGAAGGAAAGAGGAAGGCTAGGTGAGTGGACAACTTGGAAGGGAAGACGGCCTAGAAGGATGGGCCAGCTGGAAGGGTAGGTGGGTCGTGGATGAGTAATCAGGATGACTTTTAGCACATAGTTATTCTCAGAAAATGAATTCCTGGAGCCTCAAAACTCAAGTATGAGGTTTCTAGGGAAACTGCAGAATACATACGTTTAAAATGTCGTGAAATGCTAAGAAATAGATGGGAGTTTATGGAAAGTTCTCACTCTTCATAGTTTAGAAAAATAATTTCTGTATGCCAATGAGAGCTTTTATGAAAGTTACATGATAGTTGTTGGTCTCATAAGCCCACCGATGGAAAAGAGCCCATCATTCTGTACTTGGGAAAGTAACGAAAAGAAATTAAAGAGGTAAGAGAGGGACACCTGGGTGGCTCAGTCCGTTAGGTGATCGACTCTTGATCTCAGCTCAGGTCTCGATCTTGAGTTCAAGCCCCATGTTGGGCTCCATGTTGGGCATGGAGCTTACTTTAGAAAGGCAGGTGGGGAGGGTAAGAGTAAATTTGAAAAGCAGATTCAGAACTGAATGCTAAAGATAGCTTGGGAACTGACACCTGGAGTCGCAGAATCTCTCAACACTAGTCAATTCTTTAAAAAAAAAAAATTCTTTTTACAATGTTTTCCTTAGAGTTTATAAAGTAGTTTCAGATATCAGCTCCCATGTGCTTTACAAAAAAAGTCTGTAAGGCAGACACAGTGGGTGTTATGATCTTTTTCTGGCAAATGAGTAAACTAAGCATCTAAGAAGCTCAAAGACCCAGAAAGGCAGGAAACGGGAAAAAACAACTGGTAGCCGAGACCCCTGTATCTGGGGCGAGACTCATCCGGTCGGTTTTAGGCAATTGTAAATTTCCATTGATGTATAATGGCAGAACACGCACATAGTACATGTTCACAGGAGGGCAGGCCAGAGGGAGGTGGGGATGTTGGTAGGTGGGCCTTGAAGGATGCATCTACCAAGGAGAAGGGAGGGGAGGGGAGGAAGGACATTCTTAGCAAAGGACAGAATGAACAGAAGAAGCATAAAGAAATGCAAATGTGTAGTTTGTTCAAGAAATGATGAGCAGCTCGGTGTAGCTGGGGCCTAAGGGGCAAGCAGGGAGAGGAAGACTAGGAATGAGGACAGAAAAGTAAGCAGGAAATTGTACAAGCCTCGTGGAGGGCAGTTCGTACAAAAACTTTACCCCATGACCCAGCGATCCTGCACCTGGAGGTGTATCTAGAAACTATATCTGCACTTGTGCAGAATGACTTATATCCAAGGTTCCTCGTGACTGACTTTGTGGACTAGCAAACAGGCCCAGTGTCGACCAATAGAGGACTGACTGAAAAGTTACAGAATATCTCCACAGTGGACAACTATGCATCTGTAAAAAGTAATAATAAGGATGATCTCTGTGTAAGAACGTAGAAGAATCTTTAGAAAATGTTACTAAAAAATGTAGATCTTTTTTGTGCATTTGAAGTTTTAAATTTAAAACTCAAGTTTCAGGGGCCCCTGGGTGGCTCAGTGGGTTAAGTGTCTGACTTCGGCTCAGGTCATGATCTCACAGTTCGTGAGTTCAAGCCCCGCGCCGGGCTCTGTGCTGACAGCTCAGAGCCTGGAGCCTGCTTTGGATTCTGTGTCTCCCCTTCTCTGTGCCACTCCCCCTGCTCACACTCTGTCTTTCTTTAAAAAAATAAATAAACATTAAAAAAATTTTATCAAGTTTTGGAGTAATATATAACATGCTACTTTCATGGAAAAAAGTAAGAAAATAAGGCTAAGTTTTTCTATTTGTTTGCATTTGCATGAAACACTGGAAGGATGTGCAAGGAACTAGTAACAAGCATTACATAGGATGGGAATCTGAGTGAGTAGCAGTAAGGGAAAGTAAACCTTTTCAATACCACATGAATACATTACCTATTCAAAATGTAAAATTACATTAAAAAGCATCTTTACGGGGCGCCTGGGTGGCTTAGTCGGTTAAGCGTCTGACTTTCACTCAGGTCATGATCTCGCGGTTCATGGGTTCGAGCCCCGCATCGGGCTCTGTGCTGACTGCCAGCTCAGAGCCTGAGCCTGTTTCAGAGTCTGTGACTCCCTCTCTCTCTGACCCTCCCCTGCTCATGCTGTCTCTCTCTCTCTCTCCTAGAAATAAATAAAACATTAAAAAAAATTAAAAAAATAAATAAATAAATAAAAAGCATCTTTACTTGTTAAAAGTATCTCAAATAAGTTAGCCTTATGTCCATACAAAAACCTGCACATAGGAAGGGATCAGGGCTAAAAGGCAAAACAAAACAAAACGTGCACACAAATGTTTACAGCCGCTTTGTTCATAATTGCGCAATCTCAGAAGCAGCCGAAATGTCCTTCAATAGGTGAGAGGGAAGCTAAACTGTTGTACATCCAGACAATGGGGTATTTTTCATAACTAAAAAGAAATGCACCATGGAGCCTGGAAACGACATGGATGACCTTAAATGCATACCAC
This sequence comes from Hyaena hyaena, assembly GCF_003009895.1. Classification (NCBI taxonomy): domain Eukaryota; kingdom Metazoa; phylum Chordata; class Mammalia; order Carnivora; family Hyaenidae; genus Hyaena; species Hyaena hyaena. The sequence continues at coordinate 4,314,230 of NW_024080672.1, forward strand.
TAAGTGAAAGAAGCCAAACTGAAAGGCTACATAGTGTAGGATTCCAAATACATGACATTCCGGGGAAGGGCAAAAGCCACAGAGACAGTGACTAGATCAGTGGTTGCCAGGGGTGAGGAAGAGATAAATGAATAGGCAGAGCACAGAGGATGTTTGGGGCTGAGAAAGTATTCTGTGTATAATATTTTCCACACTTTCCGCCTTCTATAATGGTGGACACATGTCATTAGATACATTTGTCAAATGATAGACTTCAGTTAAGAATAATGTATCCACATTGGCTCATGGATCATAACAAATGCAGCACACTGACGCAACACCTTAATAATACAGGAAACTGGGAGGTGAAAGGGCGAAGGGTTGTAATGGAACTCTGTACTTTCTGCTCGTGTTTCCGCCGACATAAAACTGCAGTAAAAGAAAATGAAGTCTACCAATTTCAAAGCAAAGAAGACAAAGGGAAAGTGAACCGGGTGCCAGTCAGGGAGAGTTCTGAAACGCATACAAACCAGCCTGGGCTCTCATCCTGTAAACACAACCATTTTTGAAACAAGGCAGTGACAGAGTTTTACTCTGAAAAGAAAATTCTGGTGACCCTGCAGGCTAAAGAATCTATGAAAAAGAGAGCCAGGGACCAAGAAGCAGACGACAGCAGCAGGGAGGTGGGGGTGGGTCTGGATGAGCGAGGGGCCGTGCGGAGGGGATGGGGACGCAGCAGAGGAAGCCACGGGACTTGGTGACAGCTGTCCTCGTGCATCCAGGGATGCGTGAGAAAATGAAGGTCAAAGTTTCCCTCTGGTTTCTAGATAAAACTCTGTGGCAGACAATGGTGCTGACAGAGGAAGAGAAACAGATAAGATGGGGAAAAGGAACTCGGTTTTCGAACGTGACGTTGTTACTACTCACAGGATACGGATGTGGGAATGCACAGAGGCAGCTCCAAACCCAGGTAGGCAACTCGGAAAGGAGGTCAGGCTGCCTCCGAAACGATTTCTGGTATGTATCAAACTGCACTTTTATACAAGGGGACATCACGTAACCTCCAGCGTATAGGAGTGATATTATACTCTGACTTAACAAGGGAAAGAAATCTAGTCTATTTTCTAAACTTGCTTGTACCCATGAGAGGAAAATATTGAGTTATTTAGCTTATCCCTCCCAAAAGAAAACAAATTTTTCCAAAATATCTATTTCAGACATTATTTATAAGTGGCTTATGTGTGATGCTGCAGTTACTATGGCTACTAACAAGTGATCCCACAATGCAGTGGTGTCAAACAAGCATTTATGATGCCCATGACCTTGATGGGTCAGGAGTTTGGACAGGGCACGACAGAGATGGGGCGTCTCCACGCCACAGTGTCTGAGGCCTGGAACTGTCTGAAGGGCCATTCACTCACACATCCGGCAGCTGACACTGGCTGTTGGCTGAAGGACTTCGGTTGCTCTCCATGTGGGCCCCTCCCTGTGCTCTCTGTATGTAGGCTGGTTTTTGGGTTCCTTCCAGACTAGTGCCTGGATTAGGGCCAGATCCCAAGAGACAGAGAGACATGCAGGAGCCAAATCCTTTCATGGCCCGGGCCTGGAGGACACAGAGAATCACTCCCCCAGGCCACACGGGTCAGAGCAAACACAAGCCCTCACCAAGACGCATGGCAGGGGAAGGCGGAATCAACCTCACCTCTCCACGAAGGAGGGTTCATCATGCTGTAAGAAGTGCACGTAGGATGGGATCTGGGGCAGCTATCTTTGGGAAATTAAATCTGCCCACATGAAAATCAAAGTATTGTTCCCGTCTGTATGACTCTCTGGGAATAAGAAACATTGAGGGAAGACAGACAGGGAAGGTCAGTGATAAGTCAAACCCGTAACAACTCAAACCCGCAAACTTCATCTGCGTTGAGTCCACTCTGTTCCAGGGAGAGGGAAACATTCAGATCAAAATGACATGGACAGTGAAGCATTAGCGAGTACCCGTCTGAAAACCAGCATGATCACCAGAGAAGCTAACGTTCCTGCCCGCCTATATTAAAGAAATGTCCTACTGAAGCTTAGAGGCTTGGACCCAGTTAGTGGCACAACATGAGAGGCAAGAGGCCCCAGTGAATATCCTGGGGGAGACGGGCTGCCACTGACCCCAGCCACACACAACCCATGCCAAGTCATGCCCCCATGCTGCCTGGTCATTTCACCGCCCCCTCTTAAATTCACTCAACATAAGCAGCTCCTTGTAAAGTTCTGTTGCTCTTTGGGGCTGCTTAGCTGTTTTTGAAGGATTTTGAAGGGTTGAAATCTTTATCTAAGAGTCAGATAAGAAAATAAAATACACATTGATGAATACTCATTTAAAACCTACCAGAGTTGCCAGAAAAATCAGTCTATTTTCCAAAACATAGGACACCAAAGAGTAGAGGTTGTGTCAATGAAAAGAGCTTATTAATGTACTTGCCCAAAGTTTTTTTTCTCTAAATTCTTCATCCTTGGGGCGCCTGGGTGGCTCAGTTGGTTAAGCGTCTGACTCTTGACTTTGGCTCAGGTCATGATCTCGTGAGTTGTGAGATGGAGCCCTGAATTGGGCTCCATGCTCAGCGTGGAGCCTATTTAAGATTCTCTCTCTTTCTCCTTCCGTCCCTCTCCCTCTCTCTCTCTCCCTCAGTCAAAAAAGTAAAAAACAACCATTAAAACACACACACACACACACACACACACAATATACTATAGCCAAGAAGTTTATTCCATGAACACAAGATGGTTCGATTTATCATAAATTGAAAGGAAAAAAATCAAATAATTATCTCCATCTCACTGAAAAAAAAAAACTTTAACAAAATGTAATGCTTATTCCTGAGCAGTTTTTTTAACATCAAAAATAGAAATTGATGTATACTTTTCAACATGATAAAATTATATAAATCTCTGTCCTAAAGCCAACATTTTAGTGACTGGAGAAGCACTAAAGGCTGCCTCACTCAGGTCAAGAACAAAGACAAAGGCACCCGCTATTTCCACTAAATATTAACTTTGAATCCAAGCCACCAGCCAATCAGTCAGACAAGAAAACAGAGATGCTGGGGTGCCTGGGTGGCTCACTCGGTTAAGCGTCCGACTTCGGCTCAGGTCACGATCTCACGGTTTGTGGGTTTGAGCCCCGCATCGGGCTCTGTGCTGACAGCTAGCTCAGAGCCTGGAGCCTGCTTCGGATTCTGTATCTCCCTCTCTCTCTGACCCTCCTCTGCTCACACTGCCTCTCTCTCTCTCTCTCTCTCTCAGAAATAAGTAAAACGTTAAAAAAAATTTTTAAAAAGAAAGAAAACAGAGATGTAAGAACAATCAAACTCTCTCTATTTGCAGGTGTTGATAACAAAATTACCTGGAAAACCGAACAGAAGCAACAATAAAGGCTCACACCACCAATGAAAGAATTTAGTGGAAGAGAAGACTAAAGTGGACATAAAATAGCCATCATGAAAGTCTGACAACACACTCTGGGAATATGGAGAAATGCATTGTCACAATGCCAGTAGAAATGTAAGAGTAAACCACCTACAGAAGGAAATTTGATAATATCCAAAATATTACATTCCTACTATGTGATCCAACAATCCCATTCTAGGCTGAAAAAAATGGATTTTTAAGCACTCAAAATAGGAATAGATGGCTCATTTTTGAACATGATACAAATACATAAACCAAGACCAGTTACTATGACAGATACACCAGGCTATTACTCACTTCAAAATACAACAAAACATTTGCAATAGCGAAAGACTGGAAAACAACCCAAATGTCCAGCAACAGCAGACCGATTCAACTATGATACATCCATAGAATCCAACACTCCACAACTCTAAATGAGGAATGAACACTATCCCTATTTATCGTATGGAGCGATCTCCAAGACATGAGTTAAGTTGAAAAAAGCAAAGTAGAGAAAAGTGTACATGGCACGCTGGCCATTCAAGAAAGAAAAGGAGGGGCGCCTGGGTGGCTCAGTCAGCTGAGCGTCTGACTTCGGCTCAGGTCATGATCTCACGGTTGGTGGGTTCTAGCCCCATGTCAGGCTCTGTGCTGATAGCTCAGAGACGAGCCGGCTTTGGATTCTGTGTCTCCCTCTCTCTCTGCCCCTCCCCTACTCATGCTCTGTCTCTTTTTTTCTCAAATATAAATAAACACTTAAAAAATAAAAAAAAAAGAAAGAAAAGGAACCGAGATAAATGTGTGTGTGTGTGTGTGTGTGTGTGTGTGTGTGTGTGTGTGTAGTTTATTATATACACAGGTAAATTTTTTTTTTAAATTTTTTGAAAATTTATTTTTTTCAAGAGAGAGAGCATGCAAAAGTGAGGGATGGGGAGAGAGGAAGGAGAATGAGAGAATCCCAAGCAGGCTCTGTGCTGTCAACCAAGAGCCCGACATAGGACTCTACCCCACGAACCATGAGATCATGACCTGAGCAGAAATCAAAGAGTGGGACGCTTAACTGAGCCCCCACAGTGCCCCCGTATGTAGTTTCTTAGATGGGAGGAAGTAGAGTAAATGAGCAAAGACAGATACCTGGCTTCTATGAATATACCTTATTTTGTACATTTGACTTTGGAACCATGTAAATATTTTACTGGATTATAAAACAAAACAAGGGCCACAGCAACGAACGTGGTATTCTCCGTGTGATCCCGTTTCTAAGGCTGTGAACACACCCACTTGGGAACCAGAATCAAAAGAACCAACAGCACAGTTCTGACCGGTGAGCAGCCTTAAGCAGTGTGCGAGGCAAAGCCAGAGGCAGAGGAGCACTAACGAGAGACCGAGACCGTAGCACAGGACTTACCTCGACCTTGCTCTCAGGTTCATGATCAGCAGCCGAGAAATACACAACCTCCTGTACTTCATCCCTGGGCCGCGCTGAATTTTTCCCAAACACCACCAGACCGTCCTTAGCACGTGGGGGGAAGGCCACAAAACAGTAACTTGGAGGAGCGACAGCCATCCTGCAAAGAGAGAGAATGCCAGGGATGGAATGGAAGCGGCCCTACTGTGGAACAGTCCAACGGTGAGTTCTTCAAACACATTTCACCAGCGAAGAGTGTGGAACTGCGTGCGGCTAGTTCATTAAGGGATCCCCAGCTGGCACAGGGAGGTTGAGCGCCTGGCGTGGAACTGCGGAGCCGCCGAGGCCAGATAGCGGTTAGTCCTCCGTGGGATTCAACGAGCTCAGATTTGCAGCCATCAGCAGGGCAGCCAACAGTGCAATGACATAAGAGAGCAAAACACAAACACACTGCAATGTGTCCCAGGAAGAGAAAAATCAATAAATATACTTGTAACAGTGCCCTCCGCAAGTGTCTTAGATCACGAGATGTGTGCCTTCCTGAGACGTAAGGGATTTTGGGGTGGTGATGGGGAGACGGGTCTAGTGATAAAGTGAAAGATACTCTCCCTATTTTATGTATTTTTACTCTACCTCAATGACATAACACTCAGGAATCTCTTGGTTTTCCTCCAGCCTCTCCAGTGCTCCTGGGCTGGCTTGTTCTCTTCCACCTGGCCATTGAGCATCCTCACTGCTTGATCCTTCCTCCCTCATTTAATGCTCTTTTCTTCCTGGGAAAACCCATCCATGCCCATTAGTCACGTATGTGGCCATGACCTACACATCTGATTCCAGCTCTGTTCTCTCCTTGATCTCCCGACCCAGAGGCCCAAATGCCTTTTTGCTACCCAAAGCTGACTGCACCACCTTCTTCCCTAAACTGAGTCCCTTCCCACGGGTCTCTATCTCACTCACCATCCAATGAACTATCTGTCCCACTGGAACATCTGGAGGTCAAAAACTACCCGTTCCATCTGCTTCTCTGTTACCTAACCTACCACGAAATTCCACCTGTAGATTCGATCTTGTAAATCTCTTTGGAAACTATCCACTCTTCCCCATCTCCACTACCACCACTCTGCACCAAGCCTCCATCACTAGCCTGGATCCCCACCAGGAGTAAGAGCTTATTGCACAACACTATTATGCCCCCTCCAAAACATTGGCACGTGGCAGCCAATGTTTCTTTTACTTTTTTTAATGTTTATCTATTTTTGAGAGAGAGAGAGAGACCGAGTGGGAGCAGGGGACGGGCAGAGAGAGAGGGAGACACAGAATCTGAAGTAGGTTCCAGGCTCTGAGCTGTCAGCATGCAGCCCAATATGGGGCTCGGACTCACGAACCGTGAACCGTGAGCTTAAGTCAGATGTTCAACCGACTGAGCCACCCAGGCGCCCCCAAAGTGATCTTTTAAAGGACGATTTGATCATGTCAGTTGGGTCACCCTCCTTAAAATCCTTCAGCGGTTTCCCACGGTTCTTAGAATAAAGACCAAAATCTGGTCAAGCTCATGCCGCCTCCTCAGCCCCATCTCATGCCACTCACCAATCTCCCAACTCCAGCACACAGACCTTTTCCCAGCCCCTCCAACCCTCCCAGGGCCTTTGCACGTGCTTCGCCCCTGTTCCTGAGCACTCCTCTCTGCTCCTTATACCAAAACCATTTGCCTAGTTGACTCCTACTCCTTCACATAAAAAAGTCAGTCAAATTTATTTCACTGTATTGTAAGCTCTCATAGAACCCCATCCTTTTCCTTTATAGCAGTCTCAATCTGAAATATTTATGTAATGATTTTATTACCAACAGTCAATATTTGTTCTTTCCCCCCAAAGTCGAAGCAAGATGAAAGCAGGGAAACCACGTGTCTTTTGAACCACTGTCTTCTGCAGGGTAGATTTTCGAAAAATAAGAAACAAGTGCTCTTTTCTTCTTTCTTAAAACTGAAGCCAACTCTCTACAACTCTTTCTTTTTTTTTTTTTAATGTTTATTTATTTTTGAGAGAGACAGAAACAGAGCATGAACAGGGGAGGGGCAGAGAGAGAGGGAGACACAGAATCCCAAGCAGGCTCCAGGCTCTGAGCCATCAGCACAGAGCTCTATGTGGGGCTTGAACCCACAGACCACGAAATCATGACTTGAGGTGAAGTCAGCCGTTCAAACGACTGAGCCACCCAGGCACCCTTCTACAACCCTTTCTCACCACCATGCCGCACCTGGCTAGAACTCCCTCCCCAAAGTCTGTGCATTTCCTTCAGGATCTGATTCAAAATCTCTTCCTTTTCAGGATGCCTTCTACAAAGGACTGTCATTTTCCCAGCATCCATCAGCACTGAGGCCTCCAGTTTGTTCTAGAATGATGTACATTTGTTGTTTGTAAATTTACTGCTTCAAATGTTTCAAATAAGGACGCCTGAGGGCAGAACCCAAGCCGCGCAACTCCCGCAGCCCCTTTCCCAAATCCCTATCACAGGCACTCAACAAACATTGCCTATTAGGCCTACTGTCATAAGTGTGTCATCAATTATCCAACTGAAATGTGTTTTCTTAGGCAGAGAAGGACAAATACCATATGTTTGCACATATAGGAGGATTAGGAGGAACTTGACGGAGGAACAAGGGGGAGAAGAAGGGCGGAAATGGTGGGGGAAAGGGAGAGAGGCAAACCATGAGAGACTCTTGAATGCTGACAAAAACTGAGGACTGATGGATGTGGGGGGGGGGGGGGATGGGCATGGAGGAGGGCACTTTGGGGATGTGCGCTGGGTGTTATGTGGAAACTAATTTGACAACTATTTGTAAAAAAAAAAAAAATAATAATAATAATAAATTGAGTTACTTGTAGACAGCAAAAAAAAAAATGAAATGTGTTTTCTTTTAGGATTCCAAAATATAAGTGAGAAATAAAGCAATGATCCCGGCAAAGCCACTGGGATTCAAATCTCAGTCGCACCACCTCCTGCTGTGTGAGCCCGAGCATGTCACTTTCCCTCTCTGGGCCTAGGTTTTCTCTTCTGCAACTGTTTTGCTCCAGCCCATACGTTTATTATGAGTATCAAAGGACATGATGCTTGAGAACATATTTCACAAACTGTGAAAGCTACGTGAGGGTAAGATACTCTCTTTGGGTTTTGACTGTTCAAATAGAGAAGCATCTCAAAATTTCTATGAAACGAGCCAGTCAAATCCACCTCGCTCATAACTGGAGCAGTTATCCAATCACAGAGTCAGCAACATCTATGTGAGGGACCCTAGTGCCACGTCTGCATCCAGGCTTCAGGTTAGTCTGTGCATGCACCCCCTGGGCTGTCGAAAGGCCTTCCCTACACTGGGCACCAAGGGCGCCAAGAAGTGGAGGAGCCCAGAGCTCTGGAGGAGGGCACTTGTCAGGATGAGCAGTGGGTGTTGTAAGGCAGCCAATTTGACAATAAATTATATTTAACAAATAAAAATAAAAATAATTCCCTCCTAGTTCAGAAAACTACCCCCACCCACTTTGTGAGAAAGAACAAGCAGGAAGATTAAAAAACAAAACAAAACCAAAAAGACTCCAGTTCCTTCTCCAATGATCCTTTTCTATTTTCACAAAAACTGCATTATCTTCAGACTTGAGAAGTAGGACAAAATAAACCAAACTCTGTATGTATAAGAAAGACCTAGAAGCATTATAAGATAAAATGCCTTAATAGTGAGTTTCTAGAATTTGAGGGTGGGAAAAATTGCTGGCTGAGCCAAATAAAGTGAAACAAATCCAGAAGATCAGATGGAGAAAAGGTGCATTTACTTGTGCTTGAAATGCCTTTTGTATGTGATAGGAATCCCTTTCCTCCCCTATCATTGGGTCACTTCAAAAGTGTTGGTGTCTTGGGGTGCCTGGGTGGCTCAGTCAGTTAAGTGTCTGACTTTGGCTCGGGTCATGATCTCACAGTTCGTGAGTTCAACCCCTGCATCGGGCTCTGTGCTGACAGCTCAGGGCCTAGAGCCTGCTTCGGATTCTGTATCTCCCTCTCTCTCTGACCCTCCCCTGCTCACGCTGCCTCTCTCTCTCTCTCAGATATAAATAAAACATTAAAAAAAAAAAGTGTTGGTGTCTCATCTATGAGCAGAACCTTACTTTATTTGGATCTTAAAATTTGTAGGAAGCCACTGCTCTTGCATTTATGAGATGTATCTATAGAAAACAAATAAAACTCACAGGGCTTTGACAAGCCCCTGTTCTATGCTTCAGCCAGGACATCTGCTTGGTCAGCAAGACGTATGAGTCACATGACCATGACCTGGATGTAGGCAACACAAGCCCAGGGATGTGTGGGCCCAGAGAGGCTGGCTTTGCCACTGAACCTTGTAAAAGACTGGGGATGACAGAAGGAGGCAGAATTTTAATGTCTAGTTTTTTAATGCTAAATGAACCAGCAAACTGTGTAACACACCCAGTAGCAAACCAGCCAAGGCTAATTGTCCATTTATTTTTCCTGGATCACCATTCTAGACACTAGCCTCAGAGATGACTTAGCTGGATCCTTTTCCACTCTTTAGATCAATGCTGCCTGAAAGAGTATTCTACATTGACGGAAATTGTTCTATCTCCAATGTCCAATACGGCAGCCATTAGCCTCATAGTGTGTTTAAGGAACTAAATTTTTATTAAAAACCTTAATTAGTTTAAATGTAAATAGCCACACATTTTATTACCAAGTAATAGGAATGCTATTGGACAGAGCAGCCTTATAACCTCCCAATAAGCCCAGAAATGAAGATTTTCACATTAAGCCTTCCAATAATCCCTTAAGTGCTTCTTTGTGAAGCCCTCCACATATTCTAATGACAAAATATAAACTGAATTACCAAATAAACTGAATTACCAAAGAGGAGGTAGTACATTTTGAGAAGACCCAAGAAAACAAACACTAGAAAGTAGCTACTGAACTCACCAGGTGGACTGAGTTTAAGCAAGCTCTTTCTCCAGAAGCTAAAGGTGATCAAAGCTCCCAATTCCTTTTCCCTTGATGTGAGTCTCATATCCCTAACTCTGACTACACCATGAGTGTGCTCCCCATTGTTGCCTAGAAGTCTTTTGGGTACTTCTCTGATCAATCCCACTCTTTATGTCCTAACTGAACTTTTGAGACTTTCACTTTTTCTCAAACCTCCAACTACCTCCCCTAAGCAGACAGCTCACCTCCTCCTCCACAAAGAAGACATGGCTGGGGAAGGGAGATTTTCAGATACATGATAAGCAGCTTTGGAGGTCCTGTGACTCAAGAGAGGGCAAGGAGCCAATAAATCAAAAAGCCAGAGCTGAGACCAGAGAGAATGAGGAAGATGCTGGAGAAGCAGGTAGACAGGCTGGCCCATGTTAAGCCTGGAAGCCCATGGCAAGGATTTTAGTGTCTATGCTGTGATAGACATGGCTATCTCTCCCACGGGGGGCTTTTAAGCCACGTTTTAGGTAGAGGGTAGAGCCAATGCACGTAGGCAGTTTTTCAAAGGAGTTGGCCGTGACAGAAAGAACTCCTTAGATGTAAATGAAGGGGTTGACAAGTAATTCCATTTCCATATATTCGCCCTAAGGAAGGATCAGGAACACGGACAAGATGTACGCACAAAACTGTTCAACACAGCAGTACTTACACAGGGGTAAAACTAAACCTTAAGTGTCCTGCATCGCAGTAATAGCTGAAAACTTGATGCTACATCAATGCCATTACAAATGTCTGTGAAAACTGAAATCATCGTTGTGCTATACGCTGACTTGGATGTAAGTTTTAAAAATAAATACATAAAAACGTTTGTGAAGAATTAAAAAAAAATTCAACGTTCATTTATTTTTGAGAGAGAGAGAGCACAAGTGGGGGAGGAGCAGAGACACAGGGAGACGCAGAATCTGAAGCAGACTCCAGGCTCCAAGCTGTCAGCACAGAGCTCAATGTGGGACTTGAACTCACCGACTGTGAGATCCTGACCTGAGCTGAAGTCAGACGCTTAACCAACTAAGCCACCCAGGCTCCTCAAAGAATTTTTAACTGCGTGAAGAGATGGCTGGGGAGGATCATCCAAAATAAATGATCTTAAATTATATAACATTATGCATAGAAAAGACTAAAAGGAAATGTGCCCAAAATGTTAACCATGAGAGACTGGCCACGGAATTCTTTCTAATTTTTTCATATTTTCCCTCAATTTCTAATTTTCCTACAGGTATTTGTACTTATATACATACAAAAATGAGTTTTCAAAAAAATAAACCCAAGGGACAGTACCGACTTTAGAATTTTATTTTAAAGAAAATACTTTGTCTCTACTTCTGTATCCTGTCACATCTAAAATTTCAAGACTGGCAAATTCTTATCAGTTATTGTCAGGATGACATTTAAAAAATGTTTATTATTTTTTTTTGGGGGGGGAAAGCATGCAAGTGGGAGAGGGGCAGTGGGACAGAGGATCAGAAGCAGCAAGTCTGATGTGGGGCTCAAACTCAAGAACCACGAGATCATGACCTCAGCCAAAGTCAGAGCTCAACCAAGTAAGCCACCAAGGTGCCCCAGGATAACAGTTTGCATTGAAGTATAATTGACACTGTTACATTAGCTTCAGGTGTATAGCATACTGATTCAATATGTGGATACATTGTAAAATGATCACCATGATATCTCTAGGGGACGTTGTCACCACGCATAGAATTTTGCTGCTTGTGATGAGAACTTTTAAGATCTACTCTCTTAGCAAGTTTCAAGTATGCAACACTATATGACAATATATATAATTAACTATAGTTGCTGTGATGCTCCTTATATCCCCAGGAGTTACCTATTTTATAACTGGAAGTTCGTGCCTTTGACCCCCTTCACCCGTTCTTCCCATTCCTCATCTCCTAAGGGTGATATCCTTTACTCAGACTTATCCTAATTATTCTCTGATACTTTCTTTTACTTTTTTCTACAGCCTGCCTAATTCAGGGCTCCTCAAGGAGCACACACACTCTCATTACTATTATTCACCCAAATAGTGGGCAGAGCTCTCGTGGCGTTGTCCCCTCTGTCGAGGCCAAAAGAATGACGGGCCCTTCAGAAAGCCAATTCTCTGCCGACCCTGAGATGAAATGCCTCTGGAAGTGACTCAAGGAAACTCCATTTTGTCCCTATTATCTGTCAAAAACACTAGTTAACATACCAGCTAGTTACACTACAGAAGAAAAAAATAATCTGACAAGTTAACTCATCTATATACCGGGTAAAACATGCATTTTGACATCTCTGTTTACAAGATTTTTATATTCAGTTTTTCATGCATGACACCAAAAACTAAGGTGTTTTTTTTGCCTTTTCCCTCAATAACTTTATATAGTATTATGATGTGACGTTCTCCTTCACAAAGAAAACTAAAATTCAACGAATTCCCAATAGCACATGCCAATATAGAAATTTACTGCATGAAAAGGTGTTCATTTGTTTATATTTGGCTTTCAAAAATGGTATAACCATTTGATAATAGATTTTTTATCATAACTACTGTCTACTTAAACCAGCATTAAATGAGTGGACAGAGGTTATGCAGAAGTAAAGCCTGATTCATGGCTTTTTAAAAAAAATCTTGCTTGTTTTGAGATGCGATTCTTTTTTGTTTTTTAATAAATGTTTATTCATTTGGGGGAGAGAGACTATGAGCGGGAGAGGACCGGAAGGGGGCGGGGGGACAGAGGATCCTAAGTGGACTCTGTGCTGACAGCAGTGAGCCCAATGCAGGGCTTGAACTCACGAACTGTGAGATCATGACCTGAACTGATGTCGGACACTCAACCGGCTGAGGCACCCAGGCGCCCCCTGAGATGCAATTCTGAAGCCATTTTCTGCATCATCCCCATGAGAGATGGGGAGCACCATTCACTCCGGGCCTGAAATGGAACCTAGCTGTAGCTAAAGTCATCTTTTCCAAACTGCGGGTTGTGGCCCTTTTGAGGGTTACGAAATCGACTCAGTGGATAGGATCAGTGGTTTTTTTTTTTAAACAGACATTTTTTATAAAAGAATGTATGCATCACACTTAACAAGGGTAACTGCCGTTATAAGAACCTTTAATTTTACGTTCAGGTATATACATGTAAACATATAAGTGGGTGCATATGCTGGGTGGAAACAGAACATTTCTCTCTCTTACTGTGGGTCTCAAGCAAAAATCTTTAAAATCAACAGGCTTAAAGGGCAGGTCTGCTGAATAAGGCTTCTTTGTGGTAAATACCAATTAGGATTCTTGCCAAGTAAGCGATAGACTAATAGTTCCAATTAATGAAACACTCCAATTTAACTCCCATGGATAGTTAAACCGACAGGCGTTTTCCTAGCTGTACTTGCTAAGAATATTTTAAAGTACATTTATCTGTGGTCCATACCGCATATTTTCTCAAACTGGATTATTTTTCATGTCCTATGCTACAAGAAGACTGGAGGTTGGGATAAGCATACAAGCTGCAATTATTAAAACAGAAGGAAGCTGGTATTGTTTCTGCAGTGGAGGAAAGGAGTCAGATTATTCACCAGCTGGAATGGTAAGAAAAAAATAGCTAGCACTTCTCCAAGCCCCTCCACCCTCTAGCCACTTCTCTGGTAAGCTACTCGTCTTCCTTTAGACGAGCCCTGTCCAGTAGAAATTTCTGCGATAATGGAAACGTTCTGTATTTGTGCTGTTCAACAGAGTGGCCACTGGTCAGATGGGGCTACTGAGTACTTGAAATATGGCCAGTGCAAGTCAGGAGCTGAATTTTTAATTATCTTAAAATGAAATAGCCAACATTACCCTAAGTGAAATAAGCTGATCACACACACACACACACACACACACACAAAACAAACACTATATAATCTCACTTATATGAGGCCCTGGAGTAGTCGAATTCATAGAGACAGAAAGCAGAAAGGAGTTACCAGGGGCTGGGGAGGGGGGAATTGGGAACTGTTGTTTAATGGGTATAGAGTTTCAGCCTCGCAAGAACAAAAAATTCCCGGAGATTGGCTGCATGACAGTGTGAATATCCTTAACACGACTGCACTGTGCACTTGAAAAGCAGTTAAGATAAATTTATGCTATGTGTATTTTACCACAATTTAAACAAATTTTTAATTAAAGAGCCATATGTGGCCAGAGGCCACAGTACTGCAACTGCCCAGCTTCGCAGATTGCTACTGTCAGCCGTAGTGCCCCAGAGCTCAATTTCTAACCACCCTTGTACCCCTTATCAAACTTCTTTCGGGGGTCCTGACTTGCGCATGGGAACAAGGTATGGGAGCATCCCTGGAGTTCGCTGCACGGGATCTGCGCCTTCACCCTCTAGCTGGTGCCCGCAGGCTGGCGCGCCGCACCCCTGTAACTAGGAGACGACTTACAGAATGTCTAGACGAGGGGGGAGGAAGCTGCAAGTGAGAAGAGGTCTTTGTCCCCAAGTTCGGGCAGTTGTTATGGAAGGGCATGAATGCTCTGCACCCGGGTAGGGATTTTCTTTGCCTGACCACCAGACTGCCCTGCCCTTTTATCTCAATGAAGCCCCTGAGTGTCCCTCATCAGTCACCTTACCCAGTAATAAGAAAGCCTGAAATTGCATGAGAGGAAGAAAATGACCACCTCTGTAAGCTAGAAGCTTATTAACTGTCTCATAAGCAACTGCGACAAAGCGCCTTTGCTTGCACACAGAAATGAAACCCAAATGCCCGGCAAGGTTTCCTTACTCTCCAAGCTCACAGCTTTACCAAGCAGATGGGGTAAACTTAAATGTGGTGTCTGTGGATTACCGGCTTCCAGAAAAGCCAAGAAGACATTATTTGATGATATTATTTTATTCATTGATAAAGGCATATTTTTATTATTTTTTATTTTTTTATGGTTTTTAAAAAATTTATTATTAAGACAGAGAGAAACAGAGCATGAGTGGGGGAGGGGCAGAGAGAGAGGGAGACACAGAATCCGAAACAGGCTCCAGGCTCTGAGCTGTCAGCACAGAGCCTGATGTGGGGCTCAAACTCACAAAACTGCGAGATCACGACCTGAGCCGAAGTCGGACGCTTAACGGACTGAGATACCCAGGTGCCCCAATAAATTCATTGTTTCAAGTATTGACGTTTGGGGCGCCTGGGTGGCTTAGTCGGTTAAGCGTCCGACTTTCGCTTAGGTCATGACCTCGCGGTTCATGGGTTCGGGCCCCGCGTCGGGCTCTGTGCTGACTGCCAGCTCAGAGCCTGGAGCCTGTTTCAGTCTGTGACTCCCTCTCTTTCTGACCCTCCCCTGCTCACGCTGTCTCTCTCTCTCTCCTAGAAATAAATTTAAAAAAACATTAAAAAAATAAATAAATAAATAAATTATTGACGTTCTTGCTGAACTGAAAACAGGACAAACCCTAATCACTTACAAATTGATTTTTCTGCCATGTATCTGCTGCCAGAATGGCAAAGAATAATGAGGTGTTCTGGAAAGGAATTATCTAGCTAGACATTGGATGTAAATGCTAACCGAAACTCCTCTCCTGAAAGAAAGATCCTAAGAATTGTTTTTGTTGAAAGCTCAAGATAGTAGAGCACAGGCTTCGGGAGTCCAGAGCCAGGAATTCCAGCTTCTAATACTCCATGCCTTGAATGAGGAACTATTTAACAGAAGAAAGATCATATAGAGTATTAAGTAAGTAAGCAGGCTTTGGGTCAACCTCGGTTTGAATCTCAGGCCCATGTCACCTTTCTCTGACGGACAATGACAGGGTTACGGCTGGCGAGGGGTGAAATGAGCAGACACCTGCAAATATTACAAAGTGCTCAGAACACCACGTGGGTCACCGTAAGGACTCGATCCTCATGAGAATGAGAAAAGATCCATGAGGAAGGCTATTCCTTTGTTAACGGACATCAGAAACTGGCTTTTTCCTTGAAGAATCTAAATGTTCTTTCATCTTTTGGAGATTTGCCTCCTTGTCACCTGATGCCTTTCAAGAGCTACTTAGTATCCCCTTTCTTTAATTTCAAGGGCAACCCTTCCCTGTGACCGTTCATACTTAGAGCAGCATGAGGAGGGACAGGGGGTGGCAGGCTGCACATTTGGTTTGGCCCAGGGTGCTGTCCCAGACAGTGGGTTTGCTTTTTTTTTTTTTAATCTGAATCAGCAGCTAACATTTTTAATTCTAGGGGCACCTGGGTGGCTCAATCGATTAAGCCTCCAACTTTGGCTCAGATCGTGATCTTGCGGTTGGTGAGCTGGAGTCCCGAGTCAGGCTCTGTGCTCACAGTGAGGAGCCTACACGGAATTCTCCCTTCCTCTCTCTCTCTCTCTTTCTCTCTCTCGGCTCACTCTTGCCCTCTCTCTCTCAAAAAAAACAAAAACAAAAACAAAAAACAAACAAAAAAACCTAAAAAAAACCGTTTTTGATTCTAGAGATTTTTCATAGAAACTCAGATGCTTGACTTATGAAATCTCAACAAAGATCTGCCAACACTGGGCACACATTCTTGCACGGCATCCAGACTGAGGGGGGGGCTCCTCTCCGCTATGCCCTCCACTCCCCGACACTGAGGCCAATGAAATTGCCACCTAGCATCACCCATGGGCTATTGCTTTTCTTATTCTTTCTTTTTTCATTGTCAGGTCAGTTGTCCTCATTTACAGTTGGCCCCACAGCTCCCTGTGTACAGAGGCAAGAGAATGATACACTTTAAGACAAACAGGCCCTTGTTTATATCCTGGCTGCACCCACCAAATGTAAGAAACAGGCAGGTTGTGAACTCTCTGAACGAGTTTCCACATATGAAAATGGGACTAATCCCCCTTACACAACACAGCACTCCAGTGTATGTGCAAGCAGATGGAAGGCACTAGGTCCTGTGGCTGTACACAGTTTACTTTTCTTTACAAATAAATGGTTACTTTCCTCCTTCTTACTCACTGGTGATGGTGATGGCCGCCATTACACCAATCCCTACTCTGGCTCCTTCACCCTGTCTGGCACATCAGACACGTGTTCCAAGGTATAACTGAAATGTGCTTAAAGAATTAAACCAGGGGGCTCTGGGTGGCTCAGTCAGTTAGGCGTCCAGCTCTAGATTTTGGCTCAGATCATGATCTCACGGTTGATGAGTTTGAGCCCCAAATCAATGCTGGCAATGTGGAGCCTACTTGGGATTCTCTCTCTCTCTCTCTCTCTTTCTCTCTCTCTGCTCCTCCCCAGCTCCTTCTCCCTCAAAGTAAATAAACTTATTTAAAAAAATAATCAAACTAGAATGATAGAGCCTCCAGACCTAACCATCAGTTTACAGAGAATGCAAATAACATCATAGTAATGCAATGAGGAAAGTCTAGACTGTGAGAAATTACAGGACAAATCTGACTTCTTCAATAACAACAATAAAAACTGCAAGGAAAAAATGATTAAGAGCAAAGTAACTTAAGAGATAAATCAGTCAACTGCACTGACTAGAATTTATTTGGATCCTGATTTAAATAAATGATTCAAAACCTTTATAAGACAATCGGGGGAAATGTGAACACTGACTGGATATTTGATGTTATTAATGAATTCATGTTTTAGATATTAGAAAACTGTGGTTATGTCTAAAAAAAGAGCCCATATATTTTAGAGATACCATCTGAAGTATTTTCCTGAGAAATGATATGATGAAAGTAATCCAGGACGGGAAGGAAGGGTGAACATTCAGATGACACAAGGTTGGCTATATAATAAAAATGGCTGAAGCGGAATGATGGGTACAGTGACTTACTATGACCGGGGGAGGGGCAGGCAGAGAAGGAGACAGAATTCCAAGCCTGTTCTGCACTGTCAGCGCATGGCCGGACTTGGGGCTTGAACCTGCAAACCATGAGATCATGATCTGAGCTGAAATCAAGAGTTAGACACTTAACTGACTCAGCCACCCATATAATAAATAACTTTTTAAAGGAAAACACATGATAAGATGCTTAAGATTATTTTAAGGTTAGAAATAGTACTGGACTGATGTAATACAGAGGATGTTTTCTTGGAGTTATTACTCGTAACTTATTTTAGGCTGAGATAATTCTTTGAGGAAGGATTATTGGATCAGGGGGATGGGGAGAGATCTTAGTTTGGCTTGTTATATTAGCGCAATGGGGGGAAAAGGTGAGCCCCTGGATCTCACTACCTTGCTTTATTTCTCTCCTTCATTTCAAAATACCTGTCAGACTGTTAAGTCCCATGAAGGCAAGGACTCTTACATAAGCCCTTATTTCCCTGGTCCCTAGCATACAGACTGGCACATAAGACTTCAATAAATGTCTGTTGAATCAATGAAGGGGAAGGAACATATCTATATTTCATCTTTAATGAGAGAAAGAGAGCAGGAAAACCTAATTTTGCCAAGGGGCTCCCAGGCTGTGGTTCAATCCATGGTATTCATATTTAACCACACATCAAAATCATCTGGGGTGTCTGTTAAAATGGCAGATTCCTAGACACTCCCCTCCTTGTAAATTCTGTTCAGTGGATCTATGCTGAGATCATAGAAAGTATATTTCTAACAAATGCCCCAGTGGTTCTCAGGCAGCCAGTTCAGAACTGGTGTGCAGTGCCCACTGGTACAGGGGATGTAACCTCTATGCTCCTCAAAAGCATGCTTCATTTTTCTGCCTGGTTCTTTGTTTGACCATGGAAACTTGCAGCCTACACAGTAAGCCCTCTGAAGGCATCCACCAGCATCAAAGGCCATCAACTTTCTGCCTTCTTGCTTCTCCATTTTATTTTTAAGGAAATCATTTAATTTTAATGGAATGTTGCTGAATTCGGCCACAGCGTTGGCAGCCACACCCTCTGATGAAAGCAGGTGAAACCCATCCCTGGTTAACCTAGGGGAGCAGGATTTTCTCTTCCCGAGTACGACAGACACAGGTACGGAGGCTATGTTTTCTTGGTCTCTAATTTTACAATGGAGAAATCAGGGGTTGCCTGGGTAGCTCAGTCGGTTAAGCGTCCGACTTCAGCTCGGGTCATGATCTCACGGTTTATGGGTTTGAGCCTGCACCAGGCTCTGTGCTGACAGCTCAGATCCTGGAGCCTTTTACAGATTCTATGTCTGTCTGTCTGTCTGTCTGTCTCTCTCTCTCTCTCTCTTCTCCATTCCCATTTGGCTCTCTGTCTCTCAAAAATAAATAAATGTTAAAAAACAAACAACAAAATGAAGAAATTGGAATACATGATCATCAGAAAGATTTCGATTGTTAATTGGCATTTCAATGCTTTTGCGATTTTTACTACTTCAATTTTAAATGTTTTTATTTTTTTATTTTTGATAGCATGAACAGGAAGGGGCAGAGAGAGAGGGAGACAGAGAATCCAAAGCAGGCTCCAAGCTCTAAGCTGTCAGCACAGAGCCCAACACGGGGCTCAAACTCAAAAACCATGAGATCATGACCTGAGCTGAAGTTGGACACTCAACTAACTGAGCCACCCAGGCGCCCCTGCAATTTTTACTACTTCAAAGAAGTAAAGTTTCATCCAACTCTTTAAAAATGCCGCTAGGGACGCCTCAGTGGCTCAGCCAATTAAGTGTCTGACTCTTGATTTCTACTCAGGTCATGATCCCAGGGTTGTAGAGCCTGTAGGTGGGGAACCTGTGTGGGATTCTGTCTCTTTCTCTCTCTGCTCCTTTCCCCCCATCCTCAAAATAAAATAAATAAATTTTTTTAATTTAAAAATGAAAATGCCTTTAAAAAAAGTGTTCCTCATTTACCACAGATGCAAGATTGGCAACTATCATGACTCCTCTGCCTTGGCTAGAAAGTGAGAATTTGGGCCAGAAAAAAAGAAGAGTTAAATGTCATTGCAATTAACTGAATATTTCCAAGTCAGTAAGATGGCTAAGAAAATACCTCCTGGATGATTTTTTCCAAATGAAATGATCACACACCTACTTGTTACCCATTCCAAAAATACTGCAATAAAGGCGATTAGCTAGAAGAAATGAAAAGAGTGTCTATTTAAAAACTGTAGAACTGAATTTTCAGGTACTTAATGACTTTTCAACTTCATCATAACCCCTAATAATTTAATGGACCACTGCACTGCGGCTGCATTCCCTTCCCTCAAAATACAGCCACTTAGATGATCCTAAGAATCAAAAAAACAAAACAAAACAGATGTAGGACATGTAAATGGCTATGTGTCAAAATCATGGAAAATATATAAATACACAGAATCAAGCTGGTGAAAGAAAAGAGGTCACACAAATTACATATGGCATCATTCAAGTTATGGATATTATCTAGACAGATAATGTAAGAATTTCATAGGGAAATGTAACAAAAATTTTAAGAGGAGTCATATCTCTGGGTTGTAGAAACATTAATTCCTTTCCTTTTAATGTTCATTTATTTATTTTTGAAAGAGACAGAGCGTGAGCTGGGGAAGGGTAGAAAGGAGGCAAAGGATCCGAAACGGGCCCCTTGCTGACAGCAGAGAGCTTGATGTGGGACTTGAACTCACAAACTGTGAGATCACGAGCTGAGCAACGTCAGATGCTTACCTGATTGAGCCACCCAGGTGCCCCAAGAATCACAGTTTCTTAACCTCTATATATTCAGGCATTTTCCAATTTCCCATGTAAAGGTATAGAATTTGTAAAGAAAGTATTTTTTTAAAAAATAAAAAGGAGAGTTACAATCAAAATAATCTATTATCCTAACTCATTGTAGCTAATAAATAGGATTTTACAATAGGGCAGAGGCCAAGGAATTAAGGAGAACTCTATAGCTCAGTCACGGCAAATGAACTCATTTTAACTTTGGGCCACGTCGGATTCTGCTTCATTTGCAATATATGGTCACAATGAGAAATATAAATAATGCAAAATGTCTAATGTAATGATTCACGTGACCAACTAATAACTAAGGAAATGCAGAGCTTTCTAGCCATAGTCAAATAGAACATTGTGCATCAAAACCTGCATTTATTCCTAAGATAAGTTAGGTGGTAAAATGGTCACTTGACAAAATTATTCTTCAAATCACTAACAGAATTTCTCTATAATACAAAATATTCTAGTATGATGTTTTCCAACTTTTAAATATTCCAAGAAATATTCCAAGAAATATTCATGGAAACCCCCACATAACAGTCATTGTAGTTGGCTGGGAAATACATAATGAATATATGTTGTGAATTTAGTAACACTTCCAATGGATTTGTATGTACTAAATGGCAACAGAATCCTTATGTATATGAAAAACAGTAGTGCAGATATATATGGCTCATTATTTAATCTGTGTACCTTCAAGGTTGGGACACACATGAATTCAAGGACCATTTGCAAAAACTGCACCACACCCAGTGATCTGTCCAACACTCTGGTGCATTTAAAATATGGTAAAGGGGCTCCTGGGTGGCTCAGTTGGTTGGGCATCCGACTTCAGCTCAGGTCATAATCTCACTGTTCATGGGTTTGAGCCCCGTGTTGGGCTCTGTGCTGACAGCTCCAAGCCTGGGGCCTGCTTCGGATTCTGTGTCTCCCTCTCTCTCTGCCCCTCCCCCACTCATGTGGGCTTTCTCTCTCTCTCTCTGTCTCTCTCTCTCACTCTCTTTCCCTCTCTCTCTCTCTCTCAAAAATTAATAAACATTCCCTCACCCCCAAAAAATTAAAAATTAAAAAATTAAAAAATATATGGTACCACTTAAAACTCAGGCTGCAAGATTGGTGACTATCATGACTCTTCTGCCTTGGATAGAAAGTGAAAATTTGAGCTAGAAAAAAGAAGTATCTGTTTAGGAATTTTAGAGTGAAGGAAAGAAGAGAGATTAGTTGAATGGCATCAGTTTCTCATGGATACAACAGTCTTTTTTTAATAGCAATAAAGAGTAGATAAACAGCACAAGAAAGATTAATTTTCCATTCAAGCTAGCCAAATTAGAAAAATATAGTCAGATCGAGTTCATGGTAAGGAAGATGTTTTCCACCTTGCATAATAACATAAAGAAAATGACTTGTATCACATTAACAATATAGGTGAGACTGTGCAGTTAGGATAATCTCTCTAAGAGGTTACATTATAGCTTTTTAAGAAAGGATCAGACAGGTCCCAATACCAGGTACAGTTCTTCCACTTAAAAATGGAGTTCTTGTCCATAAAGTTCTTGATGTATGAAATGTAGCCATGATATCTACCATAAGCTGGTATGAGGATTAAACGGATAATATATGCAGGCTGTCTAGAATAGAGAAACACTCAAGGTTTGCTCCTTTAACTTGTTCTTAAAGAACAGTGTTCTTGAAACATAACGATAACAGAGATAAAGGAAGAAGAATGTGTTTGAGATAGGCAGGTACATGGTGAACTGCCAAAAAGCATTCTCCGTGGGAAAGATCTAGAAGCTACTAAGCCAGCGGCATCTAGGATTCTTTCATTTCCTACTGTTCTCATTTCTAACATTGCTGCCATTGTGTCCACTAATTTGGCAAGGCTGCTTTGAATTATGACCTTCCTATACCCACCATCTGTTTTCTTCTCTCATCTAAAGAATGCATTATCTCTTCTGATCTCTTCCCATTAATGTGATTTGATATGTACCTGTTAACTCGGCAAACTGGGATTTAAAAACTCTTCTCAATCATTCTTAAAATGGTGATTTACACTCTGTCCCTGTAAAAAAAAATTAGCTGAATATTCATTTCCTACAGAAGAAATAAAGTAGTAAGATTTAAATCTTACTAGTAAGCGGAGAATTACTTTATTAGGTCTACCAAAATTTGATTTAAAAACTACTTTGTTGGGGCGCCTGGGTGGCTTAGTCGGTTAAGCGTCCGACTTTCGCTTAGGTCATGATCTCGCGGTTCGTGGGTTCGAGCCCCGCGTCGGGCCCTGTGCTGACTGCCAGCTCAGAGCCTGGAGCCTGTTTCAGAGTCTGTGACTCCCTCTCTCTCTGACCCTCCCCTGCTCACGCTGTCTCTCTCTCTCTCTGTCCTAGAAATAAATAAAACATTAAAAAAAAAAAACTACTTTGCAGGGGCGCCTGGGTGGCTTAGTTGGTTAAGAGTCCAATTCTTGCTTTTGGCTCCAGTCATGATCTTATGGTTCATGAGTTCGAGCCCCACATGGAGCTCTGCACTGACAGCACGGAGATTGCTTGGGATTCTGTCTCCCTCTCTCTTTGCTTCTCCCCTGCTTGTGCTCTCTCTCTCTCTCTCTCTCTCACTCTCTGAAAAATAAAAAGAACATTAAAAAAAATTAAAACTACTTTGTAAATACGCATGAATGCTAGAGCCATTTGCTGTGTTTTACCATTAGGGAATGTATCCCATTTTATTATCAAAAGAAACATATATGTGAATATATTCATTGCTACGTATATACATACATATGTATACACATACATTTACATAAATACAAGTATATGCAAAAGAGGGAGAGAGAGAGAGAAAGGAAAGAAGGAAGGAATGGAGGGAGGAAGGGAGGGAGGAAAAGACGAAAGAATGAAGGAAACGACCAGTATTAATGGATTAATATCTAACTAACAGGGGTGCCTGGGTGGCTCAGTCTGACTCTTGATTTCAGCTCAGGTCCTGATCCCAGGGTTGTGGGATGGAGCCCTGCATCAGGCTCTGTGCTGAGCATGCAGCCTGCTTAAGATTCTCCCCCCTCCCCCCGCCCCTCTCCCACTCTCTCCAAAAAAAATAATAAATTGTTTTAATCTAAGAATTGGCAGTGAAAATAAAGATGGGACACAGAGATAGAAGCTTTAAGTTTTACTTTATCTAGTTACGTCATTTTAAATTTATAGCAAGCTCATACTACTTTATTGGGTTTTTCATTATTTAAAAAATCAGATTCCTTTAGTGCTTAACAAAGACATTTCAAGACATTTCATTTAATTCTTTCAGGTCACTAGGGCACTTCTAAGTGCAATTTAAAAATACACTAAGATTTTACTTTGAGAGGAGTAAAATATTCAAAAGAGCCTCTGATCACTACCTTATTTTAATTAGAATTTTTAAGAAGTCAGATGAATTACCAGCATGCATTTTGAGCCCCTAACCACCTAGGTGCACTGTGTTTAGCCCAAGGGAAAAGGAACTAAAATGTTTTCAAGATCTTTATCATCTAGAAGAGGGGCTCATGAATACAACCAAGAGAGAAGGGCAGCAACCCAAATTAAAATGATGACTGGAGATGCTTATGGGAGCTTTCAAGGATGGGTCGCTCACTTTAGGGAAGGATATTAACCACTGGTAGACTTAGGCTAAACATATAACTATTAAGAACGGAAGAACGAGGGGCGCCTGAGGGGCTCAGTCGGGTGGGCCTCCAACTTCGGCTCAGGTCATGATCTTACGGTTCATGATCTCACGGCTCATGGGTTCGAGCCCCGCGTCGAGCTCTGTGCTGACGGTTAGCTCAGAGCCTGAAGCCTGCTTCGGATTCTGTGTCTCCCTCTCTCTCTGACCCTCCCCTGCTCACGCTGTCTCTCTCTCTCTCAGAAATAAATAAAACATCTAAAAATTTTTAAAAAAGAAAAAAAGAAGAACAGAAGAACGGAACGAGCTCCCTCTCTCTGCCCGAGGTGAGGCTCAAGCTGGGAGGCCCCTCCAGCCACCGTGACTGAGTGACCTGACTTTCCATCCATCCAGTTCAGCGCACCACCATCCCAGACTGGGCTGATGGTGTGGGGAGCTTCCATAGGAGAGTGTGACTGACACCTACATTGCTCTTGCCTTCTTGGATGGCAGGTGGCTCCCCTGTCACAAAGGGAATGGAATCACTTGATCTTAGCCATCCCTTCCACTAACAAGAGCTCGGTGACCATCCCTAAGAGTTGCTGAGAAGAGAGTTCCATATAAGACCCCTCACTGCCAGTGAGGGTAGAAGAGACACACAGAATGATGGAAAAGGATGTATCTTATCCTTGGTACAGGGCAGGTGCAAAGTGCTAGACAGTTGTGGCCAATCGACCTCTGAGGTAAAGCCAAGGACAGATCGAATATCACCTCCAATAACTTTTTTACATTTCTTGGCTCTTCCAAGTTCAGTTGCACTGTTAAAAAATTTAGCAAGATGTTTCCAGAGTCCCTCTGGAATATATCTAAAATATTACTTTAATATATAATCAATATACAAATTATTAATGAGGTATTTTAAATTCTTTTCTTCATATATATTTTGAAACCTGGTATGTAGTTCACACATCTCAGTTTGGACTCAGCTACATTTCAAGTGCTCAACAGCCACATGTGCGTGGTAGCTAGTGGTTAGCGGTTATTGAATTGGACAGCACAGACCTAGACTCTCATTCCAGTGAAAATGGCCCCAAACTTTACTAAAGACTGATTATTGCTGGATAAAGAGATCATGGGTGACTTTTTAAAAATAGCTTTGGCAGGGGTGCCTGTGTGGCTTTGTAGGTAAAGCGTTTGACTCTTGGTTTCGGCTCTGGTCATGATCTCAGGGTTTGTGGGTCCAAGCCCCGAATCTGGCTCCCTGCTGTTGGCGCAGAGCCTCCTTGAGATTCTCTTGCTCCCTCTCTCTCTGCCCCTCCCCCCAAAATAAATAAATAAACTTAAAAAATAAAATAGAATAACTTTGGCTTACTGTTCTCCAACAAACACAAACTGCACATGTTTATGTATTTCCAAAACACTTGATTTTTTTTTTTAAATGTTTTATTTATTTCTAGGAGAGAGAGAGACAGCGTGAGCAGGGGAGGGTCAGAGAGAGAGGGAGTCACAGACTGAAACAGGCTCCAGGCTCCGAGCTGGCAGTCAGCACAGAGCCCGACGCGGGGCTTGAACCCACGAACCGCGAGATCATGACCCAAGCGAAAGTCGGACGCTTAACCGACTAAGCCACCCAGGCGCCCCCAAAACACTTGATTTTAAACATCTTTGACCTACCAGAGGAATGTACGTGAATGAATCTTCGCATCCATGCTCTAATGTAAGTTATTCTTTTTTAAACAGCATACACGGCATCATCGACGTCAGTCTTCACTTCCACATCCATATCTAGCTCCTATCCACTCACCATCCACTCCCCGTTCCCTGCAACCCATGCACCCCTCTCCTTCTGCAGATCTTTGGGCTAAAGTTACAGAATGCCCAGAAGAAATGCTTTTCATATCCTCACCACCTCTGTGCAAATACTTACCCATGCGCACTTTCCAACGTGGCTACTACTATACGACCAAGAGAATTCAAATTCAGATTCTAGAAAGCCCTCTGTAACCAGTGCCGTGTCAACATTATTTTTAAAACTTGCTCTTTACCTTTTACTTAAAATTAGACATATTTGAAAGCTATTACATATCCCACTTTGGTGTCTTTTAACAAGAAATTGACCTAATGAGGGGCGCCTGGGTGGCTTAGTCGGTTAAGCGTCCGACTTTCGCTTAGGTCATGATCTCGTGGTTTGTGGGTTCGAGCCCCGCGTCGGGCTCTGTGCTGACTGCCAGCTCAGAGCCTGGAGCCTGTTTCAGAGTCTGTGACTCCCTCTCTCTCTGACCCTCCCCTGCTCATGCTGTCTCTCTCTCTCTCTCCTAGAAATAAATTAAAAAAAAAAAAAAGAAATTGACCTAATGATTCTCCACCAACAAAGTCACTCATGTTTGAATCAAAGAATGCATTTCTCACCTTAAAGAATATGCCTAAATTATGTTTTTGGTGCTTAAATATAGAAGCAGTCCAGTCGCTGGAAAACATGGACATGAGGTGCACACGGCTTGAGAAGTTATGGGAAACTAAGATGTAGTCGCTTATTTTAAATACCCACAGGTTTTTAAATTCATGCCATAGTTTGCTTTCAAATTGCTCCGTTTGCCATCCTACTAATGACAGGCTTGTCCCTTTTCCCCTAGGCTGTAAAAGGTGGCATGTAGAACCTTGACCTGGGCAGTTATGAGACCTGGATTTCAATCCTCACTGCCAGTTGCCAGCCAGCTATCTGACCTTGGACACAGCCCAATCACCCTACTGGAATCAGCCTCCCAGGCTGTAAAAAGGAGGGGGGTGACGGCAGAGTGCTCTCTCAGGCTGCTTCTAGCTTGCCATTCCTGACCTTAGCACTAATCGTCCTCTATTCCGTTTTCCCTGGGACACTTGTCTCCTCTTGCATCCCCTTCATCCTAAAAGAGAAGATGGCTAACAGCACAGCAGTGAAACCAGAAAGAAAGGCTGTTTAAAAAAAAAAAAAAAACCCAAAAAACCTTACAATGAGTCACCTTTCAAGAATGTATCACTCTCTGGTGCCTGGGTGCTCGTTCATGGAGCTGTATCAGTATTTCCCATGAAACTTGCTGTAAGAACCTGGCGTTTGTTATGTACTGTTCTTGGGTGATGTTTACACTAGACAGACACTCATCTCTTTTAAGAGCCACTTGTAGGCACAAAACAAACAGAAGTTATGCATCAAACAGACATTAGCAGCCACGTAAATCGTCCTTAGTGGAGCTTGGAGAAAATCAGATCAAGATCACAGATTTCAAGCTCCCTCCTGCTTTGCATGCAGACCACACTAGTCTCAGACCGCACTTAATTAGGTCTTTGCACAACCTTCTGATAAGTTACAGAAGATAATTACAGCTCCCTAAACTTCCCACTCACCTCCCCAGGACCCTGCTGCCTGCTAAAACCTAGCCTGCTGCAAAGAATCACTCCTACCGCTTAGGACCAGCCACAGCAACACCCAGGAGAGCCTTCCCTGCTGCAGATCTCCCCACCAAGGCTTCAGTCAGGGGGCAGCTGATGTTAGCTGTGGTCTGTACAGCTTCTGCCTGGCCTGATTTTTCATGCTGCCATTTTGAATTAACATAGGTTTCCTCTGCAACACATGACATCTTCTGGTCAGGCTTGGAACACAGTAGGCGTGCGCGCGCACACACACCCCAGGAAGCTGGACACAAGTGTAATTCAAGACAATTGCAAGTCAGAATTCAACAGCAAATCCAGAGAGCCCACATGAGCTATTTGGCAGAACCCTGCCAAGTCAATTTTGAGTCACAGCAAATGACAGCTTCCCTAGATGCACTTGGATTTAATGGACATTTTAAACCCCTAAATCCGAGTCCTCATCAATTCTGTAAAGTTCAAGCTCCCTCCTGCTTTGCAGACCACACTAGTCTCAGACCTCACCAGTGATGTCGGCAAATAATCAGCTCAGGACGGACAAGCGAACCGAGGACTGAAGTGTATAATCGTAGCAGAAATACATGAATGCCTTCTACCAATAAGTGTCCCGACGCCACAGCGTACCTACCCTGACACCCCCCACCCTCAAGAACCTCCTGAGTGCGGCTTGCGGGGGGTGGGATGGGGGGGGTAGTGGTGTCAAGTCCTGGAGCTCGCATAGACACCAAGAGTCTGCGCGTTTGCCCTTAATGGGAAGGCGGGGGAGGGCAATGTCCTGGACCTGATTCGTGATCGCAAACCGGGTGGACGTGGGCGCAGAGCCAGGTCAAGGACAGCGGGCCCCACCAGGCAGCCATGTTCGCGCTACCCGGGTGGCAGGTGCGTTACCTCCCGGGAAGGTGCCAGGCCCACTCCACCACCGAGCGAGCTGCGAACCCTGGAAGCAGCCCGAGGGGTGGCGGGGGCAGGGCCAGAACCCAGCGGGGCAGCAACTTGGCTCTCAAGAAAGGGAAACACAGGAAAAGCACCCGGAGGTTGGGGCAAAGGATGGGATTGGGGTGTAGAGGGGCAGACGGGCTCGAACTAGGCGGCAGTGCCCGCGCCCCGGGGTGGGGCGTTCCTCTCCTGCACCCCCTCAACCTACCAGCCCGAGTCATCCACCACCCGGGCAGAGGCCATCTCTCCCCCAATTCCGACCCCCCACCCCCGAGACTCCAGCCAGCCCCAGCCACTACCCGCCGGAATTCGGCCCGGGGTAGCGCTACCCGCGGGTTCGGAGGGACTGGGGCTGGCGACGAGGCACAGGGGACGGCGATGGCGGACGCGGCTGCAACGCTCGGGGAGAAGGGGCTGCGGACGCCCTGCGCTCCCAGCCGTGCCCGCCGCCGCTTACCTGCGGAGCTGCGGGCTGCGGGCTGCGGGCTCTGGGCTCTGCTCTGCGGTGCGGATGCTGCGGCCGCCGGGGACTGCGGGTGCTCCGCGGCCGCGACTACTGCGGCGACATCGGGGGCTGCAGCTGCAGTGGCGGAGGCGGCCGTCGGGCGCTTCCCCCTCCCCAGACTCCTGGCGCTCGGGCCCGCCGCCCCCCGCCAACAGCTGGCCCGGCTCACGTGACCGCGGGGCCCACCCCCCGCCTCCCCCACCCGGGCCGCGGGGCCGCGCCGCGCCCGCTGCGTCTGGGCCGCCGGGGCTGCAGCGCCGCGCTCGGCCGGATTTGGGAGGGCGCCCGGGAGCAGGGGAGCGGCCGGGAGGGCGACCGTCGCCGCAGAAAGTAGCTCCCTCTTTGCTCGAATTTTATTTCTTGGTCACGTCCTGGGTTGCGGCTCTCTCTCGAAAGGGGGAACTCGGGCTTTAGGGAGCCAGGCCCCCACTCCCAGCCAGCGCACTCCCGGACTTGGTAGTTTGGTTGCTACGGGCGGGCCTTGGTGCCTAAGCACAATTTCCCCGCGGAAGAGTGCCCTGTACGTTGTTGACAAACATGTCCAAGCCGATTCTCTGGTTTTAAAGGTGCCTTCCTGCGCCCTGTTGATAAACGAGACCCCATCCTGGGTACTTGGACATAGAAACCCAAAGAGGTTCAGGAACCCGCCCAAGGTCACAAGGAAGTAGTAAAGCCCAGATTCCATACCTGGCTTAATAAATCCACAGACAGGTGACAGGTGTATCAAGGTCATTGGTCAGGACATGACCATCGTCTGTTATCAGAATACAGACTCTACCTTTTATAAATTGACAAAAGCCCAACTCAAAAGACATGAAGAGAGAATTCACGAGAAGAAAACAAATGCAATACCACTCAGGCACATGAAAAGATAGTCAAGCTCACTTAACTGCAAATTAAGTGAGAATTTACACAAATTCAAATACACAAGGTAGAATTTTCCAACTATCAGATTCGCAAAAATAAAAAGCTTTTGTAAGCTCAATAGAGAACAATTTTGCAGTAACAAGTAACAAAAAACCCCACATATATATATAATCTTTAATCCAAGGATTCCACTTCTGTATTTTCCTAGAGATATACTGATACAGGTGTGAAATGATATGAGTACAAGGTCATCCATTACTACACTATTTGTGCTAGTGAAGACTCAAAGCAAATGTCCATCAATAAAGGACTGTTAAATATATCACAGCACATCAATATAATGGAATGAGAACCAGCTATAAAATTTTTTTAAATGGGAAGGATCTGGGACACCTGGGTGGCTCACTCTTGATTTCAGCTCAGGTTATGATCCCAGGGTCGTCATCCAGCCCCCGAATAGGGCTCCACGCTGAACATAGAGCCTGCTTGAAATTTTCTCTCCCCTTCTGCCCCTCTCCTCCACTTGCTCTCTCTCTCTCTGTCTCAAATTAAAAATAATTTTTTTTAATGGAGAAAGTCTATCCCTATGTACTGATATAAAAGATTTCCAACCTATACCAAGGGAAGTAGGGAGTCAGGACCATGTGGAGAATATCACGAGTTATCATCTGGGGGTGGGAGGGGGAATATGCTTGTACTCCTATTTGCAACTTCATGGAAAATCTTTGGAAGAATTCATAAAAAACTGTAATAGAAGATGCCATCAGGGAAGAGAACTGACAGAATGAAGGGAAGGGGAGGAGACTTTTTTCAAGTGTTTTGAATATTACTCGTCTGCTTGTGGTTTGCCACAAGAGTGAATGGAGTGTGGGCGAAGGCTGAGGGAATCAGTGGGGATACACTGCAGGATAGAGCACTGGTCACACACACTTGGAGCACAAAAGGACCTTATTGCACATTTAGTCCAACCAAGGAAACTGTCCTGTTACTGTTAACATATTTCTGTCTTTATATTAGAGTAGGTGTTTTTGTTTTTGTTTTTGTTTTTTTCCGAAGACATAATATAATTGGATCTTGCTTTTCATTCAGACACCCTTTGCCTTTGAATTGGAGCGTTTCCATCAGTGGCTCTTAACATTTGGCAATGTCCGCAGATATTTTTGGTTGTCAAAATGGCAGAGGTGGGGGAGGTCTCTACTCGTTATCTAGGGCATAGAGGTCAGGGATGCTATTAAACACCCTAGGATGCAAAGCACAGTCTCCCAAAACCAAGACTTATTTGGCCCTAAACAGTACTGAGGTTAAGAAACTCTGATTCAGGGGCGCCTGGGTGGCTCAGTCGGTTAAACGTCTGACGCAGCTTAGGTCAAGATCTCACGGTTCGTGGGTTCGAGCCCCGCGTTGGGGTCTGTGCTGACAGCTCATAGCCTGGAGCTTGTCTTCAGATTCTGTGTCTCCCTCTCTCTCTGACCCTCCCCTGCTCACGCTGTCTTTCTCTCTCTCTCTTTCTCAGAAATAAAACATTAAAAAAATATTAAATAAAAAAAGAAACGCTGATTCAGACGATTGATATTTAATGTAATCATTGGTATGGTTAGTTATAAATGTAATATCTTGATATTTCCATTTGCTCCATCTGTTTTTTGTTTGTTTGTTTGTTTTCAATTTATTTGTTTATTTGAGAGAGACAGAGACAATGTGAATAGGGGAGGGGCAGAGAGAGAGAGAGAATCCCAAGCAAGCTCTGTGCTGGCAGCACAGATCCCAGTGCAGGGCTTCAACTCATGAAACCATGAGATCATGACCTGAGATGAAACCAAGGGTCAGTTGCTCAACTGACTGAGCCACACAGGGACTTTTTACCTGCCTTCTTTTGAAGAATTGAGGTTCTTTTTAGTATTCTATTTTATATCCATTATTGGTTTACTAATCATACTGTGTGTTTTACTGTTTAAAACAATTCTTTTAATGTTTGTTTATTTTTTAGAGGGAGACAAAGAGACAGACCATGAGTAGGGAAGGGAGAGAGAGAGGGTGACACAGAATCTGAAGCAGGCTCCAGGCTCTGAGCTGTCAGCACATAATCTGATGTGGGGCTCAAACTCACTGCGACTTCATGAACTGAGCTGAAGTCAGACACTTAACCTTCTGAGCCACCCAGGCATTCCTGTGGTATTACTTTTCATTGCTCTAGGGTTTACAATATGCATCTTAAACCTATCGCTATCTACCTTCAAATAATAGAATTTCAGGTACAATTGCAACAGTATCCTTCTATCCACCACCCCTCCTTACCTTTACTACCATTGCTGTCATTTATTGTAGGTGCA
This sequence comes from Hyaena hyaena, assembly GCF_003009895.1. Lineage (NCBI taxonomy): Eukaryota > Metazoa > Chordata > Mammalia > Carnivora > Hyaenidae > Hyaena > Hyaena hyaena. The sequence goes on from NW_024080672.1 coordinate 4,346,337, forward strand.
GGTTTGATGATAGTGAACTCTCTCCAGCTTTGTCTGAAAAAGTCATTACACCATTTTCATTTTTGAGACAGTTTCATTGGGTATACAATTTTTGGCTGAGAGCTTTTTTTCTCTCAGCATTTTAAAGGTACCATTCTGTTTTCATAAGACATTGTCAGAAGACTTGCAAAGTTTCTGAAGAAAAGTCTGTGTTTGATTATCTTTCTTCCTCTGTACACAATATATCCTCCCCCACCCCCGGCTGTTTTTAAGAGCTTTGTCTTTAACAGAGGTTTTAAGCAAAATGATTATGATATACCTTAGTCTGTTTTATTTTTTTCCTATCTATCCCACTGTAGTTCATCAAGCTTCTTGAATCTGTAGGCTTATAGTTTTCATTCAGGTAGGAAAATTTTGGGCTGTTATTTCTATACATATTTTACCATTGTACACTGCCACAGCCAAACGCAGGGACTGCAATTATGTACAGATATTAAACGGCTTGATGGGGGCGCCTGGGTGGCTTAGTCGGTTAAGCGTCCGACTTTCGCTTAGGTCATGATCTCACGGTTCGTGGGTTCGAGCCCCGCGTTGGGCTCTGTGCTGACTGCCAGCTCAGAGCCTGGAGCCTGTTTCAGAGTCTGTGTCTTCCTCTCTCTCTGACCCTCCCCTGCTCATGCTGTCTCTCTCCTAGAAATAAATAAAAATATTAAAAACAAACAAACAAACAAAAAACGACTTGATGTTGTCCTACAAGTCATTAAGTTTCCGTACTGTGCCCCCCCACCCTGTCTTTTTTCTCTCTATAGTTTTGAATAATTTTTCTTAGTATTTCCTCAAGTTCATTTATCTTTTCTTCTACCGGCTCTAATCTACTGTTAATACCATCAGTGAAATTTTTATGTCAAATATTTTATTTTTCATCCCTTAGAGTTCTATTTGGCTCTTTTTATATCATGCATTTCTCTCATATACATTTTCTTTTAAATCTCTCATCATACTCCTATTTTAATAGCTGTTTTAAATTACTTGTATGCTAATTCCATCATCGGTCAATTTTTAATCGATTTGTATTTATCAATTTATCTCCTGCCTCTTTGTGTCTCTTGTAATTTTTCATTAGATAACAAACTTTGTGAATTTTCTGTTGTTAAATAATGGATTTTTTTTTTTATTCCTCTAAAGATTGAATTTGTCCTGGCAGTCAGTTATTTAAGAATCAGCTTGACCTACATGAGACTTGTTTATAAACTGCTTAGGAGAGGTCTGGGGTAGATTTTTTTCAAGGTTTATTTATTTTTGAGAGAGACAGAGACAGAACACAAGCAGGGGAGAGGCAGAGAAAGAGGGAGATACAGAATCCAAAGCAGGCTCCAGGCTCTGAGCCGTCAGCCCAGATCCTGACACGGGTGTCTAACCCATGAGAGCTGTGAGATCATGACCTAAGCCGAAGTCGGACGCTCAGCCAGCCAACTGAGCCACCCAGGTACTCCTGGGTTAACTTTAACTCTATGGCTACTTTAGCCCTTCTACTAAGGTATGACTCACATAGGGGCTCTAATAAATGTTCCATGCAATCAGTAAGGTGATCCTGGTTAGTAAACACCTGAACAATTCCGTTTTGTGAGAGCTCTGCAAAGTTTTTGGTACACAGCTCCCAGTAGTTGTTCCTTCCTCAACCTTGTGGAGATTTATCATTCGTACGCATAGATTGGTATTCAGTCGATGACTAAAATGCAAATTTCATTTTCTTTTTTAATTTTTATTAAAAAATTTTTTTCAGTGTTTATTTTTGAGAGAGAAACAGAGGCAGAGTGTGAACAGGGGAGGGGCAGAGAAAGAGGGAGACACAGAATCCTAAGCAGGCTCCAGGCTCTGAGCTGTCAGCACAGAGCCAGATGTGGGGCTCGAACTCATGAACTGTGAGATCATGACCTGAGCCAAAGTCAGGCTCTTAACCAACTGAGCCACCCAGGTGCCACTAAAATGCAAATCTCTAAATTTCTTTTCCATTATAGTTTTCTGCAGAGCTCTGCTCCACGTATTCTAACTGCTTTGACCTTCCTGAACTCTGATCACTCTTTCCACAACCCCACAAGACAACTGGGCTCTGTTTTTGTTTCCCTTGTCTTTGCCACATATGGTTCAGGAATTGCCTCCACACACAGCGCTGAGGCAATTGTAGGTCTCATCTCATTTGTTTCCTTTCTCCTGAGAACACAGTGCTGCTCTGCCTGTTGACCAATGTCTGAGACATGCGGTCTCATCTATTTTGCCCAGTTTTCTAGTTGCTTACAATAGGATAGCAAGTCCCAGAAATTTTTCCTTCCTGGCAAGATGTGGAAGCCTAGGAACACTAATCTTAATACCTCTAAGGAACCAAACGGACAGATACAGAATCAACTAGGCCCATTATTTTATGAACTATAAATATGTAGTTTACTTATAGAAGTTTTCCAACATGTCTAATTTAACAAGAAACATTTATGGAACACCTGTAGCAGGAATTGTACTTTTGCTATGAAGATGTAAAAGGCATATCCTTTGTAGTCCCTCCTCTCAGGAAGTCGGAAGCAGGCAAGGAAATTAATTAAGCATAAAGGTAATATATGCATATATTCCACATTCCCATCAGGGTGACATAAGAGTTAGGCACAGGTAAATATGTTGATCTAGCATATTGGGAAATGTAAACAAGTATGAAAGATGATCATAAATGAGGTTATCCAAACATAAACCATCTAAAAGATTATTGATGACAATGTTGGCTTTTCTTCTAAGCAGGGTTGTTGTTTAAAGAACCCCATACAATGATTTTGAGGAGCTGAAGTGCATATGTAATTGAGAAACGCCTTTAACACATTACTTATAGAGGTATTTTCCACTTAGTGCTTCTTCTGGTGTATAATTGGAGCAGGAAGAAAGGATCTGTCACTGGGCAGATCTCATGGGGATGAAAAACAGACAGTATTACGTGAATGAGACACTCACATATGGGTAAGAAAGCCTGTGTAATTGCTTTGTATGTAATCTTAGGAGAACCAGAAGAGCTGAGAGAAAAGCCATCAAAAACTGAGAAGGAAAACAGTAGTTAAGATTAGTGAGCCTCCTGCCTTAATTCTATGACGTTTGGGTTAGGTTTCTGACTTTGGTTACCATAGAAACAAACCTTTAGAATGCCCTTAAATCAATTTACAGAATCACTGCCCATATCGAGTATAGACAACACTGAGAGATTTTACGTATTAAAATCTATTTTCAAATCATTTCTAGAATTTAAATGATCCATCACGCTCTTTGACTATGTAATTTGGACTGCCATAAATTGTATTTTGGCAAAAGGTATAAAATCGTGTTTATTATAATTAGGTGATGGGCTTATAAATTCAATTATTCAAATGTGTCATTTCAATGAATATCTCCTATTTAATTTGAAATAACAGTTCATAAATGTTCCGGATCTGGTTTTAAAATCAAATTATGTATGTGTCACTCTCATTACTGTACTGTTAGGAGTCATTCATGGGTTTAGTCACTGCACAGATAATTTAAAGGAGAATTGCTGAGACCTTGTCTTGTCATCATCAAAGAACAGACTAATGAATTCTATGATCAGACTGGGAGTTTCAACCTAATCCTGTCTTGCTGATGTTTTCCTAGTTTATGTGTGTGGAAAAGATCCACCCCATGCTACAAACAGTTTTAAAATAGAACTTGCATTTAATATTCTAGTGATACCTGAGGCCACCTTTTAACAGATGAGAGCTTATCCAGAATTGTACAAGTTGAGCCTCTTAGATCTGCAATTTTAACATCATTGCTCACTTGAGATAATATAGGATTTTCAACACAAGTTATTATTAGTGGGGCGCCTGGGTGGCTCAGTCGGTTAATCAACTGACTCTTGGCTCTGTCTCGGGTCATGATCTTGTGGTTTGTGAGATCGAGCTCCATGTTGGACTCTGTGCTGAAAGCATGAAGCCTGCTTGGGAATCTGTCTCTCTCTGCCCCTCCCCTGCTTTCGTGTGTGTGCTCTCTCTCAAAATAAATAAATAAACTTAAAAAAAAGTTATCATTAGTTATTTTCCACTCTTCCAAGAACTAAACAAAGTCTGTGTAAATCGCTGTGGGAATTTTGAATTCAGTTAAAGGAAGACTTATTTCATGCTACCAGTGATTGATTAAGCAGTGATCCTACCTATTGAGAGAATGTATAAAATTTCTGACTCCAGAGGAAGAGTATTTTGTTTTGGACATGCTTCTATTTTCCATGAATGAGCAGAAAATTGGTATAGTTTTGTTTCCTATTGGATTAATTACCTGGCTTCCAGAGAATTGGAAATAATCTAAGATATGGAGAGATTTCAGTTTTTAAATTCCTAATTATTCTTCCCTCTCCTTTCCATTGACTTTCTACTTTTCAGTCATAAACCAAGCTGTAGGTCTTTACTATTATTACATCCCTTATACCAGCTCTTACATGTGCAAAGGGTGTAACTTTTTGTGTACAAAGAGTGATTTATTCCTTGCATTTGGAATCTGTGTCTGGTTCATTTTGATTTTCAAAAAGCATCTACCATATTTTTTTGAAACAAAAATTGAGCAGAAATTGTTTTCTCATATGAATTTCTCAGATAGTCAATTTTTCTTTACTGTGAATATAAAGAAAGGATTGAGCTTTAAGAATTAGTATGAAATTTCTAGAACAGGCAAATAAAGGAGATTGGTGATTGCTTAGGGAATTGGGGAAAAATGGGATTGACTACTTGGGTATGGGGGTTTCTTTTTGATAAGAAAAATGTTCTAAAATTGGCTGTGGTGATGGTTGCACAACTCCGTGAGTATGCTAAAATGTATTGAATTGTAAAAACATCATTGTATTACATATTTTTAGTTTTAAAAAATACCCTAAGGAAAAAAAAAAAAAAAAGACAACCATTGAACATTGCCCAGCTCAGAGAAAATAGGTCAGTGATAAAGAATGAAGAGTTTTGGGGTGCCTGGGTGGCTCAGTCGGCTAAGCGTCTGACTTCGGCTCAGGTCATGATCTCACAGTTCGTGGGTTCGAGCCCCACGTCGGGCTCTGTGCTGACAGCTAGCTCAGAGCTTGGACCCTACTTCTGATTCTGTATCTTCCTCTCTCTGACCCTCCCCTGCTCATGCTGCCTCTCTCCCTCTCTCTCAGAAATAAATAAAACATTTTGAAAATTAAAAAAAAAAGAATGAGGAGTTTTGAAGAATTATTGTCATAGTAGGAAACTGTTAGGAAAAAAGAATCCAAGGAGCAGAGTTGATTTACCATTCAGTCTTAATGTGAGTCAGAATCAATTAACTTTAGTAGGCTGCTTAATGTCCTTAAAAATTATGATACAAAACAGAAAACCTTGAATATTAATGCATGTGGCAAGGAAAGAAAAAAGGCACGTGACATTTTGTAAAAGATTATATACTTCATAAAATTTAGTCAAAACAATGCATGGAAAAACAAGAGAGAACAATTACACGGAGGGGAAATTTAGCAATTCAAATGGGGATTTCACTGTAAGATCCTTTTTAGTTCTTCCCTATTTTCCTACAAGTTAAAATATCTCTTATTTTAAAGCAAATCTCCTGTATTGATATTAGTTCTTTTCTTGGTTATTCTACACAAGTATATTACCCATTTAACTTAATTTAGCCTCTAACCTAAGACCTACTTTAAAAAAAAATCTAGGAGTGCCTGGGTAGCTCAGTTGGTAAAGTAACTAACTCTAGATTTAGGTTCAGGTCTTAATCTCACAGTTTGTGAGTTTGAGACCCGTGTTGGGCTCTGATACTACAGAGCCTGCTTAGGATTCTCTCTCTGCCCCTCCCCTGTTCTCTCTCGCTCTCTCTCAAACACATAAACTTTAAAAAACATATAAAATAAGCAAATCTAGAATGTCTCAAGGAAAGTATTTTCTGCACAAAATAGCTTACACAACAATTCAAGATATGATCCTAACAGGAAAAGAAAAGAAAGACACCTGTACGTGGCTGAATGTTATAATATCCTAGCCTCCTGCCCAGAGGTAAAATTATTATCAGTTATAGTAACATAATATACATTCCAGCAGAGTAAGTCCAACAAACGAATGAGAAAATGTTCTGAGAAATTGGAATTAAAGTCCAAAGGGTCTCCCCTATCCTTACTTCATTCATTTTTTTTTTTAATGTTTTATTTATTTCTAGGAGAGAGAGAGAGAGAGAGAGCGTCAGCAGGGGAGGGTCATAGATAGAGGGAGTCACAGACTGAAACAGACTCCAGGCTCTGAGCTGGCAGTCAGCACAGAGCCCGACGCGGGGCTCGAACCCACAAACTGCGAGTACATGACCTAAGCGAAAGTCGGACGCTTAACCGACTAAGCCACCCAGGTGCCCCCTTACTTCATTCTTTATGAGAACTGTCCCTCAATACCTCAATTCACATTGTGTAGGAAATGTTCTTACCACAACTCTTTTCCGGAAAAGAAATTACCTTTATCCTACAGCAGGGTGGAATTTTAAGTAAAGAAATGACTTATAAATTCCCAGAAATCCCCAAGTGAGATATAATTTAGATGTTACTAAAAACCAAGGGGATAGCATTCACTTTACTCTAGATTTTTAGAGTAGAAAACCTCAGCAAACATCTCATGTGATTTGTTTTCAGATCATAAAATAAAATTCATGTTAGCCTAGCTCCTAGGCACTTAGATTGGCTTCGTAAATTATTGGCTGACTCATACTCACTACAGTCATACATTTTATGCCAGAGGCTTTATTAGCAGTACAGGAACATGAAGAAATGGTAAACAAAAAAATCCTTGGTTAGTGTGCTAGGTGTTTGCAGATCTCCAGAATCTTCCAACTGTTTGCATGCTTTTCTTTTCCCTAACCATAATCTATGTATATCAAAATGAGCCACTTAATCCCTTTGGTAAACCAAACCTTGAAGGGCTTAAAAAAAGATTATTGGTTTTACACGGAGAACTACTAGGAAATTTTACCTAAATTATAACTGAAATATAGAAATATAGGCAAAGCACAGAAAGACAGATTCCAAATTGACCAAAAGTAAGTTTAACTGCATGGTATAGGCAGGTTTTCAGAGAGATCATGTACTAGAGAGGGCATTTCAATGACGACTCTTTGATTCAAAACTATGTACATACATATTCAAATATATGGATAGTTTATTCATAATATACGTATATATTAAACATGGCACATAGTTTATACAGTATATCTTTTTAAAATTTTTTTTAATGTTTTATTTCTTTCTGAGAGAGAGAGAGAGAGTCAGCATGAGCAGAGAGAAAGGGAGACACAGAATCTGAAGCAGGCTCCAGGCTCTGAGCTAGCTGTCAGCACAGAGCCTGACGCGGGGCTTGAACCCACGAACTGTGAGATCATGACCTGAGCCAAAGTCGGACACCCAACCAATGAGCCACCCAGACGCCCCTATACACTATATCTGACACATACATATATACTTATTTTTGAAGAGAAATCGCTTGACTGTATATTCTTCTAAAGGTGCAGGCTATAGATAATCTTGAAAAAAACAATACAGAACACTAATTTTGGGAAAATCTGGGATCTTTTTTCTGGTAGGGATGAAGAACATTTAACTTCTTGCTTTAAGAATTTAGAGTCATAAAAAATTCCTAACCCTAGGGAAAATAGCATCTCCACACAACTTATCCTTTAACTTCTTGCTTTAAGAATTTAGAGTCATAAAAAATTCCTAACCCTAGGGAAAATAGCATCTCCACACAACTTATCCTTTCGACTGTATATTCAGTTTTAGGCATAATTAGTTTCTCCAATGACCAATGCTTTACAGAACACAAGAAAGAATATTCAAACAAAAATACAGAAGACTATGTATTCAAGGGCAGGAAATTAGTGACGTTAATCATCTCTCAAATTAAGAATCTTAGAGCACGTGCATCAATATCATCTAGCAAGTGAGCTAAAATGCAGCTCCACGGGCCCAACCTAAGAATGAATCAGTATCTCTGGGGAAAGGGGTCAGGAGTCTGCATTTTTCACACACAGGCCACGCATTTTTGGTGTACGCTAATTTTGAGTCACTGCTACATTTCTGTAACATTTAGGAAGCAAAGCATGCCTCTCATTGTATTTGAGGATGGAACTAGAAAACCAATGTTCACAAGGGCTTTGTCTTCTGTCAGCCTGGAGCAAGGAGCTGAAGGTAGCAGAGGCAAGGCTGAAAGCAAAGGCAAAACAATGTTTAAAAGAGACAAAAGAGTTTACCTTCAAATAAAGACTCCAAATCCATATGTAAGAATGTATGGATTTCATCGTACTAAAGAGAACATGCAAATCTTACTAAATAGAATGCTACAGATATTAAGAGAGAGAAGTACTAATTTTCATGTGTTCAGATGGGCATATGAATGTAGAATCATGCTTGACATTTAGGTTTCAATTCAAACAGAAGTTGGTAAGAAACAAAAATAAATCAAAACATACTTATGATCAAGTGTTCTGCATCTCTGGAAATTAAGTTCTTTGTTATCCCCCCCCCCAGGGTTATTATTACAATGATAATTCCCTTTTTTAACAAAAAGGAGAGACATGTATTTTTTTCCATAACATTCCACCAAGTCCCTTTTTCTCCTCTTGCAATTTCCAAACAACACTGAGAAATGATCCATATACTCAATCCAGTAAGGACAGATAGCATTCTCATATCTAATAGCACTGTAGGTATAGAGAATTTCCTATATATCATGAGTGAGTACAAATTCATTTCCACAAGGAAAGATTCCAATGGCTGATTCCCCTTCTGAATCAGAAGTCATTGTTTCTTGTTATTTTTATTGCAACCCAGCATTTCATTTAATTACATAAGGTATTTTACAGTGCTCATTTACTCACTAGGAATTAATCATTATAATGTCCACCTGTGAAAAATAAAATCCCAAACCAAAACAATACTGAAAACTACCACCAAAACCAAACTAAATAAAACCCAATACATACACTTTCCAGTACCAAAATTCACTAGTAACTAGTGCCCACAGTTCTCAATGTTTAATGCTTATTTCAAAATAATTTAAACCAAACCACAGCTTTCCTTACACATATATCTAAACAGAGCAACAAGGGCACCTGGGTGGCCCAGTCAGTTGAGCGTCTGACTCTTAATATGGACTCAGGTTGTGGGATCGAGCCCCACATCAGGCTTCCCACTGAACATAGAGCCTGCCTGGGATGGTTTCTCCCTCTGCCCACTCGCACACTCTCTTTAAAAATAAAAATTAAAAAAGTTAATGTTTAAAAAACAAAATAAACAGAGCAGATAGTCAGAGGCACACTCCAAGTGTCACTACATCACTCTCCTACCACTACCTATCCATCTTCCCTGTCCAGTTTCAATATAAAACCTAGAGTAACAGTTAAGAAAAATCCATAAAGCTGCTGAGGAAACTGGTACTTGAAGAATTTTTCACAAAACCAATCATTCCCCAAATAAAGTTTATTTTGAGAAGAATACAACATGGTCATATGAACTTAAATTGGGCATATCTAGCAATATTAATGAGTCAAATTCTATTACAAGTGAGGTCACAGTTCATGTCTGGTTATTCCCACGAGTGGAAAGGCGTAAAAGTGTAGCCAAACCAAAGGCAGATACTTAAAAACAACCATAACCTGTTATAGGCTTTCATTTTGTGCTTGTGTCTATTTAGATGAAAACTGATGTAAATTCACATATCAAGAAATATGCTGCCCGAATAATCACAATTCGTTTTGCTTTGCCCGCTCTACCAGAGATAGCATTGCCAGGAATGTCTATAGAAGGTGGTACCATATGACAAGGTCTCTCTCCTTCCTAACGAACACAGCATAAGGCTTTCTATATTGTGGTTTATAACTCTTCCAGGTTGAGGAAAATAGTAGTGACAATTTAAAAGATTTTTACATATAGGTGATTTCATCAGAAAAAGGTTATATGTTCTTCCCGAGAACTTTATGTTTAGTGGGAGAAATGTCAACAGATAAGTGGCAAAAATAGCCTGTACATGATATAATAACTGTTTGAAATTCTCTAAAAACAAAAACAAAAACAAAAAACCTAGAGGTAAATAAGCATGAAAGGCCTAAGACACACAAGCCTGGACCTTCTCACAGCTCAGGGTTTTTGAGGCAATTCAGTGCTAACCCCAAGATTATTCAATGAAACCAGAGCCATTCATAGATTAGGGGTAGAATCAACAGCCAGTTCACCATCTTCAAAGGATAAAGACCCAAAGACACAAAATGGAGTTAGTTGACTGCTTTGAGAGCAAAGCGATCGGTCCAAGGAGTTCAAAGGCAAGATTTACTTTTTCAATAGGAGAGGGCAATACAAAGATACTGAACTTGGGGACTGTGATTTGTTTGCACAAGTTGGCTGTTGACCTCTGCAGAACAATCCATCTCTTTGAAGGATAATGTCCTCCTTTTTTAAGGCACATTAAGATCCACCAGAGTTTTTCACAGGGCTCAGAGCAATGAAAATCAAAGACAATGATGCACTTGAGATCACTGTGCAAGTGATAAAGAACTATTATGGAGATTTGGGAGCTTTTACCAATTTCAGGTAAAATTATAAAATCTTCCATTTTTTGACCCAAGACAGATTTCTATGCAATAGTAGCAGCTGTGGGTCCACGTCATTGTTTTGATGAGCAGAAATGGGAAATTTTCTATTGGCTTTCTAATTTCTTTCATGACACAATGTTATTGTAGTATAATACATCAGTAATAGATTGTATTCATTAATCAACCAGGAAGGGTAATCTGCTAGACTTAAACACTGACTAGATACAACTCTCTACCTCAGCAACAACATTTTGACACGTTATTACAAAACACCAGACACATAAATAATTTGTCCTATTTCTCATTATAGGTTATTAGTCACTAGGAACCAAGCTTTATATAACTTAAGCCCTGGGCAGAATGTTTCAGTGTACACATATTTATAAGTTATTAACTTCGTTATTCACTTTGGCATCACACATCTCCTCAGTAGAGCAGTAACTGTTAACAAGCCCAAACCAACGACCCTTTTCCTCCTTTCCTCAAGCAGAGACTCAAAGGCAGTTACAGACACACTGTTTCAATATAACATGAAAATAGTAAGCCTTGGGCTATTGCAAAAGGTTTCTCAAATGTCAGTATCTAACTTGGAGAAAATGGAGGCAAATAGAAATAGAGGGTGCTGATTTGTGTCATAACTTGGTTTTAACGTTGGGTGTGCTTCCTGCTGCAATATTTTAAAATTGCAAGTAAGAAAGTAAAACATAAGGCTTCATATGTGAAAGTGGAAGATAGTCCAGCAGTCTCCTATTCAAAGACAAATTAATTTTTTCTTCCCAGTAAGTCACCAGAAAGAAATGGGCACTTAGGAATCCTAAGGGGTTCTTCAAATAATATTCAGAAAAACATATAAAAAAACAAAAACAAAAAAACAGAACAAGAAAATAAGACTTTCTTTCAAAATGTTGCCCTATCTTTAAGGATGGATGCCATATCAAATGGGCAGATGTATCTTTATAACTCATCATGTTTATATGTAAATTCTCTGGCAGATATAAATCCATCTTTGTCTTCATCTTCTTTATCAAAAATATCTTCCACCAAAACATCATGATGACTTTCATTCACCACTGCGCCATGCTTTTCAAACTCCTTCTTTAAATATACTTTAACCTACAAAATAATGGGTCTCATTAATAATTCTAAACATAAGATACCCACATCAAGCCAGTTAATATCACAGAGTGGATTGGTAGTTTATTTGATTACATGTAACAATGACCAACCAACTACTTTACAGTATATCATTAGATGTATTTCTGATGACAGTAAAGGAATTATGAGGAATTTTCTTCTCCTTAAAAATTTTGGCTATACTGCTACAGTTACAGACACAGAATATTGCTCAGAGGCAGAAATAAGGTTTCTATCATCCACTGGGGCTCCCGGGTGGCTCAGTTGGTTACACGGCCCAGTCTTATTTTGTCTCAGGTCATAATCTCAAAGTTCCTAGAATTAAGCACAGAGTGGGGCTCTGTATTGACAGCTCAGAGACTGGTTGGGATTCTTTCTCTCCCTCCCTCTCTCTGCCTCTCCCCCACTCTCTCTCTTTCTCTCAAAATAAATAAATAAACTTTAAAAAAGAAAAAGAAAAAGTAAAGCACCAAGTGAAAGGATACATTCTGTTCTTTTTTTTTAATTTTTAAAAAAATTTTTTTAATGTTTTATTTGTTTCTAGGAGAGAGAGAGAGACAGCGTGAGCAGGGGAGGGTCAGAGAGAGAGGGAGTCACAGACTCTGAAACAGGCTGCAGGCTCCGGGCTGGCTGTCAGCACAGAGCCCGAGGCAGGGCTCGAACCCACGAAACCGTGAGATCATGACCTAAGCGAAAGTTGGACGCTTAACCGACTAAGCCACCCAGGCGCCCCGGATACGTTCTGCTCTTAATCTTAGTCTAAATAAAGCCAACCATTTGAAAAACTAGTCTTTCATGCCATTGAATTATCCAGATCTCTGACAAGGGTCAGAATTCCAGGTATTTCTCTTAAAATCAGATTAAATAATGGCATTAAAAATTTATTTAAAATTTTTTTGAAATTTTATTTTTTAATTCCAGTATAATTAATATACAGTGTTACACTAATTTCTGATGTATAATACAGTGAGTGATTCAACAATTCTGTACATTACTCAGAGCTCATCATGATAAGTGTGCTCTTAATCCCCTTCACCTATTTCACCCATCCCCCCCACCTGCCTCTTCTCTCCTAATGGCATTTTTTAATTTAAGTAAGTGTCTGGTAATAGTCCATGCTGTGGATCTGGCTATGATCATGCCTCATGACCTCCCAATCTCAGAAATTAAAGCAAAATCCAGCCTGATGAGTGCCTACACTAAAAATTTCCACTCTCATTCAGAAATTTAAAGATATAAACAAAATACTGTTCCTAATTACCCACTGGATTTACCATAATGCAGTTTAACCTGTATTTTCATTTTTAATCAGATCTCTATTACTCCTTCGGTTAGATCAGTAATTTCAAATCCTCCTTCTTCCCCCTGTCGTCAATATACAAACATATGACATATTTATTTTTAAGATTAAGGAGATTTATTGCAGTTGTTTAAAAAAAAAAAGGATGATAAAGCTATGTAGATTAATGTAGAATATGTCTCTAGGATATACTGTGAGAATAAAGCAAGACGCCAAATAGTATGTATATCATGCTATTTTTTGGTAAGTAAAGGGGAATAGGAATATGTATTCATGTTTGCTTATATTTGCATAAAGAAACACTGGAAAGATACATTAGAAACTAATAAAACTGGGTGCGGAAGGCGGTAGATCACATAGTAAGAGAGGATATGGGTGGGAGAGAGACTTCTTAATAAACACCTTTTTCAACTGGATTGATTTTTTTTTAAACCATGTGAATGTGTTGCATATTTAAGGGTTTTTAAATGAAAGGTTATTAAAATTTAGCTTGGAGAGAAAAAAGTCCTATGATTGGTAATATTATAAGGTGTTATAAATTTAGTAGCTGTAGATCATGACCCTATGAGTTCACAATAACTTCACTTATTTAAGACAATCATTTCCTGGCCATTAGAATGAAATTGATCAAAACATAAAAAGGGACTTGATTTCTGACCAGCCAAGCCACAATGGAGAAAATGGGACAAGAAAAAAGACTGAGTAGGTATCTACCTCCAATTCTTTCCCTACAGCAGCCAGGCTGAGACAGGTATGTGTAAAAATGACTGCGAAAGCCTAAATAAATTATAGAGAGAAAACTTCTTCCTTTCTCCTTACTCAAACACCCGAACTAAGAGGGGGCTGGGAAAGGTCAACAGCTCTAGAAAATCCAGACCAGAGTCTCCTTTCTCCAGATGCTACCCAGAACAAAAGAACCCAGCATGTGGGCTGTTTGCTGCTAATTGCTAGGAAATTACAACAAAGTGTAACAGCCAGTTTACAGTTATAAACAGAAAACATCAACTGGAGATATTTCTCAGGAAGTGGATGTTTCTTATACAGCAACTCCAAAATGGGAATTGTCTTAGCAAAATGGATCTTTCAAAAATTCAGAAGAAGGCAAGATAGACCTTAAGCATGGAGGGGAGGGGGGAGGGGGAAGCAAAAGAACGAATGGTGTTTTTTAAGTCTCAATATATCTCTCTCCGAAATAATGATTTCCTATTTTTTAAAAAGCCAATATTCAAAAAGCATCAGTATAAGAAAACTTATAAATAATATTTTATCTGAACAAAAATAAATTTTCTTAAAAAAAATTTTTTTTAATAGGTGAGAAGAAACAAACAGAGTAAGAGGAAGGAAAGATCACCTCAGCTTTAGAGAGTTTCCAGTCATCATTAAGATCCATTTCTTGGAATGACTCATGAGATCTTGGTCCATTTCGAATCTCTAAGAGATCAATGTTGAATATCAGTGTACTCTCTGGGGGAATTTTACCTGACATGAAAAGAGAGGGGAGGTTAAGTTTTATTTAAACAATCCCAAAGTTTTTGATGACAGAAAATGTATGACACTGAACAAAATATTCTTTTGATTGAATTAAATGAAGAGCCTTTCTAATATTATCACCTATGATGTAAATTACTTATAACTATGTTTTAAACAAATAGAATAAAGAAACAATAATCCAAACTAGTAGATCCAAGGCAGTCTGTTTGGCTTTGCAATTACAAACTGTTTTGGGCAAACAAACACACACATATACATACAGATGTGCCTAATGGCCTGGTATTAAATTTCAAATATAATTAAGATATTATATATTACATGTCAAGAATGACTTAAAGGGCTGTAGATAATTTAGAGTTAATTATAGTACAAGTGATATACTAACTTTGGGGGGGGGGCGGTTCACAAAAGTCCTGACCTAGGTATACATATAGAACCGCCATTTCTACCACTAGGAGGCAGTATCTAACTGAGAGAGATCTAGTGTCCTACTAGCTGGTATTAAAGCTTAACCTTGCCCCTCTTTAAGCCTATTTTCTCATCTATAAAATGCAGAAATATGTTGGGAGGATGAAGGAAGATAAAGCCATGCAAAATATTTAGCATTCTGCTTCATAAATAGTAAGCTCTCAATGTATTACTAAGATACAATTCTCTTATAAGGTTTAAAAACAATACAGAAATGTTCAACAATTTCGGCGTTAGGAAACACCTGTTAGGAAACACCTCCTCTGATATAGAATATATTCTGAAGAAATTTCATGAGAGAGAAGAAATTAAAACAAATTTTTGAGGAGGGAGATAAAAATCTTTATAAAAAAAATGAAAAGAGGGGCGCCTGGGTGGCTCAGTCGGTTAAGTGTCCAACTTTGGCTCAGGCCATGATCTCACGGTTCATGGGTTTGAGCCCCGTATCGGGCTCTATGCTGACAGCTAGCTCAGAGCCTGGAGCCTGCTTCAGATTCTGTATCTCCCTCTCTCTCTGACCCTCCCCGGCTCACACTGTCTCTCTCTCTCTCTCTCAGAAATAAATTAAAAAAAAAATTTTTTTTTTAATGAAAAGAGCTTTATGAAGTCCCAGAAGATACTCTCTGGAATGGGCACCCTACTACGCTGTTGGTGGGAATGTAAACTGGTGCAGCCCCTCTGGAAAACAGTATGGAGTCTCCTCAAAAAGTTAACAATAGAACTCCCCTATGACCCAGCAATAGCACTGCTATGAATTTACCCAAGGGATACAGGAGTGCTGATGCATAGGGGCACATGTACCCCAACGTTCATAGTAGCACTCTCCACAATAGCCAAAACATGGAAAGAGCCTAAGTGTCCATCAACAGACGAATGGATCAAGAAGATGTGGTTTATCTATAAGATGGAATACTACATGGCAATGAGAAAAATGAAATCTGGCCATATGTAGCAACATGGATGGACCTTGAGGGTGTTATGCTGAGCGAAATAAGTCAGGCAGAGAAAGACAAATACCATATGATTGCACGTATAGGAGGATTAGGAGGAACTTAACGGAGGACCATGGGGGAGAAGAAGGGGGGAAATAGTGGGGGAGAGGGAGAGAGGCAAACCATGAAAGACTCTTGAATGCCGAGAACAAACTGAGGACTGATGGATGTGGGGGGGAGGGGGGAGATGGGCATGGAGGAAGGCACTTGTAAGGTTGAGCACTGGGTGTTATATGGAAACCAACGTGACAATAAACTACTTGTAAAAAAAACAAAAAATATATAAAAAATTAAAAAAGAGCTATCTTTTTGGGAAGGGTTTAAACCACAAAAAAAAAAAAAGATACTCTCTGGGCAGAATGAACAATTTTTTTTTCAGTTTGTTTCTTTATAACCATATTTAACATAAAGGTCTGGGTAAACGTTATAAATATTTCTTAGTCCCCCCCACCCAAATCCCACATATTTCCATGAAAGAGCATTTGCTAAGTATTAAAGAGAACAAAACTTACACTCTGTGCCCAAGCTTACCATTCCAGATCTAGACAGAGAAGGGGCATGCACTAGGTCGTTGATAACACTGGGGTGTTTCCAAAGGAGGCATGCAAACGTGGTACCAAATGACTACAAAATTAGTATTAAATACATATTAGCAGAATTAGTTTCATGGCTCTCAGTTTGGAGGAAATGGCTCATATTTAGAACTTTACTTGTTATAAAGTAAAATTGAGCTAAATATAATACGGAGTAAGAGCATTGGACTAATTTCACATGTATATTAAAGGCAACGCAATAGAGATCATCAGGAAAGTGAAAGAATACATTTGAACATCAGAGAAACATTTCCTAGATACTTGATTTTCTTCTCTAAAGAGATGATTACCATAAGAATTGAATTTGCTTAGTAAATTCCATTCTATGCATGAGATTCAAATAGCAAGTTCCATTTTAGAATATAATGTTACCTGTAAGGCATTTACTTTCTTCTCAGGAAACTGGGGGAAGGATTCTCACTTTGTAACTGGTTATGTTTAGACCCAAGGATACTGTGAAGTCTGCTATTTCTACAGTATCAGAGTGGTTCCCTGTCTAGTTCTGTTGACTACTTAATAATTTTTTCTTCATTATGTAACACATGACCATTGTAGAAAATTTGGAAGAGACAGAACCAGAAATAAAAATAATTCCGACCCATCCATTATTATCATTCTTAATTATTTCCTTGTGATTCACTCCGTATGTGCGTATATACTTTTTTTCTAACACTTACTGTTGGATATAGTACAGCTTTATTTTCCACTTTTATATATAACATTATCTTACACATTTGGATATAATTTTTTAATCTTTGAAATGCCATTTTTAATAACTGGGCCATATTTTATTTAGCTAAATCCTTTTCATTATACATTGAAATTGGTTTCAACATTTTTGCTATTAGAAACAATGTAGTGGGGCACCTGAGTGGCTCAGTCCATTAAGCTTCTGACTTTGGCTCAGGTCATGAATGTGCATGGTGAGTTTGAGCCCCACAAACACTTTGGATCCTCTGTCCCTCTCTCTCTGTCCCTTCACTACTTGTATGCTATCTCTCTCAAAAATAAACATTTTAAAACAATGTAATAATGGACATCCCTGTCCATAAATCTTTCTCCTGAAAGCTGATTATTCCCTTAGGTTAAATTAGAAAGGAAATATATCCTGTGCAGGAAACGTCATCTGGCCTCTTGCAAATAGCCCTTTGGAAAGCTGCACGGCCCCCCACTCAAACAGCAGGTGTACATGCCTGGAACACACCAGCACAAAGTCTCCTGGAATCTGCTAGCCCATTTGCTTCTATTTTATTAAACTCATTTCATGAATCATTAAATATGATTCATTTATAAAACCTGTCGCTCCATCAGGTTTTATAAATGAATCATAAGAAAGTTATAAAACAACTTTAACACAAGAATGAAAACTCTCCCCCCCCCAAAAAAAGCTTTGTTACAGAAAACTTCAGTTGTGAATTCCCTGCAGCCCATATCTAAACCTCATTTAATACGTGAATAGTCTACATTTCACATGTTCAACTCATCAAAACACTTATGTGGAATAATCTTTCTTTTTGCATTGTTAAAATAAATTGGTGAGTTTCAGCTGGGGAGGATGAAAACATTCTGGAAGTGCAGAGTGGTGATGCTTGTATAAAAGAGTGTGAATGCTCGTAATGCCACTGAATTGTACAGTTAAAAATGGTTAAAATCTAAGGGTGCCTGAGTGGCTCAGTTGGTTAAGCGGCAGACTTCGGCTCAGGTCATGATCTCATGGTTTGTGGGTTTGAACCTTGGGCTCAGAGCCTGGAGCCTGCTTCAGATTCTGCGTCTCCCTCTCCCTCTGCCCCTCCCCCACTCACAGTTTCTCTGTCTCTCAAAAAAGAAATAAAAACTTTAAAATTTTTTTTAACACGGTTAAAATAGGAACCATTATTTTGTGAGTATCGTGCCATAATTTATTTAAAATCATTCTTTTGGTATATGGTAGTAAATTGTTAATGATAGAGTTGAAGCTTCCAAAACTTTTTATCAGTAGTTCAGCTGACCATTAAAATAGAATGGCTTTAATTTGGCCATCTCAAATGATAATCAAGACACAATCATACTTCAAAAAGACATCTTCTATTTACCTTTGGGGAAAAAAATACATAGTAGTTAACTCTGACTTCTGTCTCCTAACCCAGAGAAGAATTTCAGTGCTATAGTAAAAATGTGAAATTGTTATTACCTTTTCCTTCTTTTCCATAGCCCAGGGCGGGAGGAATGATGAGCTTTCTCTTCTCTCCTACACACATTCCCTTCAAGCCCTGATCCCAACCTTTGAGAGCCTCCAGGATGCCCAAGGTAAACCAAATAGGCTGACCATTGTTATGTTTGTGACTACAATAGAAAGAAAACATATTAGGACTCTTTAGTGACTTTATTTTTTTTATTGATGTGGCGTATTTTATTCCACTGATAAGTGATTCAATTTGGGAATGAACAAAAACAGCTATATGCGTACACACAAAACCAAATCAATTTTGTAATGATTTAATTACTGCCTATATTTCTTGATGCAAATTTCACACAATCGACTTAAGTAGAGAAGAGGAGAGGGAATAATAAAAACAGTTAATGATTATTTGAGATTTACTGTGTACCAGGTATTACCCCAAATTCTTTGCCTCTTTTAACTCTGACAGTGATCATATGAGGTAAGTACCATCATTTCCCCATTGTACAGAGGAAGAAACTGAGGTTAAATGTGCCAGTAGTTGATCTAACTCCAAAGTTCAAGGTCTTAACCACAGCAATGCTGTCCCGGGAACGTCATTCCGGGCAGCAGAGGGAGGAAATCATGGAAAATGAGTGAGTTTGGGAAGAAAGCGGAGAAGCTAAGGAGAATTTACTGCCAAGACATGTGGGTCCACACCCACATGGACATTGGAGAGTCAGGAGCACAGCATCTTCTAGGCTGCCTATAAACCCTACTGATATACAGTCTGGTGGTGGCTCTGACAGGTAGAAAAGGCTGCTCGTCAAGCTGAACCCCACCTAGATAGATGCTGCCCGCAGGTATTTTCTGTGGGGTTGTGCAGGGAAACCTGAGGGGCTGGGGGGTGGGGGGTGGCCCCTCAAGGACTCAGAAGGAAATGGTCAAAATACCCTGGCTTATGACCTGGAGAGAGGCCAGCCTAAGAAATCCAGCCTGCCAAGCTGCTGGGGGGCCTGAAGGCTGAGCAGTACCTGAGCCCCAGTTTGCTCCTTTTTTGGTACGTACGGAAAGTATTCTCAAGGATATCTTATAGGTGAGAATGAGAAATCACCCTACTAGGTTTCATGGGCACCATGGTTAGTTACTAAATCTAGGTAAAGGACAGAACTTCCTCTTTTCTTAATTTTACCCCCAGGACTAAAGAAACAAATTGCCAACTGTACAACACTTAGGAAGGCTAGAAAAGAATAAAGAAGGAAGAAAACAGTCTGCCACCCACTGACGACTACAATATTGGTACATTTCTTGTCAAAGTTAAAGGATTTAAGCTATTTACCACACGGGTTATTATTCTAGAAATGGCAAACTTGCTTTAATGATCCATCAAATGGATCATTTGATGGTACTTCATAAAACTCAGGGTTAGCAGTTTCTGACCATTTACACTGAGGCTGCATGACAATAGTCCCCTCATCAAGTACTAGAACTTTATTTAGTTATCTTTTTAATGTTTATTTATTTTGAGAGAGGGAGAGACATAGTACCAGTAGGGGGAGGGGCTGAGAGACAGGGAGACCCCAGTGGGAGCGGGAGAGAGGGCAGAGAGCTTAGAGGGTCTTAGAATCCGAAGCAGGCTCTGAGCTGTCATTAACACAGAGTCCAACGTGGGGCCATAACCCATGAACCCACTAGATCATGACCTGAGCTGAAGTCAGACGTTTAACCAACTGAGCCACCCAGGGGTCCCCCACCTTTTTTAATGGGTACTAGAACTTTGGTAGCAAACTGCTAAATAATGTTGTCTGGCTCCCACCAAAGTCCAACACATTTTTCATTCTGAGACCTGAAGGAAATCAGGCTGTATCTAAAAGAGTTCAGACTAAAAATAAAGATGTAATTGAAGATTTTAAATGCAAATCTTAATGTTGTTTAACATCCACTGTGGCACTGGCCTTGTCCATAAGAAAATAGAGCTGTTGAGAATTCTGTGGCAGGCCACTGCTTCGGAAATTTTTGCAAAGAGTTCAGAGAAGAGTGCCATTCATTTCTCTAAAACCAGACAGACCAGGTCTGAATGCTCAATAAAGGTAATTCATCTGAAAACGAGGTCTAGGATAGGCCACAAAGCTTTGCTACTTTAGTTCATGCCATTTTCTCTACCTGGAATGTCCTCCCTGCCCCCTTTCTCCACCTGGAAGGAACCCTGAACCCATCTTTCAAGGCCCATCTCAATTATGATCTCTGGGAAGTCTTACTCTTTCCCCATCTCTCAGAGCATAGTTAATTCCGGGCTTTGTTATGCTTTGCAAACACTTCGAACACTCTGGACTACATAGCATGAGTTATTTACCTGTGGTCCTCCTCCCTGTAGATGATGTACTGCTGGAGGACAGTAGCTCACTCTTAGTCACCTTTGCATCCTCAAGGCCTGACTTGTGATCGCTCATTACGCTCATTAAGGGTATGTTAGATGGACAGATAAATGAATGGACAAGGAAGGAGAAGACAAAATATTTTAATCTCCCTAGTCTCAAGCACAGGGCCTAACATAAAAGAAATGCTCAATAAATACTTTTGGAATGGAATGAAGAGAATCAATGCCTAATTAGAAATCATTACACTTGTAAAACTTCTCCATGTTGCAAATTCTTTGTTCTATGGAAAAGACATAACAATAGTGTGACCACCTGAAAATCATTCACTATAGTTATTGGATTAATCTTTCATGGCCATACCCATAGCCATCAACGAAATCTTTGAATTTCTAGAAAGAAATAATGAAACAAATCATGGTAGTGCGCCTTGACCGAAATGTCACTTGTACGAACAAAAATTAAATAGATCAATGGGCTAGCATTAGCATATCCTACAACAAGCAAATAAATGATTGTGTAATCGGCTCATGAAGTCCCTGCGAAACCACCTACACCATATTAAAAATGGAATTGAGTCATTTTCCCACGGGAATGGAGTTTGAGAAATGAAACTCCTTTACGGTTTTTTTTCCCTACTCATTGCCTAATCACACACCTAGATATTTCTGCAGTATTTCAAAGATTCTAGTTCTAATTTTTATAATAAAAATTAACCTCTTTATCCTTACCACACGTTTCCAATAAGAACTTCAAAGACGCCGTTATATACGGTCGTCTTTAAACAATTTCCTTTCCCAAAGAAGGAAAGAACAGATTTCAGTTTTTCAAAAGAGAAGTAAAACGTGATACAGGCTACCTTTCCTGTCGGAGAGCTCGCATAGGTGGATGGGTTCTTCACTATCTGCGGGGTGCAATTACTTACGTGGAGTGAAATAAGGAGCCATCCTTTTCTAAGTAGCCTTCATAGTGGACCAACATCAAATCTCCTCCTTTGGTCTTGCGATGGCAGATGAACGGCTTCTGGAGCACTTCAATCTTCACTTCTGGTTCAGGGATCAGAGCCCCACTCAAAGAAGTGACCAGCAACGTCAGCACCGCGTTCCACAAAAAAAGCCTCATGCTGCTGGAGCAGGAAAGAAGTTCCTACAAAAACAGAGAGAGGGCCCCGGACCTCATAGAACTAAGACAGTACTTGAAAGTTTAAAGACAACGGCCTCTGGCAAGTTCATGACTGCCGCTTCCTAGCAGACGTGGCACACTTACTACGACAACTTTCCCACGTAATTCGAACCCACCTCTAAGGAGTTAAACTCCAGACCCGGGCCTGACTGGCTCTCACAGGTTGGCTCTCGGGAAGGACGGCTCCCCATTGGCTAGCAGTGCAGTCCGCCGGAGCCTCTCAAGCCAATGATGCTGCAATAATTACAGCTGGGCGGAGCCAGGCCCGGGTCAGGCTGCTAACCACACGGAGCGGTCCTAGAGCTCTGCGGATTAAAGAATTCCACAACCTCGGATTTTGGGAGATCCCTGGCGAGCGCCGCTAACCGGAAACTCCTCCGACAGATTTACATCTGTGAAGTACCCTGGCTGAGCTTGCTGGAAAGAGTCCCGGGGCTAAGTGAAAGGGTAGCTGTTATCCGGAATGTCTCATTTACTCTTGCAGACGTTGAGAGGTCACCCCCCCCCCCGCCCCCAGGATTCCACAGTCCTGCTATTGTTTTTATTATAATTTACAGTATAAACGATAAAGGCTTAAATATTTCTGTAGGGTTCGCAAAGCGCATTACCGTGCGTAAACCTCACTACACTGCCAGTAAGGCAGGTTCTTTAATCCCATTTAAATGATTAAGTGTATCTGGGCTAGGAAAGGTTAAGTGTCCTGCTTAAAATTGTTCAGCCCCAAAGCATTTGAGCTCCGCCTTCGAACCAGGTCTTCTGATTCATTCTACAACATCGCATAGCGTTATGGCTGCTAACAGTTTATTGCTTAGGTAGTGACTTTAATGTAGAGGGTCAATAATAGCTTCCGTAGACGATAAGGACGAGCAGACCTCCATTTTAAAAAAATGTTTTATTTATTTCTGGGAGAGAGAGAGCGAGCGAGCGAGCAGGGGAGGGTTAGAGAGAGAGGGAGATACAGAATCTGAAACAGGCTCCAGGCTCTGAGCTGGCTGTCAGCATACAGCCCAACGCGGGGCTTGAACCCACGAACCGTGAGATCATGACCTGAGCCGAAGTCGGACACTTCACCGACTGAGCCACCCAGGCGCCCCCAGACCTCCACTTTATAGAAGAAATAGTAATCACAGTTATGAGTTACACCGGCTTTACATTTTTCGCTTTATTTCAAAAGCAACACATGATCGTTAGAGTCGATTGGGAAAAAACTGGAAAGCACGAAAATAGGTTTTCTGGTTAAAATAAAGGAGCCGAATTAAATGCGAATTACGATAAACAACGAATCCGTTGTTCTGTATTTTTGCTAAATCTGGCAATCTTACGCGAAAGAAAAAGAGGGGGGAAAAAAAGATCGCCTGTAGCGCCACCATCTACAAATAATCATCTTAACATTTTGGTTTATGCTTCTGTGATATATGCTTAAAATAATTTGGATCAGATTGTGCACTTTCTTTCGTAACTTGCTCTTTCCACTTAATCTGTTGTTACTATTTCCTATCGTCAAACATCCGTAGCACAGTACTTTCTCACACTTTAAAATGCTTAGGAATCCTCTAGAGAATCTGTTAAAATGCAGATTTCGACTCTGGAGGCCTGGGCTTGCCATGAGATCCTGCGATTTTGACAAGCTCCTAGGTGGTGCCAAATTTGCTGTCCATGGACCACACTTCCAAGAGCGAGGCCTTAGAGTTTAAACAACATGTTTACTACCTACACTGTATACTATCGTGAAATTTCCGTCAACTCCGTACGCTCTAGTGCTGGCTACCTCAATTTTGTGGGATCAATTAGCCTTGAAATAAGAATTGGACCCTGGGGCTAGAACGCAGGAGGTACCCTAAGGGGCCACACTGACCCCCAAACATCGAGAGGTGGGACCGGCCCCAACTACGGTACCATTAACAGTCTGGACTGTGTCCCACTCTGGTCTCATGGGTCGCCCTTTTTTCCGAAGCAGCGCCTACTCTCAAGCCCACTTCCCAGGACTCAATTTCCCTGCCTGCAGTGCCCGCTGCGTCAGACGCGCCGCCGCCGCCGCCAAACCCCGGAGTGGATCTTGGGAACGTGCGTGCGAGCGGCGCAGTAGGCATGCGCGATCGGACCCCGGGCCCGGCGGGTCGAGGATTCGGGTAGCGCGCTGTGGCGCCGCCTGCGACCGGCTCCCTCGCTCTAGCGGCACCTTGGAGGCTGCCGCCAGTCCTCGGGCCCACCCAGTGCCTTCGCCTCCTTGTGGACAGCGCGCCGGCTCCGCCGCACAGGGCCCCCGGCCGGCCGCGTCCTCACGTGCCGAGGCCGCCGCAGTGACCCCGCCCCCGGGCCGAGGATGTGAGGCTGGCCGGGTGTCCCCGCACCGGGCCCGGGCGCCGGGAGTCGGCGGCTCGGCAGCTCTGGGCGATGGCCCTGCTGCCGGTGCTCCTCGCCTCTTGGGGCCTGGGGCAGTGAGGGGACCGGCGGGCGAAGGGAAACGGCCGCGGCGCGGCGGGGGCCGAGGGGCCGCGGGCGACATGGAGGGGGTGCTGTACAAGTGGACCAACTATCTGAGCGGTGAGTGAGGGGCGCGCCGGGCGCCGGGTCCTTTGTTTGAGCGGCGGGAGGGCGGCGTCGGACGCGCGTCCTGGGGGTCGGGGTCACTGCCCCTCCTGAAAGCAGAGAGGCCTGCACGGGCCGGGGATACGTCCCCAAAGCTGTCCTCACGGGTCCGTGTCACCCATGCCGTAAGGACACAGCCTGCCGCTGGGGCTGGGTGAGATCCGTGGCTGCCCTTCCACTTCAAGGGAAGCGACAAAATACTGAGGTTTGGGGTGACTGGAAAGGCTCGACGCCCTCCGTGTCAGCGGGAAGGAGGCGCCGACTCCGCAGTGGGGTCTTCTAGGAGCCTGTCGAATTCCGGCGAAGGAGCAGGTCTCACCTGGCCTGCGGATAGGTTGGAAGGTTTCCAGGGAATGCCAGAGGTGACTTGGAATTCCAGAGGTGAAAGGTCCTTTTTCAGACCAAGTCCCCGGTGCAGACACTTTCCCTTTGTCACTTTCGGAGTCCTCGGCGTGCGGCTCAAGATACTATAATTCCGTCTCTGCAGTCCCAGAGCTCCACAGTACGTGCACGATTTTTGCTTTTCTCCCTGGGCGTTCTTTTGGTTTTACAGACTCAGAAATGCCCACGAAATGAAACCGTGGCAACTGTTTGTGGCACGGCTGGGCAGGATGGCTTAAAAATAGTACCCCGCCCCCTTTCCAATGTGTGGAAGTGCGTTACTTCATATCGTGTGAGGTCATAACGATTCTCCAACTGTGAATATGATCCAGAACAAGAATTTTTTTTTCATTCGTGCAGCCAATATTTAGTAAAAGCCTTCTGCATGCTCGCAGCTGTGTTAGGCACCATTTTAGAATTAAACTTTATTATGGAGAATGAGCTGGGCGCTTTTAATTTTCATAGCAGTGTATTTGAAGTAGCCTCAGTATCTCTTATAGTTGGGGAGATATATTTTCCCATCCTTTGATAGAACAGGACAGTTTTTAAAAACTTTTTTAAATGTTTATTTTTGAGAGACAGAGCTCAAGCAGGGGAGGGGCAGAGAGAGAGAAAGAGAGAGACACAGAATCCACAGCAGGCTCCAGGCTCAGCTGTCAGCACAGAGCCCGATGCGTGGCTCAAACTTATGAACTGTGAGATCATGACCTGAGTCGAAGTTGGCCGCTCAACCAACTGAGCCACCCAGGCGCCCCAGGACAGGAAAATTATTTGAATATTTTAGCGTCGTCATGCTCTAGGGTAGTTTAAGGACTGATGTCTCTGGGAGGATCAGTTGGAATAGTGACTTTGATGATGTTACACAGTACAGCCAAAAGTACACCTGTTGGCTGTACCCAAAATCTCTTCCTTTTGCAGACTGTGGTTAGAAGTGAGTTGTTTATTTTTCTTATATTCATTAGTGAAGACAGAGCGAAGAAAGGGGCTTTAGAAGGCCTGGCCTTTGGTTTTGAAGACTTTCTTTGATGTCAGATGATTAAATTAGGTGTGGGTAACTTATGGCTGGGCTTTGGTGAATGTCCGAGGCTGGTTAACAGCCTTCTAATCTAAAGGGAACATGCTTGATCAGGTAATTTTTCTTTGAGGCATCTCTGAGGCCTGAGATGTACGGATCTTAAGTCCTTGAGTGAAATTTAGTGCCTGGTCTTTTACCTTTTTAACTTTTTTGTTTCATCTTGAACATTCCTCCTCTCTTCCTTCTTTTCTGCCACCCCCATCACCTGCCTTTTCTGGGGGGAGGGCCTCACTTTTCTTCCTCTCATCCTCCTTTATATAGAAAGTTTAGTCTATGTGTGTAATACCTGTTTCCTAGTTGTTTTCCCCCTGACTGTTTTTATGTGTCTTTCAATACAGCAGAATTTCTCTAGAAGGATCCTTTGGAATCTTTATCATGTGATGCCTATACCATCTGTCCAGTTGGAAAAGAGTCTCCTTTTTTCTGCCCCAAGGAGGAGAAGTTAATTCTGCAAGTGGTACCAGGGTGGAAGCCCTAAAAAGGGGAGGCTGGAGCCATTGCCAGAGGCAGCTGTCCTTACATGATGTTGCTTGTTCCCTTGACCCACATGCCACCGTATTGTGGGCTTTGTGTTCATAGAAGCCCATCATACCATTGGGTACTTTTCCTGGATATCCTTAGAATTATTTTTCAGCACAGTCTTTCATCAGGAGATAAATTTACTTTGGAAAGAAATGGTATAGTCTAGGAGGAACACATTCCTGTTTCTTCCACCCTCCAATGTGAGTTAGTCTCCCGAAAGAAAGAGCATAGTGTGACTGTTAATGACAAGCTTAGATGAAGACATTACTACTTTTTCTTCTTCTGAAGCTTGTTTTTAAGTTACATTTTTTTGGGTCGCCTGGGTGGCTCAGTTGGTTAAGCATCTGACTCTTTTTTTTTTTTTTTTTTTAACATTTTATTTTATTTGACAGAGACAGAGTGCAAGCAGGGGAGGAGCAGAGAGAGAGGGAGACACAGAATCCAAAGCAGGCTCCAAGCTTTCAGCACAGAGCCCAACACGGGGCTCGAACCCACAAACGTGAGATCATGACCTGAGCCAAAGTCGGATGCTCAACTGACTCAGCCACTCAGGCAGCCCAAGAGTCCGACTCTTGATTTCAGCTCAGGTCATGATCTCATGGTTCATGAGATCGAGCCCAGCATCAGGCTCTCACTGGTAACATGGAGCCTGCTTGGGAGTCTCTCCTCCCTCTCTCTCTGCCCTTCCCCTGTACTCTCTCTCTTTTTCTCTCTCAAAATAAATAAATAAACTTTTTTTAAAAAGTAACATTTTTCCTTAGGGTTTTTGCACACAGTAATTTTAAAATACATCTAATCCCAGCCATAGTGTTTGTGCATTCTGAATTTTTCTCTAAATGGTTATACCTGTTTGTTTAATTTTGTCATGCCCACAGCTTGATATGGGAAGCCTTTGTCAAAAAGTTAGGAAATCAGTTTATTAGCTGATCATTTTAATGCTTGAAAGATATTGTTAATTTCATTCACCACCTACTGTGTGCTGGGCACTACTATGTTAGGCACAGGGCAAGCAACATTGAACAAGACAGACACAGTCCCTGCCTTCCTTGAGGTTACAGTCTGATGGGGGAGAAAGACATTTATTGGAAGTACTTAGAAACATGTTCCAAGTGTGTGTGAACTGGGAGAGAGGGAGGAGACCAGCTAATTTGGGTCACTGGGAGGCTTCTCTGAAGAAAAGACTTAAGCTGAACCTGAAGGATAAATAGAAGCTAGCTTGTTGGCGAGGCAAGCAGAGGTGCAATTGGAGGCTGTGAGGAAGAACTTTTTAGCTACAGAGAATGTTGGTATGAAAGCCGTAAAGCAGGATAGAGACCAGTGAGTGAGGCAAGGAAGGAAGACCTGAAAGGCTGCAGAGCTCGGAGGGAGGCTCCCACAAGGCTGCAGGGGTGGTTAGGAAGCTTGAAAGGCCCCCGCGGGGTCTCTTATGCTGGAATGGTTGGAGTATGTGAAAGAGAGGAAATGATGAGGGTGTTTAAACACTTAACTTTGATTGCATTTATCGTGCTTTGCCAAATGCTGTAGTTATTTTGTGAGTTTCTCTTGCCTCTTTAATTAAACTGGTAGGTGTCATTTACTGAAAGTTTGAAACATCATCAAACCCAGAGAATAGCATTTAAACTGCTTGCATGAGTGTAGTACTAAAAAAATAGAAGCAGTCTCTTTTCCTAATACACTAGGCATACACAGGTACCCTGTGCTCCTTAAAAGGAAACTGAAAGGGGCGCCTGGGTGGCTTAGTCGGTTAAGCGTCCGACTTTCGCTTAGGTCATGATCTCGCGGTTCATGGGTTCGAGCCCCACGCTGGGCTCTGTGCTGACTGCCAGCTCAGAGCCTGGAGCCTGTTTCAGAGTCTGTATCTCCCCCTCTCTCTGACCCTCCCCTGCTCACGCTGTCTCTCTCTCTCTCCTAGAAATAAATAAAAATGTTAAAAAAAAAAAAAAGGAAAACGAAAGAGAGAGAACTTACGTGTACTTTCTTTAACACCCCTGAGCCATCCTACTTTTTAAACGTCAGAACATTGGACAGTCTGGAATTTAGTGCCACACTTTGTCTTCTGATGTTAGAAGATTAAACCTGGAATGAAAAGAAATAGATCAAACATTTCACAAATCCCTATATTGTGTGAAACATAGAGCTAGGTGTTGTAGGTTTGTTATTCGTATCTTTTAAGCCCTAAAAGTTGGTCAAGGAATAGTATACATGCTCGGTTGTAAGTTAATACTCTGCAGTAGAACCATAATTGAGGTGTCGAAGAGACCTAAAATCTGATACCAGCTCTGTCACTGCCAGCTTCAGAGTCACTTTACCATTTGGAGCTTAACGACTTCCTCCATAAAAATGATGAGATTTACCAGTTAATAATTATAAAAATAGTAAAAGATTTAGCAATGTTTCAGGCACTATTCTAAACATTTTCCATGTATTAACTCATTTAGTCTTCACATCCATTTTCCAGATGAAGATATTGAGACACAGAAAGGTGAAGGAACTGGCCCAGGGTCACAAAGTTAGTAAGTGGCTCCAGAGCCATTGCTCCATTACGTAATACTTTGAAAGGTCCTTCCTGCTTGATCATTATATAATTCGAGCTGATTCATAATGCACCTATATTTAAAATATGTTGACCTAGAATAGCAGACTCCATTTGGGGGTTGGAGGAAGGGAGGAGTTCAGGAGTGAGGAAGACTTTGTTCAGTATTGTGCATATGCTTTGTCACAGGGAAGTTCTCTCAGCTGTGCTGTGAGCTTTCTGCTTTGCCATTTTAGGTGTCTTCCCTGCCCATCCAGCAAACAGGAGGGCCGCTGCCCTGAGCTCTATCCAGCTGAGGCTCCGTGGGCCCAGCCAGCAGGTTAGGACCCAGCATACTGCAGTACTGCATTCCAGAAATAACAGAAGCTTGCATCATGCTGACCAGATGATTGTCTGAGGAGGTGCTAGGATTCTGCTTACTGCCCCCTAACCCAGGTGGAGGAAGGTGACTCTTTCCCATATACGTCTGTGCTGTGTGTACAGTACCAAAAGGACATCTGGAACTTGAGTGATCCAGAGCAGGATTCTCATGGTCTCATAACCACCGATCAGCATTTTGTCTTGCTGTTGTTTTAACATCTTTATTGAGATAATAATTCACCCATCATAAATTTCACCCATTTAAAGTATGCTAGGTAGTTTTTAGTGTATTTACAGAGTGCTTTTAACACGGTCTCATAGCCCCCAATCAGTCAGTCATTCATTCACTGCGAATGAGTGGAACACTAACATCAAGTTCTTACTAGACCCTGTGTGGATATTTGGGATACTGTTTTGAGTAAGACATGATCCTTGTTCTTAACTATGAAAAATGCCTTTCTAAATTCAATGCATTCATGAGTTTGCCCCTTAAGCCTTTACATGGTTGCTTCAAGGCTATGGCTTGACAAAGTTCAGAAGAGCCACATTGCATTTAGCTGGTCCCTAGGTGCAGGGGTTAGCTCTTACCTATCATCCTCTGGTGTCTTTATTGGAATTTTAAAGGCAAATTTGGAGCATCCCTGACAGGTTGGAACATTAAAGTCTTTGGTCATCCAGGTTGACATCACAAAGGCCCTTTTGCTTTTCTGCTTCTACTGGTCAGTATATACGACTTGGATGGAGACCAGCCCTTCATCTTCTGAAGCCAGTGTAAGCAGCCAGAAGTTATATAGAGAAGAAAGTAAGAATATGAATAAGGTATAAACCTGGTCTAAAGAGACAGGCATGCCTTTGTCAAGAAAAATGTAAGAATCCTTGGGAAGGAAGAAGGGAGAAAGGGAGGAAGGATGTAGGAATCCTTTTTCAGGCATGGTCAGGGAAAACTTCATGGAGCAGGTGGGACCAACAGGTGGGTGGGATTGACCTGGACAGAAGGGGAAGATGAGGGAACAGAAGTGACCTTCAGTGAGGAAACCATCGGGACTAAGAAGGAGAGTTTTTTCCTGACAGCAGGAGGAAATACAGGGATGTTGTTGGGATCGGATTAGATTTTTTTTTTTTAATGTTTGTTTATTTTTGAGAGAGTGAGAGACACAGAGTGTGAGCAGGGGAGGGGTAGAGAGAGGGAGACACAGAATCTGAAGCAGGCTCCAGGCTCTGAGCTCTCAGCACAGAGCCTGGTGTGGCCCTCAAACTCATGAACCGTGAGATCGTGACCTGAGCTGAAATCGGATGCTTAACTGACTGAGCCACCCAGGTACCTCATGGAATAGGATTAGATTACTAAACCAAGCCACACCTGAGAGTTTCGAATTGGTGGGGAGTCACTTGGGGTTTCTGAAGAGGAAGAAAGAACAGGTAAAAGCAATACGTCAGGAAGATTCAGCTAGCTAAAACGTGATAAGGGAGGAGGGAAAGCTAAAATAACAGGAACAAAATGATGATGGAAGGGGAGGGGGGAGGCAGTATTCTCCATTTTACAGATGAATAAACCAAGGCTCATAAGATAAATAATTGACTTAGAATCACACAGCAAATACACCTTGAGCCAGGTCTGGCTGACTTTGTGTCCTTTTCATGATTTTACACCATATGCCTCAACATGGGCACAGTGTAACACTGAAGCCAAGAGTGGTACAGAGGGTGATTGGGAAAGACTTAGTGACTGACCTGGAGGAATGGGGCAGGAAGTGGCCCTCAGGTTTGGAGCTGGGGTAGTAAGAGGATGCTGGGTTAGTTAAGAGTGACGTTATAATCAGAAGGAAGATAACATGTTAAACCTTAGATACTCAGCTTCATCCATCTCTCTCAGGTTACAGATTGGAAAATAGTGCCCAGAGGAATTAAGCGGCATGCTCAAGATGACACATCTAGATGTTATGAGTCTGGACTTGAACCAACATTTCCTATTTTCTTGAGTAAGGTGATGGTGGAACATATGAGAAACATTGCCCAAACAAATAAATATAACAGATATCCACACAACAGAGATAACGTACAGCAGTCTCCAATAGAAAGTTCTAAAGAGAATTTGAGGAGCGCCTGGGTGGCTTAGTCGGTTAAGCGTCCGACTTTCGCTTAGGTCATGATCTCGCGGTTTGCGGGTTCGAGCCTGCGTCGGGCTCTGTGCTGACTGCCAGCTCAGAGCCTGGAGCCTGTTTCAGTCTGTGACTCCCTCTCTCTCTGACCTTCCCCTGCTCACGCTGTCTCTCTCTCTCTCCTAGAAATAAATAAAACATTAAAAAAAAATAAAGAGAATTTGATATAATATATTGTAATTATTATAGTCTCCTCACCATCTGCATGCCTGACTCCCCAGTAGACTGTCACTCCTTGAAGGCTGGGATCGTCTTCTCTCTACATCTCCAAGCCTGGCAAATTATAACTGCCGAAAAAATGCTTTGTGCATTAATTAATGGTAAATTAAGAAGCCTGTAATTTAGCTAGTGCTTGGTTATTATCTGTTACTATTAGGGATGTCTCTTCCTCCCTCCTTCCCAGCTGCAGCGAAACTCTCATGACTGACCTGGCAGAAGAGCGCACAGCCTCGTTATCCACTGTGCTGTCTGGGGCTCCCCTAGGAACGCTGAGCTCTGGGGAGGGGTCCTGATGAGGCAGCATATGGCAGAGTGCCCGTAGCTGGACATGGAAAACACCGGACTGTGGAGGTCAGGGCTGAGTAACTGTGCTTTGCTTCAATTTAAACATGACAGATTTTCACACAATTAACATATCTATAAAATACCTACAACATGATGTACTATAACCGTCATATACTGTATATGGGTTATGAACACAGCAACCATTAATTTATGGTGAACAAATTAAGCCTTGACTCTCCACTTCAGAAAGATTGTTAATCCTGTGAAGAAATTTAATCTTTCTTGACTAGTTAATTTCTCCTGAAATAGATTCTGTGAAAGAATTGAGTTTCCTGTTAACTTTTTTATTAAGGTAGAAGTTTACAGGTTTTGAAAGCTGAAAGAGACTATTGAACTGATGCTATAATTCTGTAGAAAAGGAAATTAAAGCCAAAGAAGTTAGAGTCAAATTCAGCCCTTTTGCTTCTTCTCTTCTGTTCCCATTTGATTATGGACACTAGTGTTTTCCTCTTATGCTTGATGAAGAAGCACCTTTCCTTCATTTTTTTTCTTTACTTTTGGCTTAATTTTCCAGAAGAGATTTAAATGCCTCTTGGGTTTTTCTGCATTTCTAAACAGCAGTATTTCATTATGGATTTTTAAAAATTCACAGTGTGTTCAAGTTTTTTTTTTTATCGTGTTTTTATTTTCTGTTAAACAATAAGATTGTAATCTTCTGGTTTCCCATAACATTTAATTGGTAGAAGTTCTGAAGAAACTACGATCGGTTTATAGGTGAGGGAAGTACCCCAGCATAAAGTTAACATTTCACTTAGTGGGTATCTTACTAGCTCTACTTAAGAGTATTGTTACTGGGCCAAGATGGAGTAAGTTCACTATAGTCTCTCTCCCACTGAACAAAGTACTCAAGCACCTCGGAACTCTGAAAAGTAAATAATAGCAAGCAGACTGGGGAGAGAAGACAAACCTTAACAACCACCATGGTAAAGATGAACACTCTTGAAACACGTGGAAAGGTATAGATTCTTTGCAGAGAAATATAAAATACTAAAAAGGGCTAAATGGACATTTTAGAACTAAAATGTATGATATCAATATTTTTAAAAACATCACTTAGTAGATGGGCTCAGTGAAATATAGATTACCCAGGAAAGAATCAGTGAACTTGAACATAAGTCAGTAGAAATTATCCAGTCTAAAGAACAGAGGAAAAAAATGGAGGAGGAAAAAAATAAATAAAACCTTAGGGATACAAACCTTTACTTACATATAAGTCCTGGGGATATAACATACAGCCCAGTAACTATAGTTAGTAATACTATGCTGTATATTTGAAAGTTGCTGAGAGAGTAAATCTTAAAAGTTCTCATTAGAAGAAAATAAATTTTTGACTCAATGTGGTAATAAATGTTAACTATACTTATTGTGGTGATCATTTTGCAATATATACATAAATCCTATTGTTGATGTTAAATGTCAGTTATACCTCAAAAAAAGAAAAGTAAAAACCTCAGTGACATGGGGGACAAGAACAAAACATCTAACATTTAGTCATTGGAGAAAGAAGAAGGGTGAGGAGTAAGACATTGGTGAAGAAAATAGTCTTAAAAAGTAATAACTGAAAACTTCTCAAATTGGGGCAAATGCTACACATTTCAAATTCAAGATATTCATCAAACTCCAAGCAGTGTAAACTCAAAGACATACCATATATAATGAAACTGCTGAAAACTAAAGAAACAAAACAAAACTCAAAAGCAGCAAGAGTAGAAAGATACAGTACAATAGGGAAACAGTTTCAATGTCTGGGATTTCTTACCAGAAAATGTGGAGGCTAGAAGACAGTTTAAGAGTTAAGGCAAAATGAAAACATCCTTAGATGAAGGAAAATTAAAATGTTAAAAGCAGTTCTTGAAGCTAAAGAGAAATGATACCACAGAAACATAAAACATCAGGATTAAAGAACAAGCAACAAAAATTATAAATTATATCTGTGTAAATGTAATAGACTCTTTTGCTTCTCTTAAGTTGATACGTGTGTGACTGTTGGAGGCAAAAATTATAACCTCATTGGGGGGGAGTGTTCGTTGTATGTGGACGTGATATATACAATAACTATAATATAACAGCTAAAAGGATTTCTTTGGTTTTAGATTTGCATATTTTACTTGAAATGGTAAAATATTAATTCTAAATAGGCTGAAAAGTTAGATGTCTATTTCTTAAGCCCTAGAGCAACTTAATGAAAAACACACCAAGAGATACAGCAGAAGATTGAGCAGATAAAATGGAATCATATAATCCAAATGTCAGGAAAGGGACGAACAAAGGAACCAAAAACAAAACAAGAAACAGAAAATTAATAGAGCAGTGGCCCTAATTCTACCTATGTTGATATTAACTCTAAGTGCTCTAAACAAGTAAAAGACACAGATTGTCGATAGAATGGAAAACAAGACCAAACTATAAACTGCCTTTGAGATCTTACTTTAAATATAAAGATACAGATTAAGAATGAAAGGATATACGAACAGGGATGCAAAAATCCTCAACAAAATATCAGCAAATTGAATCCAGAAGTGTATAAAAAGAATTGTACAGCATAACCAGTTAGAATTTATCCCAGATGTGCAAGGCTGGTTCAACATTTGAAAATTCATGAATGTAATCCATTCTATCAACGGACTAAAAAAGAAAAATCACATGATCATATCAATAGTTAGAAAAACCATTAAGCAAATCACCATTCATGATAGAAACTCTGTATACTAGGAATGGAGGAGAAGTTTTAAGGAGTACTTTTCAAAAATCTAGAGCTAAGGTGCACTGAGTGACTGAGTTGAGTGTCTGACTTTGGCTCAGGTCATGATCTCACAGTTCGTGAATTTGAGCCCCACAGTGGGCTCACTGCTTGTCAGCCTGCCAGCAGAGTCTGCTTCTGGTCCTCTATCCCCCTCTGTCTGGCCCTCCCCCACTTGTGCTTTCCCCAAAATAAATATTAAAAAAAAACACTACAGCTAGTATCATACTTTATTGTGAGAAACTAGAAACTTTCACACTAAAATCAGGTATAAAACAAGGATGTCTCCTTTTATATTCTTTTTAACATCACACTGGAAGCCCTTGCTTATACTGTAAGGCAAGAAAAGGAAATTAGAAGCATACAGATTTGGAAGGAAGACATAAGACTGTCTTTGTTCATAGGTGACATGATCGCCTATGTAGACAATCTGAAACAACTAACCAAAAAGTGGAACTAATAAGCAACCATTGCTGTCCTGTATACTAACAATGAACGAGTGGAATCTGAAATTTCAAACACAGTACCATTTACATTTAAACCCCAAAAATGAAATACTTAGGTATAAACCTAACAAAATATGTATAATGCCTGCATGAGGAAAACTACAAAACTGGAGAATGAAATCTAAGAAAAACTAAATAAATGAAGAGATATTCCATGTTCGTGTGTGGGAAGACTCAATAATGTCAAGTTGTGAGTTTTTCCCAACTTGATCTATAAAGTCAATGCAATCCCAGTCTGAAGTCCCAAGAAATTATTTTATGGATGTCAACAAATTGATTCCAAAAGTCATTTGGAGAAGCAAAAGACCCAGAGTAGCTAACACTGTCTTGAAGGAGAACAAAGTTGAAGGATTGATGCTACCTGACTTAAAAACTTCCTGTAAAGCTATAGTAATCAACAATGTGTGGTATTGGTAAAAGAAAAGACAAATCATTGGGTGAAAAAATAGCCAAGAAGCAGACCCACATAAATAAAATAAACTGATTTTTGACAGAGAAAGACAATACAATGAAGCAGAGATAGTCTCTTCCACAAATAGTGCTGAACCAACTGGACATCCACATGCAGAAAATATTAATCTAGATACAGACCTAACAGCTGTCACCAAAATTAACTCAAAATGGATCATGGACCTAAATGTAAAACACAAAACTGTAAAACTCCTAGAAGATAACATAGGAGAAAACCTTGATGACCTTGGAAAATTTTTATGACTTTTTATTTATTTAAAAAAATTTTTAATTATTTATTTTTGAAGGAGAGAGAGTCAGAGTGCAAGTAGGAGAGGAGCAGAGAGAGAGGGAAACACAGAATCCAAAACGGGCTCCAGGCTCTGAGCTGTCAGCACAGAGCCCAATGTGGGGCTTGCACTCAACAAACCCTGAGATCATGACCTGAGCTGAAGTCAGATGCTTAACTGACTGAGCCACTCAGGCGCGCCTATTCTTTTTTAGATATAATCCCAAAGATACATTCCATGAAAGAAATAATTAGTAAACTGGACTTCATTACAATTAAAAACTGGCTCTGTGAAAGACAGTATCAAGAGAATTAGAAGAAACTTCACAGAGAAAATACCTGTGAAAGACATCAGATAAAAGGACTGTTATCCAAAATATACAAAAACTCTTAAGACTCAGCAATAAGAAAACCAACATAAAAATGAGCCTAAGAACAAAAGACATGAATAGACACTTCTCCAAAGAAGACATCCAGATGGCCAACCAACACATGAAAAAATGCTCAACATCACTCATCATCCGGGAAATACAAATCAAAACCACATCGAGATACCACCTCACACCTGTCAGAGTGGTAACATTAACAACTCAGGCAACAACAGATGTTGGTGAGGATGCAGAGAAAGAGAATCTCTTTCGCACTGCTGGTGGGAATGCAAACAGGTGCAGCCACTCTGGAAGACAATATGGAGGTTCCTCAAAAAATTAAAAATAGAACTACCCTATGACCCAGCAATTGCACTACTAGGTATTTATCCAGAGGATACAGTTGTGCTGTTTCAAAGGGACACATGCATCCCAATATTTATAGCAGTACTATTGACAATAGCAAAAGTATGGAAGAAGCCCAAATGTCCATTGATGGATGAATGGATAAAGAAGATGTACTCAGCAGTCAAAAAGAATGAAATCTTGCCATTTGCAGCTACGTGGATGGAACTAGAGGGTATTATGCTAAGTGAAATTAGAGAAAGACAAATATCGTATGATTTCACTCATATAAGGACGTTAAGATACAGAACAGGTAAACATAAGGGAAGGGAAGCAAAAATAATATAAAAACAGGGAGGAAGACCAAACAAAAGAGACTTTAAATATAGAGCACAAACAGAGGATTACGGGAGGGGTTTTGGAAGGGGGGTGGGCTAAATGGGTAAAGGGCTTAAGGAATCTACCCCTGAAATCATTGTTGCACCATGTGCTAACTTGGATGTAAATTATAAAAAATAAATTATTAGATTGAAAAAAAATGAGCCTAAGGCCTTTACAGACACCTTACCAAAGAAGATATATGGATGGCAAATGAACTTATAAAAAGTAACTTCATATCATGTCATCATGGAAATGGCAGATTTAAGCAACATTGAGAACCACTACATACCTATTAGAATAGCAAAATCTCAAACACACCACAAATGCTAGGAGTTCTCACAAATTGCTTTACAATACAAAATGCACAGCCAGCCACTTTAGTAGAAAGTTTGCAGTCGCTAAATTTTTTTAAAAAATTTTTTAAATGTTTTATTTTATTTCTAGGAGAGAGAGAGACAGCGTGAACAGGGGAGGGTCAGAGAGAGAGGGAGTCACAGACTCTGAAACAGGCTCCAGGCTCTGAGCTGGCAGTCAGCACAGAGCCCGACACAGGGCTCGAACCCACGAATCGCGAGATCATGACCTAAGCGAAAGTCAGACGCTAAACCGACTAAGCCACCCAGGCGCCCCTGCAGTCGCTAAATTTTACCCAAAGGACTAAAAAACTTACTACACAAAAGCCTGCACAAGGATCTTTATAGCAACTTTGTTCGTAATAGCAAAACTTGGAAGCAACAAGATGCCTTTCAGTAGGTTAACAGATAAACTGTGGTACACCCAGGCAAGGGAACCTTGTTCATTGCTTTAAAAAAGTGAGCTGTCAAGCCATGAAAAGGCATGAAAGATTCTTAAATCCGTATTACTAAGTGAAAGAAGCCAGTTTGAAAAGGCTACATACTGAATGATTACAATTATGTGACATTCTGGAAAAGAGGAAACTCTGGAGACAATAAAAAGATGAGTGGTTGCTGTGTGGGATGGAGGGGTTGTGGTGGGAAATGAATAATGATGGATACATATTATACATTTGTCCAAACCCATAAAGTATACAGCAGGAAGAGTGAACATTGTGGGGCTCCTGGGTGGCTCAGTCAGTTAAGCGTCTGACTTAGGCTCAGGTGATGATCTCATAGTTTGTGGGTTCAAGCCCCTCGTCGGGCTCTGTGCTGACAGCCAGCTCAGAGCCTGAAGCCTGTTTCAGATTCTCTGTCTCTCTCTCTCTCTGACCCTCCCCTGCTCATGCTGTCTCTCTCTCTCAGAAATAAATGAAAAACATTAAAAAAAAAAAAAGTGAACATTGAGATAAACTATGGACTCTGGGTGATTATTATGTGTCAATATAAATAGTAAAAAGATGTACCATTCTGATGAGTGATGTTGATAATGGGAAAGATTATGGTATGGGTCAGGGGGCTTATGGGGAGTCTCTACACCTTCTTCTCAGTTTTGTTTTAAACTTAAAACTGCCAAAAAATTAAAGTCTTTTAAAATATTAAAAAAATAAAAGGGAAAGGTACCATGGAAACACTAATCAAAAGCTGAATTGGCTATATTAATATCAGACAAGGTAGATTTCAGAACAGAGAAAATTGCAGGGGAAAAGGAAGACCCTGTGTAATTATTAAAGAGTTAATTCATCAAAAAGATATGGGAATCTTAAGTGTGTATATATCTAAAACCAGAACATCTAAATCTATGAAGCAAAAACTGATAGAACTGAAAGAAATAAATTTACAATTTTCCTTGGAAACTTCAACATTCTTCTGTCAGTAGTCCATCAAACAAGTAGGCGGTAAATCATCCGAAGATACAGAGATCTGAGCACTATCAACTCACTTGACCTCATTGACATTTACAGAGTGATCCCTCGAACCCCAGCTGAATACTGTATGTTTTTCAAATGCACCTGGAACATTCACTAAGATCAGTTATACTCTGGGCTATAGTAGAAACCCTGTCCAGTTGAAAAGAATGCTCCTGTCGTTATCAGAAGTAAACTAGCAATCAATGATAGAAAGATGTGGGAAATCCCCAAATATTAGGAAATTAAACAAGATGCTTCTGAGTAATCCGTGGGTCAAAGAGGAAGTCTTCAAGAAAATTGCAAAATGTTTTCCACCAAAATGAAAACACAAGAGTGGTTGGCCAGGGGTAGGGTGTATGGAGAGGGCTTGACTACAAAGGCACATCACAAGGGAATTTTGAGGGGAAGTAATGGAATTTTTCTGTATTTGTTATGATGGTTGTTAGAGGATTATGCATTTGTCAAAACTCAGAACTGTTAACCGAAGAAGAAATTTCACTACATGTAAATTTTAAAATATTTTTAAGAATTTAAGCGTTAAGTCAGCAGAGCATGTGATTCTTGATCTCGGGGTTGTGAGTTCAGGTGTCATGTTGGGGGTAGAGATTTCTTAAAAATAAAATCTTTGAAAAGAAGAATTTAAGTGTCTTTTTAATGGAGTACAGCTGTTTTTAGCGATCTGTTTGGATGAGTTACTTGTCACAAGTCTGCTGAGTAAGGGAGGTTACAGTAGTTTTTAGACATAGGTGTGACTCACAAGTAATCACTTTTTGGTTTTGATTTTTAAAGGAATAAGAACATCTCTAGAAATTTTGATTTTAAAATGGTTGTTGTGAAATTAAAAAGGAAGAAACTATAGTATGAAGGTAACCTGAGCTATGCTATTTTAGATCCAAATACGTGTACATTTTTTCAAGAAAACTATGCTCATTGAAAAAAATCCATACTGTTCAACATTAGTTGAGCTGAATAAAGTGAATTTTGCAAACAGTTGCCGTCAATGAAGTATAGATTAAGTATAAAAAGATATTGCACTGTGTGAGAAAAGAACAAGCTGGTAGAATTTTGGAATAATGATCTTCTAGTCTTTAATTTCTTTGAATAATGTTTTATTGTTTTCAGAGTATAGGCTTCATACTTCTTTTGTTGAGTTTATTTCTTTTCTTTCTTTCTTTTTTTTTTTACAAATAGTTTATTGTCAAATTAGTTTCCACATAACACCCAGTGCTCATGCCCACGAGTGCCCTCCTCCATGCCCATCCCCCCTCCCCCTACATCCATCAGTTCTCAGTTTTTGTCAGCATTCAAGAGTCTCTCATGGTTTGCCTCTCTCCCTTTCCCCCACCATTTCCCCCCTTCTTCTCCCCCTTGGAAGTTCCTCCTAATCCTCCTATACGTGCAAACATATGCTATTTGTCCTTCTCTGCCTGACTTATTTCACTCAGCATAACACCCTTCAAGGTCCATCCATGTTGCTATACATGGCCAGATTTCATTTTTTTTCATTGCCATCTAGTATTCCATGGTATAGATAAACCACATCTTCTTAATCCATTTGTCCGTTGATGGACACTTAGGCCTTTTCCATGTTTTGGCTATTGTTGAGAGTGCTGCTATGAACTGTTGAGTTTATTTCTAACTATCATTCTTTTTGATTTTATTGTTAAAGGAACTGTTTCCTTAATTTCACTTTTCAGTTCATTGCAAATGTTTAGAAATACAGTTAGTATACGTATATTGGTCTTCTATCTTGCAACCTTACTGAATTTATTTATTCTAAGAGTTTTTTTTAATTGAACTCCTTAGGTTTTTGCTTTGTTTTGTTTTGAAATCTGTAAGAGCATGTCTACAAATGGAGGTAGATTTGCTTCTTCTTTTCCAATCTGGATAACTTTTATTTCATTTTTTACCCTAATTGCCCTGGCTAGGACCTCCAATAAAATATTGATTAGAAACAGGGAGAGGAAGCATCCTTATGTTGTCTCAGGGGAAATACCTCCAGTCTTTTGTCATTAAGTATGCTAATTGTGGGGGGATTTTTAGATGCTTTATCAGGGTGAAGAAGTTCCCTTCTCTTCCTAGTTTGTTGAGAATTTTTTTTTGTGAAAGGATATAATTACATTTTGTCAAGTGCTTTTGGTTTTTCGACATTGAGTGAAGTTGATTATGTGATAGTTTGTAAATCTTTTATTTAGGAATAAATCCAATTTAGGCTTGAAGTTATAAAAAGGGATATTTATTGGCTCACTATTTGGCTCACTTAACTGAAAAAGTTCTTATCTAGGGGTATAATTTGGTCTTATTGTCGTGTTCAAAACTGCCATCTGGATGTGCTTCCTTTTCCTGCCTCCCTCAGGTCCTCCCATTCCCTCAGTGGGTGAACCGTATTTTGGTCCCGTGTGGCAGCAGAATGACTGCTGGCAGCTCCAGCAAACATCTCCAAGACCATAGCAAAAAGAGGCAGTCTCCGCTTCTTTCCGCCTTTCTCCAGACCCAGCCTAAGTCCCTGGTTTATCTCTGGTTGGCTCACTTGCCTGCTGCTGAGTGTATCATTGAGGACAGGGGCTGTGAAGTTCCATCTCTGCCTGAATCACATGCCCCACCCGGCGCCAGTCAGCGCCTCTCACCCCCCAACCCCCAACAAGCTACATGGATAGAGTGTGGAGAAGTTCAGTGACAGAGATGTAGAACATGGATACCAGGTTGCCAAAAATAAATGTCCACTATACCTTCTATAGTGAAATAATATAGTGCAATGTGAAATTGGCATTTAAATACTTTTATTTCCCTACCTCATTCCTGGCAGAGGTAACTTCTATAAGCTAAAACCTTTGTTTGCTCATTGAAATTTCTTGTCTAACCCCTGCAAGCAGAGAGTTTGGCTGACACCACAGTCCATCTCCAATAGAGAATGGCCAAAAGGGTGGGGGGTGGGGGGGGGGGCGGCTACTGGGGTTGGACTAGGAGATTAATCCAATGGTAATCTAAGGGATCAAGGACTGGTTACACCCACAGTTTTCATCTGCTTGTTTGTCACCTTGAATATTTTTTCTTTAAAA
Source organism: Hyaena hyaena (assembly GCF_003009895.1). Taxonomy (NCBI): domain Eukaryota; kingdom Metazoa; phylum Chordata; class Mammalia; order Carnivora; family Hyaenidae; genus Hyaena; species Hyaena hyaena. Next base: position 4,388,730 of record NW_024080672.1, read on the forward strand.
AAACAGATACAATAGTATAAATAATTGTGTATGTATTATATATATATGTATGTATGCATGTATTTGTAATATATGAAGAGATTATTTTTTTTAAGTATTTCTTTTTTTTTTAATTTTTTAACATTTATTTATTTTTGAGGGACAGAGAGACAGAGCGTGAGCAGGGGTGAGGCAGAGAGAGAGGGAGACACAGAAACCAAAGCAGGCTCCAGGCTCTGAGCTGGCTGTCAGCACAGAGCCCGATGTGGGGCTCGAATTCACGAACCGCAAGATCATGACCTGAGCTAAAGTCGGCCGCTTAACCGACTGAGCCACCCAGGCGCCCCTATATGAAGACTCTTATTATAAGAATTGGCACGTGCAGTTATGGAAAATGAGAAGTCCCATGATCTGCTGTCAGCAAGCTGGAGAACCAAGAAAGCTGGTGATGCAGTTCGGCCTCAGTTCAAAGGCCTGAGAACTGGGGAGATGGATGGTGTTAAGTCCAGATCTGAGTCTACAGTCCTGAGGGCACCAGTGTCCCAGGGCAGGAGAAGTTGGATGTGTCATCTAGAAGAGAGAGCAGATTCTACATTCCTCTGCCTTTTTGTTCTACTCAGGCCCTCAGTGGGTTGGATGATACTCACCTGCATTGATGAGGGCACTCAACTCAGTCTGCTGATTCAAATGCTAATATCTACCGGAGACTCCCTCACAGACAAACTTAGAAAAAAGTGTTTTACCAGCTATCTGGGGATCCCTTAGCCCATCAAGTTGAAATATGAAATCATCACATCAGTCAAAGTAACTGCAGATTAATTTGAAACAGGAAGCGGATTAATGGCCTCTTCATTCTCATACAGTTATTTCTGAGGTGTACCTGAGCTTCCTGGGAAATGGACATTGCGGAAGAGCAGTGCGTCGCAGCCCTCCTCTGGACTCCTCTTTGCTCTGCCTCTAAATTTCATATAACAGGAATGAGACTTCTGTGCTCTCTTAATGTGCCTTCTGAATTCCAGTAACTTTATGCTTTAAAGGAAAGTTATTTTTGGTCATGGTTTTTTTTTTTTTTTTAAATGTTTTATTTATTTCTAGGAGAGAGAGAGACAGCGTGAGCAGGGGAGGGTCAGAGAGAGAGGGAGTGACAGACTGAAATAGGCTCCAGGCTCTGAGCTGGCAGTCAGCACAGAGCCCGACGCGGGGCTCGAACCCACGAACCGCGAGATCATGACCTAAGCGAAAGTCGGACACTTAACCGACTAAGCCACCCAGGTGCCCCTGGTCATGGTTTTTATAGTTACAAACTACAGGATAAAATAACAATATATAGAACTTCCCCTAGTATAATTATAACTTCTAGGCAAATATAGAACCTGTTACAGGGAAGGTGCTGTTTCAGTTGCTATTACGATTCACCAGCAACTTTCAAAACCTAACTGCAGCTGTGCTTTGTGTGTGTGTTGGGGGAGAGGGGGAGCTGTTCCACTTTTTTCACATTACTATAAGATAAACCTAGTTTAGTGCCACAGGTTTTCGATTTGTAGACATTTTTTTCACATTTCAGCAGCTGAAATCAGGAAGCAGAATCAGCGCCATGCCATTTGATTAATGGCCAAAATTGATTAATTTTCTTGTGTTAAACAAAATAATAGTATGTCTTAAAATTGATGGTGTGTGATGATTAATTTTATTTTTTTTTTAAAAATGTAAATCCAAGTTAGTTAACATATGATGTGATGATTAATTTCATGTGTCAGTGTGCCTGGGCCACGAGGTGCCTGGACATTTGGCCAAACATCTTTCTGGGTGTGTCTGTGAATGTGTTTCTAGATGAGATTGACTTTGGAATTGGTAGACTGAGTTGATCGCCTTCCCCAATATGAGTGGCTCTCATCTAATCAATCAATGACCTAAATAGAATAAAAAGGCTGAGAAAGGAGGACTTCTTCCTGCTTGACTGAGCTGGGACACTGGTCTTTTCCTGCTTTCTGACCTGGTTGGAAGCACAGCCCTTCTTGGGTCTCAGGCCTCTTGGTTTGTGTGAATCAGTCATAGGACATTTGTACCTAATCAGCTCCTAGGGCTCTGCTCAAAGCTTTTACTGGCCTTCTCTCTGCCTCAGCCCCACAGAAGTCTCATGAGAAAAATGTATCCGTAAAGGGCGATGGCATTTCAGAGAAAGAAAAATATATATCTGACTGAGGAGACTGACAAGGTTTATGCAGAAATAGTCAGAGATGACATTTTAGAAAGAAGATCCAGCTCAGGCAAAAGCCCAGAAGCAGGAATATAGCAAATACGTTTGGGTTGCCTGGAATATAAATTGGTAAGAGGACTAGATAAGATGTATATTTCAACCAAATATGGTTTGTCTCCTGAAATTCTCCAAAGTAAAAGTCGTTAAGCCCTTGGATGTTTTAAGATTATTTCATTACAGTGGATCAGTACTAAGTACTAAGTAATAAGTCAGTTACCTTCTCCTAGGCTCATATGCGCGCCCCCCCCCCCCCCCCCCCCCCCCCCCCCCCCCGGCTTATTTGCACTCTGTAACTCTCTCTGACATTTAAAAGGCTGCAGGACACAGAATTGGAAGAGCACCTGGTCCTGGGGCCCCAAACAGACCAGGATCAGCCATTCACTGCTGACAAAATCCAAAGACAGAGATGAGTAGTGGTGACACAAGAAATTTATTTCAGTGAGGCCCACACTGGGAAGACAGTGGACTGGTATCTCAAAGACTGTCTCCATAGTGCTGAAAATACTTGTGGGTTTCTTACATAAGGAAAATGTGGAGGAAAGGTCGGTGGGTACCTGTGCTGGGCAGTGCAAGTCAGGTCAGTCACTATCTTGGGGTCATTCGCACAGTGTCTTGCTGGAGTCAGGGCAGTAGTCAGTTGCTTGAGGAAGTAGTTTCAGTTCCCATCACCGGAGGCTTTGCCCGTGTTAGTGTTTTACCTGAGTTAAGAGATAAGCTAGAAAGAACTTAATCAGAAAGTACCGACTGACTGAGCTCAAAATGGAGGTGGTTGAAGTCCTCTTTCAGAGCAATATAACCTTTGCCTTATTTCTAAGTTTGGGATAATTTTTCTTAACCATCTGAGAGGAAAGCATTATGAAAATGATCATGTTCATGGGATGCCTGGGTAGTTCACTTGGGTTAAGGATCGGACTTTGACTCAGGTCATGATCTCATGGTCCATGAATTGAAGCCCCTCGCGTCAGGTTGTGTACTGACAGCTCAGAGCCTCAAGCCTACTTGTGCTCTGCCTATATCTCTCTATAAACATTTAAAAATAAATAAATACCAAAAAAATGATAATGTTCAGGAAACAGTCTTTTATCTTAAAAAAATTAAAAATCATGGGTGCCAGGTTGGCTCAGTTGGTTGAGTGTCCGACTTCGACTTTGGCTCAGGTTATGATCTCACAGTTCATAGGTTCAAGCCCCACATCAGGCTCTGTGCTGACACCTGGAGCCTGCTTCAGATTCTGCCTTCCCTGTGCTTGCTCGCTGTCTCTCTCTTTTTCTCAAAAATAAACATTAAAATAAATTTTTAAAATCAGAGATTACTAGTTCTTTATTAGTGGAAAAAGGGAATAAAAGTCATTGGTAACCCTATTAACTTGAGAATCATGACTATATTTCTGATCCTTGCAGACTTCGTCTATACGTTATGTGACTAAAAATATATGGCCCTATGGGAGTTTGTTTCTAATTTTAAAAATGAGACCATGCATACTGGTATTTTCTAACCTATTTCTTTCCCTTAGAATTTCTCCTGGAATTTAAGCTCCTTGGAGCTGGGACCCAGCTTCCTTTATCAGGTCCCGTTCCTGTGTCCTGGGAGGCACCTCACATGCAGGCTGTAATTGAGACCGTGCTCTTGCTTTTGTTTTCAGGTTGGCAGCCTCGATGGTTCCTTCTCTGTGGGGGGATATTGTCCTACTATGATTCTCCTGAAGATGCCTGGAAAGGTTGCAAAGGGAGCATCCAAATGGCGGTCTGTGAAATCCAAGGTGAGAAAACAACGCATTTCTAAGTTTTCTTTTTCTTTGTCTCCCCCTCAAAATAAAAAAAAGACTGGCCTCTGCATACCTTTCTCTGCTGTTTTCTGTAGTACAAAGATACGTAGTGGTGTGTCCCAAAAGAAAGCTTTACAAATAAATAAGCCTTACAAATAAGACCAAAACTGCAGACAGTTTTTACAGGGAGGTTGTTTAAAAGGTATCAAAATAAATGAGAGCAGTGCGCTTCACCACACATCTAGTGCTCATTCTTTATTCACTGGCTCACCTGAAACCAGGGACTATTTTCAAAGTTTATGTAAGTCATTTTACTGCAGCATCAGTAAACATCAAACACTTCTTATGTATAAATCAGGACACACACACACACACACACACACACCTTCTCACCACCACCTCATTACTTAAAATAAGCAAATGCATAAAGAGCTGCAAATAGCCTTTACTTCTTGGTTTGGGGACATCTTGAGACATGCTGAGAAGATGAGACTCCAAAACAGAAGAATATTTTGAGGGTGAGGTAGGGGCTGAAAGAGAGTGTGGTTTACTTATTTCTTCTCCTGAATGTCTCCGAGGTAATTTTCACTCTTTTGTTCTAACTTGTGAAGGACAGTAGGAAAGGAAAAATAGAGTGTTCTTGATTGCTTTCCAATAAACACAAGAGGATCCAGAGGCACACTCTTCCTTACTGGCATGCAAGCCTTTATGGCCTCAGAGCAACACACCTTACACACACAAAACAAAAGAAAGATGCTATTTCTATTCTGATAAGGAGAATTGATTGCTTCTTTTTTAGTCTTGGCGATACCTTGGAGCCAGGCAGCGTTTTTCCTTTTCATCAGCAGAGGCATCTAGGAAGAGAGAAATAAACTAAGGGAGGTGGTATTGGCTGGCATCCTCCCTAGGAAGAAGCCTTTAATGATCGGCATCAGTTGAGCTCAAGAATTGGGTGGGGTGGGGCACCAACTAGAGCTCTAAGTTTCTTTTATCTTTAATTTTTTTTTTAACGTTTATTCTTAGAGAGAGAGAGAGAGAGAGACAGCACGAGCGGAGGAGGGGCAGAATGAGAGAGGGACACAGGGAATCTAAAGTGGGCTCCAGGCTCTGAGGTGTCTGCACAGAGCCTGACACGGGGCTTGAACCCACAAGTGGCGAGATCATGACCTGAGCCAAAGTCAGACGCTTAACCAACTGAGCCACCAGGCACCCCCTACTCTTTTAAGTTTCTGACCTCCTCCTGCCTTGCTCCCAGTTCATTCTGTAGATAACACACGCATGGACCTGATAATCCCTGGAGAGCAGTATTTCTACCTGAAGGCCAGAAGTGTGGCTGAGAGACAGCGGTGGCTGGTAGCCCTGGGGTCAGCCAAGGCTTGCCTGACAGACAGTAGGACCCAGAAGGAAAAAGGCAAGTATTGACTGTCCTGTAGTCTGGGAACCTTGGGAATCATCCACTGGCATCTGTGGGTTCCCATATTTGTATCTTGCCTATGACCACCTAGCCAGCTTTTTGTATCCTACAAATGCCATATTTCTCTGGAATTTAAACCACGATTTGCATCTAACTCCTCTCTCTCAGCATCTCATAGAATGAGTACAGGCTTTGGAGCCAAGAACAGCTGGATTCAAATCATGGCTTTGTAGGTATTTGCTTTTGACCTTGGGCATAGGTCACTTAATCTCTCTGATTCTCAGCTTCCTCATATTTTAAAAAGACATGAAAACCTACATTGGAAGGATTGCCATAGGATTCATAATTATACAAAACTGTCTAGTTCCCAGTCTGGCACAGAGTTGACCTTTGGTAAAGAATAGCTGAGCCTTGGATCAGAATGCTTTCTGAGTTAGACCCCACTTCTCCCCCTTTCCCTGGCGTGGGATGGATACTCACTTGTCAGGTTGCTGCTGCTTAATGCTCATTGACTTGACATCATTAGGACTACTGAGAACCATGGCACAACTTTCTATGTGGACTGTGGGAAGAGTGCCAGGGCTTACTGCCTGAGCCCTAACCACCACCTTCCCAGCCCCCTCCCCGTATATATACACCTGAAGAGATTGGCGGAGATTGGGGGGAGGGGTTGCTCATGGCAGGTGTGGCAGATGTGCTTAACTCTTGAAGTGTACTCATTCAAGTACAATGGCCTCTTCCTTGGTTTTTCTTTAATGCTAAATCAAGAGCAAATTCTAGATACCGTGAGCTTTGACTCAGATCAGGTTGTAACATGCAGCTTTTTTTCATGGGACAAAAAGCAGGTGATAATGACTACCTGATCCCTCAGCGCCAGAGCAGCTGGTGCTGTGCTAATGAGGGTGCAGCAGGTGCACAGAGGGTGCCATTAGCCTTGACAAATGGCATGCTGACCCAGTTCTATGAATTAACCAAGCCATCTTATTAGTGGTAATTGCACGTTACAGAACAGTTTCCCAGTTTTGAGTACTGTTAGCAGGTAGATGGCTATGACCCCATTTTACAGATGGGAAAACTGTGTAGCAGATGAGACCAAAACTCCGAACTCTTGACTCTGCTCCCAGTTCTGACATGAAGGGATAAAAGGTATGCTGTATCTTTCTTCCTGTACAGGTGATCATTCAGTAGTACATTGGCCCAACAAATAATATAGATTACAAAAGACCAGAAATCTCTTTTTTTCTGTTTTTCTTGCCCCCATACCTTCACATACATCCTATCTGTAACCCATACCATAAACATCTGACTTTATTATTTTTTTAATGTTTTATTTATTTCTGAGAGAGAGAGAGAGAGAGAGACAGTGTGAGCAGGGGAGGGTCAGAGAGAAAGGGAAATACAGAATCCAAAGCAGACTCCAGGCTCTGAGCTGACTGTCCTCACAGAGCCCGACACGGGGCTCGAACCCATGAACCGTGAGATATGACCTGAGCCGAAGTCAGACACTCAACCGACTGAGCCATCCAGGTGCCCCATAAACATCTGACTTTAGATACAGGTTCTATATTCCACTCAATGGTATGCTAACTAGTAAATCGCTTATTCATCCTGGTAATTACATTATCATCATTTTGTTATTTAGAGTTTGCTGAAAACACTGAAAACTTGAAAACCAAAATGTCGGAACTAAGACTCTACTGTGACCTCCTTGTTCAGCAAGTAGATAAAACAAAAGAAGCGACCACAATTGGTGTGTCCAATTCTGAGGTAAAATATTACTTATCTTAGCCACATGAAAAGTAGTGCCAGATACTGCTTACAGGTAATGCTTAACTCTCACACAGTCCCTGACTATTTTGGAATTTACTATTTTTCAGAGGAAAAAAGTAACAAAATTCAACAGAGAAGAAATGTGTGCATTTCAGTATATATTTTTCCTTCACAGAATGAATTCAGGATTAATTGATACCATTTGGAACCTTTAACATTGTGCTGGTGTACTAAAACATGCTTCTCCTTGCATCCCTTTTTAAAATACGGCCTTACTGGTCTAGCACAGCTACCTCTATAGGTGTGGCTGCTAATGTGCCAGCATCATGTTTTTCAGTAATGTGTATCTGTCACCTTTGATGAGACTAACAAGATTTGATTTGATTTTGTGTAAGCTCTGTACCCAACATGGGGCTTGAACTCATGGAGATGAAGAGTTGCATGCTCTGCGGACTAAGCCAGCCAGGCACCCCTGTAACAGGATTTTATTGGTGAAATAGTAATTGTGCTTTAGGATAGACTCATGCTTTCAAAGATGGAGACACAGCTTTTTTTTCTGTCCATTTTTCAGTAAGGATTGTGATTTTTTAATGTTTAATAAAGCTGTCATTCATGCATTCTAAAAATACATTAAAAGATCTGTCTGGTGTTAAGTTGTGTATTGAATGGCTCACACTACCCACAGAGGGTCTCTGTTCTACTCTCAGAGTAGCAATAATCTGAACAACAATGCCTACAAAAATGAAGAACCTGTAGGTTCTAATTAATGGTTTTAGTAGAACATTATGCTACTAGTAGTATATGTGCTTTCAGTTTTTCTAAATAAGGGTGATTTAACTCATTTTCATTCACTTCCTTTTGGGTTCTCCTATTCATTCAGCAACTGTCTGTCATATACCAGATGCTGTGCTGGGGGAGGGGAGAAGAGGGGTACCAAAAGAACATTTCAGTCCCGCTCTTGGGATGTCAGGAAATATTTCTGGTCGTCACAGCTGAAGGAGTGCTGTTGGCATCTACTGCATAGAGGCTGGGATGCTGCTTAACATCCTGCAGTGAGCAGGAGCACTCCCCCACCTTCTTCCCCCACTCCAGAATCAAGCCAGCCCCTCCTGTCAGTCGTGCCAAAGTAGGGAAGCCCTGGTCTAATGGGAAGGGAAAATGTGAACATAGCTATTTTTAATTCAAGGGTGCCTTGAGAACTTGCTCATGAAACTATGGTTGTGATATTGGAATTTATAATAAGAAATATATATTTGGTCTTTGTAAGAAGTATGTATTTGGCAGAGATCCTAAAACCCTTGAAATCTCCTGTGATGAGAATGATTGAGTTATCATTTGTTACATTAATGAGGTGACTTTTGGAACGTGCCTAAGCCAGAGGGCTGGTTGACCTAGGACCCAACCTATATGATAAGAGGGTTGGAACGGTTCAGACCCACTCACCCACCCCCACCTCATCTCCCGGGAAGGAAGAGGGGCTGAAGATTGAGGTTAATCCCAAGTGACCAATGATTTCATCAATGTGTCTATGAATGAAAGAACAGGATCCAGAGAGCCCCTGAGTTGGTGAACACATGAAAATTCAGGGAAGGTAATCAGAGAGCGTGGAAGTTCTGAGCCTGTTCCCAGGTGCCTTGCCCTATGCGTGTTTCTGAGTTATACCCTTTTCTAATAAACTGGCAATCCAGTGAGTGAAATGTTTCTCTGAGGTCTGTAAGCAGCTCTAGCAAATACATCAACTGAAAGGAGGGGGTGGAACCTCCAACCTATAGCAGGTCAGTCAGAAGCACAGGTGACAAGCTGGACTTGACATTGGTGTCTGAAGTGAGGGGTGGGGAGCAGCCCTATGGGACTGAGCCCTTAACCTGTGAAATCTGACACTTATCTTCAGGTAGATGGTGTCACGATGTAGTTGAATTGTAGACACCCACCTGCTGTCAAAGATTCACTTGGTGGTATGAGAAAGCCCATGCATGATAATCAGTGTCAGAATCCTAGTGGTCCAAAACCAGTAACATCACCTGCTAGCCTGTTAGAAATACAAAACTGAGGGAAATGTAGAGGCCACTCTTTTTTTTTTTTTTTAATAGTTTATTTATTTTCGAGACAGAGAGACAGAGCATGAGTGGGGGAGGGGCAGAGAGAGAGGGAGACACAGAATCCGAAACAGGCTCCAGGCACTGAGCTGTCAGCACAGAGCTTGATGCGGGGCTTGAACCCACAAACTGTGAGATCTGACCTGAGCCGAAGTCGGATGCTTAACCAACTGAGCCACCAAGGCACCCCTAGAGGCCACTCTTAGAGAAAAATTCAACTGAGTAAATTTTAAAAATCTTACTGACTTTATTTAGCAGCTCACGAATCAGGCAGCATCCCATCTAGCAGACAGAAAGGAGCTCTGAAAAGCTGTACAAGGCTCGAGATTTTTATAGACCAAAGTGAGCAGGAACAAGGAAGTTCTACTGGATATTTGCTTATTGGTTAAAGCAGGGTTAACTTTCCTCATGTGGAGCAAAGGGAAATTTTGGAGCTGGGTCAGGTAACTTGTGCTGATTGGTTGGCCCTAGGCCTGCATTGTCTAGGACAACCAGGCATAGAAACTGAAGTTTTTGGCTCTCTTTTTTTATTTTATTTTATTTTATTTTTTTAAATTTTTTTTTTAATGTTTTTTATTTATTTCTAGGAGAGAGAGAGACAGCGTGAGCAGGGGAGGGTCAGAGAGAGAGGGAGTCATAGACTGAAACAGGCTCCAGGCTCTGAGCTGGCAGTCAGCACAGAGCCCGAAGCGGGGCTCGAACCCAAGAACCGCGAGATCATGACCAGAGCGAAAGTCGGACGCTTAACCGACTAAGCCACCCGGGCGCCCTTTATTTTATTTTTTTTTAAATGTTTTATTTATTTTTTAGAGAGAGAGACAGTGTGAGCAGGGGAGGGTCAGAGAGAGAGGGAGACACAGAATGTGAAACAGGCTCCAGGCTCTGAGCTGGCTGTCAGCACAGAGCCCGACGTGGGGCTCGAACCTACTAACTGTGAGATCATGACCTGAGCCGAAGTCAGATGCTTAACCAACTGAGCCACCCAGGCACCCCTGAAGTTTTTGGCTCTCTAATGTGAGGCTTAGCATGAGAGACTCCATCTTGGGCCCAATCTAGTTTCTTTTATACCACTAAGATGTGTTTACTGTACTCTCTAGTCAGGGTGTGGCCTCACTTTCCTGAACAACTTACTAATATCAATATTCAGAGGAAAAACACCCTGAGCAAGTAAAATAACTGGGGGAAAAATGATGTTCAGTAGAATTACAGTTGCTAAAACCTCTCAAACTCATCTGTACTAAAAGCCAAAAACCCCATTTGAAAGCAAACAATGAATAATTTATGGTCTCTAATGCTTCTATTCTAGACCCTCATTTTTACTCAGGCAATGGGAGACATTTTTCCATTGATTAACACTGATCTTTAGTCTGTGTGATTCCCTGTTTCATGCCTGCCACCCCTTTACATAAGACTGGAGACTCCCTGAGGGCTCTGTGTCCAGCACCTGGCACAGTGGTAGCATCTAATACTATTGAATTGAAGGAATTTGTTGCCTTCATCTGGAGCAGGGAGTGTGAGTATGAAGGGTCAGACTGAAGATAAGGCTTGTCTATGGTTAGGAGATAAAATGGACTCACTTAGTATTTTTCTTTTGTAACTGATGTACATATTTGTCCAGCAAAATAGGTGGGTACATTATTGCTATGTTGTGGACAAAAGCCTTTTAAGGACATTCCACAGTTAGGCGCTTTCTTTTTTGGCAAAGTAAAGAAGTCCTCCACTCTCGTTTCGTAGGAGGGAATCGATGTGGGAACTCTGCTGAAATCAACCTGCAATACTTTCCTGAAGACTTTGGAAGAATGCATGCAGATCGCAAATGCAGCCTTCACCTCCGAACTGCTCTATCGCACTCCACCAGGTTCACCGCAGCTGGCTATGCTCAAGTCCAACAAGGTGAAGGCCAGCACAGGTTGGCTGCAGAAGGGCATGAAGAAAAGTTAAAAAGTGATATAGTGAACAGTGTTGTCCATCACCCTTTAGTGACTAAGAAAGACACTGTTTTAATAGACTTCCCTTTATATCTAGTTATATATTTCGGTCCTCAGACCCCCATATCCCTTTGTTTTGGTCAGTTATCTGATGTCTCTGATGTAGCTAGCCTCTTTTCAGCCTCCTTGTCCAGTGAATCTTGCCAAGATCGGTGGTTGCCTTCTAACTAGTTGCTTTCAGCCTGACCTTCCAGGCAGCTGACAATGTTTCCATTCATGCAGTATAAACTGGACCATTTTACCCTAAACCACTCCGTGCCTTCCTCTTTGCCAAAGGTTAAAGTCAGGACTTCTTAACCCCTTCCCACACTTCCAGCCTCTTTGTCATTACCTGGCTGACCATACTAACAACATATATCTCCCCTGACATCTTTGCACCATTTCCCAGGGCCAAGAATGCTGTTCTTTCTCACTTATCTTTCCCTGGTTAGCACTTCCTCATCCTTCAAGATTTAGTCTCTCCTTCCCTGAATCTCTAAATTGGGCTGTGAGCTCCTCCTCTCTGCAAGTCCCTGTTTTAGCATTACTCTGTATAGAAATTACCTTAAGGGTAGGAACCTCCATACTGTTTATACTTTTAGTATTCGGAACAATGCTGCATCATAATCTTAATTATGAGAATGCCAACCATGAAAGTTTCGCTATGTAATTAGATCCCTCAAAAGAGCCATCTTCCTTTTGCTTAGAAATTTGGGGATACTTCTTTGAAAAAATACAAAGGACTGGTTGAGATCAATGACTCCCTTTTGGGAACAATCTAAAATTGTTCCTGTTGAGGGAAGCAGTTATGTTGTGATCATATTTACCATTTTTACATGTGATAAGACTCTGAATATGCTCTGTTGGAAGTTTAACATACAGCTTTCATTTTTTTGCTTCTTTTAAAGATGAAACATCCTATTATACCGATTCATAATTCATTGGAAAGGTACAGTAACTCTTGGTTTTTTCTTCTTTCTAAAAATAAAAAATAGTTTTTTATTGTTTGTTTTAAAAAACTGAAAATATTTTGATCATGATTTGGGGTGGCACCAGAAAGAAACAGTATCAGATCTTCCAGTTTGGGCTGAGCTTGAAGCAATGCAGATCTTTCAGCACTGACTCCCCAGGAAGATGTTTGCATTTTCCCTCATCTGTGGATGAATCTGCCCTCCACAGGTTATAACTTTTCATCTCTCTAATGTGCCGAGGGTCGCAGCTGCCTGTCTCATGGAGGTGCCAGACATTGACTTCAGTGTACTTTCATCCAGAAAACACAGTATGATTTTGTGTTATTTAAAAGTAAAAATCTTAGGTAGCTTTACAGGTTGAATAAAAAAACTTAATATCAAAATCCAAACTGTTCCTCTAAATGTGCCTTCGATTTTAGGGAAAAAGTACCCATTTCCATAGTTGTTTAGAACTTTATTCAGTTATTTTATATAAGCATTCCTGTATTTTTACTTACTCCCTATATTTGTCATTTCAAGTTACTATTTAACATCTCATCTTTTTTGTATACTATTATTTGCTTTAGTACAAGGATTATTCCAATTTGGTTAACATTTTTTTTCTCGTTCTAGATATTTCTACTAAGAATATCTTTGTAGATTTTTGTGTGTGACATTTCCTTAATATCCTCTTACGTTTTTAATTGCTAAGTTGAAATACGGCATTTCTTTAGAAAATGAATACTTTTCCTGGAATCACCATATAGCTTGGCCCCTTTCCCTTTGTTTTTATTAGGAAATATCTTTGTTCTTACTTGGCTAGATCTAATCACTTACAATAAGATGTTATGGTTGTCCCTTTAACAGAATCAGCTGTTCCACTTGGCATGTTAAATACCTTTCCTGTTACCCCCAAAGGGCAGCCAGTGCTCAGGATGTATCCTGTGTTCTGGTGTTTTCTGTCAGACATAACTTTTTAGGGAGTATTCTCCTCTGACCACAGCATGTAGCTTCTCCACAGTTAACTGCTAGGAAATTGCATACGAGTGGCCAGTGATTTTGAGAGCTGAAGAGACAGAGAAAGCTTCCCAGGGAGAAGCTGAGAAAAGCTAGTAAACTGTTAAATGGGTCCATGTAGAAAACTGATTAAAAACCAAAGAGCTGTCAATGACTGTTTCCTGTTGCTGGTGGGGAGCAGGCAGTGTGAATGGGGAGAGGCCCCTGAGAAGCCCAGAGTGGGCTCTCTGATTTCAGACCTCCAGTTGGCAGACAGGCCTGCTCCCGTCACAGGCCTGCCTCGGAGGCAGGAGGCTGAGAGATACGCTGACTTAACAATAGTGGTTTCCAATCACTGCTAAAAGTAGTTGTTGCTTGTGAACTCGTACTCTCTTTCTTAAAGTAAGATCTAGCTGGGCAGCCTATTTAAGACCAAATAATTGGACTTTGTGGCTTTTTTCCTTATAAAAAATTTTCAGGCAAACGGAGTTAAACAATTGTGAAAATGGATCTTTACATATGGAAGTAAATGATGATGAAGAAATCCTAATGAAAAATAAGAGCTCCTTATATTTGAAACCTGCAGAGGCAGATTGCTGCATATCAAGTGAAGAAAATGCAGATGATAATGTAACAGGTAAAAACGAAAGTAAAGTCTGAAGCAAACCATCGAACGAACAGTAGGATCTCGGGAGTTTGATTCTTTATCCATGATGTGACACTTGATAGACATTCGCCTCAGACCTTAGCTGGCTAACACAGGTCACTGGACAACATTGTGCCGTCCCGTCTGACCCGGGGTTGGAAGGGCAGAATGAAGAGAGTTTTCACACTCACTGTTCTTACCTGTGACGTTTGTGGGCTGCAGCGAGCAGTGGTGAGCAGCAGCTGGCCCTGCTGACTTTTTAGAGAACATGAGTATTTCACTGGCCCCCTACTCTCAATCTCAAGATCCTTTGAACTTAAACTATGATGTCAGACTTAACAGAGTGTAAAGTTATGGCAGATCAGGTTGCTGCCCTCCTGGTTTCTGGTAAAGCCTGGGGATGTCACCATTCCCCCACCACCAGCAGGTTTTCACCCAGCCAGAGTCCCACACTTCAGGTCATAGCTTGTAGTTATGCCACCCTTTCAAATTTGCTGATTCCCTTGTCTCTGAACACTAAAACTAACTTCAGATCAGTTCAAGATACTTGTATTAGAGCTTTTAATTGTGTTGTGTTTAATAAATATTTTGAAAATAAAATTTTAAATAAGTTTCTTGCTCATCTCCCCCGAAATAAAAAAGACCCTGTTTTTTCCAGATGAATTGGGGACAGAGAAGGTGCATTTTCATAGCTAATAATCTGAGGCAAGCCATCCACACATTGCTGATGTCTTATGCCTTGAATAAATAATAAAGACAGGAGAGTTTCTATGGAAACAGTACTGTAGTTTACTTCACCCAATAATTTTACTTCTAGGAGTTTGTCTTCAGGGATAGTCAAGTTTAAGGACAGATATCTGTGGACGGGGATGTTCTTTATGACATTACAGTGATTCTCATTATTCATGGTTGTTAGTAAAGTCACTGCAGACACTGAATTAGTAAATACTGAACCGTTGCTCTCAGGGGAAATACTAAGTTAGGTTCCTACAAATGTCTATTCACATTTTGGTTGACTGATCAATGTGTATAGCCTCGTTTTATGTGTGTTTCTGTTTAAAGACACCTTACATAATATGTATTGTTGAGTCATCAACATTGAACCCATGGCCAATTTTTGTAATGGCAGTACGTCATTCGTGGCTGAATGAACTCACCTAACACATGTATGTTCTCCATCAGGCCCATCACAGCCTTCCTATGCTTAGGAATACTAGACAGCCCTGCACTTGGGGGCACTTGCAAACAGCACAATCAGTAACAAAATGCACAGAGCATGACCCCATATAAACACACTTATGTATGGTGTGAGAACTGCAGCAAGAAGGCAGATTGTCACCTTGGTTGGCCTCAGCAGGGAACCTGTGTATCAGGCACCTCAAATTTTTCATTACTGTACACATGTCTACGAATGACTGCAAAAGCGCCACAAGCGTTGGTTTTAGGATCACCAGTAAACTTTAGCAAGAAGACAAATTCACAAATACAGAATACACTGATAACGAGGATCGACTCTGTTTATAGACACTGAAATTTTAGAAGCCACCTAAGAGCCCTCCACGTGAGCCTGATGCAGCATTTATATGGTCATTAAAGTGGTGTTTTAAAAAGTATTGAATGATAATGAAAATACTCATGATGAACTGTTGAGTGAAAACATTTTTCAAAGCTACGTGTATTGAAACCCAAGTTTGTTCGTGTGTGTGTGTGTGTGTGTGTTTGTGTGTGTATGTGTATTATTTCACTGATTTTTATTTCTGTATATTTTTCTGTGTTTTAGAAATATTGAACCATGAATGTGTGTTAATTTTTATAATAAATAAGTAGTAGGCTAGTAATAAATATCTCCTGTTTGCAGCCCAAGGTGAGATCATGAAGGAAGAAGGAGAGGACAGCCTGGAAAACCTTGCCAGCAGCTTGGCACAGCCTGGATCAGACTCCTCAAGTAGCTCTCCAGAATCCTCATGGGAAGAAGGCCAAGAAGTTATCCCGACTTTCTTTAGTACCATGAATACCAGGTACTCCGTACTTCCTAAAATCACTGACTGCTGGACCCCAGCTCCCCTTCTGGAAAGTCAGTCCTGGCGCTCCTCTCAGATGATGGCGTACTGTAACAGAGTAGAGGAGATGGTGTACCATGGGTGTGCTTTTCTGCTTCCCCTGTCTGAATCCCCTTCCTGAAGAGAAGGAATTGGATTGTGAGGCTAACTCTGTGAACAAACTTTAGCTTGCTTTCCTAGACTGTCTTTGGAAAATGACTTTATTGTACGATTTTATAATAGAAAAACAATCACTGAAATCAAGCCAAATGACTTGCCCTACAGAGGGGCAGCTGTTTTCATGACTACCACTGAATTGCAGAAAGTGCTAATGTTGTATTTTCATTCTTTCCTCCTTGGTACCACCAAATTGTTTAGCTTTAGTGACATTGAACTTCTGGAAGACAGTGGCATTCCCACAGAAGCGTTCTTGGCATCATGTTATGCTGTGGTTCCAGTATTAGGTAAGGTTACTGCATTTGTCTTGAATTCATTAGTCTCTGGAATCTGTCTCACTGCTGTTATTTTGCAGTAGAAATATCCTGAACCGTATATACAATGAAGTGACCCTTCTTAGCTATCTCTGCATGTCACCAGCCACATACAGTTAAAACTGTATGACCTTAAGCATTATTACACATTTCCATTTTATTCCTACTTATGATCAAACATTGACCACAGAGTAGTGTAAGGAAAAAAGGGAATTTTGTGTTCCAGAAATCATATTTAAAAGCAAGAGTGGAAGTAGTTGAGGAACAGAACTTTAAATCCATGGGTACAATGAAGAACATTTTACCAGTTAAAACATTTTTTTTCAAAGACTTAAAAATTGTATGTATAAATTTAAGCCCAAATTTACTTTTTATATAGAGCCAGTAGAACCAGGAATCACTAACGTGTTGAAATGTGCCTCATGACCTACTTAGCTATGCATCTTTTTTAATTCACCTTTTGAAATTTTATGTATCTTTTTTGAAATTGAGATATAACTTAAGGTAGAACTTAAGTGTTACGATTCAGTGATTTTTGACAAACACACCTATCCCTATGTAATCCATATCCCCATCAAGACTAGCATGTCTTCATCACCCCAAGGCAACCATTTTATTCATTTCTGTCACCATAAATTAGTTTTTCTAATCTTTTCTAAAATCTCATGTAAGGGAAATCATATTATCTATTCTTTTGCGTCTGTTTTTTTTCCTCAGTATTATGTTTTCATCCTTATTGTTACATGTGTCAGTAGTTTATTCTTTTTTATTGCTGAATTGTATTCTATTAAATGAATATATCATAATTTTTAAATTCATTCTTCTATTGATGGACATTTGCGTAGTTTCTTGTTTGGGGCTATTATAAATGAAATCACTCTGAATATTGTGTCTGTGAGCATATTTTTTCATATTTTGAGTAAGTACGAAGGAGTAGAATTGGTGATTCGTTGGGTTCAGCTGTTTAACTTTATAAAAAGTGATTTCACGATTATACACTTCCAACAGCAATGTGGGAGTATTCTGGTTGCTTCACATCTTCACAAACACTTGACGGTATTGGGGATTTTTGGTTCTGGCTATTCCTGTGAGTGTTTAGTGGTATCCTTGTGCCTTTAACTTGTGTTGGGGAGGATGAAATTTCTGTCCTTCAGCATCCTTCTAGCTGGTCCAAGAATCAGATTGACGTGAGACAGAGTTAACAGGAGAAAATCAAATGTAATTTCATACATATGGAGAATCCACACAGACGTGAAATTTCAAAGACAGCATGAGACTGACATGATATACTGACCTAAGGAAAGCGGCAGGGGTCTGGAGATGGTTGGAAAACCAAGGCTGCCCTGTTATGCAGATAAGTTTCTTAAGTAAAGAGGAATCTGCTAATTGCTCTCTTCCTGGGACAGGCTTTCTTTTCCAATGTAAATTTAGACAATCAAGGGGAGGGTAAAGAATTTTTCCTGAATCTGCTGGGTTTTGATTGTTTTTCACTCAAAATAATCTTCCTATCCCAAGTGGTCCATCTTGGTGTGGCCTACCTTTGACCGCTACACTTCCCTGATGACTAATGATGTTGAACATTTTTTAATATAATTCTTGGCCATTGCTATCTCCTTCATTGTAAAATCTTTTCATATCTTCAATACATTTTTTTAAAAGTTGGTTAATGTTCAGGTCTCGTGGGTGGCTCAGTCAGTTAAGCCTCTGACTTTGACTCAGGTCATGATCTCATGGTCTGTGCGTTTGAGCCCCACATCCGGCTCTGTGCTGAAAGCTCAGAGCCTGGGGCCTGCTTCAGATTCTGTGTCTCCTCTCTCTCTGACCCTTCCCCACTCGTGCTGTGTCTCTCCTTCTCAAAAATAAACATTAAAAAATTTTTTTTAAGTCAGTTAATGTTCGTTATGCTGAATTGTAAGCATTCATTATATATTCTCAAAAACATTTCATTGTACATATGCATTATGAATATTTCCCCCCAGACTGTGGCTTGCCCATTTCTTTTCTTAATGATGTCTTTGAAGAGCAGATTCTTACATTCATGAAATCCAGTTGTTATGCCCGAATCGCGAATCCCAGAGACCTCCAAGGAGCCGGCACCTATGCAAATACAAAAGGGTCTTTATTACAAACTCGAGCAGGGGCTCACCTGCCTATTGGTGTCGGCAGCAAGGTGAAACCCTGAACAATAGTGATCAGGGTTTTTATGGGGTAAGGGATGGGGATGTTACAGTGCACACGTTGTACGTATAGCATCATCACATAAGCACCAGTCATAATTGTACAGGACCCATGGTAACAGTTTTGACCATTCAGTATCTGTGAGGCGCCCGTTCATGACCTTTGAGAATCCTTTGAAAATGACCAATTATGAGGTGAGTTCAAAGGGCCCACGTGGGGTTTTAGGCAAGAATCCTCAGTCCCTGACTCAGACCACAGGACCACAGGAATGTTACACATTTCTTTTGATTGCCAGGGTCCTGAGGGTGGCTTCAGCTGAACGTTTTCCTGGAACTGGGGCTACACGCAGCCCAAAGTTGCTCTTAATGGAGGCCTTAATTTCAGGCTCCTTATAGTGTATCTGTTTTCTTTCTTTTATAGATAGTGCTTTTGGTGTCTTAAGAAATCTTTGTTTACTTCCAAGGTCATGAAGATATTCCCCTGTGTTTTTTTATACCCTTTACTTTTGATTTTATGTTTACATTTATACATCTTGGACTTAGTTTTTGTATATGGTATAAGGTACAGTTGAGAGTCCTTGTTTTCCCTTGCGATAATATGGCAGTTCAAAAACCATTTCTTGAAAAAACATTATTTTCTCTTTTATATTATTTTGGCAGCTTTGTTGAAAATCATTGGACCTTTAAGGTGTGGGTCTATTTTTGTACCCTCTTTTGTTCCAATGATCTGTTTATTTTTTCTTATGCTAATACTTATATTGTCTGAATTACTGTGCCTTTATATTAAAGCTTGAAATCAGATAATGTAAGTCTTCCAATTTTAGTACTCTTTTTCAAGATTGTTTTGGCAATTCTAGGTCCTTTGCATGTCCAAATAAATTTTTGCTTTTCAATTTCTATTGAAAAGGATTTTGATTAAGATCATACTGAATCTGTAAACCAATTAGGAAATTCACATCTTAAACAACTTTGAGTCTTCTAATCTGGAAGCAGGCTGTATCTCTCCATTTACTTAGGTCTTTATTTTCATGTTTTGTATAGTTTTTAGTGTAGAGGCCTTATACATTTTTGTTAGGAATAAATTTTAGAGTTTTATGAGTTTTGATGCTATTGTAAAATGTATGTTATTTTTCCAATTGTTGATTGACAGCATACAGATACAATTGACTTTTGTGTATTGAGCAGTTTTTTATGATCATGAGTAAGTTAATTTTATAGAATACATATTCAGTGTTTATTGAAGTTATGTCCTTTTTCCTGTACTTTTATTAATCTAGTGAATTACATTGTTTAGATGAATTTAAGTCTACTATCTTGCTCTTTCTGTCATCTTGCTGTTTATTTTCTATTTGTCCTGTCTGTTCCTTGTTTCTTTTTTATTCCTTCCTTGGATTCTAGCCAATTAATTAATTTTTTATTATTCTATTTTAAGCTTTTTAGCTACCATTCTTTGTTCCTGCCTCTGCCTTTTTTTTTTTTTTTTGATCAATCAGGTGCTTTTTAGAATTCCATTATTTTTTCTCTTCTGGCTTTTTAGCTCTACCCCTCCATTATTTTCTGTTGCTCCTGTTCCACAGAAATATCTGAACCACATATATGATTTTAAATTTTCTGGCAAGCACATTAAAATAGTAAAACAAAACAAAATGATTTTATAGCCAATTTTAATATATTTTATATAATCTATATCTAAAATATTATCTTAACTTGTAATCAATATAAAGAAATGGTTAATGAGATATTCTATATTCTTTTTTTGATACTGAGTCTTTGAAAACTAGTATTTTACACTTCCAGTACATTTCAGGTTGAAATAGCTACATTGCAAGTGCTGGGTGGCCTCATATCTAGTGGCTGCCATATTGGACAATGCAGCTGTAAAGATTACAATACGCACTGTGAACATACAAGGTCAGTCTCACATGACACTTACTATAGTTACCTCAGAGTGGTGTGTAATAGAAAAAGGTGATGGCAGTATCCTAGAAGCCTTTGAAGCTTATGTTTGGAAAATTATTTAAAAGCAAAAAATAAAAGTTTTGGGGAGAAAAACAGGCTAAATTTTGTCACTATAATAAATATTTTCCTCTCGAAATAATTGCTCTTTTAAAGATGTTTTCAATCTTTTCTTCTAGACAAACTTGGCCCTACAGTGTTTGCTCCTGTTAAAATGGATCTTGTTGGAAATATTAAGGTGAATATACAAGCTTGTCTCTACAGAGACCATATATTTGGAGGGAGTAGTGCATGAAATCTCATTCAGAAACACGTGATTGTTGAGTTTTATACTCAGGATGTAAAGTATAAGCCAGCTGTAAGAAAAGTTCTGAGGCAGAAAAGAAATACTTCAGAAACAGTATTTTTAAAACCTTGAGACTATTTAATTCTAGCTTAAGCCTCATAAGAATTCTCAACAGAGGAGTGCCTAGGTGTCTCAGTGGGTTGAGCATATGACTCTTGATTTCAGTTTAGGTCATGATCCCAGGATCATGGGTTCGAGCCCTACATCAGACTCTGCACTAAGTGTGGAACCTGCTTAAGATTACTCTCTCTCAGGGCGCCTGGACAGCTCATTCGGTTAGGTATCTTACTACTGGTTTCAGCTCAGGTTATGATCTCATGGTTGATGGGTTCAAGCCCCACATTAGACTCTGCACTGAGAGTATGGAGCCTGCTTGGGATTCCCTATCTCCCTCTCTCTGCCCCTCTCCTGCTTCCTCTCTCTCTTCTTCAAAATAAATAAATATATTTTTAAAAAGGATTCGTTCTCTCTTTCTCTCCGCCCCTCTCCCCTCATTCTTTCTCTAACATAAAAAAATAAAAAAGATAATATAATATTATACATTATAAAGTAATATTTATATATTATTATATATCATTATATATAGTAATAAACTTATTATTAGATATTATATTTATCATTTATTTATATAATATATAGTAATAAAGTAAAGTAATAAAAATAAAAGAAAAAATTTTAAATAAAAGTTTTAAAACAATTTTTCAATTTTCACATTACCTTGAAAACATAAGGAAAAAGGTAATAGAGGCTTAGTTTGATTTCTTAGAGGCCTGTTTGACAAGTTTGAGTCTCAGTATTATACTGATTTACTGGATAGCTTTAGCATTTTTTTCTTAGATTGTTTCCCTGTTCTTCCTGCAGAAAGTAAATCAGAAGTATATAACCAACAAGGAAGAGTTCACCACCCTCCAGAAGATCGTGCTGCATGAAGTGGAGGCAGACGTAGCCCAGGTTAGGAACTCAGCTACAGAAGCCCTCTTGTGGCTGAAGAGGTGAGGCAGCTGGAATGGGGCAGTAGTTGAAATGCTACCAGCAAAAACAGTGCCATGCAAAGATGACTTCTGAGGGGAGGATCTAACCCAAAGCCTTTTCTAGAAGGCCTGATGAATAGAAAGGACACCAACTCTTTTTTTCCCCCCTCCCTTCTGATGATGACGAACATTGTTAATATTAACAGTATATATAAGATATGGATATTCCAGGATGATAGACCTAACTGGTTCTCTCTAAGTCAGTGGTTCACAAACTTTGGTAGCATCCAAGTCACGTGGAGGGCTTTCTTAAAAATACGGACTGCTCTACTCCAAACTCAGACTTTCTGACTCAGTAAGCCTAGAGTGGGGGCCCAGAACTAGCATTTCCAACAAATTCCCAGGTGGTACTGAAGCCACTGGTCCTGGGACCACATTTTGGAAGCCACTGTTTACTTATATCAGATGATAAGGGTCTAGAACAAACTAAAGGGAAATGACAGGGTAGAAAATCAGAAAGGATTGCCATGTACTTGACCTCTCTGTTGCCATGTCCAAGATATTATTGAAGAAGCTGATATCTGACATTTCTTTATACCCATTCAACATAGTAGACTTTGAAAATAATATTTCTTCCTCTCTTTTGTTTTAGAGGTCTCAAATTTTTGAAGGGATTTTTGACAGAAGTGAAAAATGGAGAAAAGGATATCCAGACAGCCTTGAGTAAGTGTTCTTAAATTTTGATCCACTGAATAGGATTGGAATGGAGGCCCCTAGAGGAGGAGGCTGGGTGTCGGGGAAATTTCCACTTTTCCAAATTTCGTTTGATTTCTTTTCTATTTCATTATTATTGTTTGTTTTTTATATGCTCTTTTAAAAAAACCCATGAGATAGTGTGACCTGGTAATCTAGATCTAGCTTATTAAAAATCATTATGTCTTAAAGAAGAGCTAAATTAATGGAGAGCCATCTCTCAATAGGAAAGCCTAATATTTTCAAGAAGTGAGTTCTTCCTAAATCAGTCTTCAACTAGAGTGCAGTTCTATAGAAGTAGTAAGTATCCCAAGAGAAGCTAGTTTTGGAGACCATAACAGAGAGGGATTGGAGAACCCTGGGAATTTGGTCTAGAGCAAGATGAGAGATGGGTCGTCATCATCATCACCATCTTGTAGTCCTCAGATGCCTCATGTTTATAGTGGTAGACCTGACACTAAGATGAAGGCCTTGGTCAAAGGAGATCACCCTGTGTCTCCAGCATCTTAATGCACTGGCTGGAATATTGTAGGTGCCTAGTAAACATTGGGTGGGTGGGTAGATAGGTGGTGGATCTATCAGATTAGTTTTGGAAAACACTAAAGACTCTGAAGCATCCTTATAGTATTCTTGACAGAGTGGCTGAGCTCTCACTCTTAGCCTAAAGGAAGTTCTCCCAGCATGGGCCTTGAGGCATGATGGGTGGGAGTGGGGATTGAAATTACATATTAATTTGAAGCTCTATATTATTTTGATGTAGAGGAGTATGTTACCAAGCTCTAAGTAGCCATGATTATAAGTAATGAAATGAATGAATTAGATGCTTCTGTCTGGGAAAGGGAGCCACTATTCACTGCAGCATTTTGTCAGTATCAGGAGTGAGCTCTTCCTTCTATTAATCTTCCCTCTGGGCCATAAGTCCTGAGGGATTCTAGCCCCTATGAGACATTTTTTTTTTTTTTTTACAAATAGTTTATTGTCAAGTTGGTTTCCATATAACACTCAGTGCTCATCTCCACAAGTGCCCTCCTCCATGCCCATCTCCCCCCTCCCCCCCACACCCATCAGTCCTTTCTTAGGCCTTTCTATCTAGAAACTTGCTAATGTGCCATGAAACCAAAAAAAAAAGCTGTTTTTTTCATAATACTTTATGAAGAATTTAGACAACTTAATCCTTATAGCAGTCCATTTTTACAGGTTAGGCAACCAAAATTCTCAAAAATTAAAATACATACTATAGCCACAAAAGATCTGGAAGCAGAATCACTTTGGGTCCCCTGCATCAAAAGTCTTCATTTCTCCCACAAAAGGTCTTCTCTACCAACCCTGGGCTACCTGCATTTTTATCTTAGATTGTTTCCCTGCTCTTCCTGCAGAAAGTATATCAGAAGTATATAACCAGCAAGGAGGAGTTCGCCACCCTCCTCTCATATATCCCTGAATTCTATGGCAGTCTGTTATATTCTCCCCTGTGTGTCCTGATTTCAGTACTAAAAATATATTCACCATAACAATTCATGCTCCCAATCAATATCTATCAAACTTTATGACTTTTGGAATGATTAAGATCTTGGGCTCTCTGGATCCTAACACTTGATAGCAGCACTTTGGCAATTTATTAACCTTTCTGTTTCTTGGTTTCCTCATCTGTAAAATGGGAATGATGATACCATTAACCTAAAAACATTGTTGTAATGATTAAATAGGTTCTTGCATACAAAAAGATTAGAAAAGTGGTACATAATAAACACTTAATAGAGAATAGCTTCTCTTGTTTATATTTTCATCATCATGACATGAAGTTGATAACCTGCCAGAAAATGGGGCTTATTTGTCCCAAATCAGAAACGAAAAGTTTACAAAGCTCTGGTGCCAAGCCAGAAATGGCTCTCTACACTAAATTCTTAGCGTGGAAAAAATGTCACACTGGGAGGTAGGTTCCTCCACTGCCATGGGATTCAGCAGTGTTCCTGGTGGGCTCTGCCTGTCACACGATGCTGTCACTTCGTTATGGCTGTCTGTGTGAGAGGCCAGGGCAGTGCTAACCTCCTTCAGCCCTCTGCTGGAGGCCTGAGAGAACCCAGCTGCTTACAGGACACACAAGTGAAGAAGAGGAGCTGGGCCCCCTGGAGGTAGGGAGGAAGTCAAGAATATCCCCTTTCTGCTCTATCTCTGCCCCGAAATCTGCCCTTTTTCTCCGCTACTTTTTATTTGAGTTGGACTCTGGGCTCTCCCGAAGAGAGGGGAGCAATGTTGCTTCAAAACCAAAATAAGCTTTTCCTTCCCTCTCTTCCCCTTCAGCACTGTTTTCAATGGGAAGGAAAAGAGGGCTGTAAATTTGAGATTTTCGTTCTGGTGTTCAAGATTATTTCAGAAGTTTTCATGATTTAAGTAATATCTTTGCCTGTAGGGATTCCCTAGTTTCCTGCTGCTGTTCAGTGTGAAGAGAAAGTTCCCCTAAGCAACCCACCCTCCCCTCCAGATGCAGATGCAGCAAGCTCTGTGCACACAGAGTGTTACAACAAGTGTTCACACATTAACTGCTTCGATCCAATAGGGTCCTTGATGCGGATTTCTTCTTGGTTAACAGCTTCTCTTCTCATTTTGAAAGCATTGCCATTATAAGTAGAACTGATATCTTGCCTGAAATTTAGGAACATAGGTAAGAGAGGGTATATGCCTGTATTTATATAAGCAAATTAGCTTCCATGTTTTAAGTTCTAAAATTGAATTTGAGTGATTGTAGTAACAGTTACTATTTATAGAGCACACTGTGTAGGAATGACACCAGGATCTTGATAAACATTTCATTTAATCTTCCAAATACTCCTTTTTTTATGGTGAGTAAACTGAGGTCTAGAGAAGACAAGTACCTTCTCTAAGGTCTCAAACCTACATCAGTGGTTTTCAAAGTGGTCCAAGGAGGGCATCTTCATCACCTGCAAGCCTATTGGAAATGCGGACTGCCAGGCCCCACCCAGCACCTGCTGACAAAACCCCAGGGGTGGGGCACAGCAGTCCATGTTAGCAGTTCCTCCTCCTAATCCATGTTCAAGTTTGGGACCCTCTCATCTAGAGCGAGGACATTGAAGGTACCTGTCACTAGGCTACATTTTGATTATTTGGGAATTCTGATTGCATCTGAGTGATTAATAAATATACTGAGATAAAAGTGCTGAGATTTTGCCATAGCACTAATCAGTTAATTTTGCCTCCTTTTCATGATAATTAGCTAGTTGTCCAAAGACAGGAAATTTTTCTTGATCTAGGAACAGCAAGATAATAGGGATAAATTAAGGATAAATCTTAACTAGTACTAGCAAATTTGAAAACATTCCTAAGAAAGGTTTTGAGGTAACTGTTCATAAAACTTATATGATCTTAGTAGTCTTAAAAATGGGGGGTGATAGGGGCATCTGGGTGGCTCAGTCGGTTAAGCGTCTGACTTCGGCTCAGGTCATGATCTCACGGTTTGTGAGTTCGAGCCCCGTATCAGGCTCTGTGCTGACAGCAGAGCCTGGAGCCTGCTTCATATTTTGTGTTTCCATCTGTCTCTGCCCCTCCCCTCCTTGCACTCTGTCTCTGTCTCTCTCAAAAATAAATAAATATAAAAAAAAAAAAAGGGAGGTGATACAGGGGCGCCTGGGTGGCTCACTCAGTTGGGCGTCCAATTTCAGTTCACATGATGATCTCACAGCTTGTGAGTTTGAGCCCTGTGTCTGGCTCCATGCTGATAGCTCAGAGCCTGGAGCCTGCCTCAGATTCTGTCTCCCTTGCTCTCTGCAGCTCCCCCACTCATGCTCCGTCTCTCTCTCTCTCTTTCTCTCTCAAAAATAAACATTAAAAAAAATTTTTAAGGGGGGGTGATATATATATAATCCTAAATGACACAATGGAAGCCTTGACATGTGTTAACTGTCTGGAGGATGTAGGTGTAGTCATTGTGTTGCTGAAGTTCTGCGACCTGGAATGAGAATCCAGCGTCTGGAAGGAGGCCTTAGGCTTCACTTTGCCCCGTTTTGCATTTGAACCCTTACCTGGATTTCCTATCATGATGATCAGAGTGGATTGTTTTGGGTAGTCTCAATGTCAAGAGCTGCTCTTGAACCCATAGATGTCTAGGGCATTCTCTAGAGTTCATTCTAAGGGAAGAGTTAGGGCCACAAGGCAGGTATGTTGAATGATCCACCCATAGCTGAGCCCCTCCATTTGCAGATGCCACATCAAAATAGGCTTTTGGAAAGCCTTCTTGTAAGTAGAAGGCAGAAAAGTTGCTCTGGCATTTCATGCACCATTATGCTAAATGTTGCCTGCTCTGCGCTTTCCCCTAAGCAGGATAGCAGATTGCTGCATCCCTCACCTCAGAATGTTTCCGTAAGCGTCAGGTAGAACATGACCCAACCCAGATCTCTAGCACAGAATAAAAATTTTAACAGGGCATTCAGTTATATATTTAATATGAAAGGCTTCCACAGACAAGAAGAGCTGTGTTGTGAGAGCTAAAGTCAGAACTCACATCTGATATTTAGCATCAAATCATAACTTGACTAGTTATTCTGAAAATACCATGGAGTAGTAATTAAGTCCTGCCCTCCCAAACTACTCACAGCATGTGCCTGTCTTGAATGCCAGGTTTGGCTTACAAAACGTGTGTTTGTCTTCATAATGCCTAGAGCTAACAAAGGGTGACTCAAGGGACTTGTTTCACTTCTGTCATTGGTTATTGGTTTGGCTTTTCTTCATACATTCATTTTGCCTGATGCTTACTCACTATAAAAAATAAAAATAAAAAATAAATAAAATGGCATTTTCCAAAAATTAAAAAAAAAAAAAATTCAGTACTTCCTTAGTAGCTCAGTTTTTTGTTGTTGATTTTTTGTTTTATTATAAATATTTCGGACATTTAACAAATATCCACCATTTGACCAAATATATAAAATAGCTCAATTCTGTACCCATGTACCCCCTGACCCCACTAGTCCTTATATTCTCCAGAGAAGATCTTCACCCTGAATTTGCTATTTATGGTCATACACGTTTTTTATACTTTTACTATATATTTATGTATCTGTAAATAGTATCTAGGATTGTACTGCAGGTGTTAAACTCATAGACTGCACATTGTATACAGTGTGTCACATCCTATACATTCTTTTTCACTCAGGACTGTTTTTCAGATTTATTCACTTTCTAGTCTCTCTTGGTTCCTGATTCTTGCCAAGCACTTCATGGTCCATTTGCAAAGCTGAGATGATTGTCATCTCTTAAACTCCGTGAATGATTGATTCCACCATTCCCGGCTTTGCTTGTATACTTCAGACAATCTCTCTTAAAACTTAGATTTGCATTTCTCCTTTGTCTTCTCTGCAACCCAGAGTAACTTGACAAATTCTTACCAGTTACACATTGACAGTAGAGAACTCATGTATTCAGTTCCTGGACAGAAAGTTGTCTACCAGCAATTGTTGGTAATGGAAAAGTCGTTCTTTCTTCACATGCTATTACAGGTTTAGGCAAAATCAGTCTCTAAATACCTCAGCAAGTTTCTGGGGCGCCTGGCTGGCTCAGTCAGTGGAGCATGTGACTCTTAATCTCAGAGTTGTAGGTTTGAGCCCCACATTGGGTGTAGAGATTACTTAAAAATAAAATCTTTATTTTTTTTAAATGTTTATTTACTTTTGAGAGAGCACAAGCAGGGGAGGGAAAGAGGGAGAGAGGGAGACACAGAATCAGAAGCAGGCTCCACACTCTGAGCTGTCTGCACAGAGCCTGACATAGAGCTTGAACTCACAACCCTCACTGAGTCAAAGTCCACTTAACCCACTGAGCCACCCAGGCACCCCAAAAATAAAATCTTTAAAAAAAAATAAAAATAGGGGCGCCTGGGTGGCTCAGTCAGTTGAGCGTCCGACTTCTGCTGAGGTCAGATCTCACGGTTTGTGAGTTCGAGCCCCGTGTCGGGCTCTGTGCTGACAGCTCAGAACCTGGAGCCTGTCTTTAGATTCTGTGTCTCCCTCTCTCTCTGACCCTCCCCTGCTCATGCTGTCTCTCTCTCTCTCTCTCAAAAATAAATAAAACATTTAAAAACATTTAAAAAAATAAGTAAAAATAAGTAAGTGTCTCGGCAAATTTCTGAGTTACCAGTAAAGAAATCAGATTTATTTTATTTCCACAAATAGAAAAAGGTTCTAATACTTGCTAGAAAAAGGACATTTTTCATTTTGGTTATTTTGTATCGCAAAAAGTACACACTAGTTTTTTAGCAGAATGGTTTGATGTGACAAGAAGAATGCCCCAAGTTCTCACTGTGTTTAGCTTTGTGATCTTGGGCAAGTCACCATCTCTCCAGGTCTTCTGTTTCTTCTTTTGTAGAAGGAAAAGAACTGGACAAGGTGATTATCGTGTCTTCCTACTCAGAAAGTTTGACTCCATCTCTGAGGAACTGACACATCTCAAAGATCTGGGAGAAGGGGATCATTTGTGTCTTTCAGAGGCCAGAAATACTTCCAGGTTCTAGAACATGCATTATGATAATGAATGGATATTACAGTGAAGATGAATGTGTTTCATTATCTAATCTTCTCTAGGTAACCAAAATAGGTCAGGCTTAGACTTCATTTTATTTTAATTCAGCCTCACGCGGCAGGGATATTTGCAGGCCTAGACATCAGCAAAGGACTGTGGCAAGACCTTTTTTTTTTTTTTTAACGAATTTTCTTTCATGTGTTCATTTTATTTTTTTTTTTAAAGATTTTTTTTTTTAATGTTTTATTTATTTCTAGGAGAGAGAGAGAGACACAGCGTGAGCAGGGGAGGGTCAGAGAGAGAGGGAGTCACAGACTGAAACAGGCTCCAGGCTCCGAGCTGGCAGCCAGCACAAAGCCCGACGTGGGGCTCGAACCCACGAACTGCAAGATCATGACCTGAGCGAAAGTCGGACGCCCAACCGACTAAGCCACCCAGGCGCCCCTCATGTGTTCATTTTAAATTGGAATAGTGGTCTTCCAGGACCTGCGTCAAGACCCATCCCAAATTCTCTGAGTCTTTCTTCTCCTATTAGACTAGCGGCGCACATTTGGCCCCGTGGCGGAACTCTTCTCTGGCAAGGTGTGGGCACAGCAGGGAGCAGCCGTCTCCTCCAGGAGGGCCAGGCGGGAGGACACACGTCAGGCT
This sequence comes from Hyaena hyaena, assembly GCF_003009895.1. Taxonomy (NCBI): domain Eukaryota; kingdom Metazoa; phylum Chordata; class Mammalia; order Carnivora; family Hyaenidae; genus Hyaena; species Hyaena hyaena. The sequence goes on from NW_024080672.1 coordinate 4,418,476, forward strand.
GCTGTGCATGAACACTCCCCCTTCCTTAGACCAGGCTGCCCACATTATTGGGGCTCATAGCACCCGTCTTTTCCTGCTGTCCTACAGAAGCTGGCACAGACAAGGGTTTCTGGGCTTTTTTGAAGGGTTGACTCAAGTAGCAAGGTGTAGGAAAGGTGTAGAGTCCCTGAGGTTGGAGTAGCACTGGATCCAGAGCCTCTGAACAGGCAGTTTGTCCAGCCAGGGGCACTGGGGAGCCGAAGACTGAGGAACCCAGACAGCTTTGTTTGCAGCCTACCATAACGAAGTGCGAACCTCACCTCGCTACTTCCCGACCACAGTTCCAAATCCAAGTGATCGTGACTGTTAGAGGAGAATAACACAGTGTGTATAGGAAAAGAGTGCCCACTGTGGTTATCTTTGGGAGGCATGCTGATAGGTTTCTTCACTTCCCTCCTTTTTGTCTTTTCCTTATTTTCAGCAGTGAGCATGCATTACTTGTGAAATTACAGAAAAGCAGTGAAGTGTTATTTTTTTTTAGAAGTGCCCCTGTGCCTCCAGGGGAAAGTTCAGAATACGAATCCTTGGCATATAGAAGCCCTTGCCCTTTGGCCCTCGCCGCAGTGGTCTTCAGCCCCAGTGAACTACTCCCCTGTACACTGTGCACCAAGGCCCCTCACAGCTCCTTGGTGCTTGCTGTCTGCAGCTCCCCCCCCCCCCGCCCCGCCCTTCTGTCCGCCCCTCCCCGCCTTTGGGACTCTTTTGGAGAATTCCTTGTTACATGTCTGCAGGCTGGGTTTGTTTCTGTTCTCACAGAAAGAACTGTACACGGATCTTCACTATAGCGGTTGGCAGTTTACATAGTAACACTTGGTTAAATGGCTGGTTCTCGTTAGCCCAGTAACTCCCCGAGGACAGTGGACTGACGGATTTCAAATCCCCTAAGGATTTCCCCTGTCTTGCACAGTGGGCATGTGGTAGACCTTCATTCCATCATGGGTCTCCACTGGCAGATTTTAATGTCACTAAATTCTGTTTGTTGATGTATAACGGCATCTAATTCTTCACCCGGATTAAGATCACAAGAAATGAAGTGTTCTCACTGTCCTACCTCGGTGACTCACCTCAGCATGGAGCACCCATGGACCTGTACACTATCCTGCCAGCCCAAGTGGCTCCTTGGAAAGGATGGTGGAAAGTTGATTGTCTTCCTGATTTACTTCAGACGCTGTGCCTCGTATTTTCTGCCCATCTGCATTATACACTTGGTAGGCCAGCAACTCTTTCTTCACCAAGGCCTTATATACCATCTGCAGTGTCCCTGATACCATCCATCCCCTTGCGGAGTCAGAGTTTAAGAGTGCCTCAGATTGAAGACTTGTATCTGTGACCACGCCCTAGGTCTATACAGACTTTTTTCTCCTAAGGAAAAAAAGTAATCTTCAGTTCTCCTTTAGGCTGTTTATAGGAGTCTTCTTCATACTTGAATTTATTGATTCTTTTATCATTTCTACTCTACCTTTACCAATTGGGCTGCTGGCATTTCCACCTGTTCCTAAAACTTTAGATAACCAGAGAAATCTATCATAGTTCAAATGTACAGTTTTTTATATCAAATATAAATTGTTCTTTATGCAAGCTTAAATTATATAAAATTGATAGTACGGTATGCTCAAAGTATTAATAAAGCCTCATCCAAGTTATAAAAATAAGAGTTGACACAAATTACATAATTTCAAAGCTAGAGGGCTTGAGTAAATTGTAAGATGCATTTGAAAAAAAAAAAAAAAAAGATGCATTTAAGCTACAGCCACACGGCAGCACTGCTTGGTCCAGTAACATGCAGACACCTGATAACTTTCAGCAGCATTCTGTGAACCACGTTGCTGTTGACCACGTGACCTTGTGGTTATGGTCTTGGAGTCTGTTTTTCCGTTATTTTAACATCTCTTATTATAATTTGAAATATTTTTATATTCTATTATAATGCCCCCTAATCATTGATTAAATGGTGGTAGACTTGTATTGGTGCGGAAGCTAGCTCATGAAAATAAATAAGTCTGGAGTAAAGTTTAGCTGTGGTAAAACATGCTGACGAGGGTCAAACAACCCCCACGACCCCATGTACTGTTATTTAGGAATGAGGCCTGAGAGCACTGGAGGCGCTGCTCAAAAATGAAATGGCGTTAATGTAAGTGCACTGTGTTAATGTAGATCTGTGCCTCCTGAGGATGCACTTACTCCCGGGGAAAGATCGGCTTTGAATTTTGCATATATTATTCATAGCCCTCAGGAACACATCCCTTGCATAACATGCAGTCATTTTGTTCTTCAGATTTTCTTGTAATTAAAATTAGTATGTGCAGGGGCTCCTGGGTGGCTCAGTCGGTTAAGTGACCAACTTCGGCTCAGGTCATGATCTTACAGTTTGTGGGTTCGAGCCCTGCGTCAGGCTCTGTGCTTACAGCTAGCTCAGAGCCTGGAGCCTGTTTCAGATTCTGTGTTTCCCTCTCTCTCAGACCCTCCCCTTCTCTCTCTCTCTCTCTCTCTCAGAAATAAATAAAACATTAAAAAAAAATAAAATAAAGTTAGTATATGCAAGTTTTTAAATCTCATTTTAAAACACATCGGGACAAAATTCATAGGTTTTGATCTTTAAAGTGTAAAATATGAATGACTTTTATTAATAGGTCTCATCAAGTACTTTATAACTAGCTTAGTAACTTCAAGCCATTCTTTCCACAGTAGTTTTAAAGGTTTCTAGGTTTAATTCTGCATATCCAGGGTCATAGGGACATCTAGGACAAACATTTGACATCCTAGAATAGAATGTTAGAATTGAAAAGAAACTCAGAGGTTATAAAGAGGGAAACAGAGAGGACAGCTAAGGGACTGGCTAAGGGTCACGCAACATTCAGAGAACTGCATATTTATATTTTTTAAACATTTATTATTTATATTTGAGAGACAGCATGAGCAGGGTGGAGAGGGGAGAGCAGAGAGAGAGGGGACACAGAATCCAAAGCAGGTTCCAGGCTCTGAGTTGTCAGCACAGAGCCCAATACGGGGCTCAAACCCACGAACCATGAGATCATGACCTGAGCCGAAGTCGGACACTTAACTGACAGAGCCACCCAGGCACCCCTGCATTTTTATGTTCTTATAGTGTATTTCTATTTGTATTTAGTCTAGCTTTTCCAGTATCCTCTCCCCACCTTTATATCCTGATATGTATGGGACTTTTCCCACCGTGATAATAAACTGAAGTTCAGGTACATTTACACAAGGTAAGAATGGAACTATCTGTTCTTCTTAGAAAAAAAAAATTGTGTAAGGCTTTTTCCTACTCAAGACTTTTGGGGTACATACTCTTGTAATTAGACTTTTTTCATCAGCTCGTAATACTAATAGAATCATGGTACTGTGTGCATTAGAAAGGATGTGATAGCACATCACATTCTGGTGAAATTGTGGTTCATGGCATTTTTCTTCTTTTCAAGATAATGCATATGGTAAAACATTACGGCAGCACCACGGCTGGGTAGTTCGAGGGGTTTTTGCGGTAAGTGATCTTGCCTTATGATGTTCTGATGGTCACAGCAGGGTGTGTGTGTGTGTGTGTGTGTGTGTATAGCATTTCTGTTTGCTTTGTTCTCAAGAATAGGAACATAACGTTGTCTATTTAGTGTGTAAATGTTGGCCCAAAAAAAGACATCTGGACTAGAAGACTGTTAATGTGCTTTTCCTTGTCCAACTCCACTGACCATGTGGAAATTTGCCACAGAAGTGGTTGGCTTTCAGATAAGGTACTAAAGGGTATCAGTGCAGGGGTAGGCGGGAAGCTGCCAGATACCCCCACTGATGGAAGACGAGTGGGGCCTTCAAGCTCATAGCACCCTCTGCTGCCCATTGTATTCCATCCTGTTAATTCTAAGCTTAGTCGGATTTTTTCTTTGACTGGCTAAATTGGGTGTGTCAGCAGCTAGGGCTTCTTAGACCATCATTTTCATTGTTGGAGACGTTTGTCCTTGTGTGTTTTGGCTCCTGTTACTTCGTCATTTCTTCCTTGCCAGCATGGAAAAACCTAAGAACACATGCCTAGAAACCGTAGTCTCCTGGACAGATCACTTAGCCTGCTTTGTAAAATAGCAGGAGTAGATAGGTGGCCCCTTTATGTCCTCAGTGGTACTCTGTGATTCTCCCATCTGAGGAGAGGTCAGCCTTAGTCAGGGACAGCTGTGAAAAGGCAGAGTCCCGGGTGGTGGTACACTAGCACGCACCTTAGTGCAGGTGTTCTGTGAAAGGTAGTAGGGTCAAAATAGCCTTGTATGTGTCTTTTACTAATTAAAGGATAGGACACATTATTTGCCTGAGGTAAGGACTGTTCAGGTCATGATTTATTAGGAGGCAATTAAAGAAACTGGGAAAGATACAGTGGAAGAAATAAAATGTACTGAACTGGTTTGGAAAGCCTGGAGAGGACTCGGTGCACACCCCAGCACTCACTCAGTAGGAGCTAGGCAGGTCGCAGCCACAGAGTGCTCACACTTGCCTTCAGTGTGTGTTGCATAATCATAGTAATAGCTACCGTTTGGCTGTTGGACACCTTTGTCTAGCAGGGACAGTGCCACGTACTGGTGCATTCAGCATCTTAAGTAACCTCAGGATTTACTCTCGCTGTTCTACAAGTTCAGAACTGTCCATTCGAGTCCCAGAGTCCCAGATTGAAGCTGTGGCAGAGCCTAGGCCTCAACCCGCTCTGCTGTCTCCAAGGCCACGTCGCCACTGTCTGCAGGGAAGACGACGCTGAGAGGCTGCCGCTGAGGGATTCGGCAGCGGACGCAGCTGCATTCACTCATCTCCCGGCGTGAACACTGACTGCTTGTAGGTGCCGGAAACCCCAGTTCCCTTGGTTAGATGACAAGCCTGGGACACTGAGTTGCCCTGTTCATAAGGAACGTCAGTGTGTTGTAGTTGCTGTTACAGCATAGGAGTCAGAGTTTAATCCTGAAATACTCAGGATCCAGGAGATGTTGCCAACAGAAATGAAAATGTAGGAGAAAATTTAATATAAGGGTCTTTAAAAACACTTTTTGTAAATAATTTTTTTTCTTTTGCAAGTTTCTTTTTTTTTTTCAGTGTTTATTTATTTTTAAAGGAGAGAGAGACAGAGCATGAGTGGGGGAAGAGCAGAGAGAGAGAGAGACACAGAATCCAACGCAGGCTCCAGTCTCTGAGCTGTCAGCACAGAGCGCAGCGCGGGGCTCAAACTCACGAACTGTGAGATCATGACCTGAGCCAAAGTCAGACGCTTAACCGACTGAGCCACCCAGGCGCCCCTAAAAACACTTTCTAATTTATAGCATTTTCCCCAGCATATAGGACTTGAGAATAAAAAAAAGTAGAAATCATAGAAGAATACAAAGGGAAAAATTTTAATTGTCCGTATTCTCACCACTCCATATATAATAACCATATTTAACATTTTTGTGTTTTACCTCTTACCTTTCATTTTTATATATATTTATGTATTCTTTTAAGAGTATTCTATTTAATTTTATGTTTATCTATATATCTACTTACAGGTGTTTATATTTTTATATCTAAATGTTCTACATGTAAAATTATTTTTGCATACTCTATATGCATGTACATTTTTTAATATTTAGCTTGTAATAATTTTGTATTATTTTCCTCCCACTTAACAGAGGCAATTATGGCCATTTTTAAATGCCATAAGAGTTTTTGAAAATCATTATTTTTAGTGACTGCATAATATTCCTCTAGCATGGAGATAACATGATTTATTTGCCCAGGCCTCTGTGTTAGAGATTTAAGCTGCCTCTGAGTCTGCTGTTAAAAATACGACAGCACTTGTTTATATGCATTTTTGACTAAAACATTTATTTCCTAAAAAATGGGCTCCTAGAAGTAGAATTGTTAGGGTTAATACCAAGAACTATTAGAACTTAGAATTTTGAGCACTTACTGTGTACCAAATGTTGTTTTAAGTGCTTCACATACATAAAATTGTTAACCTCACTATTCCTAAGTATATTCTCACTTTCCCTGTTACAGACAAAGAAGTCACAGAGGGGAAGTAATACACCCGAAATTATAGGGGAAGAACATTTTGAAGGTTCTTGAGAGTATTGCCAATAATTTTTAAAGTTGCTGGTTTTTAAAAAAACAGATTATGATGAGCCTTTGACAACAGCCTCTACTGCTACTCTCCACGTCACCCCTGCTTTAGAAAGTGTATTGTTCCTCAGTGTGCCACGTAATTAGCAGGGGCAGATCTGTCTGACTACTCTCAGTTCCACAGAGAAGCTCTTTTACATTCCAGCAATTTGATTAACGTACCAGCCAAACAGCAAACTTCTATCTTCAGGCAGTTGTAATTTACAGCCCTGAAACCCAGGCTATGCTCTGCCTCCAGCGTCCGCCCTACACTGGTCATTTGACCTCTTGGGTTTCCTCTTCAGTTGAGTTCTGTCGCTGGTTCGCAAGGAGACTTGACTGCACCCTAGTCCTGTAGGAACCTCTGAGAGAGACACAGTATGGGGCCCGGCTCCGGAGACGCTTTTCAAAAATTTTACTGTACCTAAATACATGTGCATAGGGCTTGATTTTTTTTTTTTTTTTCTCAAAAAGTCCAAAAGTTATAACGAAAAAATAGCAGCCCCTGCCTTCTCTCCCCTCCTTTCCAGACTTACTCCAGAGAGGCTGCCGCCTTCAGCTGCTGTGACTGTTTCTTCCAGTACCTCTGTGATCCTAAACATGTTTACTGTTCTTTCTGGCCTTATCAGTGTTAGTCATTAATGTTGACTTTCTGTTATAGATTAGAATGTAGCTCTCTTTAGACCTTACTATCACGACCTCACTTCCCCTGCCTCCCCCTTCCCAATGTAATTATAGTACGAGTTAACATGAAGAAGATGAGTCAAAATTGTATAGGGGCAGGGAGTTGTTTTTTCTTATACAGGTTTTCTGTTTTCCCCACATCATCAAATCTCAAATCACCACCATTCTGAACCCACAGATGTACCATACTCTCTTACTCTCTGTGTTGGCTGTTTTTCTTTGAGATTTCCCTTCTAGAACTTTCTAAACTCTGTGTCAGTCTTATTTGGTTGTTCAGGCCTGTTGAACTGCTGTGCCCTAGGACTCTTCCTTACAAGTTTTTCTGTACAGAATCCCCATCTCACACTAACTACCCAGGTTCTGTTACTTGTTTGTTGATCTAATCCCTTGTTTAATGTTGTCCCCTACTAGCTTCCAAAAAATGGTACAAGAGAGCTAAACTTTCGAGTTCCTGCATGCCTGAAGATGTCTTTATTCTGCCCTCCTTTACTAGAGTGGTGCTCTCTCTGGCTTGTATAGATTCCAGGTTAATAATATTCCCTCAGAATTTTGAAGGCGTTCCTCTCTTGTCCTTAAGCTTCCACTGTTACTGCTGTAGAGTCTAATGAGCTCCTGCTCCATTACATAGAAACTGTTCTGCACCCCTCTGGGTGCTTCTGGGATCTTTATCCTCACATTCTGAAATTGCATGACCTTCTCCTTTTGTCTTTATCCTTCACTATGCCAAGTACTGGGCAGGTCTTTACATCTGAAGACTCCTACCCTTCAACTCCAGGAGATTTTCTCATGTCACGTTTTAGAGAATTGCCTTCCCTTCATTCTCTGTGCTCTCCTTTGTCTTCTACCATTACTTCAGTATTTGGTATGTGCCAGAAAGTGGGCTAAGCATGTCATATGTATTCCATTCATCTTTTCAAATAAGGAAAGCGGTACCAATCCTCTTCTACAGAGGAAATGCAGGTTCTAGGAGGTTTGGCACTTTGCTTAAATTTCTCGAGCTCATATGTGAAAGTTTGGGATCCGAGTCCATGTCTCTTTAGCCCAAGCCTATGCTTTAACCACTGCGTGATAATCCCAGTCTCCCACTGCAGAAAGGGGGTGAGGTTTATTCCCAAAGACTTTTAAAGAATAAGAAAGCTCAGGAAAGAAAGTGTAGAGTAACTACAGCATTCCCAAGTCTCCAGAGGTCGCAGCAGAACCAGTCGAGTGGATGCCAGACAGCAGATTTTGGCAGCCTTACGGAACAGCTGGCCTACGAAAGGAAGAGAGCCGTCCGGGGCCTAGGAACTGTTCTGTCGGGGAAGTGGTGTGGCGTGGTGTGGTGACGTGGAGTCGATCCTAAGTTCAGATCCTGGCCCTGGCACTTATTAGCTACATAATGTTCATCTGTAAACTAGGGCTATAAACTGTACTGGGTTCTTAAACAGATTGAGTGAGATAAAATATGTTACAGCCTCAGTGCACAAGCAGACAACAAATGTTAGCTCCCTTCTCTCTGAGAAAATACTCACAGGTGCAGAGAAAATATTTCCCACATGGGGGGAAAGAGGGACAGGCAAAGAAACCTGCAGAGATGGGACACAAATAAGAGAGTGAGGTGCCATGGAAGGCTGGCCACGTGGGAACAAAGGCTGTGGGAGCACCATGCACGCAGGTGGATTCTGAAGACTCAGAGGGACGGTCTGGACCACACTGTGAATGAGAAGGAGGCTTTTCTCTGACTTTCCTCTCAACATTCCCAGATCCGTTGGCATCATTCATCCTCAACATGGCCCGAGCACATACTTGTTTTCTCAGAGTCCGTGGATTGGAAGGGTGTATTGTGGCCCTCCTCATCTATGTGTGTGTGTGAGTGTATGTGTGCACGTATGTACTCCTGCATAAGAGGAAATCGTGCAAGAGCAAGAGGCATGCGGATTCTCACGGGCGGTTCTTTTACAGTTAGCTCTGAGGGCAGCTCCGTCCTACGAAGATTTTGTGGCCGCGTTAACCATCAAGGAAGGTGACCACCGGAAAGCGGCATTTAGTGCCGGGATGCAGAGGGACCTCGGCCTTTACCTCCCTGCCATGGAAAAGCAGCTGGCGATACTGGACACTTTGTACGAGGTCCACGGACTGGAGTCAGACGAGGTGGTATGACGTCTGCGGGACCGCGCTGCCTCCTCCCTTCAGGGAATAAAGTCTGCTAACGTGTTTTGTGGCTCTGCTTAATTTCCAGCAGCAGCTTCAAACCTCTCCAGCCCCTTACTTGGTGGGATGGAGAGAAGGAGGCAAAGCCTAGTGCTTTTATATATCATTTTTTTTAATGCGTATGTGTTTTGTGTGTTTAAAAATCAAGGTGCTATATATTTCAGTTCAAAGGGCCTCCTGGAAACCAAATCAGAGCACTTATACTAGAATCGAACAGCAAGTTATAAGAGCAGATTTGACAAATGAATTCGTCGGTGTAGTGTTTTGTTTTTACCTTTTAGTTTTAAAGGGCCTCCTGAGCCCCAGCTGAAAATGAGCAAATTCTGTACCAGGGACGGTAACGCATAGCCAGTGTTTCGGTCAACTTAGACTAAAAATTGGGGGGAAGGCTAAGCCCCTTTGTTGAAGCTACTGAAATGTAGAGTTGGTATTCCTAGATGTTCAGAGTATCCTCTCTTCCACGGCCCTGTGGGCAGGAAGCGCCTGTGTAGTCCCGGTGTTCAGGGCCTCGGTGCGGGCCTGTCAGTGTCAAGGAGGAAGACACAAACACAGAGTGCATCCCTGTCTCTGGCAGGGCGGGGGGGGGAAGGTCTGAGTGGTGTGGCCTAACCCCAAGCAGGGAGACAGTCTGGCAGAGATGTGCAGGTCATCCGCGATGACCCCTCTCTAGGGCCCTCACTTCGCCGGCATGCGTTCCCATGCACCATCTGAATTGGACGTTACAATGAGACTGTGACATTTGGGGCTTACTGTCCATTTCAGAAGTGAGGTTTAGAAGTTGAGGAGTTTACGCACAGTCCTATATAGCTTCTGACTAGAGGAAGCCAATGATTGCAAAGTGTGATCTGGACTGCCTGTGCATCCAAATCACGCAGAGTGCTTTCTCAGAGAACGAATTCCCAGGCCTGCCCTGAAGACTAGTTGGGGGAGGGGGGGGAGGCGGTTGGGGGAGACTCAGGAATCTGCATTCGAGTAAACTTTCTAGTTAATTCTTGTGCACCCAGAGTTGGAGAAGCACATGAAATTCTAGTTTAAATTCTAGTTTGCAGAACTCTTCTTCTGCATGAACTAAATGATGTGCCCCTTTTTTTTTCCCCCAGAGAGGAGGAGACTTTCATTGAAATAAAATAAAGGGAGGGTGAGAAGTAGAGCAAGTCTACTCACCATTTTCTTAATTGAGCCCACATCGGCGCCCACCATCAGGCGTGGGCATTGCGTTCAGGGACCGTGGTTCTGAATGTGCTCTCTGATCAATCTTGGTACCATCACCACTAGTACGAAGCAAACTAAATACAGCTGCTTATCAACCTCAAAAGCTTTGAGACTATATCAGAATTTAGAGGTACGATTTAAACTTGCACAAAACAACCTGGGTAGGCATTCTCCTGGAAAGTGTGTGACGCCAGGACTCTCCAGTAGGCCAAGCTGCCAAGGGTGGGCGAGGGAGGAAAGTCATCGAGGCTTCCCCACCTGAGGCTGCTTCCTCCTAGCAGCTGGAGGAGAAGTTCCCACAGAAGGTAGTGCCGCAGGGTAGAAGGTGAGGGCCTTTGAAGGGCACAGGTGCATGCTACCTGCGCAGCCCCAGGTGATTCTCCTCTGACAAAGAGAACCCTCTCCTTAGGCAGAGGCGCATGTAGGGAGGGGTTTTGATTTTGTCTTTTTATCTGTCTTTAAACAAATTGACATTTATGTAGCTCAGATTAATGAAGCAGGTATGCTACTCACGTAAGGACTTCTGGAAAATGCTTAAAGAAAAACAAATGTTTTAAGGCTGGGGGAAAGGTGCTAAAATAGTATCGATTCTCTTGTATTTTAGCACTTGTTACTGGCAACAGCCAAGGCATGTGTGTCGTTTCCCCCGCCCCCACGAGCAGTCGTGTGGATCTCCTTCTCTGGCTAGTGTGAACGTGATGGCCGAGCTAGAGGCTACTTCACACTTCCTGGCCTCCACGTAGCTTCCTGAGAGGGAGAAACAAACATACAGCCAGTCTATGTTTGAACCTTGAATGGAGGCACTTTAGGCATGTCCTGTTGCAAGGGGGTGCCACCGGGACACTGCAAGTGTCCCCTCTGAGCAGCTGCTGCCACTCTGTCACCCCCGGCAAACTCGGGAGGTCTCTTGGAGAGGGCATGGACACACTGCACATGCCTCAGACTCGCCACCCAGGCTCTGGACACACATAGAAGCAAGGTGCTCGGTGTGGCCATTTCACATTTACAGAGGTACGGCCTTGGTTTCTATCTGGGTTTTTATCGGGGATCATTGGAACACAGATCAGGATAGCTTGAATCTTGAATACGTTACCTTTTGTACTCCCCCTTTCCCACCCCCAGAGAAATGCACAGTGTTTTTTGATAGATATTTTCCTCACCAGAGCATAAATGTGTTCAAGATGTATAAGGCTCACAGGGTCCTAAATAAAAGGAACTAGCAATTGAACCTCATACTAGGTGATAAATTCATCTTGACCTGCAGTTTGGCACGGTCAACGCTTTCTCCTGGACATACAGCGTTTGCTTTTAGTTTAAGTACTAATCTGTAGGTACCGTCTAAGATGGGAACAGAGAGAAAAGATAGTTAAGACCTTTTCTCCATAATCCTCCAAGGTTTCTGGGGTTGTTAAGCTTGCTGTCACCCAATTAGAGATGAGAAAACATTAGTATGCTTGTCGGCAGAGGAAGCACCTTGCTCTCATTGCCCAAAACATTTTTAGGATCCCTCCCTTGGAGTAACCTGTAGGGAGATCCTGCAGCAAAAGGTAATTTGTCTTGTAGGGATTAGTAGAAGCTGATAAGTAACATAACAGAGCGCTTGCGTATATGTAATTTCATCGGGTGTGCACTTCTACCCACAGGAGAAGCCCAGCTTTACACTCAGGAGGGATCGATAAACATTTGTCCAACTGAACAAAATCCTTTCGATGCTGGCAATCTTTTTTTTCCTATAGCAAATCCTGTTGAAAAACATTAAGTTGGAGGGATACCTTCTGGGGGCAAAACCAACTTAGGAGTATGGGGTAGAGAGTAGAGGTGATTTTCTTGTCAGCTCTTGATCCAGCTCCATAGGGAGTTTTGGACACGGGGCTCTCAGGATGTGGCACATCTCAGTCCCCAGAGAATTGACTTTGAAAGGCAGTGTTCATTCAGACGTGTAAGTAGTGGCCTGAGGTACCTTGTCATCACTATTTGCGTGTCATTCTGAACAGAGACCTTCCTCAAATGTCACTTTGCACAATAAGGGATATGTGAACTCCAGAACTCAGCCTTGCTGCTTTCTGTTACTGAAGATAGCTGGCAGGGCCCCCTCACAGCACCAGATCTTACCCCCCCCCGCCCCCCCGCATTCGTCAGCAGCCTCCTCTGATGCATACGTGGAGCCCCTGGTATGGACCTAGCCCAGGGTGCCTGAGATTTGCTCCCCTCTTGGACTTGAGGAGCTTCTTACAGGAGGGTTCTTACAGAACCCCGTTCCCATTAGTAGCTATAAAGCGGGTGACCGCCCTGTGTGGAAAGTGACCCGTCATCAGATGAACGCCACTGGAAAAGTTGGTGGGCTTCTCTTTCTGATTATTCGTGGAGTACGTGTATATATCCAAAAAGTCAGTGTTTTCAACTTTATATTTTCAGAACAGTGTTTTTAATTAGGAAAAATAGGTGGAAGGAGCCAATAAATAAAGTCACTTCTTTATTAAATTTGAAGGAAGTAAAAGAGCTGATGTAAGAGGTCTCTTTTTAAGGGGACCTAATCTGATTATGAAAACCGTATATATGAAGAAATGCCGTTTGAGACAGTACAGAGTCAGAGGGTCGTGAGCAATATAAGATGATGTGAGGCAACTTTCTGGAAGACTTTTTATGTTCCTTTTCTCTTTAAACTATTACATCCCACAAGAAGTTGGCTACTTAATGGTGCGTTTCTGAATCATTGATTAAAATCAGTTGCTTCTGGTTTTAGTCCTAGGTTTTACATAAGCTCTTCGGCTTCCCTGTTCTGATATTTTGTGGGTTGTTTTTTTTTTGTTTGTTTGTTTATTTTAAGGTAAACTATCAACCTTTTTTACATTTTAGATTTAGAATTTGTAAGTAAAATACGTTTTTAGCCATTGTTCTGTTAGCTGACCTAATGTGTTTGGTCTTCAAGGGCCTGACTTCAGATGCCCTTTGTGATCTGGTACGGCCTGTATGCCAACGTCTGTGTACAGTAACCCTGTGTCCCTGTGAAGCGTATATGGAGGGCTCTCTTTAGAAATATGTCCTGCTTCTGGATGTCCCTTTGTAACCTGCAATTGCTTACTCAGGGGTTTCATAATAATGACATACAAAATACTCAGTAGCTGTCTAATCGTACTTTGAGACCACCGATCAGTTACAAGGTTGTTAGGGATCCGTTCAACAGTCCCATGACCAAACTGTTCAAGAGACCTTCTCCGTAAATGTCCCCGGTCCCCACCCCGTTGGAGCCCGTTGTCCTGTGTATGGAGGCCGTTTGCATGATTTCCCTCGTCGCACTGCTGCACTAAGGCACCGCAGGGCATGATTTGGTGGTCACCGGCGGTACGCATGCATTGACCCCTCTCCTCCACTCTTCTTATACAGCCTTTCATTGAAAGGTAGAAATCTACCACTGCTCTGTAATGCAAAAGTTTGCAGGATTTTTTGGTTACGCTTTTTAATCACTTCGCTTTCAGAGTGAACAGATGTTTTCAGCTAAGCTATGTGAGAACATAAGGAAGAGATCCTGCTTGTTTTAAGCCCCATTCTTTCTATCGCATATATTTTAAAGTGTGGTCGCATGGTCAGTAATTCTTCCCTGTACTTTTATAAACAGCAGCCACCCTGGGACAGCTGGCACCCCTTGCAGAATGAAAGATCACAGACTCCCGTGTCCGCGTCTCTTCACAGGTGTGTGAGGAGTCAGTGATGACAAGGGCAACCTAGAAGTGTTCCGTCGCTTCCCAGAAGGCTGATGAGCCAGTGTCATGGCATGTTTGATGTCCAAGACCCCAGTGCCGTGACAGTTTCACTAGAATGTCAGTAAGCAGCCCAACTACCTCATGTGAAATTGGCCGTGGATAGTCTGTGTCAGATGACACATGTAGTTAAGGTTGACTTAATCTGGTTAATAGATTGGACAGGATGGTGTCTCTCTAAAGAAAAAAAACCATTAGACCAGATGCCAAAGGCTACAATGTACATAGGTTTCCTGGGATTAATTTTTAACTCAGTGTTGAATTCCAGCCCCAGTATTCTTATCTCGAGTGGTTATGGTCTCAGAGATCCATGCACTTTGAATACCTGTCACATGCAGTCTTGTGTTAGCTATTGTTGTCCTAAAGCATTTTGAATGAGCAGCATAATGACAGTAGGAAGCCAGTGTCAAGTAGTTTGTTGATTTGTTCATTTTAATGGGCCTTTGCTTAGAATATAATGTGTTGGAGCCTTTGGGGACCAACCAGTGAATGAGAATTTCATGTCTGGTGTTCATGTAAAGACTCTGTCCAACTTCTTACTTTGTATCTTGTGGGGAGGGTTTTACTTTTTTTGCAAAAATGTTTGAAAACATCTGTCAGATTTTATACTCATTAGTTATAATAAACTTATTTTTAAAGTATTTTGTCAAGTGCTTCTCTTATTTTTAAAATTGTTTTTATCAGGTTCATCTTTTAAAGATTTTTGCATGCACTTCTGAATTGACTGTGCCAGTAATAAGTCTCATTTGTGGAATGCATCCTGTTTGCCAGGCATCATTTTAATAAGCCCTTTCCCAACAGTAACACATTTAATCCTCCTACTCACTTTGTAAGGCCAGTACTATTGTTATCCTTAAATTACAGATGAGAAAACGGGCGCAGATTGAGGAAGCCCCTTGCCTGAGATCCCACAACTGTTAGGGAAGAGAGCCAGGCTACGAACTCAAGCAGCCTAGCCCCGAAATCTTTGTAAAACTGGTTAAAACCTAGACAAATTAATTTTGAAGCATCAAAAGACCTGTAGTGGCATTGCACTGGGTGTGCCTAGCATTCTTCAAAGACTAGCTCCTTTCACAGTGGCTCTGTTCTTTGGCCTGGTTGAATTCTGTTTTCAGAAAACCCACAAATGCAGAACAGATAGAGGAGTTTGCTATGCACAATTTTTGAATGACTGTGTGACTAGAAAGTTCACGTTCAATAGGCAATACTTTTTTCTAAATCACTTGATGCCAAAGTAGGGTTGAACCTGTTGGGTTTTCTCTCTCGTATACTTGTTGGTGGGTATTAAATACCTCCAGGTAGATAGGTCTGCGTGGCTGGTGTGGGATGCCACACTGTCCATGGAGAAGCTTCCTGTCAGTTGCCCATGTGAGGCCTCCTCTCTAGCCACCTCTTTAAATTTTTTAAAAAATATTTATAATTTTTGAAAGACAGAGAGACAGGCATGAGGAGGGGAGGGGCAGAGAGAAAGGGAGACACAGAATCCGAACCAGGCTCCAGGCTCTGAGCTGTCAGCACAGAGCCCAACGCGGAGCTTGAACTCAAACTTTGAGATCATGACCTGAGCTAAAGTCAGACGCTTAACCGACTAAGCCACCATGGTGCCCCTTGGACAAATCTTAAAAAACAAAGTGGCCTACATTGAAGAACTACCATCATTGTCCCCCTTGCTGCATAAAACGGGAGTGCCTGCCCATACCTGAAGTCTGTATGAGCTCTCTGTTTACTCCAAGTTATGGGTACTTTCCCCACAGAACCCTAGGAGCTTTTTAATAATGGTTTAGTTCTTACAAAGCTTAAACTTCAGTACTGTTGGTCCTGTGTGAGGACTCGCTATCTCCTGCTCCATACCTACCAGGAGCAGTGCTATCAGACAGAAGTTGTGTGAAGCATCGGCTTTTGCCCCTTAACACCACCCTCCATAGTACTTGGGAGCCACGGAAAGATAAGCTTCCTGGGGGATGAACCAAGGTGTGTTCAGAAAGAGAACGTGTTTGAATTGAAGATCTGCCCTGAGTTCCAATGGGGAGGGGAGTAGAGTAGCCTCCTGTTCTCGAGGGACCAGCGGACGAGAGGCTATGTCTGCTGCTTGCTATTCTTCCAGAATCTGGGAATATGAGTACATTTCCTGTCTCTTTTGTTTTTCTACAATAAACACAGGTTCACCTGGAAAATCTGTGCTTAGAGGCCATGTTGGAGAAACCAAAAGAGCAATTCGGTAGGAATGGAACCATCCTAGAGTTGATATTTTTACTTGTTCTTACATTCATGTGTCGATTAGATGTTTGAGACCCTTAGCACAAGCACACATCACACCCTTTATACATTCACACACAAACGCGCGCACACACACACACACACACACACACCCTGACACAGTCCTCATCACCGTCATTCTTTCCAGAGGCGCAAAATGGAGATGCCGCCTTTGTAGCAGGGATGGTTCAGGTTGATAGAGAATCGATGGCTCAGGTTGATAGAGAATCAATGAGTGCCAGTGGTGTGACATCAGCGCTGGACTGGAGACACAAACCACATTTAGGTGGTTTGCTGTGGAATCACATCTCCTTTTTTTAGAGAACAGAATTGTCACATCTTCGCTAACGCTGAGTGTGTGGCCAATTTTAGGGCTTTCTGCTTTGGCTTGAGAGTCCAAGTTGTTGAAAAGTTTTTAGAAGTTTTAAGTCAAATTTTGATTCAGAGTTCTGCATGAGATCGCCTTCAATATTCCCCCTGACCTTTCCACTGACCATGACGTGTCCCTGACCAAACCTTCCCCCGGGTTCTGTGAATCACTAGGGCAGATGAGGTTCAGACTTTCTGCCTGGATCTTCCCGATTTAGACCTGGCTCTCTACTCCCTTCCCTGCAAACTTCTTAAGTTCATTCATCTCTAGATAGCAGCCTCAGATGCTTCTGAGATAGCAGACTCCGTGCAGACAACCCTTAAATTACCTTCAAGTGTAGGGTGGTCACCTGGATTGTGGTCTTGGGCTCCAATCAGACCCACTTGCCTTCTGCTCTTCTATCCTTAGGTGTCCTACCTTTGTCTGAAACCCCAACTCCAAACTCGGTCACCTCTTAAGGTTTGCCATTTAAGTGGGTGGCGTCACTGTTATTATAGTCTCTCGGACAGGAAATTCCGACACTCTGAGCTCCTGCTTCATTTCTACTCTCTACCCAGTTGGTTATGAAGGCCTGCCTCAGACTCCACAGTCCAGTGGCTACAGCCTTGACCTCTGAATTCAGTGCTCTTTCAAGCTGTCTCCCGCTGCCTTCCAAATCTGAAACCACTTTATGACTCCATGCCACGGTCCAGATTCTTTCACAAACTTGGATTGCCCTTTCCCTTCCCCTTCCTCAAGCCCAGATTGAACCTCGCCTCAAAAACTGCCCCACACAATAATCCCAGCCATCAGGTTCCCCTCTAAACACCTGCACTTCAAAACAATACCACATAAATTAGAACTTAGGGATGGGAAGCATGACTCCCAAGAGAACTAGACTAATTCTTTGATGTATCTTTTATTTATTGGTTATAGCACCTTCCTCACTAAATCACGAACTACACTTTATTCAATCCAGGGAGCCCAGCACCCAACAGTGCCTGCCTTGCCCCGGGGAAGATTAGAAGTTGGGCATTACCTCACACAGGTGCTCCCCTGGTTCTTTTAGCTGTGTTGGTTCCATTAACCAGCCAGATAAAAATATTCTGAATCAAAATCCTACATAATTGCTTCTTTCCTGCTTCCTCTGCGACTCAAGAAATACTCTGAGTGCCTGCCTGCTCAGTATAAATAATTTGTTTTTTATATCTTGCTGTGGGTTCGGCTTTGGGCTTTGCCCAGCAAAGCTGAGGTGGGCAGAAAGGCTTACTCAAGACTCTGTGCAAGTGAAGAGAGGTGAGAGGGAGGCTAAGGGAAGTCTCCCTGAGCTGATTTCAAGCTCCCGCATTTATTAAGCGTACATTCAGTGGGCTGCATATTGAAAGTGTGCAGGAAAACAAGGTGGTTCCCAAGACTACAAGAGGGCAGATGCAGAAAGCTGGGTGGAGAATAAGATAAGATATTCCATAGATAACATAGTCTAAGGAATTCTTGAGCACAGGCAGGACCCATCCCCTAAATACATGTTAACTAGACACTGGCCTGCTCTTTTCAGCAAGGCCAGAAAGCAGGGTTTTGCTCTGCAGTGTGTTCCCTATAATCTCCTAGCCCAGGACATAGCTATTTGCCTTTGTTAATGCAGGTATAAAATGTTTTTAAAATGGTGCTTATGTGTATCAAATTGTGAACAGTTAGACAAAGTCCAGTTCATAGTGTTTATTTTATTTTTTTTAATGGCTAAGGCATTTAGCTTTCTTTTTTTTTTCTAAATATTTTTATTTATTTCTAGGAGACAGAGAGAGAGAGAGAGAGAGCGTGAGCAGGGGAGGTCAGAGAGAGGGAGACACAGACTCTGAAATAGGCTCCAGGCTCTGAGCTGGCAGTCAGCACAGAGCCCGACACGGGGCTCAAACCCACGAACCGTGAGATCATGACCTAAGCAAAAGTCGGACGCTTAACCGACTAAGCCACCCAGGCGCCCCAGTTCAGTTCATAGTGTTTAGCTCTGTTTGTACATTTAAGTAAATGACTAGAAGCACTTAAAAAACAAGCAAATAGGGGCGCCTGGGTGGCTTAGTCGGTTAAGCGTCCGACTTTCGCTTAGGTCATGATCTCGCGGTTCGTGGGTTCGAGCCCCGCGTCGGGCTCTGTGCTGACTGCCAGCTCGGAGCCTGGAGCCTGTTTCAGTCTGTGACTCCCTCTCTCTCTGACCCTCCCCTGCTCACGCTGTCTCTCTCTCTCTCTCCTAGAAATAAATAAAACATTAAAAAAAAAATTAAAAAAAAAAAAAACAAGCAAATGAAAACACGGATGTTTAAGCCCCTCCTGATCACTTAAATCAGTCTCTGGAAAGCAGCCTGACACTTGTATTGGTAAAATCTCTCCAGTGATTATAATATGCAGCCTGATTGAGAACCCAGAGTTTCTGGTTTTGACATTTAAAATGGTGCTTTTGGGGGGTGCCCGGCTGGCTCAGTCAGTAGAGCATACAATTTATAGTCTCAGGGTCATGAGTTCAAGTCTCACATTGGGCATGGAGTCTAGTTAAAATTTAAAAAAATTTTTAAAAACCTTTTTTTAAAAAATAAATAAGATTGTGATTTGGGTTTTTTTTTAAGGATAAGTAAGAGCAGATCTTACAAACCTAACAAAATGAACTACCAAAATAAGTAAAAATTTTAAAGGTGAAAAGCAATTTAAAAAATTATAAACATATACATATGTATACATATGTATGTATGTATATGTATACATATACATATATGTGTGTGTGTATATATACATATTCACCAGCAACAAAGCAAGGGAAGGAGCCCAGCCTTGCCATTAAGCCCTAAACTTCAAAAGATGATCGCCAAAGCAAAAGACCAGATTTTCTGACAAGAATGAAAAGAGCTAATCCTGCCACCCTATTGAGGGCATTTGCAAAATCCAGAAGTCTCATTAAAATCTCAGGTTTTGGAAGGAAACTAATAGGAGAGTTGGAGCAAGATGAGTAGATGTCTCTTCCTTCCTCTGAGTAGGGCTGATGTGTGTGTGTGTGTGTGTGTGTGTGTGTGTGTGTGTGTGTGTCGGGGAAGGATGGGGAATTTCCTGGAGAGAGAGATGGGTGAAACATGAGAACAAGAAACAGGAACAACCAGCCTATCCCCCAATTAAGAGATAAAACCGCATCCCAAAGGTCTCCTCCTCCATGATGTAGCAGATTTGTCTCCTCTCCATTTGGAATTTACCCTGGTGCAGAACTTGATGCAAGTATCAGAAGACAGAGCAGAGTCCAATCCTTCCAGCAAAAAATGTGTACACACAGCTCCTTTTGCCCACATGCAGACACAGACACAGCCCAGCAGGTTGGTTTGGCTGGTACACACTGGTATGGCTGTGTTGGTCATTAAAACATCAAAATACTTCCAGACCAGGAAGTAAATGATCACTAACTGAAGCATCTCACACTGCTCTGGCCACCGCAGCCCCTCTCGCAAGAAACCCCCCAACTCCAGACCACCCCACAATCTGCCAACTAAAGAAGTAACATGTGGCCCGACATGGAGTCTGCGGGGCCCTGCCCCAGAGCTACGGCCACCCTCTGTTCTGTTTATTCGGTGTCTGTGTCATGCAGGTTATTAAGTACTTAGAAATCATCATCCATGCCAGAAAGTACATAGAACAGAAGCCTAGGAGAAGAGAAATGGTTGTCAAATAAGATGGCAAATGTGCCAACAGTATATCAAAGCAAATAAATCGTCTGTTCGGAGCTGCACCTTCCACATGAACAAATTTAAATAAAATGACCTAGTGACTACATAAATACACAGCCACTAGAAGGAGTGGTGTGGGGAACAGATGAAAGCAGTTGGGAAGAAAAGCTAACCTAAAAAAACAAAAATTCCCACAGTTCTACTATGTTCTCAAAAGAACTAAAAAGAGCATGAAGCCAATAAGATGAAAGCCCATACATGAGCTGATTAAACACAGAATAAAATAAAAAGGCAGACTGCATCAGGGCGCCTGGGTAGCTCAGCTAGCTGAGCATCTGGCTTCGGCTCAGGTCATGATCTCGTGGTTCATGAGTTTGAGTCCCGCATGGAGCTCTGTGCTGACAGCTTAGAGCTTGGAACCTGTTTTGGATTCTGTGTCTCCCTTGCTCTCTGTCCCTCCCCTGTGCACTCTGTCTCTCTCTCAGAAAAAGTTTTTTAATGTTTTATTTAGTTTTGAGAGAGACAGAGTGTGTGAAGGGGAGGGGCAGAGAGCAGAGGGAGACACAGAATCCAAAGCAGGCTCCAGGCTCTGAGCTGTCAGCACAGAGCCAGACACAGGGCTCAAACTCACAAACTGGGAGATCATGACCTGAGCTGAAGTCCAACAAACTGACTGAGCCACCCAGGTGCCCCCCACACCCCCACCCCAAAAAAATTTTAATTAAAAAAAAAAAAAAAGGCAGACTACAGAGCTAAGAAAACAGCTTGGCCAAAATAACACCATTCTAGAACAAATAAATGAATTAGAAATAGCAAGATACGTGGTTGAAAACTAGATAACATAGAAGAAAAGGCTTGAGGTTGAGGTGACTGCAAAAGCCAAAGTAATTCTCAAGATGATAATTGTAGGAAGACAGAGATCCTCTAGTATATGCGTACTTGGTGATTTAAAAAATGAACTGAAGAAAAGTCTTGAAAGATATAATACAGGAAAGTTCTCCTGAAATGAAGGAATGAATCTTCAGATTGAAAAAGTGTCCTATATTCTAGGAAATCTGAGAGAAAGCTCTTGACACCAAAACATAACCTGATGGAGTTAATGAACTTCAAGCCTGAAAAAAAAAATGAGGCGGAAAAACCACATCATCAAAGGGTCTTAAACTTCTTTACCACAAGATTCAATGCCGTGAGATAAGGGAGAAATATCTCCAAAGTTTGAAAAAGAGTGACTAAGTGTGTGATTGCCAGCCAAGTTGTCAAATATAATGTCAAGTACTCAGGTGTGCAAGAATTCAGGGAATAAGTCCTTCTTAAGGAAACCATTTGATAGGAGAGATGAATCAAATAGCTCAATAATGGAGGAGCTTGTCACAAAACAGCAGGTGGTGAGCATTGAATTTATATGAAGAACGAAGGCCAACCTGGGAATTATATTGTAGATTCAGATGGCACATGACATAAGCCTCAATGATAGAACTAGTACATTGGGGTTGGGAAAGGGAAATATAAGAACATCAGTCTCTTATTTTCATAATAGAGAGTTGATATCGTCTTAAAAAAAAAAAACAAACATGACTAACCTCTTAAGTCTGTTGGTAACTTTAAAAAAAAAAAAAGCTTGAATAGAGTTTTTAATACCTGTTGGGGAAAAACATTTTTTAAGTTTAGTAAATGTTTCAATTTACTTCGGTTTCTGTCTTAAATGCAAGCATGGGAGCCAAGTGTTATTTTTTTAAATAAATGTGATTAGAAATAAATATGAATGAAAATGAACATAAATCTATGATTATAAAGCCCCCCATCCTTCTATTTCTACTTCTGTAAAAAGGAAAAGTCAGAAGTGATATCCAATGAAAGTTAATGATGGTTATTGTTAGGTGGGTATTGATTTTGTTTTATTTTCTTCTTTTTTGTACCTTATTATATTGCTTGATTTTTATTTGAGAACCACGTTATCTTTTTATTTTAAATAGAGGAGGGGATATATATATATATATATATTTTAATTTTTTAATGTTTATTTTTGAGAGAGAGAGAGAGAGGGAAACAGAGCACGAGTGGGGAGGGACAGAGGGAGAAGAAGATACAGAATCGGAAACAGGCTCCAGGCTCTGAGCTGTCAGCACAGAGCCAAATACGGGGCTCAAACTCGCAAACAGTGAGATCATGACTTGAACCGAAGTTGGACGCTCAACTGACTGAGCCACCAAGGTGCTCCAAGATATATATATTTTAAATGTTTATTTATTTTTGAGAAAGAGACAGAGCGTGAGCGGGGAGAGGCAGAGAGGCAGACACAGAATCTGAAACAGGCTCCAGGCTCAGAGCTGTCAGCACAGAGCCCGACACGGGGCTCGAACTCACAAACCATGAGATCATGACCTGAGTGGAAGTCAGATGCTCAACTGACTGAGCAGGGTCCTTGGGGGGGGGGGGGAGTTTAAAACAAGGTAAAAAACCATTGTATAGTGTAGGTGGGTACCTGGTTTATGCTGATTAAAGTAATGACATTGCTTTGTAACTCCTAGCAAGATGCTTTAAGCTTTTAACTTAATCCCATCACACTTTCTTTTTTGGCACTGCTTATTTTTCACTCATAAGCCACCATCCCTTTAGGCACAAAGATACTACTCATCTAAAACTCCCATTTTATGCAACTCACAAGTGTTGGCATTCTTTTGGTGCTAACCAGAAAAACTGAACACCAGTCCGATACCTAGCGACCGCCCAGTACATCTGAAACCAATAAGAGATGGAAAAAGAGACTGTTAGGAGTGGCTGACAGTAAATCTTACAAGAAGGAAGCCAGAGAGACTCAGCACCATAGGAATGTTGCACATGCATTGGCTGCTGTCCATCCGAGGAACTGAGAGGTTTCTATCTTTGTGCCTCTGTGAGTTTGGAAAGAAAATGTCAACCTTCTCCCCACCCAACTGAAATCGCGGGGCAGTAGAGCCGAGCCATGCCAAGAGAGGGGCCATGTTGGCACCCTGGCCTTGGACTTCCAGCCCCCATCACTGGGAGAAATACACACCTGCTGGATAAGCCACCCAGCCTGTGGCATTTGGTGTAGCAGGCAGAGCTGATGAAGACAATCCCTTTCTTCTCGGGTTACAAACGGATGGCACGAGAATGACTCATCCGCAGCCTGTCCTCCCCTCCCCCCCCCCGTTGGCTTTGAGGGGGTCTGCACTGGGAGGAAATGAGGGCAACAGAGAGAGCAGCACCCAGGGGCGGAGAGTGAGAGCAAGGGAGAATATGGGGGGCTGGATCAGACCATGCCTGGTGCCAGCTCCACGCCTGTCCTTCCCAGCGACACCAATCCCGTGCCGCCTCCTTTATTTAGATCTAATTGGAATTAAGTTTCTGTCACTTGTAACCGAAAGAAGCTTGAGAAAGTTTGAAATAAGTGCGAGACATTTACCTTTGGCCAGATTGTCCTATTTCTCTCTCAATGCTTTCTGCTTCCACAGAATATATGGGCATATTCTTTTGTGGTTGATAGAAATTGAGCAGCGTGCGAAAACTGGAGCCGCTGGGGGTCGGAGGAAGTCAGGACTATTTGGTACTGTGACAGCATCAGGACACTGGGGCTGGCGCTCTGGTTTCTGCTAGCCTTTTACCTCCTTCCTGAATAACAGCAATAATGATGAGGGATATGTATGTACTACCCAGAACCGTGGGAACAACCTCACATAGCTGATCTCGTTTACCCCTCAGAACAACCATGAAGTATATGCTATTATTAGCACCATTAACATGGTGGGGGGTGCTGAGACCTGGCAGTGTTGCTCTGTCTGCCCAGGGACCCCGTGTGGCCAGGCGGAAGTGAGACTGGGCCAACGCAGGCTGACACCCGGGCCCACATCTTAACCGCCACACGCGGGACAGACGAGCAGAGACTGGGACCAGCCAGACTTGGGCTCACATCCCAGCCCCGCCGCACCCCACCCACGGGGCTCTTCAGTGCCATCCCTACCTTCTCTGGGCTTCCCTTTCTCCACTGGAAACGAAGAGAAGGCGGTTACACTCTTGTTCATTAGATCCTTGTAAGGATTAAAGGAGGCAGCGTATGAAAATCACTCGGCACGTTGCCTCCCTCGCCTGGACAGGCACGCTCATGGTGGTGCTTTCATCGTAACCTGCGTTCAAGGGGTCAGAGAAGGCACCTGCTTCTGGCAGGCAGTCAGTGCACTCTCCGCTCACACCAGCTGTACCTAGACACCAAGGAAATTACAGCCTCGGGAGGGACATCTTTAGACTGTTCATAAATGCCATCACTTATTTATATTACACTGTAAGCTTTTGCTTTTGGGGCGCCTGGGTGGCTCAGTCGGTTGAGCATCGGACTTCGGCTCAAGTCATGATCTCATGGTTCATGAGTTCAAGCCCGGCATCAGGCTCTGTGCTGACAGCTCAGAGCCTTCAGATTCTGTGTCACCCTCTCTCTCTGCCTCTACCCCCCTCACGCTCTATCTCTGTCTCTCAAAAATGAAGAAAACCGTAAAAAAAATTTTTTTTAATTTTTAAAAAAGCTTTTTCTTTTAAGTTCCTTTGAGTTATTTGATATAGTCTGCTAAATACTCAGGATTGGCAGGAGAGGAAGTTTCTTTTTTTTAAAATAGAGGTTTTCCATTTTTAATTTTTTTAATGTCTATTTATTTTTGAGAGAGAGAGAGAGAGCATAAGCAGGGGAGGGACAGAGAGGGAGACACAGAATCCAAACCAGGCTGACAGCTCAGAGCCTGACGTGGGGCTCAAACTCACGAATCGGGAGACCATGACCTGAGTCGAAGTCAGATGCTTCAAGCGACTGAGCCACCCAGGCGCGCGTAGGAAGTTTCTCTCAAAAGAAAATTATTTGAAATGCCTCACATTTTAGAAAATAAGATATGTAATCATACACCAAAGCAGAGATCTCTGTCGAATACAACTTCTTGCCAGTCCCCGCATTGTGAAGCTGACTTCTGTCAGCAGAAATGTCTCCGCAATAGGGCGGGAAACAAAACACTGCAAACAAGCGAATGCGTGTGGAATGCAAGCGTTGTGACGGGGGCGCCGTGCCCGCAGGAGTGACTCCCATACACGTCCCCGCTCTCCAGGAATTTGCAGTCTAGGAATGGAGATAAGGTGTGTTCTTGAAATAACTGGGCTATAAAACAGAATGTAATACAAGCCTCACAAGAAGTGTAAACAGAGGCGCCTGGCTGGCTCTGTGGGTAGAGTGTGCAACTCTTGATCTAGGGATTGTGAAATCAAGCCCCAAGTTGGTCATGGAGGCTACTTTAAAAAAAAAAAAAAAAAAAAGCTTTAGGAGCCCAGAGCAGGGAGCACATCGTTTTAGATGAGGGCATAGGACACAGGCTTCCGAGGGGGTCCCCGTGAAGTTGGGAAGTAAGGAATGATGTGGCAGTTAGCATTCTCTTGGCGGCAAGTGACTGGAGACCTGACAGGCAGCATCTGCCGCCTCACCTCCCTGACGGCTGTAGAGCACTACTTCCGGTCGCAGAACACACATGGAGCATTCACCACGTTAGGCCACACGCTGGACCATAAAAAGTTTATTTTTTTTTAATCTTTAAAAATGTTTTATTTATTTCTGAGAGACAGAGAAAGACAGCATGAGCAGGGGAGGGTCAGGGAGAGAGGGAGACACAGAATCTGAAGCAGGCTCCAGGCTCTGAGCCAGCTGTCAGCACAGAGCCCAACATGGGGCTCAAACCCACGAGCTGTGTGATCATGACCTGAGCCGAAGTCGGACGCCCAACCGACTGAGCCACCCAGGCGCCACATGGACCATAAACAATTTAAACCCACTGAGGTGAAGAGGGATTCTGGGAAGACAGGAGTGGCGGCAGTGTAATACTCAGTCTCTGAATTCCCACACAAGAACAGAACAACGAGATGGCAAGACCACAAGTTCACGAACAGCTTTTACCACAGAACTAGGCGTACTCGCTCCCTAGGGCAATGGCGACTCACCACAAACATGGTGGCTGAACACAGCCATCATTTATTCTCTCCATTCTGGTGTTAGTTGAGCCTTGCTCCCTTTCAAGCCTCTAGGGGAGAATGGCTCTTTACCTCTTGCTGGTTTCTGGTGGTTGTTAGCAATCCCTGGTGTGTCATGTCTTGGCTTGTGCCAGCGTAACTCCAGCGTCTGCCTGTATCTTCACACGGCTGTCCTTTCCCTACGTCCCCAAATCTCTCTCCTTACAAGAATACCAATCATTGGATTTAGGGCCCATCCTAATCCTGTATGACCTCATCTTAACTTGCTTCTATAGCTGCAAAGACTCTATTTCCAAATAAGATCACATTCACAGATACTAGGAATTAGAATTTCGGAATTTAACTGTTATCTCTTGGAGGGACACAATTCAACCTGTAACGCTAGGTGGCATTATACCTAAGAATATAGTAACGAATGCTTCCCTGCTACAATCAGCAACAAGGTAAGGATGTGTGTGCTCAACACACTACTTCTATTCCTTATTGAAGCTGAGCTCCTAGCAATGCAGCAAGGCAAGAAAAGAAAAGAAAATGCGTACAGACTGAAAAGGAAGAAATAAAACCTTTTATCTGCAAGTGATATATGTAGAAAACCCTAAGGATTCTACAAAGCCTATTGGAATTAATAGCCCAATTTAGGATGTTCATAGGAAACAAGATCAATACAGAAGAATAAAACAGTTTTCTGGCAAAAAACAGAAAATGCAATTTTAAAAATAGTGCCGCTTCAAATATTATAAAATCTATAAAAATAATCAAGAATAGGGATGCCTGGGTGGCTCAGATGGTTAAGCGTCCAACTCTTGATTTTGGCTCAGGTCATAATCTCGTGGTTGGTGAGATCAAGTGCTGCATGGAGCTCTGCACTTGGGATTCTCCTTCTCTGTCTGCCTCTTCCTCTCTCTTTCTCTCTCTCTCTCTCCTCTGTCTGCCCCTCCCCGAATAAAAATAAATAAGTATTTTTAGAAAATAATCAGGAATAAATTTAATAAAATGCGTACCAAACCTCTACACTGAAAACTATCAAACATATCTAAGACCTAAAATAAATTTTTAAAGGTATACCATGTTCATAGGTTGGAACGTATGATAATGATGGAATGTCTCTGGTGTGTTAGGTCTTTGGTTTTCTTTTCCACTCCACCAAGCAATTCTCCAACACCAGCTGGTGTCCTACAACTCAACTCAATTCAGTTCTGCTATTATCTACCCATAGGAAGCATCAGGTCCCACAGGTTAAGGACTTCTTAATCCCTAACAAGGAGGGATTTTCACCCCTCCTTGAGATGCCAGTCGCAAGTCCAGGTTGTTACCTGTCCACCTACAGTTCAGAGGTTGGCACAACCCCCTTCTTGAGTTTGATTACTTTGCAAGAGTGGTTCTCAGAACTCAGAAAAATGTTCTCTACATTGAACAGCTTATTATAAAAGGCTATTGACCACCATTGGTGACTGAACTCAATCTCCAGCACCTCTTGTCTCTCTGGAGGTCAAGGGTGGGGACTGAAGGTTCTAACCCACTAATTAAGTGATTGGGCCCCCTGGCAACCATCCCCTGTCCTTAAGTGCTTTCTAAAAGTCATCTTATTAACATAAACTCAGGTGTGGCTGAGAGGGGTTTTTTATGAATATTAAAATGCCTTGGGGCACCTGGGTGATTCATAGGTTAGGCATCCAACTCTTGATTTTGGTGCTGACAGCCGGGAGCCTATATGACATTCTCTCTCCCTCTCTCTCTGCCCCTCCCCTGTGCTCTCTCTCTCTTACAAAATAAATAAACCTTAAAAAAATTTTTTTTAATAAAATGCCTTCTTGATCACTCTTATAATTTAGGAGATTCCATGGGCTCTACTATCTCTGTACCAGAAACAGAAAACCAAATATAGGTATATTATAAGTTGTAGTATCACAATGTGATACTCATTCACCTAAAGATTCAGTACAATCTCAGTAAAAATACCATCGTGTAGATATGACATCAAAGGCATGAGCAACAGAAGAGACAACAGATTAATTGGACTTCATCAAAATTTAAAACTTGTGTGCATCAAAGATGTTGTTGAGAAAGTGAAAAGATAAACTATAGAACAGGAGAAAATATTGGTACATCGTATGTCTGATTAGGTGTTGCAGGATTTTTTACCTCAATGCCCAGGGTTCATTGTCTCACCACTTTGAAGAATGAAGAGGTGGACACCAAATGAGCAGCAGGCCAAAGTTTATTATTAGAGTAGAAGATTAGGAAATAAGGATAGTATGAAAGCTCTCTTTGCAGAGAGGGAACATGCAAAGGTGAGTGCTTCCGGTCATAGGCAAGGGTCTTTCTTTTATAGGGTTTGGGTTGGCCCCTTCCCTTCCTTCTTGTTCCTTCTCAGGTCTTACCTTTGTTGGCTTGATAACTCCAGGTGCTGGGTTGTCCATTCCAGTCCAGCTGGATTCCATTGTGTGAGGAGTCAGACTATGGTCATTCTGTCCCTTGTATAAAATCAGCTTTATGGTTTACTTATTTTAGTAAGGTATTTTGATTGTCAAATTCCTGAGGGGAACCTGTAAGGGAGTAGGTGGTGTCTGTTACATTCTTAAGAGGAACCTTACGCTCGAGGGGGTTTGCTATGATCAAATGCTGCCAGTATAGTTCCAAAATATGTTTTTCTCCACCGAGGGACCTCACATCCTAACCTTTCCCTCTCTGCCTCTTTTATACTATCTTTGCCCTATCATGAAGGGACTCCTTTCAAGAATATACAAAGAACTTATATACTTATCACTCAACAACAAAAAGACTAACAGCCCAATTAAAACATAGGCAAAAGAGAAGTAGACACTTCTCCAGAGAAGATGTATAAATGGCCACTGAGCACATGAAAAGATGCCCAACTTCATTAGTCATTAGAGATATGCAGATCAAAGCAACAATGAGACACCACTTCACACCTACTCAAATGGCAAAAATGAAGAAACACACAAAAAAAGCAAAAAATAACACGGGTTGGTGAGAATAGGGAGAAATTGGAAGCTGTATGTTGCTGGTGGGAATGGAAACTGGTGTAGCTGCTATGGAAACGCTTTGAGTTTCTCAAAAACTGGACATAGAATTACTGTAGGACCGAGTGATTCTACACTCAGGCATAGACTCAAAAGAATTCAAAGCAGTGACTTGAAGAGACAGTTGTATGCCAATAGTTAGTGCAGGATATTCACAATAGCCTAAAGGTAGAAATAACCCAAGTGTCTATCAACAGATACATCAATAAACATAATGTGTGTCTGTAGAAAGAATGGATTATTCAGCCATAAAAAAGAATGATGTTCTGATACACCCTAGAATGTGGATGAATCTTGAAAACATATACCAAATAAAATAAACCAGATGCAAAAGACATATGATCACACTTATCTGAAATATCTACAATAAGCAAATTCAGGGAACCTAGGTGGCTCAGTCCGTTAAGTGTCCGACTTCGGCTCAGGTCATGATCTCCCAGTCCCTGGGCTCAAGCCCGGCATCAGACACTGTGCTAACATCTCAGAGCCTGGATGGAGCCTGCTTTGAATTCTGTGTCTGCCCTACCCCTGCTTGTACTCTGTCTCTCTCTCAAAAATAAATAAACATTAAAAAAAATTTAGAATAAGCAAATTCATAAAGACAGAAAGTGAATTAGAAACTACCATGAGTTGGGAGGAAGAAAAATAGGGAGTTACTGCATACTGGATATAGAGTTTCTGTTTGGGATGATGAAAATATTCCAGAACTAGATATTGGTGATGTCCATATTACACTGTGAATGTACTTAATGTCACTGAATTGTTTACCTAAAAATTATTAAAATTGCAAATTTGTGTTACATATATTTTACCACATTCTTTAAAAATTAGTAAGGTAGGAGCACCTAGGGGGCTCAGTTGGTTAAGCGTCCAACTTTGGCTCAGGTCATGATCTCACGATTTGTGAGTTCAAGCCCCATGTCAGGCTCTGTGCTGACAGCTCAGAGCCTGGAACCTGCTTCAGATTCTGTGTGTCTCTCTGCCCCTCCCCTGCTCTCACTGTGTCTCTCTTTCTCTCTTTTTCTAAAAAATTTTCTTGAATGTTTTTATTTACTTTTGAGAGAGAGAGAGACAGAGCAAGAAGGGGATGGAGAGGGGCGCCTGGGTGGCTTAGTCAGTTAAGTGTCCGACTTTTGCTTGGGTCATGATCTCGCAGTTTGTGGGTTCGAGCCCCGCGTCGGGCTGTGTTGACTGCCAGCTCAGAGCCTGGAGCCTGTTTCGGAGTCTGTGTCTCCCTCTCTCTCTGACCCTCCCCTGCTCACGCTGTCTCTCTATCTCTCCTAGAAATAAATAAAAAATATTTAAAAAAAAAAAAAAAGAAGGGGATGGAGACACAGAATCCAAAGCAGGATTGGCTTCCCACAGGACCAGGAGCTCCCTTCCTCTGGGTCCCCTCAGCACCTGCCCCCAGGTGTCTAGGGGCCGGGCAACTGGTTTCCGCAGCAACCGCTATAAACATCACTCTTCCCAGCCGTTTGTTTGCCTCCCATTGACAAGCCCATCACCAGGTCCTGTCATGACTCCCTACAATGATAGGAGGACAGTGAACCACATACCTTGTCTCTTCTGGCTGCCCCTCAACAGAGCCTGTTCCGGATCTCGATCTGTGTCACATTGTGAAATTCATCCTGAGCCCAGAGACCTGATATGTGACAGTGAAGAAGCCTACCTTGCACAGCGCTGGTACATACTTATTCTTAGTATTGCAGTTAGATCCACACTATTTTTTAGTTTATATCCTGTGTGTCAGTTCTAGTTATTTATTCGTGCCTCCTCTCTCTCTTCCTCCCTTTCTCTCTGACTCACTGCATCAAAAGGTTTGCCATGGTTGTTTCTTACTTTGATTTTGGAGTCATTTCAGATTTACGGAAAAGTTGAATAATAATCCAGAGTTCCTATATCACCTTCACTCATCCTCTCTAATGTTAGCATCTCACCAAACCATGAGCATTTTGTAAAATTTGTTGATGTTTATTATTTTTTTTTTGAGAGAGAGAAAGAGAGAGAGAGAGAGAGACAGAGTGTGAGCAGGGAAGGGTCAGAGAGAGACGGAGACACAGAATCTGAAGCAGGCTCCAGGCTCCGAGCTGTCAGTGCAGAGCCCTACGTGGGCCTTGAAATCACCCGCGAGATCATGACCTGAGCTGAAGTCGGCCACTCAACCGACTGAGTCACCCAGGCGCCCCCAAACCATGAGCATTTGTGAAGAAACTAACATTAGTACAATTGCTTTCGTACAACACTATTAACTACAGTACAAATGTTATTCAGATTTTGACCAGTTTTTTTTCCACTAATGCCGCCTTTCTGTTCCTTGATCCGATCCAGAATACCACACTGCATTTAATGTCATCTGACTTGATTTTTCAAAATGCAATTGTATTGGATAAAATTTACACACCACAAAGTTTACCCACTTAAAGCGTACAATTTAATGGTTTTTATTGTGTTGACAAAATTGTGCCATAGTCTAACTTTAGAACATTTGCATCATCCCAAAAGGACACCCTGTACCCATTAAGCAGTCACTCCCCATTCCACCCTCCTCCAACCCGAGGCAGCCACTAATCTGTTTTCTGTCTCCCTGAGTTTTTCTGTTTTGGACCTTTCATATAAATGGAATCATATACTACATGGTCTTTTATGACTGGCTTCTTTCACTTAGATGTTTTGGAGGTGCATGCATATTTTAGTGGATATCAGTACTTCATTCTGCTTGATTGCTGAAAAGTACTTTGTTGTATGGATATACATTTTGTTCACCCATTCATCAACTGATGAGCATTTAAATTGTTTCCATTTTTTTACTATTTTGAATAATGCTGTGAGGTGTGTTCATGCAGCAGTTTCTGTGAGGCACATATGTTTTCCTTTCCCTTGCATACGTACCTGGGAGCAGAATTATTTGCTCCTATGGTAACTCCATGTTTAACATTTCGAGGAACTGCCAAGCTGTTTTCTAAAGGGGTCACACCGTGGTTTTTTGTTTGTTTTTATTTTGTTACCTGGCTTTGTAAAAAATTCTTATAGACGATTTAGTGGGTGTGAAGTGTTAGCTTGTGGTTTTGATTTGCATTTCCCTAATGACTAATGATGTGGAGTACCTTATCAAATGCTTATTGGCCATTTGTCTATCCTCAAAAGAGAAATGTCTGTTCATATCCTTTACCCAACTTTCGAGTTATTTATTTTCATATGTTGAGTTGTAAGTGTTCTTTATATATTCTGGATACAAGTCCCTTTTCAGATATATGACTTTTAAATATTTTCTCAGTCTATGGATTGCCATTTTACTTTTTGATGATATCATTTGAAGCACAATTTTTTAAAATTTCGATGAAGTCTAATATATCAAATTTTTATTTTATTGCTTGTGCTTTTTTAAAAAAATTTATATCTGAGAGAGAAAGAGAAAGACAGTGTGAGCAGGGGAGGGTCAGAGAGAGAGAGGGAGACACAGAATCTGAAACAGGCTCCAGGCTCTGAGCTGGCTGTCAGCACTCACGCAGGGCTCAAACCCACAAGCCGTGAAATATGACCTGAGCCAAAGTCGGACGCTTAACCGACTGAGCCACCCAGGCGCCCCTTGTGCTTTTGTTACCGTATCTGAGAAGCCATTGTCTAAGATCATGAAGATTTACTCCTCTGTTTTCTTCTAAGAGTTTTATAGTGTTGATGTATGAATCATTTTGTTAATTTTCTTAATGTTTATTTATTTTTGAGAGAGTGAGAGAGACAGAGCGCGAGCAGGGGAGGGGCAGAGAGAGAAGGAGACACAGAACCCAAAGCAGGCTCCAAGCTCTGAGCTGTCAGCACAGAGCCCCACATGGGCTCAAACTCGTGAACCACCAGATCATGACCTGAGCTGAAGTCAGATGCTCAACCGACGTCACCCAGGTGCCCCAAGTTAAATTTTATATATGATGTAAGACAGGGGTCCTACTTCATCCTTCTGTGTGTGGGTACCTAGTTGTCCCGGCCCCACTTTTAGAAAAGACTATTCTCTTGCCATTGAATTTTCTTGGCATGCCTAACAGACATGCTTCAACTGACCGTTGATGTAACAGTTTATTAATGCCACACTGTCTTGATTGCTATAGCTTCATTGTAAATTTTGAAGTTGGAAAGTGTAAGTCCTCCAACTTCACTCTTTTTCAAGATGGGTCTGGCTATCCTACGTCACCTTATTTTAACTTTTTATTTTCTTTCTTGGTCTTGGGGTTTTTCTCTGTTGCTTCTAAGTTTTCCATTTTATTGCTTTCTGTATTTATTTCTATATTTATTTATTTATTATTTCCCAGCTTCTACTTTTCCTGGATTTGTCGTGTTTGTTTTCTAACTGGAAAATGGACATTTCTCTTACTATTTTTCAGGCTTTCTTCTCTTCTAATGTAGGCAGTGAAGGCCATAAATGATTCAAGTCCTACTTTGGTTCCATCCCATACATTCTATTATGTGACACTGTCATTGTCTTTTTTTTTTTTCTTAATGTTTATTTAATTTTGAGAGAGAGAGAGAGAGCACAAGTAGCAGAGATAGAGGGAGACACAGAATCCGAAGCGGGCTCCAGGCTCTAAGCTGTCAGCACAGAACCGGAAGCAAGGCTTGAACTCACGAACTGTGAGATCATGACCTAAGACAAAGTCAGATGCTTAACCGACTGAGCCACCCAGGCGCCCCTTCTTGTCTTTTACTGCTAACTATGTACTCACCTCCATTAAGGGTTCTTTTTTAACACTAAACTATTTAGAAATGTGTTTTTATGTTTTTTGAGGAGTTATCTTTTCATTCACTGATTTCACATAGCAGTACATTGTAGTCAGAAAGCCTTGACTTTTCTGGTGTACACTGAGTGAGGTAAATTATGTTGTTCAAATCTTCCATATTCTATTTTTGTCTGCCACATACTAAACATGCCTATTTTATTTTCTCATTCTTTCAACTATGCTATGTTGTCTGGTGCCTAGGACATTGGAACTGTTGATTGTTCCCGGGAAATTCCTCATGTTTTCATTTTGCACCTTCTTACCCCTAAAAATTAAAAACTTGCAGTCTTTTTTCTCTAATATCACCATAATTACACTGTCTTCTGGCCTCTGCTGTGGCTACTGGGTAATGTGCTGTCTTTTTTAAATATATTTTTCAAGTTTATTTATTTATTTTGAGAGAAAGAGAGAGAGTGTGAACGGGGCAGAGAGAAAGGAGAGAGAAAATCGCAAGCAGGCTCTGCACTGTCAGCACAGAGCCCATGCAGGGCTTGATTTCACGAGCTGTGAGATCATGACCTAAGCCAAGATGGAGAGTCGGGTGCTTAACCAACTGAGCACCCCCCGCAGGTGCCCCTGTGCTGTCAATTTTTTAAAATGTGTATTTACTCAATAGAACTTTTTTGCCATTCCATTATTTTCAGTCTTTCTGAGTCATTAGATTTTAAGTGTGCCTATTGGGATCAGCAAATGGTTGGGGTTTTGTGCCTGATATCTGAGAGTCTATTTTTATCTTTTTAACTTTTTAATAAGTGTTTATTCATTTTTGAGAGAGACAGAGACAGAGCATAAGTGGGGGAGGGGCAGAGAGAGAGGGAGACAGAATCCAAAGCAGCCCCAGGCTCTGAGCTGTCAGCCCCCCCACGCAGGGCTGAACCCACAGACCATGACATCATGACCAGAGTCAAAGTCAGCTGCTTAACCAACTAGGCCACCCAGGTGCCCCTCTGAGAGCCTATTTTTAAATTAATGGATTTAGGATACATATATGTATATATATATATATGTTATTTATTTAGAAAATACATATGTGTTACTCAGTGTTTTTGCTGACTCATGGAGGATGTTCCCTTTCATTGTTGCTTGTGAGCTCATCTTCGCAGGAGACTGTTTTTTCTTTCTTTAAAAAAATTTTTTTTAAATGTTTATTTATTTTTGAGAGAGAGAGACAGAGTGTGAGCAGGGGAGGGGCAGAGAGAGAGGGAGACACAGAATCTGAAGCAGGTTCCAGGCTCTGAGCTGTCAGCACAGAGCCCGACAGGGGGCTTGAACCCACAAACTGCAAGATCATGACCTGAGCCAAAGTCAGACACTCAACTGACTGAGCCACCCAGGCCCCCCTAGGAGACTGTTTTTTCATGAGAAGCTCTTGTGGCCTGGGTTTTGGGTGTACCCTTCAAGGGCTGTTTTGCAGAGAGATCACCATACCTGCACCACCTTTTTGGTCATTTATCATCAAGGATCCTGGGTCACCTGTACATTTGAACCTCCAAGTTTGGGGCAGAAACAGATGTGGAGATTTGCTTTCTCAGATGGGCATTTTCCCCACGTGAGCGGAAGCACACAAACACCCTTTCGTCTTTGTGCTTGTGGATCCATGTTTTTCGCATCTACTCTTGGCGGTAAAGCACAGCCCTTTAAAAACATCCTTATTCAGGGAGCCCCAGCCTAACCCCACCAGCTGCAGCATCTCACACCAGTCACTCACTTTCCTCTTTGCTGCTGACATGCTTGGGCCTTCCTTTCTCTCTGGCCAGTTCGTTCACACGTTTAAAATAATTTTGCTGTTTTGTAGCAAGCATTTCTAGATGACGTGGCAGGAGAGCTTTGAGGTTTTTTCCTGTCATCTCATCTTGTGAGAATTGGAAATCTCATTCTACCCTTTAAAAAAAACAGGATGTAATCATTTTCTCTATGAGAATAATAAACGATTGAGGATGTATATAAAAGTATTAGGAGGAAAACATAAGCTACCCATGATACCATTACCTAGAAGTGACCACTGTTAGGGTGCCTGGGTGGCTCAGTCAGTTAATGTATGACTCTGGGTCTCAGCTCGGGTCATGATTCCAGGGTTGTGGGATTGAGCCCCACTTTAGGTTCTGTGCTGAACATGGAGCCTGCTTAAGATTCTCCCTCTCTCTCTGCCCTCCCCTGCTCACACTCTCTAAAATATAAACAAACAAACACACACATAAATAAATGGGAGTGACCAGTATTTATCTGTTTCCTTCTTTCATTCTTATGTGTGTCTAGATATACCTACACACAAATGTACACGTATGTCTGTTTTTGTTACATAGCTGGATGCATATGTGTACATCGGTTTGTTACTTTTCCCCCTGACATTGTGTTACATTTCTATTGAATCACTAAAATTCATTAGGTTTACTTTTCTGTACCCTTCAATCTAGAAATAAAAAATGGAATATCTCCTTTAAAAACCCTACAATCCTAACTCCCTTTATGCCACCGACAAATACTTTGCATTTAAAGCTAGATAAGGTATCTCCCTCCCAGAACTGATTTTCATGGACTATTCTGAATAACTAGTTACATTCTGAATATGTCGTCTGGTCTCCAATTTGGGGCAGTCAAACCTTAGATGCTCCCGCCTCTAGGTTTCTTGTTGAAATTGTTCTCTTAGTGAAGGTCAGAATGTCTTTAGTGGACTCCCCACCCCCCACCCCCGACCCAGTTGCTCTCTGTGAGAGGATAGAATTTACTAGCAAGACTCTCCATGAGCCAAGGTATAAAGAGGGTCTGAGCCCCAAGTTGGGAATGGCAAGTATGCTTGATGGAATGCCATTCCCCTCCTCTCCTTCTAAAAGTAGTTCGGCTTCGGGAGGATGGGCACTGCATTCCACTTGGCCTTACAAATGTAGGTCTAACTTTGGCATAGCCTTTCCATCTGCCCGCCCAGCATCCGTGCCCCGGCTGACATGACTGTGGAAGGCAGGGTGCACATTACAGACGAGAGAATCCCGGAAACCGGAAGGGGCAGCTAGGGTAGAAGGATAGAAAGCACTCTTGGGAGACCAGAGTTTTCACCTCACACCAATCAAGAAATCCACTCACACTCTACACGGCAGGAAGAAATGTGCATCTCCTGGGCCCTCCTCAGCCAAGTCACCACCATGCCATGTCTCAGCGAAACGGATTTCAGCTCCAGATCAGGTTCCTGAAACACAAATTGTTCTAAGTTAGATTCTTGGTGTTGCCGGTAGAAACAATAGTCTTAAAATCCAACACGTTTGATTTTCAACAGCCAGGATTTATGAGAGGGGAAAAAAAAAGTATTTCAAGTTTCAAAAGGCCGTCCCCTTAAGAGACCAGTGCAAAACGTCTGTGCAGTAAACAGGATATTAGAAAGAAATTAGAAGAATAATTGGATGGCTCTATTTCCTGCAGATTAAAGATCATCCAGATTTGAGTCAAAAATCTTTTTATTAAAATGAGAAGATATAAAAAGATTCGGATGCTGGGGAATTCCTAAAAGGGGCACAATAATGTCTGTCATTGGTCAATGAGCTGTGGGGAGGGGGGGCAGTCATGCAGAAGAAGGTGGGGGGAGGTGGCCTGACAGGACACGGTGACATGGAATTCATCACGCCTCGGTTACACCTCTCTCTAGGGGGATGGGCACTGACTAAATGCCTGCCCTGAAGCCAGGGTGCCTGAGACGTCCAAAGGTGACGATATGGAGAGATGGAAATGTCTGAGAATATCCTGAATTGAGTGAAACCTGAAATCCCAGAAAACGCCAAAACGCCTGATTTTATCTGGAAGTTACTTGATTGCTTCTCTGCCATCAGGCGGAATGAGAGCTCAATATTTAATTGCACTACAGGAAAATCAAGTTCAATTGCTTGGGCATTTAAGTTCGTGGCCTATGAAAATCGTGCCCACCAGACTTTAAGGAGCAACATGAGGGAGTTCATATAAGCCTGCAGGTGGATACCTCGTGGAATCCAAGGGGAAAAATGTGAGCTGGGCTCAGAAAGGACTAGAAACAGATACTGGCAACACATCAGGGTCCTTTCTCAGCTCCCGTTCTACTTCTCCCTGCAGGTCTACTTCCCTCTTCTCTCTTCAAGGATCAGCTTCCTCCACTTCCCCATCCATATGCCAGAAAATGGTGGCATCTAGGTCCTAAGTAATGCGACAGGTGTAGCCATGTACAGATTCCAACTTCCTGTCTCTTGGTCTCAATTCCGAATTCTTGCACAAAAGACTCTAAATGGCCTACTTTAGCTCCACGTCTGTCTCCCTTAGTTCAATCAACAGTGACTGGAGGGGCAGCGGCCAGTGGTACATACATGATGGGGGTCCATTACCTCGGTTCAGAGCTCAGTTCTCAGGCAGTTGGAGACGGTTGTGAGCCAGGAAGATGCTCCCAAAAGATGATGACTTTTCATTCAGTGTGAGGCTCGTGTCTCCCTTTCCCCATCTACAAAGTAAGAGGAATCATACCTATAATATGCCTACTTCTAGAGAAGGCAGAGAGGACACGTACCGACTTCATGTACCAGCCACTGGAGTACGTTAACCAGGCTATCTTCGCTCCTCCTGGAAACAACCCTAAGAGACGGGCATTTTCATTTCCATCTTTGTAGAGAAGGGAATTGATGCTCACAGAGGCTAAATCTCATAGCTGGTCAATGGCCAGTGCAGAGGCAGGGGGAAAAGAGCTCTCTGTAAGACATCTCTCTGAGATGACATCTGGAAGCTGTGCATTACGTTCCCAGCTATTAATAAATTGCATGGGACAATATCTTACATGCAGTAGCTGCTCAGAAATAAAAGTCTCATGAATGAGAGCACCCGACCCTTCAATTACAGCAGAAGTGTTATCACCATGGAATGTTTGGCTCACACTTATCTACCAAACACTTCTAGGAAGCAGGCACCCATCTGCCTTAAGAGGCTTCTGCCAAGACAAGTTTGATTAAAAATGAAAAGAGAGATGAAAACAGCAGCAGATACCTGTTTCGACCGTAACTGACGGTCAACCACCTTTTGGTGCAACGGTGCAATGGATTAGAGAGCTTCTAAAGCTTCCATTGCTGCTTCTTGTTGAGGTGTGAGTTTTCCAGCCTCGGGCCTGTTTTCACAGAGTCTTTAGAATGTATCCATGTGCTTTGATCTGCTGACCTTCTGAAGCTAAATATAACTCTTTTTGATTGGTGCTGAGCCCAGGCACAGAGCTGAGTCTCTTCGTAAATGTTTGCCGAATGAAAGATTTGTCAACGGGTAATGATTAATCACCCACTGTATTCTCAGCCCTGAGAATGTTAAACCTCTAAGATAATGATGCATGCCTCTGAGAGCAAACAATATTTTCTGTGCAATCAGAAACCCAAGAAGCTAAGTAGTAGGGCAATGTGAATCGAAGCCACAACGAAATACCCCTTCATACTCACTAGGATAACTATACTCAGAAAAAGGGGGGGAGGGCGATAAAGGTGGGTGGAATAAGCGTCGGCGAGGATGTGGAGAAATTAGAACCCTCGTACACTGCTGGTGAGAACGTAAAATGGTGCAGCCACCCTGGAAAAACAATTTGGCACTTCCTTCCTAAGTTGAACATGGAATTACCATGCGACCCAGCAATTCCACTCCTACCCAGGTATACACCCAAAAGAATTGAAAACAGGTGTTCAAACAAGAGCCCACATACAAATATTCATAGCGGCACTATTCACTGTAGCCAAGAGGTGGAAACCACCCAAATGTTCATCATCTGTGAATGGATAAACAAAATGTGGTATATCTAGGGTCACCTGGGTGGCTCAATCATCAGGCCTCAGCCTCTTGATTTGGCTTCAGGTCATGATCTCACAGTTCATAAGATCGAGCCCTGTGTAGGGCTCTGTGCTAACAACACAGAGCCTGCTTAGGATTCTCTCTCTCTCTCTGTCCCTCTCTTCTTCTCTTTCAAAACAAATATGTAAACTTTAAAAAATGTGGTCTATCTATACTGTGGAATATTATTAAGCCACAAAAAGTAATGAGATACTGACATAGGCTCCAACATGGATGAAAACACTGTGCTAATTGAAGAAAGTGATATGCAAAAGGCCACATATTATATGATTCCATTTCCATGAAATGTCCAGATTGATCCCTTTATATGTGTGATACAAGCTTAAAAACTGTAAAACTATGAGCAGAGATGAGAATGTCAACGGCACACACGCTGTGCTTCTGCGTGGGCATGCCATCAGATGGCCTTTCTTCTAAGAGGCTGAATCAGGACACATTGGCGCAGGAGCTGCTGCTGGAGATCAGTCCATCTGCTTATTCTAAGTGAGTTCAGACAAGAAATACCACCAGATCAATGTACTGATAGATCAGTAACTTCATCGCCAAATATACATACAAGACCCTAAAACTATTTACGTGTTATTCTTTGGGCTACACTTCCCATTGTGTTTTTAAAAATAGTGTTATGGTCAGTCTCCTGTACTCTATGAATCCACCCTCTTCCAAGAAGATTTTTAATCATGTTCATTTATCTAAAAGTCTTATCATTGGGAAGTTGTTTTTTCCGTTTTTTACCATTGAAGTATCATTGAGTTTATTGCCATTATGTTTCTTGTAGAGTGGGAGTTTCTGGTGGTGTTCTTTTTGAAGTATCGTTGATAAATAACATTATATTCCTTTCAGGTGTACAACATAATGATTTAATGTTTGCTCCATGGCAAAATGATTGCTACAATAAGTCTAGTTAACATCTATCACCACACACAGTTACATTTTTTTTTTCTTGGGATGAGAACTTTTAAGATCTACTCTCTTGGGGTGCCTGGGTGGCTCAGTCCGTTGAGCAGCCCACTTCAGCTTCAGGTCATGATCTCACAGTTCGTAAGTTCAAGCCCCAGTGGTGATCTGCGCTGGTAGTACAGAGCCTGCTTGGGATTCTCTCTCTCTCTCTCTCTCTCTCTCTCTCTCTCTCTCTCCTCTCTCTCTCTGTCCCTCCCCCACTCATGCTTTTCTCTCTCTCTGTCTCAAAATAAATGAAAAAATAAACTTTTAAAAAAAAGATCTACTCTGTTAACAACTTTTGAATGTACAATACAATATTATTAGCTGTAGTCACCATGTTCTACATTACATCCCAAGACTTATTTATCTTAAAACTGAAAGTTTGTACTTCTGATCACCTTCACCCATTTCACTCATTCCTCCCCTCACTGCCTCTGGCAACCACCAGTCTGAACTCTCTGAGTTCAGTTTTGGGAAAGGACATTGATCCACGTATAAGCAAGATCATACTGGAATTTGTCTGACTTATTTCTTTTTTAAAAAATTTTTTTTAATGTTTTATTTATTTCTGAGAGAGAGAGAGAGGCAACATGAGTAGGGGAGGGTCAGAGAGAGAAGGAGACACAGAATCCAAAACAGGCTCCAGGCTCTGAGCTAGCTGTTAGCACAGAGCCTGACACGGGGTTCGAACCCACGAACCATGAGATTATGACCTGAGCCGAAGTCAGATGCTTAACCAACTAAGCTACCTAGGCACCCCTGTCTGATTTATTTCACTTAGCATAATGCTCTCAAGCCCATCCATGTTGTCACAAATGGCATGATTTTCTTCTTTTTTGCGGCTGAATAATATACTGTGTCTTTTTTTTTTTTAATGTTTTTTATTTATTTCTGAGAGAGAGAGAGACAGCGTGAGTGGGGAGTGTCAGAGAGAGAGGGAGACACAGAATCCAAAACAGGCTCCAGGCTCTGAGCTATCAGCACAGAGCCCGACGCGGGGCTCAAACACACGAACCGTGAAATGATGACCTGAGTCAAAGTCGGATGCTTAACTGACTGAGCCATCCAGGCACCCCTACCATGTCTTCGTTATCCATTCATCCATCAAAGGACACTCAGGTT
Source organism: Hyaena hyaena (assembly GCF_003009895.1). Taxonomy (NCBI): domain Eukaryota; kingdom Metazoa; phylum Chordata; class Mammalia; order Carnivora; family Hyaenidae; genus Hyaena; species Hyaena hyaena. The sequence goes on from NW_024080672.1 coordinate 4,460,494, forward strand.
CCTTTCAGGTCTTGGCTATTATACATAATGCTGCAATGAACATGGAGATGTAGAAGCTTTTCAAGTTAATGTTTTTTTTTTTCTTTCCAATAAATACCCAGAAGTGGAATTGCTGGATCATCGGATAGTTCTATTTTTAATTTTTTGAGGAATCTCCATACTGTTTTCCATGGTGGTGGCACCAATTTACATTCCCACCAAAAGTGCCCATCCCCTTTCTCCACATCCTTGCCAACACTTGTTATTTCTTTTCAAGTTCTTTCTTATAGTGGTCGTTCCTTGCACTTGTCTGTATAGAAAAATTACCCTGACCATTGAAATAGATCATGTTGGGGGTATCTTCCCAGCTCAATTACCACCTTTCATTGAGGGTATCTCCATCTCCATGTGGCAACTATGTTTGTAATTGATGACCCTGCTTTGCCAGCCATGAATGGACACCTGACCTGAGGCGAAGCAATCAGATTAGAGTTGGCATTCAGAGATGAATGACTGCCTTTCAGGAGAAATGGGGGCCATGGGAAATGAGCTGAAGCAGCATGGAAAGCCATTCTGATCCACATCTAAACAGAGAGAAAATGGATATTTAAAGAGAAGGGAACAGATGTGCAAAGTTAGAGGGGGAAAGTGATCTGGCCAGAGAGAGAGAAAGAGAATGAGATGGAGGCAAGGAGGAGGAGGGGAAGAGGGAGACGGGTTGGTGGGGAGGGGGGGAGGCGGGAGAGGAGAGAGAAGGGAAGGAGGGAGAGAGACATTAATAGTTCTTGATAGTTTTCCAGTTCCTGGTTATCATGAGCTACACTCCTGCCCTTGGGTTCTGTGAGATACTCTGGATTTTTATTAAAGTTCTCATCCATCTAATTCTTTTGCCTAAGCTGGTGTGAATGGGCTTCTGTTATTGATGAACAGAAGACCATTGACTAAGATGCCAAAACCTACTTCTCCACCTGGTTTTAAGCCCCCCAAACCAAAGAATAGACTTGACTCTTTCTGAATTAATGAAGCACGGTAATAGACGTTCAGTCCGGAATCCTCTCATCCAAACCATTCATTTTATAGATGAAATAGTGGTGTGTGAGGAAGTGAAATCGCCCAGACCTTTCCACTGCATCACGAATCTTGGCTGTGCCTCGCAGCTACTTTCCTGGCATCCTCACTGAGGATGTGCACACTCTCCCGGGCAAGGCTGGGGCACAGCACATTTTGCTGTCATCCAGATCATGGATCATCGCATCTCATAAGAGATCCGTCTGCTACTAGAAGAACAGCAGCTTCTGGTCTAGCAAATTACCTGGATACTCGCCTATTCCCAAAGGAAATCCACACCCTCCTAGGAGTTCTAGAGTAATGCTCTCGGGACCCCTCTCTAGAGGATGAGCTACTTTAACGGGGTCCTAACAAGCCTCAACAGACAAATAAAATAGAGGCAGAACTATAATCTTTATCAGAAATGGAAAAGAGAAAATGTTAAAACAGCTGTTTTGCCACCTTAAAGTCTATGTGTTTCTCTCTCAACAGCACCAGTAAGATATTGCTGAAAGGAAGTTGTAGGTGTTTTACTTAGAAATAGGGGGTATGAGGGGCGCCTGGGTGGCTCAGTCGATTAAGTGTCCGACTTTTGGCTCAGGTCATGATCTCACGGTTTGTGGGTTCGAGCCCCGGCTTTGGCTCTGTGTTGACAGCTAGCTCAGAGCCTGGAGCCTGTTTCAGATTCTGTACCTCTCTCTCTCTCTCTCTCTGACCCTCCAGTGCTTATGCTGTCTCTATCTCTCTCTCAAAAATAAATAAAACACTAAAAAAATGTTTAAAAATAAATAAAAAGAAAAGAAATAGGGGGTATGAGGCATGCCTGGGTGGTTTGCATAACCCTCCCCCACTCGTGCTCTGCTTCTCTCTCTCTCAAAAATAAATGAAAACATTAAAAAAAATGTTTGTAATCGAAAAAAGACATAGGGAGTATGAGAAACTATTTTAGATGAAAGTCCAGGGCAAGGAGGGGAATGATTGAACCATATACAATATTGAAGTGTTTGAATAAAGAACTTAAAATAACCTCAAAACTATTTCGGTTTCTTTGAGGGATATAAAAGGAAAATATTTCAGGTGAGTTGGATCAGATAGACATGTTTTGAAGGCCAGTGCAGCCAAACTCTGTAACCCAGAGCTTCCTCAAATTTTCGATGCAACCTTTTTAGAGGGATAACAAAAAAGAAGTGATTTTTGTAACCGGTTCAGATTGACAGACTCCGAAACACAATGCAGCCTGACTTTTTCTGGCCCCGAGGGCAGAAATACGGACTAAATCCTTCTCCTGAGACTTAGGGGGGATTTGGGTCACAATGACTCGTTTGTGTCGATTTTTAATTTTTGCCGATCTTCCAATTAGTTGCAATGAAACAAACGTCGGCACCAGCTGAACTGTGTCGCCCCCACTCCACTGCCCAGGTGGAAAGGTGTCCCCTTTCTTTTTTTTTTTTTTTTTAATATTTTTATTTATTTCTAGGAGAGAGAGAGAGAGAGCGCGTGAGCAGGGGAGGGTCAGAAAGAGAAGGAGACAGACTCCGAAACAGGCTCCAGGCTCCGAGCTGGCAGTCAGCACAGAGCCCGACGCGGGGCTCGAACCCGCGAACCGCGAGATGATGACCTAAGCGAAAGTCGGACGCTTAACCGACTAAGCCACCCAGGCGCCCCGAGGTGTCCCCTTTCTTAAAGGGCTTGGGAAGGAGAGGGAGTAGCTCTGTCCCTCCCGGGTGTTGCCTCTCCAGATTCTGGGCTCCTTTTACCTCTCTCATCGCTGCTGTGACATATGGCACACTTCTCTACCAGCCACCGCCTCCTGGCCTGGGGGTGTCCTGAGCCACGCAACTCCCATGGGTTCAAAGGGCGAATGTGCAGCCTTCTCATTCCGCCTAACCACAGGGCTGGGTGGATGAGGCTGATTCGCCAGAGCGGAATTGAATGGACTTAACAACGTGGGAGTAAATACAAGGTAAAATTACACGTTAAAGTCAGCCTTCCTCATAAAAGCTAGGGAGGACTTAGAACAGGGGTGGGTGGAAGAGTCAGCTTCAGCAGGAGAATCTGGGATGTGCTCAGCGATTCCAGATTGGGCTCCTGAGCCCGCCCCGCCAGCGTGGGGTCTGAATCCGCCTTCTCTTCTCACCAACACACATCTCCCAAAGACAAACTGGTTCAGAGAGATCCAAGTCTAGATTCGTATAAAAAAGAGAAACAGGGGGGTGCCTGGGGGGTTCAGTCAGTTGGGTGACCAACTTCGCCTCAGGTCATGATCTTCCTGCTCGTGGGTTCGAGCCCTGAGTCTAGCTCTGTGCTGACAGCTCAGAGCCTGGAGCCTGCTTCGGATTCTGTGTCTCCCTCTCTCGCTGCACCTCCCCCCAGTCTCAGAAATAAATATTAACTTTTTTTTTTTTTAAAAAAAGAGAGAGACATTTCTCTACATACAATGAAAACTATACAACTCTGTCCACCGATGGGGGTGTGTTTTCACCTTCCTTCTGCGTCCAGAGGCAGAACAAGAAAGGGGCTTCCGGAGGCCCTAATGTTTCTTCACCCTCAGGCTCCATGAAGGACCTGGCTGCAGTTCTGGAAAAACCACTGTCCTGTACCCAGAGCCTGACCACATCCCCGCGTGGGATACCTCACGGGACTCTGTCCAAACGGGAGGGAGACAGAGTGATTTACCATCTTCCTGTCTAAGCAACTGACTTTCCCAATTGCATTAGGAAAGCCAAGGTTCAGGCGACCTGTGTAGATGTGCCTTCCAGAATTAATTTCCATCGCATTATGCACCTACCCTTTCCATCAGTTAATAAGAATGGCTGAAGCAGAACTTGTGGAAGATTTTTCTTTCTAGATCTGTAGTTCTCAAAAAGGGGCAAGTTTGCTCTCCAGGGAACATCTGGTGACATCTGGAGACATTTTTGTTTGTCACGGGCTGGGGAGACTCCGGGGGAGGCTGCTGGCATCTCGCAGGGTAGAGGCCAGTGAGGCTACCAAACATCCTGCAACACACAAGGCAACTCCCCACAAGAAAGAATTACCCAGATCCCAATATCAATAGTGCTGCTATAGAGAAACTCTGCTCTGCTTGGGGGAAAAAAATGAGGTTTTCCTTCATCTGTGCCTAGTACTCACCAGCCTCTCACCCTCGTGTCACTCCTGAATTTTACTTTTAGAATTCATCGCTGATCTTCCTACAAATCATCTCCCAGAAGTAGATTAAGAGTAATAATGGCAATTACTGTGTGCCAAGTTCTGGGACACAGACTTTACATAATTTATTGCACTACTGTCCCCATTTTTCAGGAGAGAACATTGAGGATCCAGGCAATTAAGTAAGTTGCAGATGTCCATAAGACTTAAAACCTCAGAGGTGGGAATCAACCCAGAATTCCAAAGTTTCTCTGCTCTTTAACTCAATATCTTTCCTCCTTCCTTCCTTTCTTCTTTAAATAATATCTACACTGGGGCTCAAACTCATGATCCCAAGACAGAAGGTCACATACTGCACTGACTAAGCCAGCCAGGTGCCCCAACTCAAAGCCTTTCTAAGGAAGCCAACAGTATTCAATTCATTAAGCAATTGTTTTATGCCCAGAATTCTATTTTTTTATCATGAGAATTTTTCATCTTCTGACAAAAAGTATTTGTTACATGACTATAACTTTGTAACTATGATCATCCACCACTTAGAGCCAACTTCATAGCTGGATTTAAAAACACATGTATTTTTTAAACTCCCTGCTCTCCAAGAAAAGCTATGTATTTGATACAGTTAATCTCAAATTTAAGGAAGCTTTTCATTTTTGGAACTTCCACACTAATGCATATATAATGCTTTAAATGGTAGAACCAGAAGCTTGCTCTATCTTGAGGGGCCCATATTAAAAAAAAAAATGAAGGAAAAAAAGCAACATTTTGTAACATTTACAAGAGTATACTAAATGTTTTTATTCACACCTGGGTCTCCTTCATTGTCTCGTCTATTAGTTTTCTACTGCCACACAGCAGATTAAAACAAATTAGCAATTTAAGAAAACACCCATTTATTAGCTCCCAGTTCTAGAAGTCAGAAGTCCCTGCAGAGCCACTACTTAACTGAGTTCTCTGTTGAGGGTCTCTCAAGGCTGGCATCATGGCGTCAGTCAGGCTGACTTCTCGCCTGGGGGCTCTGCAGAAGCAAGCTTTCGAACTCACTGAGGTCATTGGCAGAATTCAGTTCAGAGTCAAGTCTCATTTCCTTTCTGACTGTTGACCTGGGGTTGTTCTCTGCTCCTACACTCTGCTGTGTGGTCCTTGTCAGATGGCACCTTCCATCTCCAATGTCATGTTGTGGAGATCTCCCTGATGATGAACCTACCTCCTGCTTTGAATCTCTCTCTCTCTCTCTGGGAAAAGCCCAGTCCTTTTTAAAGACTCACCTGATTAAGTCAGGCCCACCAAGGGCAATCTACCTATCTTAAGGTCAATTGACTTGAAATCTTTATTACATCTGTAAAATCCCTCATGGCAGTACCTACATTAGTGTTTGACTAACTGGGAGAAGGCATGAATATATCAAGTAGGCCTAGAGCTTGGGACTCATCTGCCTAGTTTACAGTCTGCAAATTCCTTCATGGCAAAAGCTGGGCCTTATATGTCTAGTACCCGGTAGATGCTCCATAAATGGTCACTGAACCAAACTGTTTTAAAGGAATTGGGAAATTCTGAAGTCAGGAAATTGTTACACTGCAAGCATTTAAGTTCAAGGTAAGGACAACTCCCATCAGGAAAGAGATCAGTGCCCAGGATGCCTTTGGGCCGATCACCAACCTGACTCTTCCTCTACCGAAAGATTAAGGGGAGTTTCTACTTTCAGTATGGGAAAACAGTTTTGATTTAGTAAAGGAGGTGAAGGGAAAAAGAATCCCTATCGCAGAAATTTGCAAGAGAACAGTTTTCCAGAATCACACTTATTCTGTTGAGTAAAGATGTATCCAGAGGGTTGATGGTGTTGTGAGCTTCCCTTGGCTGGTCTGCCAGCCCTGTGAGGGTGGAACTACACATTATTCATATTTATATCCCTAGGGGTAGCACTGGGGCTGGTTCAGAAGATCAGCCTTAAAGACAAAAGCTGATTGCACACTTGTAGAATGAATGCTATTCCACGTGCCTCTGCTAGAAATCACTCAATTCCTCTGGGCGAGGGCTCTTGCGATGCATATTTTGCAATCCAGCAATGCCTGCCCCATTCCTGACAGCCAGCGAGCATTCAACAGGTGCAATTGATGGGCCGTGTACACTTGTTTTAAAACGTACTTTCTCCTCTCCAAACTACTAGTTGGTCCTTTTATGTTATGCAATATGAATTGAAGCTGAATAATATACAAGCTAGTCTTATGAGGCTTACTTCTAAGAAATACTCAGCTTTACGTTAACGCAAGAAACACAAAAAACAAAAAACCCCAAACACCCAAAACCTGTCATCTGACTTTCAAATGGATACTCATAGCAGTGTCTTGTGAACGTATTTAAGACAACCTTTTTTTTTTTTTTTACATCAATAAGGGGACAGAGCTTTGATTTCTGAAAAAAGAAAATTTCCTTTTCCCTTGGATTTTCTCAGCTCCTCCATTGCGAGCCTCAGACGAGGTACAAGTTATCTGCAATTCTGTGGGCGTCCTCTGCACTTCAATCGCTTTCGGGAAAATACTTTTCCCGACAAGGCCTTCCAACTCTGGGTAAACGCTAGTCGGGACTACAAGCCGTCGCCACTTCTCTGTAAACTGCGAAGCCGCGGATTTCGGGCCCGCGCTGTGACGTCACCGGGCTGGCGTCAGACTCCGGTGAGTGGCTGGGGCGCATGACGTCACGGGCCGGGGGCGGGGCCGGGCTCCAGAGGACTCCGGGATGCTGCGGGTTCGCTTTTAAGAAAGAAAAAAAAACAAAAGTGGTGGGGGCGAACCGAGGAGTGCGCTACGCCCCGCCCCTCCCCGCCCCGCCCGCCGCAAGCCGCGCGGGCCGAGAAGGGCGGGCGGGGAGGCGGGGCGGGGCGGGGCCGGGCGCGGCGGCGCGCCGTCCAGGCCGCCGCCCACCCCGTACACACAGCATGTAAACAGTCCCCGCCGGGAGGAGCCCCGGGACCGGAGGGAGCCGCGCCGCCCGGCCCCGCCGCCTGCCCGAGAGTCCGCGGAGCCGCGCTCTGCCCGCCCGGGAGGAGGGCGCCCGAGGAGGGAGGAGGGCGGGCGGGCGGCGGAGGGAGCGGGAGGCGGGAGGCGCGCGAGGAGGCTGAGCGAGCGGCGGGCGCGGCGGGCCAGGATGGATTTCCAGCAGCTGGCTGACGTTGCGGAGAAATGGTGCTCCAACACGCCCTTCGAGCTCATCGCCACCGAGGAGACCGAGCGCAGGATGGATTTCTACGCCGACCCCGGCGTCTCCTTCTACGTGCTGTGTCCGGACAACGGCTGCGGGGACAATTTCGTGAGTGCCGGGGCGGGGGGGGGGCGGGGAGGGACGGCTGCAGCGCGCGGGAGTGGACGCGCGGCCGCCTCCCCGCGCCCGAGCTCCTGCACGGCCAGGAGGCTGTGGGCGCCGGGTGGGGGCGTAACCCGCCTGGCTCCGCGGTGTCAGCGCCGCGAGGGCGGGGGTCGGGGAGGACCAGGAAGCCGGGCTGGGGCGGGCTGTTTCGGGGACGCGACCCTGCGGCCCGCGCGCTGTGCTCGGCTGGGAGCTTCTGCCGAGGGTCCCCACCGCTCGCCGGCCCGGGGAGCAGGGGCCGTCCCGCAGGGCCGCGAGTCCCGAGCTTCCTGCACCCGGGCGTCCCGTCGGGGTGAGGAATCCCGTCCCCCTCCCGAAGCGCAGACACAACTCTTCGAGTCGTCCCCGCCCGGGAGATTCCCCCGCCCCCGTGTTATCCCCTGCGCCGCGGGTTTGGACACAAAGCCTCTGTCCTTACTAGCCATGCCCCATCTCCTGGACCTTCTTTGCGGAATTACACCTCGGATCTTAAAAATGCACACGCGCGCACGCGCGCGCACACACACACACACACACACTCACACACTCGCGGGCACGCCTATCCCCCTCTCTTGTGCGTCCATTTCTCCTCTATGAGCTGCCAGCGAGGTGTGCGGGGCCCGAGCTGGCTCCGTACGGCGGAGGCAGCGGCTGCGGCCCTGGAGAAGGCCCCCGGTTTTTCCAGACGAGGGGGTACCCCCCCTCCCCCACCCCACTCCGGTCCCGGGCTAGGAGGGACCGGGACCTGGAACTGCGGTGTCGAAATCTTCGACTTTGTATCCTGCGCCCACTTGGGATCTTGGAGCTGGCAGTTTAGGAAGGGGATGCGGCGGGAGGGGGTTGGGGTGGCAGGCGCTGAGAACTGGCGAGGATGGCGCTCCTTTAAGTGTTTGTAAGGACGGGGAAAAAATAATGGTCCCCAAATGTAAGATGGAGGCGGCCGTGGGCTCGGGTTACCGTGTGGTCGCGGGCTGGAGCTTAGAGCTGGCGCTGCTGCCGCCCCTGCGGACCGAGGTGGGGCGGCGCCGAGGCGCGGCCTGGCGCCGGCTCCTCAGGTGGGGTGAGACAAAGCCGGGCCGGGGTCCGGGCGGCCACGCGTTCCCCCCGCCCCCCCACGGAAAGTTCGCGAAGGAGTTAGAGAGACGGCGAGATCGCCTTCCTTGGCCCCCAGAGAGGTGAAGCCTTGAGTATGACCCGATAGTAAGGCATGCGCCTCTCACCACCGGCGCCCAACCCCTGAGGATGAGAAGAACCCACCTGGGCCCCAAAAGTGGCACTACAAGAGAGATGGCCTTGGGTGACAGCCAGATTTGAGTCCTCTGCCTGTGTGACTAGTCAGATGCCGTCTCCCCGGCTCAGTGTACACATCAAGAAAATGGGCATGATACCAGCACCCTGGTGATCATCTGATAGGTAAAACACACAATGGCCTCCTAAGATGGGGGTTTCCCCAGAGTTTAGAGCTTGTCTCTTTTTGAAAAGCCTCAATTTTCTCACCTGTAAAATGAGGTTAATCAGAACACCTCCATCATAGTTACTTGTGAAGAGCAGGTAAGCTATAAATATATGTAAGAACACTTAACTGTAGTTTAAAACAAGTGTTACTTGTTATTGAGAAAAATGGGAGATCATTCCAAAGGGATTTACTCTGTTGAAAACGTGTAAGAAAGCCCCATGGATATACTGGGAAGAGCACTAGTGTCCAGGCAGCTGCCACGTTAGGGTTTGATCAGGTGTTCCTTCTGAGCCTGGTCTGCCAGTGGTCTTTCCTCTACCTTACTGTGGGAGACAGAACAAGAATCACTCAAGGTTCTGGATTTTATGCGTGAGAGTTCCACACAGCCTCTGCAGTAGACCTACCCAAAGAAATTACTCCAGAGAGATCCATCATAGCAAAAACAGTATGCATGTGACAACTTTCTCAAGGCCACTCATAATATATTTTAAACGTTTTCCCACCTGTATGAGTAAAATGCTTGAACATCTTCATTTGTTAATAATTGAACGGAATAGATAAAGATAGGAGGAAAAAGTAATGTCTTGGTAGACTGGAACATTCTTTTCTTTCTTTTTTGGGGGGTGGCGGGGGAGAGAAAACCTGTGGTGTGCAAGTGGGGGAGGGACAGAGGAGGAAGGAGAGAGAGGATCTCAAACCCGCTCCATGCCCAGCACAGAGCCTGACTCTGGGCTCAATCTCATGACTGTGAGATCATGACCTGAGCAGAAAAGAGTTGGATGCTTACTGGACTGAGCCACCCAGGCACCTCAAGACTGGAACATTCATAAAGTTTCTGGAGGCCATAATGGACAGGATGCCCACCACCAGTTTTCTTAGCCCAGATCTCTCCTCAGATCTACCCCAGACCAGGTTTGTCAAGCTGCTGTTTGCCCCTAGTTAAAGGGACCAGGCATGAATTAAATGCCCTGCCTCTGTCCTTTTCCTTTTCCCAGGAAAATCTGTTAAGCATTAGAAGAAATTTGAGATGAATGGAACTCCTCTAATCCAAAGGATTATTAGCATTAAGAATATTTACGTAGCCTTTGTCAGTTTTACAAGTGTTTTCACAGCATTCATTCATTCATTCATTCATCAAACATTCATTGAGGGCTTACTTTGCACCAAGCATCCTGGAATAGGATGTCTGCCCTCCCTTTCCCGGGGCCCTTCTACCCTTCTAAGAAGCAGTGTAGCATAGTGGGCGGGAGTGCAAAGGTCTGGGGTCAGGCTGCTTGGGGTTTGCACCCCAGTGAATCCCCCGCACCCCGGTCTAACTGTGTGCATTGGGGAAAGTTATTTAATCCCTCTATGCCATGACTTCCACGTCCGGAAAGGAGGGATGATAACATTAGTACCTTCCCAGTAGGCTTGTTTAGATCGGTGCCTAAAATAGCGGTGGTGATCTTAGTGTCTCTCTGGCAGTCTCCACACAGCAATCATTCTGGATTTCACATATAATCCACGTCATGATCTATGACTCCCCACCTCACCTACACTGACTTCCTATAACTTTCAGAATAAAACTGGAGCCCTTGCCCTGGCTTTGAGTCCCTACAAGTGTGTCTCCTGCCACCTCTCTGACCTCATGTTGGACCATTCTTCCTCCTTGATTACTGTGTTCCTGCCACAGTAGCCTTTCTGGTCCTCAGACATGCCAAGCTCCTTTCTGCCTCAGGGCCTTTGCATCTGCTGTCCCCTCTGGCTAGAACATTCTTCCCTCCCATCTTTACATGGGTAGCTCCTTCGTGCCATTCAGGCCTGAGAGAAGACGCCCTGACCACATGTTCTTTCACCTCACTCTCTTTTATTCAAATCATAGCATTCATTAGTACTCGATACCCTCTTGTTTATTTTCTGCCTCCCCCACGAGGAGGGAGAAAATAAGCTTGAGAAGAGCAGTGGCTTTTTCTCCTTTATGTATCACTATATCCCAGAATTTGGAGTAGTGTCAGACACGTGGTAGGTGCTCAGTCCATGTGTGTAGGAATGAGTGAATGAATGATATTGACAGATGTGAAACTTGAAGAATGAGGGCTTCAAAGAACAATAACTACCACTTAGGTGTAACTTACTATATATCAGACACTGTTCTAAGTACTTTGTATATCTGTACTTATTTAGTCTTGGCAATTTCACAAGGTTCTCTGCCTAATTTTCTCCATCTTACAGATGAAGAAACTGATAGCTAGCAAGGTATACTAACTTTTCCATTTCATAATAACTAATAAATGGTATAGCAGCTTGAATCCACAGCCCTGTACTGAAAACAGCATCCCAGGGGTGACAGCTGGGGTTCAAGGGCAGCTTCTTATTGGGCCTCACAAAAAGTCTATGCATTAGGTGTTATCCCCATTTTATAGGTTAGGAAACTGAGGCTCAGTTTAAGGGATCTGTCCAGGACTATACCACTAAGAAGCGACAGCCAGGACTTAAGCTCAAGTCTAGAGGCCTGTAGTTTGCACCATGCAGCATGTCCCACAGGCGGGATCAAGCCAGGTCTCCAGAGGCCTTGGGAACAAGGACTTCCTTTTGTTTTCCCTCCACTTTGGCAGCTCTGGGTTCCCTTGTGCACTGTTTCCTCTTCTCCGCTCACAGCCATCCAGTTCACGCTGTCCCTTTCCAAACGGCTGCCCTGATTCAGGCTTCTCTCTGTGGACAGCGCACAAGGTCAGATCCTGGGATAAAATGTCGCCGCCTTTGCCCTCTGTGTCAGGCGTTCAGGGACAGAGCCAACCCTGCCTGGTTCTACAGGTGTGACAGGGAGGGAGCCGAGAGCTCACAGACAGGTGGTGTGCGCCCGTCTGCCAATGAAGAGGGACCTGCGTCAGGCTCGAGGAGTGGGGTGTCGGCATCCGCTCACGAAGCAGCCGGACAAAGGGACACGTGTGCACGCTCTCCTGGGCTGGGCACACTGGTGTCTCTTCCTCCTTGTCCAGGGGAAGGAAATCTAAACAAGGAGTACAGCCCTGCCCCTCCCCAGTGCCCGAAGAAGGGGTGACTTGCCTTATTGTCCGGGTTTTTTCCGCCAGCCCATCAAAACCATGTTTGGGTTCAAAATTCTGTGGAGTTTAATCTCTCCTCGGTATAAAAACAAAGACAGGGGTCATCATTCTACTCAGGAAGAAAAGCTTTATTTAGGGAAGGACCATGTGATTTAATTTTATATGTACGTCTGTGCTTATATTTATATATATTCTCCCTGATTTTCGTCCTGAGCATGTCCCTCTTCTTAACTTTGGAGACCAACCTTCTCACTTTGGAGAAAAAAATGTAACTTTTCTAGATGAGATTGCATCATTTCATATGTGGGGAGCAAAGCACTTTCTTGTCTACTTTAATCTGCCCTCAGTTTTCTCCTATGTCAAATGGGATCATACGATGTATTACATTATTATTGGGAGGATCCAGTGAGGAAGAGTGGTAACTGTAAAGCCTTCCACAGTAGCTTTGCGTTATTCAGATAGAGGGATTTTTTTTCAGGGGAAAATGTATGTCCTTAGTATATTCATGAAGCGGTAATCCCGAGGAGGGTAAAGTCACACTCATACGAGTGTAAACGGATGGGAATAAGCCCTGTGGACTCCTGCCAAATGAGAGGCAGTCCACAGGTGATCTATCATCTTTACGATGACCCTGTGAGGAGGAGTATTTTCTGTGACTTGCGAAGGAGGGAGCTGAGGTTCAAGTTGAAGGCGTGCACACCGCGGTTGATGCCTTGGCTTTGTCCTCGCTCCCCATGCGACCACAGACGAGCTGCTTAACCTTTCTGAGCCTTGGTTCCCTCACCGGGAAAACATCTCCGTGGCTGGCACTTGGAGCGGGTCATAGGTCTGGCCACACGCTCTCCTTACCCTGGGCGGAAACCTGTTGGGTGCACGAGACAGCTTGTACCTCTTGTCTTCGACCGATCCTTTGATGGACAGCATGGAGTTTGGGGTCAAGCTGTCCCAACTCAGAGTGGACTCCCGGGTCCTGAGGATGGTGGAAACCCCACACGGCAGTGCTACAGGGAGTGCGGGGCCCTTTGACTCAGATAACTGAGTCCAGGGAGAAGAAACAGGTGTGTTCTTTGGCCCCCTGGGGCCCCCCACCGTGCCGCAGCCCCAGGAAGCCACATGCCATCTCCCCAGCTGTTAGAACAATAGACGCACAGACTGTGCTCAGAAAGATACCTGTCGGGTTGAATTCCCGTAGCGATCAGATACCATTTTTGGATGAGCTGCATCTTCTCACCTGTACTATAGAACACAGACAGGTGCTCGTTTCCCTGTGTGCAGATGGCCTGGTTTTACTGTCTTAAGCTAGACAACCTATGATGATAACGTCTGGTCCAACTTACTGACAGAAAGAAGGGCCACGGATGGCTTGTTTTAAAATCACGGTTCTCACCAGGGATTTTCAACTTCGCCCCTCCATCCCCAGATGAGTCAAAGTTCTGGTTCTCAAAGTGTGTTCCCAGAACCAGCAGTCTGAGCTTCACCTGGGAACTTACTGGAACTGCAGATTCTTGTGCGCGCACCCCCCCCAGTTGTGTTTTAAAAAGTCTGGGGAGTGGGATGGGGCTGGGGGGGTGTTGTGATACTTGCAGAAGCCACACAACCACCACTGCCCTCTCTTTTGGCATCCTTCCTATTCTAACAGGCCCCCTGGCTCCAGAAAGTGAGTACATTCTGTATCTAGGTTTATATTTACCAGGAGTTACATTGTTCAAAGCCACACGTTCTCTGACCCCTGCTGTAGTTTTTTTTCATGGTCAGAGTGGCTGTTTGGTGGAACGTCCAAGGCAAAGTCAATTGTGGTCACACCATGGGTGCAGGATTTTGGGTCTTTAATCACCCACTTGTCTTTGTTTAAGACTAGACCCCAGGATCTCTTTTCAGGCCACCAGACAGTCTCTCTGCCCTCTCCTGGTTTCAGAATGGCGCCCTCTGTTTTTCCTCAGAGACGACCATCATACCCTCTGCCTGTTGCCTGTTAGCTCTGAAGGGCACATGTGTTGTATCTGGCGACACTGCCGTGGGACACTGATTGCCTGGACCTATATAAGCTACAGAGGGAACTGTGTCCCACAGCAGGTGGCCAGGCTGGTTGACCTGGCCCTGTGTCCTAATCTCACTTGGTTTTATATACTTTTCCTTCCATTGTTTCCCCTTTATCCTTCTTTTCCCAACTACGGACTCATGTTTTAGTTCATCTTGCCTTATTTCTTATGGATCTTCAGTAACTGCCTTGGTTAATTTTGGAAGGAAACGGTCGCAATAAATAAAACTGAATATTTTTTGTTGTGAGATACTATGGGTATGAACCAATTAGCATTTAATAAGTGATGTCCTCTGAGCAGCCATGTACACCTGAGTCTATAGGTTAGAAATGCCCTAGAAACACTTAGGGACACCCGCGTGGCTCAGTCGGTTAAGCATCCGACTTCAGCTCAGGCCATGATCTCATGGTTTATGAGTTCAAGCCCCATGCGGGGCTCTGTGCTGACAGCACCGACACCTTCGGATCTTCTGTCCTCCCTCTCTCTCTGTCCTGCTCCCACTTGTAAGCACACGCTCTCTCTCTCTCTCTCTCTCAAAAATAAACATTATACAAAAAAAACCAAGAAATGCCCTAGAAACACTTAAAGAATCTGTCTGATTTTCCAGGCAGTAGTGGATACGGTGCGATTCTGTTGCTTGAGTGATCGCGCTTTCCTTAGTTTACTTTGTAATTTAAAGTCCAAATATACTTAGAAAACAGGTGTACAAGGTTTTCACAGATACACCTACTTCTCCATTCACAGTGGCCCAGGTTGCCCTGGGTATGTGCTCAGTGAGGTCCCATTGGGTGTCTCATTTGCTCAGTGCGGGCCCTTTGGCTTGTGGCACATGGGAAGCTCAGCCCTGCCCCTTCCTCCCCGTTCTGCAGACACAGACGGGGAAAGAACACTTACAGCCGCCATTTATTGAACGTGCACTGCATGCTAGCCAGGCACTGTGCTGCACTTAATAAACCTCATACGCTTTTTTTTCTTTCCTAATTTTCACCAGTCTAGGGAAGGCAGGGGTAAAGTTTTCTCTGGTGTGGTGCTAGATGTTAATCCCATCCTTAACTTGGATAAGAATTTTAAATATGCTGGAACTTTTCAACATCTGCATATGAAAATGGGTGCTGAACAGAACTTACATTACTGTTCTTTAATACAGGACTTTATCGTTCTTGCTGAATCCCTACTGATTAAGAATCAAGTGTGATAATGGATATGAAAGCACTTTGTATTCATACTTTCATACAATGTAAGAGACCATTACGTAAATGGCATTTCAGCTGCTCAGCAACTGTTAAGGGTCTCTAATTCATAGGGAACCGTGTTTGAGCTGTGCTCTAAAGTTAGAGAATCTAGAAGTTGTCTTTGTTCGGTTGAGCCAGAAGCCACTCTCGAAGCCTGCTGGAATTAGAGCAGCGTGTGTCAGAACTGGACCTTTTACATCTATGAGACACGGGTAACTGGGGTAGAAAGAGCACATTCGCGTCTAGCTGGTCTCTTGGATCTGAGCATTTAAGTCTGTAGATCCAGTTCTTAGAAATGCTGCAGTGAGAAGGAAGGAGGTGAAATATGTTTCTTGAGTGATTGACCTGTAACTCTCTGGGGTGATGCCCTACTCATTGTATTAACGGAAGGGAGACGATGTGTGCTGGACGTGGGCCATCTCTCCAAACAGATCTTGTCTCCTGTTGCCTCGTTTCTGCTCTTGCTTCAATTTCCAGATGTCTTCCTCTCTCCCGTGCCTCTGCACTGTCATTGATCGGGCCCCTCTAAACAATGACTCTAGGTCAGACACCCTGAGGTTACCTTAGTAGCCCAGTGCTTCTCCCTAGGTCAGATGGGCAGAGCAGGGGGCTTCTGCCCCCAGATCTCTCAAGCCTGTTTCTCGGGCTTATCCTGGATCCTTGAACGTTATCTAGTCTTGAGACTAGATCCTTGAGACTTACTTAGTCCTAAAGAGGCGCTCAAACATATGTCCTCACATGGGAAGACAGACACACAAGCAGAACCCAAACACCTTGTCTAGCCTTAAGAAAAAATAAAACCTAAAACCGGGTTCTTGGAGGACGTTGACGTTGCGAAGCAATGCCCCCTTAAAGCATTCTAAGAAGGTGAGCTTTCCGAAAGCTTTGCTTCCCAGGGATGGAGCAATGGCTTTTCCGTGTGTCCTTCTAAATTCATTCGGTTTCATTCTGTTTTGTTGTTGCTGATTTTAAATTCATTTCATTTTGAAGTAAATTTACCATCACCCCCACTCACAGGCTACTCTGGGGAAAGAATGTTTCATTGCAGGTTAGCAGTTACAGACTGTGCTTAATTAATCCTTCAGCCACAGCTGAAGGCAAAGTGAAGGCTCACGCAGGCCCTTGGCTTCTCCTCCCTGCTGCTTTCAAGCCCTCCTTAACCTGTCCTCAAAGGGCTGTGGAGGGGCGCCTGGGTGGCTTAGTCGGTTAAGCATCCGACTTTCGCTTAGGTCATGATCTCGCAGTTCGTGGGTTCGAGCCCCGCGTCGGGCTCTGTGCTGACTGCCAGCTCAGAGCCTGGAGCCTGTTTCAGAGTCTGTGTCTCCCTCTCTCTCTGACAGTCCCCTGCTCACGCTGTCTCTCTCTCTCTCTCCTAGAAATAAATAAAAAAAATTAAAAAAAAAAAAGGGCTGTGGAAATCGTTGGGTGGGGCAGGGTTGGGGGTGGGGCGGATATCGATTCCACTGTTTTTTTGCTGGGTCTCCCAGCAGATCTGATGGTGAATCGAGCAGGTGAGATTATGGACCGAAAGCATGGGGGTGTCCTATAGGATAAGCATATTCTCGTCCCCTTCAATGCAAGCTAATCAAGAACGAAAGTGGAAATTTTACCCTGGAACAGAGGCCTTCTGATTTATGGACTGAAAAAAAAAAAAATCGTGGGGCTTTCTGTGTTTCACACTGAGTGTAATAATGACCGCGTGTCTTTGTTCTCTCCTTTCCCTCGCCTGCGGGCGCGCAGCACGTGTGGAGCGAGAGCGAAGACTGCCTGCCTTTCTTGCAGCTAGCGCAGGACTACATCTCCTCCTGCGGCAAGAAGACGCTCCCCGAAGTCTTGGAGAAAGTCTTCAAGTCTTTCAGACCTGTAGGTGCCTGCCTGGCTCCCAGAGCCGTCTTGTTTTCTACAGCGATTGTGCTTGGTTATAACATGGCTGGTGGGGAAAGCGGGCAAAACCTGGGATGACTAATTGTTTTTCTCTTGTCTGCTTTGTGGCTTAAAGATAGCAGCTCGGGGAGGGAGGGTGAGGGCGGAGAGGGAGGGGGGACGGGATGTGACACAGCTGCTGGTTGCAGGAATGATGGTTATTTCTAGCATCACTTGAGTTAAGAGTCTCTGATGGGGTGGGAGGCACACAGAGCCTTTATGAGACTTGGGCGCATTCCTGTTCTTGCCCAGTGGGCTTGGGTCCATCGTACTGACACCAAGCGCCGTGGGGGTTCTCTTCCGTGCCGAGGTCTAGACTTGGGGGGCTGCCAGGCGGCTGTATCCAGGATGTGCCTCCCTGCCTGTGGGGATGGAGAAGGATGACATTGGATCCTGGCTCTGGTCTTTTCTTGGTTGATACACTCTCGTGGAGAGTTTGCTTTCCTCCCCCAAGCCCCAACGTAGGATTCAGGAATCAGTCTCTCTGCGGCTAGCTGACAGTTTGGTTTTGTTCTTGCTGAAAACATGTAAAATGGATTTTCACCCCTGTTTTGAAGATTAGGCATCTCCCTTTAACTTTATTGGAAGATAAAGTCAGGTTACTGGTGTCATGATGCATCCTCTTGAGTTCGGCATGCTGGCCCACTGTGAATACGCTACACTTTCCATGATATGTGCTCTAGATTTCTTTTTTGGCCAGTTCTTTTAAATAGTATCTATTTCTCTGCTGCAGTTTTCTTTTCTTCTTTCTTTTTTAATTTTTTTATAGTTTATTTATTTTTGAGACAGAGAGAGATAGAGCATGAGTGGGGAAGGGGCAGAGAGAGAGGGAGACACAGAATCCGAAACAGGCTCCAGACTCTGAGCTGTCAGCACAGAGCCCGATGTGGGGCTTGAACCCACGAACCGTAAGATCTTACCTGAGCCGAAATCAGACGCTTAACCGACTGAGCCACCCAGGCGCCCCCATGCTGCAGTTTTCAAGCTTGCCTTTCAGTTCCCTGACCGTAGTAGGCCTGATCGCATGGCTGCATAATAGACCACGTCTGACATTCCAACATCTCAAGGCTTGTGTCTGTTTTGCTGGCTTTTGGCGATTGGTTCTCACTCTTGGTATCTTGTTTCCTAGTATGTTGGAGTATCTTGTGTGCTGGTTATTGTATTTGAAAACTTGTGTATAGGAATACATTGAAGCTGGAGTGCCTGGGTGGCTCGGATGGTTTAGTGTCCGACTTGGGTTCAGGTCATGATCTCAGATTCGTGGGTTCTTACTCCACGTTTGGCTCTGTGCTGACAGCTCAGAGCCTGGAGCCTGCTTCAGATTCTGTGTCTCCCTCTCTCTCTGTCCCTCCCCTGCTCATGCTCTGTCTTCTCTCTCAGCAATAAATGGATGTTAAAAAACTATTTAAAAAAAAAGAGAAATACATTGAGGCCTGAGGTGATGGCACCTTCCTCCAGAGAGGATTTTAATCCGTTTCTCCCAGGGCTTGGGGCTCTTATCAGTGTGAGACCACCTTCCAGCAATTTAAGATCTGTAGTTCGTGGAGCTCTCCAGGTGATGAAAGGTCAGCCCACACACCTGGTTGCTTCTGGTTCACCCTTGTCTCGAGGGCTAGCCCATGCAGACAAAATACCAGAGCCTGGGTGGGTTATAGACAACAGACATTTGTTTCTCATGGGCGTGGAGGCCAGGAAGTCCAAGATCAAGGTGCCAGCAGATTTGGTGTCTCATAAGGGCCCACTTCCTAGACAGACAGCTGTCTTTTTGCTGTAACCTCACATGATGGAAGGAGGGGAGATCTCTCTAGGGTCTGTTTGTAAGGGCACTAATCCCATGCATGAGGGCTCCACATTCACGACCTCATCACCTCCCAAAGTCCCCCACCTCCTCATCTGTCACCTCAAGGGTTAGGATTTCAACATCTGAACATTGCAGGGACATAGACGTGGGAACCATAACAGGTCTTTGGGGTCTCTCGGCTTAAAGTGGGTGTTCATCAGAGCCTGTTCCTTTAGAAGGCCCTGGCTTCGACTTCGGCTCCCCTCGCTGTTATAGGGGGTCAGGAACGCAGTAAAGTTTCTAGCTGTTTCCTGTAGGTCAACAGATGCTCTCAGGACAAAAGCAGCCTATACGTTTCTCTCTAGGTTCTAATTCTTCAAGTACTTAAGAAGGCGTTTTTCATATTTATTCCAGCTTTCTTCTCTGACGAAGAGTTGGCCCCAATCACTCTGTCCACTGTTATAAGAAGTGGAATTTCCAGTGGCTTTTGTCACTGTGTTTGATTTGTACCACTTGCCCTGGCAATTCATTTTTTGTCTCTTAATTTTCTAAGCCTGTTTGGCTCATTCAGAAGAGACTCATGATTGAAAAGTACTGATCTAGCACTCATTCGTGCAGTATATATTTACTGAGTCCCTGACTACTCTGTTCCTAACGCTCGATTCAAACAGATGTAGATCTTATCCTTATATTCTTGCAGCGGTGGGGGGCACAAGATAAGTAAGTCCAACACGTCACGTATTAGTGATAAGTGCCAAGGAGAAAGAGTAGGTAAGTTAGAGAAAGGTGAGAAGTGTCAGAGGTACTAGGATTTTTCTTTTTTAAGAAGGGGAACAAGGGAGGCTTTGCAAAGACATTCACGTTTGAGTAAAACTTGAATTGTGAATAGGAGGCAATCTAAAGGCAAGCTTCCGGGGTAGAGAGAGCAGCAAGCACGGAGGTCCGGAGGCCGTGGCAGATGGGGAGAATATCAGTGTTCAGTGGGGGGGTGGGGGGAGAGGCAAGGAGAGGCTGGTGTGGTGCACAGAAAAGGAGGGTGGGGAGGAGCACCAGAGGAGCCTGAAGAATTTCACGGGTTTGCAGGTCACAGAAGGATTTGGGTTTTGTGCCGGTGTCATTCGGGAGCCACTGGAGGAGTTTGAGCACAAGCGGGACCCGACTTTGCATTTTGAAAAAGCCCCTCTGGCCGGCTGAGGACAGGCTGCAAGGGTCGTGTGGGAACAAGGGGACCAGGGAGAGGCCACTGCTATCATGTGGTGACAGGTTAAGAGTCGGACCGGGGTGATCACAGGAAAGGCAGAACGAAGGACCCGGATCTCAAGGTGACCTTGCAAGTAGACCTGATGGCACTTGCAGGTAGACCGGAAGTGGGTGTGAACAGAGAGAAGGCAGGGGTGATCCACCATTCCTTGCCCGTAGAGGGAAGGGAATGGCGCTGTCATCTGCTGAGATGGGGGAGGCCACAGAAGGGAGGGCTGGGGGCCGTGCTATCAGGAGCTCAGTGTGGGGCATATCAGTATTTGAAATGCCTGGTAGACATCCAGGCAGAGATATCAAAGTTGGCAAAATTTTTGTAAAAATTGAACCCCTCCTCCTAAGTCTTAACGAGAAAAAAAACCATCTATTAGCAAATGATACTCACTTTGCGGCTGGTTTCCTCACACGGGTTCCATTCATTAGCCTCCCACTCGGTTTTCTTTCTGTGCGTGTTCACGTTGACGGCAGGCAGAATACCCACAGGATTGGCCTCACCGTTCGAGAAGGGGAGCTCCCGCCAGGATTTGTTTTGCGCTTTTCTCTACCAAGAAGACAGGGCTGGATTTCCGAAACCGGGCAGCCGCATGTTAACGGGGGAGGAAAAATGCAGCCCAGAAACATCCAGATGCATAGCTGAGGACAACTGGATTGTTTGAATATTTTCTTTCAGAGTTAGCTGCTGCCGATCACACAGACATGCGGACTTGATCTGCCATCGCTGCTGGGTCTTCCTTTCTAGAGCAGAGCATTACATCTTAGGCAGGGACGGGATCCCAAGGAGAGGAGGCCTGGACCCGTAGGGCGCCCTCTGGCCGGGCCTTTTACTCCTCGGAGAGAGGAGGTGGGTGGGAGCCTCCCCCCCCACAGCCCAGGGTTTAGTGAAGGTGAAGTGCACTTGGGGCTTTGCCTTCCCCTCACCCAGACGTGCCCCAGGTCAGATGAGTCTGGAGCACCACAGACCCCAAGGAAGGTGCTGCCAGCCGTCAGCGGGGAAACTTCCACCCTCTCCTCCTCCACTCAAGAGTGTGATTCTCCCCATGCTGCGGGTTATCTGTCGGCTTTATGTAAGGGACCTTTGCCTTTAAAGTAAGACACCGGAAAAGGCCTTGTTGCTGACAAAAGGGTTTGTTGAAGTAACACATACCCAGGTGCTACAGGGTTATCAAGTAGGCGAACTTCCGCACACCATTTCCCTGAAAATGGGTGATCGTCTGATCAACCCATGCAGCTACTTTTCGTTCTTAGTTTGGAAAACCACGGCGGGGGGGGCGGGGGGGTGTGTGTCTTTTCGCCTTCACCTTAGAACAGCCTCATCCGTGGCTTTGAATCATTGTTTCTCCCCAGCCGACCGATCACTGGCCCCTGGCCAGTGTAGTCTCTCCAGAAAGGTGAGCACTGATACGTTGACAGCCTTCCGATGCCCCTTGGAGCTTTACCGGAGCACAGCCCGTTGGCTTTGCTAAGCCCGTGCACCCCTGAAGGGACAGTCCAAAGTGGGGTCATCAGTCTTCCTCAGCAGTCCTGTCCAAAAGGTTAAGTGTGCCACTAACACCCAGTATCTTTCTGCCTCACAGTGTTGTAGACTGTGCTTTTCCCCCGTTCCCTCTCTTCTGTTTTTTTTTTTTTTAAATGTTTTACTTAATTTTGAGAGAGAGAGAGACAGACAGACAGACAGCATGAGCAGGGGAAGGTCAGAGAGAGAGGGAGACACAGAATCTGAAGACAGGCTCCAGGTTCTGAGCTGTCAGCACAGAGCCCGACGCAGGTCTTAACCCCATGAACCATGAGATATGACCTGAGCCGAAGTCGGATGCTTAACTGATTGAGCCACCCAGGTGTCCCTTTATTTTTATTTATTCTTTTAAATGTTTTATTTCCCCACCCCCTCTCTTGTTTGCCCCCACCCCCACTGAAGCAAGCAGTATCATAGTGAAAGTCTCCCCCACCCCTTCCACAAAGAAACCTGTTACTGATAGCCAAACTATGGAGAGAACCCGAATGTCTATCGACTAATGGATGGATAAAAAGATGTGATATGTATGTGTACACACACACACACACACACACACACACACACACACACAGGAATATTACTCAGCCATCATCAAGAATGAAATCTTGCCATTTGTAACCACATGGATGGAACTAGAATGTCTTATGCTAAGTGAAATAAGTCAGAGAAAGACAAATACCCTATGATTTCACTCATGTGGAAATGAAGAAGTAAAACAGATGAACATAATGGGAAGTGGGGGGAAGAAGAAAAGAGGGAAACAAACCACAAGAGACTTTTTAAAAAATATTTTAATATTTTTGAGAGAGAGAGAGAGCACGAAGAGGGAAGGAGCAGAGAGAGAGGGAGACACAGAATCGGAAGCAGGCTCCAGGCTCTGAGCTGTCCCCACAGAGTCCAACGTAGGTCTTAAACCCACGAACCACAAGATCATGACCTGAGTCAAGGTCGGACACTTAACCGACCACCGGACACTTAACCAAGCCACCCAGGTGCCCCTAAACCACAAGAGACTCTTAATGATAGAGAACAAATGGGTTGATGGAGGGAGGTGGGTGGGATCTGGGCTAGATGGGTGATGGGTGTTAAGGCGGGCACTTGTGATGAGCACTGAGTGTTATATGTGATGAATTGCTGAATTCTATGCCTGAAAGTAATATTGCACTGTATGCTAACTAACTAAAATTTAAATTTTAAAAAAATGAAAGAAGGGGTGCCTGGCTGGCTCAGTCAGTTAGGTGTCTGACTTCGGCTCCGGTCATGATCCTGCAGTTTGTGAGTTCAAGCCCCACACCGGGCTTTGCGCTTACAGTGTGGAGCCTGCTTGGGATTCGTTCTCCCTCTGTCTCTCTGCCCCTCCCCTACTTGTGCTGTCTCTCTCAGAGTGCATAAATAAACTTTAAAAAAAATGAGAGGAAAAATAAGAAAAAAATCTGTTGTTAGATTTGAAAAGCAAAAAAAATGTTTTTCTTTCTGTCCATCTCATTCCTCCCCTTTTTGCTTTTATTTCTTTATGACATTTTCAACAGAATGTATGGATTGTTTGCTGTTTGCCAAAGCACTGCTTTGGAGACTGAGGCGCGGGACACAGTACCTAGCTAGCTCTTGGCTTCAGGAAGCGGGCTTTCTGATGGGCAACGTACAGTGAAACTCCATGT
This sequence comes from Hyaena hyaena, assembly GCF_003009895.1. Lineage (NCBI taxonomy): Eukaryota > Metazoa > Chordata > Mammalia > Carnivora > Hyaenidae > Hyaena > Hyaena hyaena. Next base: position 4,483,911 of record NW_024080672.1, read on the forward strand.
TAAAAGGCAGAACATTGATTTTGGTCCACAAAGTCTCCCAGATACTGTACAGAACAAGCCGAGGAGTTCCATTCCCTGCTGGGTTTATACTGCTTTTCTATTCTTTGGAGAAATATTTCCTGAGACGATGTTAGTGAGCAAGTCCTACAGGACAGTGTTTGTGGTCTCTATACGCAGTTACGTGGATCAGTTTCCTACATGGTGAGAAACCCAAGCTTTGTGGGCAGGCTGCCTGTATTCAGATCCCAGCTCTGGCACTTGGCAGCTGTGTGACATCAGCCAAGTGACTTGACCTCTCTGTTTCTTCATTTGTAAAATTAGGAAGTGAATGATGATAGTTCCCTTAGGTATCTATGAAGATTCAGTGATGCCATTTCTCATTGGGTACTTAATACGACACATTGTACCTGATAAGCACTGAGTAAACGCTGGCAGTGATATGGACCGGATGAAGACCTGAGGCAGAATACTGTTGAGAAGTGAGTAGGACTCAGTGAAACCTTTTGTGGGACTCTTAGATTTGGGGTGGAGAGAGAAAACAGTTGCTAAGTGATTTTAACACAAACTTAACAGAAGCGTCCTGCTAAGGTAGGAGATTTTTTAAGAGGTATCTTGCTGGGGTGTTAGAGTCAAAAGTTTACCAGCATCAGTTTTGGCAAAAGAATGGCCCTCCTTTCTGTATCCATTCCATGCAGCTCACTGGTTAGGTGCTGGTGCTGCAGGGAAGGCCAAATGGAGGCTTCCGTCCCCTGGCGTGTGACCAAAGAGCCTCTGGGTAACAGGGTTATGCCTGATAATTTATTTTCTTCTTTTCTACATTTTCTGAATTTTCTACGGTGTCACAAAAAACATAATCAGGAACGATGTTGTATGTTTTTTTAAAACCTGTATCGTCTACAGTGTGTGAGAAGGGCTGGGAATACTAGAAATGAGTGGGCTCACTGAGAAATGAAGTGCCCGGCAGTGGCTTCCTCACACGTTGAGATCTGAAGGTGTGACGGCATCCAGATAGGCTCAGAGTGAAGGAGAGTTGGCCAAGCAGGAAGTCCAGAAGGGCCGTTGTGGCCTCTCGGCTCAGAGTCTCAGAGATGTCCCCTGGGTGGGGAAGGTGGCTCAGCTCAGCCCTGCCCTGGCCTGTCTGGCTCCCAGGCTGTCATGGCCTCCAACAGGTCACTGGTCCTCAGTGTCCCCATCTATAAAATGGGTGTTGTATATGTTTTGCTATCTTGTGGATTCCTGGGGAGCTTCAGAATCAAACTAAGAGCACAGAGGACTGTCTACACCCCTCCACACGGCTGAGGTCCGTCTCAATTTCTGGGTCTTTGGGTAGATCCATGACTCTGGATGTAACGGGCAGCTTCCCTCCCAGAGGGCACGCGTTTGGCTCTACTCCAGGAGCCTCCTAGCTGGGACCCAGTTTTTTTTTTTCCTTCCTGGCTGAACGTCATATCCAAAATGGTACATGTATGCAAATGACAGCACCCAGCAGGCCATCCTTGCCATCTGGGAGCAGGCGGGTTCATCCCTGTCGTGCCGCCAGTCACGGCTTCAGAGATACCCATCAATAGCCCCGAAAAGTGTGACTTGGAGAATCGTTGGAGCCTTACACGTTTCTTCTTTAACTGGCCCTCGGTTGCAGGTTGCTGGTCATCACATGATTGAGCTAGATGATAAAATTGCGGTTATGGATCTAAATAACGGTGATCATGCCATTTATTTTTTTTTCCTCGGTCTCGTAGCTTTTATTTAGGGACAGCCAACAGGCTTCCCATGTTGCAAAACAGTTCACAAGAGAAGAGAGAGCTTCCAATTGAGCTGCAAAATCAAACCTTATCTTTGCCCTTTCAGTTTCTCTCAAAGCTTTATTTTATTTTATTTTATTTTATCCTGGATAAAATACGATACACCTCCTGCTCTCCTAGCACTGCTGACATTAGGGTCATGAGGCATCTGTTCTTATGACAACTTTGGGTGCTGTTCAGTTGATGTTGCTTCAGTAGCCCTACCTGGAGTTAGAGCCTGGGGGTCCCCACGTTTTCTTGCTGCCTTTGACCCCGGTCCCCTCCCTGGGGTTACCCTTCTGACTCCTTGTGTTTTTCGTTCAAGAAGCAGACTCTTCTGCCAGAAAATCCCCCTAGTTCTAGCTTGCTGGTCTAAGGAAGATTAATATTTTCAGTTTGCCGCTAAGAGCTAAGAAGCCAGGGATGCCACCCCTCAGGAAGACCCTTTGTGACCCAGGAAAGGTCCAATTCTTGCTTCTGCTCCTATAGTCCGGTGAAGGTCTGGGAGAAGAGAACGAGTCTACCTATGGGTAGCCGCCCCAGTGGCTCACAAAGTCTGGTAAGAAAAGCCTATGCACTCCTGTGGGTTTAATAACAGACATTGAATGTTGATCATTTAAGTTTATCATAGCTTTTGTTTTTGCTCAGGTATGATCTTTCAGATGCGTGTATCTTCTTAGGAAAAATGAACATACCTGGAAGTAAGAAAGTACCTACTGTCTTGCCCATTTGTGTCTTAGATCCACCTTGCCACCTACCCCCCCCCCCCTTTTTTTTCTCCTAGTGTCAAGAAGACAGACTGAGCAGGATCTCATTGTAGGTTGCCTGGTACTACCAGCATCATTGATCATTAAGATAAATAGTGACAACTTCCCCAAAGCTTTAAAGTAATGCTTAATACTCAGAGTATCATTTTGGCCCAGTCGTATCCCTATCTCCCGGGAGCTCGTTAGAAATGTAGAATCCCAGGTCCCACCTGAGACCAGCTGAGTCAGAATCTACATTTTAAGGACACCTCTGGGTGAATCATGTACATGGTAAAGTGCTTCAAGGAGTCCTCTGGAAGGAGCTTACAGGGACCTCTGAAGCCACAAGACACTTACTAAAAGCAGCCTAGTTAATTGGCCATACTCTCCAAGGCATAGACGTCTTCTCCCTTTCTTCCGTAGGACACACTAGGCCACTGTGCTAAGTGAGGGCCACCTTTGGAGACAGCAGATGCTAAATGTCAACTACATGTGTCCTCAACTAGTTTACACAACTTTCTAAAAGACCTGGACTTAGTCCTTTTTTTTTTTTTTTTTTTTTTTTTTACAAATAGTTTATTGTCAAATTGGTTTCCATATAACACCCAGTGCTCATCCCCACAAGTGCCCTCCTCCATGCCCATCCCCCCTCCCCCCCCACATCCATCAGTCCTCAGTTTTTGTCAGCATTCAAGAGTCTCTCATGGTCTGCCTCTCTCCCTTTCCCCCACCATTTCCCCCTTCTTCTCCCCTATGGTCCTCAGTTAAGTTCCTCCTAATCCTCCTATACGTGCAAACATATATTCGTCCTTCTCTGCCTGACTTATTTCGCTCAGCATAACACCCTCAAGGTCCATCCATGTTGCTACACATGGCCAGATTTCATTGTTTCTCATTGCCATGGAGTATTCCATGGTATAGATAAACCACATCTTCTTGATCCATTCGTCCGTTGATGGACACTTAGGCTCTTTCCATGTTTTAGCTACTGTTGAGAGTGCTGCTATGAACATTGGGGTCCATGTGCTTCTATGCCTCAGCATTTCTGTATCCCTTGGGTAAATTCCTAGCAGTGCTATTGCTGGGTCATAGGGGAGTTCTATTGCTATTTTCCTGAGGAACCTCCACACTGTTTTCCAGAGGGGCTGCACCAGTTGACATTCCCACCAACAGTGTAGGAGGGTGCCTGTTTCTCCACATCCTCGCCAGCATCTAGAGTTCTCTGATTTGCTTATTTTAGCCACTCTGACTGGCGTGAGGTGGTATCTCAGTGTGGTTTTGATTTGTATTTCCCTGATGAGGAGGGATGCTGAGCATCGTTTCATGTGTTGGTTGGCCATCTGGATGGACCTGGACTTAGTCCTACAGATAATTGATTCTCTCTTGGGTCTAAAGGACTTTAATTCCTTTTTTTTTTTTTTTTGCATCTTTATTTTATTTATTTTTATTTAATTATTTTAACAATTAAAAACTGGAAATACCCTAAATGTCCGTAAATCAGTGTGTCATTGCAGATATATCTCAAAAACATAATGTTGAGTGAAAAAAATAAGCTCCAGAATATGAAAAGTATAATATCATTTGTATGAAGTTTAAAATATGCAAACAATGCGGGCGCCTGGGTGGCTCAGTTGGTTAAGCATCCGACTTCAGCTTAGATCATGATCTCATCGTGTGTAAGTTCGAGCCCCACTTGGACCTCTGGGCTGACAGTGTGGAGCCTGGAACCTGCTTCGGATTCTCTGTCTCCCTCCCTCTCTGCCCCTCCCCCACTCATGCTCTGTCTCTCTTTCAAAAATAAAATAAAAAACATTAAATAAAGGACTTTAATTCTTAAGGGTTGGCATTTCTACCTTTCAAGTACCACCCTGTATGGGTGGGTGGGCCCCAGAAGTTTTTTTTTTTTAATTGTTTGTTTATTTTTTGAGAGGGACAGTGAGTGGGGGAGGGGCAGAGAGAGAGAGAGAGGGAGACATGGAATCCAAAGGAGGCTCCAGGCTCTCAGCTGTCAGCACAGAGCCTGACGTGGGGCTCGAACTCAAAAACTGTGAGCTCATGACCTGAGCCGAAGTCAGATGCTTAACCGACTGAGCCACCTAGGTGCTCTTGGGCCCCTGAGGTTTTTATGTGAGATCATATGTTGCCCAAATGAAGCTCTGTACATAGCAAACCCTAGAAATACCAACACCACTGTCCAGAGTGAGCATAAAGATTTTTTTCCCAGTCAGTTGAAAAAATTCTACTGAACGAAGTAATGACTATAACTATCAGAAGTAATTTAAACGTACCAGATAGGATTTCTTGGCCTGACTCCTTTTCTTTAGAAGAATGAGCAGATACGCCAAAAGCAAGGACCCCAGGATTCTTACCAGTCTTTCTGTATTCCTGTCTCTGATGTGTCTTCCTGACTGTTAAACATTTGGATCCAGAAGTTAAATGCAGACGTATCTGCTGTAGATGGGAAGGGATGGAAGAGGTGGAAATGCTAGATTCTTACATGTCTGTATTGCATTCTTTGCAGTCCCAGGCAAATTATAGTTCTGGTGCTTTTTCTGTTCTCCTCTGTGTGTTTCCCAATTGTACATATTTATAAGTGTAGACATTAACGTTGCACATGGAATTTTTTAAAAGGTATATTACTCAGTAGAAAGCATTGAAGTCTCCAGCTATAGGAACAGAGTTGACAGCTGGAAGGGAACCTCCTGGGTACCTGGTGGTCAGGTTGTAGTCTGCAGTCTGATGGCCTGGGATTGAATTCTGGCTCTGACACTGACTGTGTAACTTCATGCAAATTTCTCAACCTCTCTACGTCTTATCTGTAACAGGGTGATAATAATAGTACCTAACTTATAGGGCTATTCTGAGAACCAATGGAATTAATATATGTAAAGCGGCTTAACTCCATGCCTAGCAGATAGTAACATAACCAATATTAACTATTATTACTAGGTATGAAGTGTGATCACATTGGTTGGTTTAATGGAAGGCTGACTGTAAGCCTGAGAATCAAATGAGGATGCTAACAGAATTGAATTTCTTCCTTCTGTTTACACTTCCGATAGTACTGGTTTCCAGTGAGGTGATCCAGAAGTGAGCACAGCCAAGGGGGGAAGGGCGGAACAGGGTTTGGAGGTCTACAGATGCAGCAGGAACTCCCCTTGAATAACTGAACTGCTGTGCTTTATTATTTTTTTCAAAGTTTGTGTTTGTTTATTTGTTTCGAGAAAGCACATGCATGTGTGTGAGCAGGGGAGGGCAGAGAGAGAGGGGGACAGAGAATCCCAAGCAGGCTCTGCACTGTCAGCACAGAGCTCCACACAGGGTTCCAACTCACAAACCATGAAATTATGACCTGAGTCGAAATCAAAAGTCAGATGCTTAACCAACTGAGCCACTCAGGCACCCCTGAACTGCTGTGCTTTACAACGAGAAGCCAAGATCATATAACCTAACTAAGTAACTCACGTAGGACTCTATGATTTCCAGACCATGGCCACAGTCACTTTCTCATTTAATCTCCATAGTTTCTCTGGACATAGAGCCGGTGTCGCAGTGCCCACTTTACAGAGAAGGACACCGAAGCTCAGCAAAGGTTCTGGTTTGACAGAGGTCTCTGACGAGAGCCGTAGCTTCTGGATGCCAGGTTCAGTGCCTTTTTCACACGGCCTCTCGTGAATCTGCAGATGCTGCACTAAGTTGCCTGGAAAGTTGGGAAGGCCACTGAGAATCGCTTCTGTTCTTCCTTGCTCCTCTCAGGGCAGGGGGTGAGCAGCTCTAGATGTAGCCCCCACATATGTCCCACAAAAGGGAAGGGCCTCACGTGTGGCTGATGCTCTAGACCTAAAACTATGGGCTTTGAATTCACTTCAGAGGTAAGATAGGAAGCTAGGAAGAGGAGAGAGGGGAAGAGTTGTGGTAGTGTTTTCATGGCTTGCTGGAACCTCTTCTACCAACCACTCTAAGCTGAGGAGGAGAAGGGTGTTGAGGGGTACCTATGGTTTGGGTCCATGTGAATTACTTACGTGTATTGTGAGAAAGAATAGTTGATGGCACATGTCTTTAGGATGAGATGGAAAACGTGTAAATGCATACCTCCACCGCACCCTCTTTACCCATGGCCGCCATTGCTAATTGACCACCATCTTTCCTGCTGAGCCCCTTAGAATCCTCAACCCAGGGCTCCAGGCAGACACTACCAGTTGGATTCTTTAAGTGAGAGAGAACTCCTTGGCCTTTCCTCTTTTAAAGGAGTGTCCCTTTGGTGCAGTGAGGAGTCACAGTTATTGTTGAATTAATGCATCTTCTGTTGGCATTTAGGTGATTCTGGGGTTCTCCATAGGGGCAACAGTATTTCTCTTTCATCAGTGACTTAAATATCGTCACTCATTTGATGCTTTCACCTTGCTGTGTCACAAACATCCCTTAAAATAAAAATTGAACCTGGGGCGCCTGGGTGGCTTAGTCGGTTAAGCGTCCGACTTTCACTTAGGTCATGATCTCGCAGTTCGTGGGTTCGAGCCCCACGTCGGGCTCTGTGCTGACTGCCGGCTCAGAGCCTGGAGCCTGTTTCAGTCTGTGACTCCCTCTCTCTCTGACCCTCCCTTGCTCACGGTGTCTCTCTCTCTCTCTCTCCTAGAAATAAATAAAAAATATTTAAAAAAAATAAAAAATAAAAAAAAAAAATAAAAATTGAACCTGAAAATACTCATCTGTGTTCATGGTAGCCATCTTTTCTCTCTCTGTAGAAGCAAACATTATCTTTTGCTTGTTCCACTGAGGTGTGAGAGGGAGACAGCAGTGGGAGAATGGGGCTTCTTGCTTCCCCCCAGCATACACAAGATTGCTCTGCACTGTCCAGGCCAGCGGGGATGAGCTCCTCCTGCCCCACCCCTCCCAGCCAACAGTGGCTCTTTGAGACAGCCCCAGCCCTCTGGGCTCTGAGGGGAAAGCGTGTGTCTGCAGCTGATCATGCCTGCCTCACCAGGCTCTGTGTATAATATGACCAAGTGCCTGGCCGATGGTGTCCTGAGTGTGTTTATAGGGCTCCGTGAGTCCGGCAAGAGTTGCAGTGGGAGCACTTCAGGGTAAAGGCATTATTTTGATTGGGATTCTGCTTGTCCTTACTCGTTTAAGCATTTGGGCAGAAGATGGGAAGAAGGGGGGGGGGTGCGGGAGGGGAGTGTGGGTTGCAGGGCACCAGGGAGGGAATGCAAAGTAAACAGAATGGTCCAACTTATTAGAGTGGCTTAAAGCAGTTAGTTTGGATCATAGGGCCATTCAGCGAAGTTGCCTGAAAGTGATCAACCAAGAGGGCCACCACGTGAGAAAATCAGGGCAGTCATGTGCAGTGACTGTAGTCTCATCGAGAAGCTGTGGGACAGAAGTACTCTGATCACAGTTGGGACCCAGGAATACCCAAAGCCATGGCTTCCTCCCATTGTTCATATTGATCAGACCCAGCAAATGGCACTCGAGCTTCTAGCCAAAGACGAGTCAGTGCTTTAAGAAAATGTTTACTGTGTATTTATTGTGAATTTCCCTGATGATAATTATAGAGCATCTGGAAAGTACGAAGAGAGAAAAAGGAAAAATGTACCCATTACCTCATTGCCTATAAACAACACTTCTAAAATTTGGATGTATGTCATCAAAGTCTTTTTTCCTATGCATTGGTATATAAATTTTAAGAAAATCTGTATCGTAACAAAAATGCAGTTTTAATCGTGCTTGTTTTACATTTATGAGTGTCTTTTTATATCATGAAGTTACCCAGAATACTGTTTTAAGTGGGTATATAAGATCCCATCTTCGAGGTCCACCATGATTTAAGCATTTTGTTAAAGCTTTTAGTGGTTTTCACGTTTTTATATGTGTTATAAATACTAGCAGCACATGTTTTTAGGGAAGAAAATACAGAGCGGGATAGATTTTTGACATCTTGACGGAATAGTCAGCACTGTTCATTGTACTTCTGCTGACATCTGACATCCCAGATGTGAGTGCCTGTATAGACACTCTGTTATTGTACATTGGTGGCGTGTGCTGCCATGTTTTGATATTTAGAAGTAGAGAATGTCCAGGCTCCCGAAGAAAACTTAGTCCTTTGGGCACCAATCCATTAAAGCTTTGACATTTCCATCCAATATGGTTCTAAAATTAATTGTAGGCACAGTTGATGCCAGTGGGAAATCCGTAGGTGCTGTGCTAAGTCCTGTTAAGTGCTGTTGAATTTGGATCAGATGTCTTTGATTATGTTCCTGTCTGCGGGCCACTTGGTGCTCATGCCTGGTTCTCTTCTCTCTCCTGTAGTTACTGGGGCTTCCTGATGCAGATGATGATGCGTTTGAAGAGTACAGTGCAGATGTGGAAGAGGAGGAGCCAGAGGCGGACCACCCCCAAATGGGGGTCAGTCAGCAGTAAACTTCCGAGGCCTCCCACCTGAGGAGAGTGAACCCCCTGGTACCTGAGGTGGGGTTGCGTGCTCCTGGGTTAGCATTTTGCGTTAGCACTTCGAAACAGGACGTCTGACTCCCAGCACCCAAATTCAAACCAAGTACCTTTTTATTGACCACAAAATTCCTGAGATGAGCTTTGCTCAGAAGTGACCTGAAGTTTACTTCCGTTTCAGTGGGTTTCTATGGAGTTGTTTCGGTAGCCTTTGCCATTTTGAATTTAGAGTCCATTTTGTGGCTGACCGTTCTCTCCTGAGTTTGTGTTGGAGAACTCACTTTCGCGGACTCGAACGTAGAGAACGCTGAATGTATTAAGGATTATGTTTTGCGTCCTCACGGGTGACATTGTTGAGGGGAAAAGCATGGCAGAGAAGAAATGCAGTCTGCACTTTTTATGTACTTTGTAAGTGTCCATAAGTGAAGGAATTTGCTTATAAAGCATGAGTTTTAATATCTAGTCATTAAACTGCACAAGTGCAAATACAAGGGCAGAAGAGAATAATCACTTAGCTTTGGATGACGAGGGTAAGAGGCAAAGAAGCCTTTGTTTAAGTGTTCCGCCATTACTCAGTTACCTGAATAGATAAGTTCAGATAGATAACCGATTCATGGTTAGGTGTACACGTTACTTGCATGTCCAATTATTTCAAAACATGCTAATTCCAAAGCCACTTTTAAAAATCTAATAGCGGGAAAATATAATAGGGGTGACATAAATTATTGATTACTTTAAAATGTTTATAAACTGTCCCACATATGAAATGAAACATTTATGTTCTCTCTTTATAACCAGATGGCAACTTGATAAATCATGAAAACATTCAGAATCCAAGTGCCACTTAAACTTTGAAGCCATAGATAAATTTAATGGGGAAATAAACCAGGATAAAAAAATTTTTTTTAATACAATGGCATCCTTCTTTACTTTCTTAATTTGTCTTTTATTCTTTAAAAAAGAAAAGTCAAGAAAAGGATCCCACTGTATAATTCATTTAAAAAATGGTCATCAGGTGCTTCGAGGAACCTAACCGTAGTGAATTTTTAAAGCGAAATGAACACAGGAATCTTTCAGTCATGGGTTAGCTTGGTTTGAAGGGGGAAGTTCTAATCAAAATACTAAGACAACTCACAGAAACAACTACTTAATAATTGGAAACACTGCTATCAGTATTTAGTCAACAAATACAGGGGAAATCCTTTGTAATGCTAACGTGGAATTATTTAAAGTACTTCATTTTCTTGGAACCTTTTGCATCTCTTGTTCCTTCGATGACTTAGGATGCGGAACTCGTCTTCCACAGCCCTTAACTAAATGCAGCATCTGGGGTGGGAATGTTTTAACACGCAGACACAATGCCTGTTAGGTGGCCATAGTTCGGGATTAAAAATAAAAGCAGCGGCAGCAGACAGCACACAGCGTACGGGAGTCTTGTCTGTCTTCCAGGCATGTCCGCGTAAACCTGATTATCTAACATTTTCTGTTTAATTGATTGGTGCCATGAAGAGCGTAGCTGCTTGTAGTAAAACCGTGCACTGCAGTGTCAAGTCATTGGGTAAAATAACGCGGCGGTTTCCATCCATGCTTTGGTGCCCACATTTTTTTTCTTTTCTTGAAAACCACGTTGAAGGCTAGTTTCAAGTGAAACGATTTCCTTCCGAGTTGCCTGTTCACACAGCACCCCTTGGTGTTTCGCCCGGTGGGGTGAGCATATTCCGTGCTTTGCTCCCGTGTTCTTATGGGCTTTGTACCCGAGCATAGGGAATGGTGAGCTGTGTTCTGTAGATACTGCTCAAGTTTGGTAGCCTCTGTTTTGACACAATGGGCTGAAAAAACAAGAATGACTTCTGCCACCGAAATGAAGAAAGTTGACTAGCTTGCTCCATTCGAAGGGAAACTGGAATTTTATACAGAGAGGCTTAAAAACCTGAATTTACATAAGTTTGAAAATGGAATGGACGGTAATATAAAATGTATTTTATGAAAAAGCAGTTAGGCTTCGACCAAATGCATTCAGGTATTATTATGTTAATGTGTCTGTTTATAAAAACTTCACTGCGATCAGCTCAGCCGCTCGGGGGGCCGAGGGGAAATCTCGCCTTTGTCCTTCCCCAGGGATTGAGGAGGAGGTTGCTGCATGTTCCTTATTTTTGTGGCAAAACCACTGAAGGCATCAGCAAATTGGACCATTTCCTCTACAGCTTCCTTTTCTCTGATTGTGTGCACGCCCACCAGTGCTTGCTGACACGCGTGCCCGTGCACACGCTCACGCCCACCCGGCTGTGTGTTGTGTGTGCGGGTCGCGCGTGGCCTTAGAGCTCGCCTGTGCAGAGCTCCACCCGGATGGGTCAGGGAGTCAGGCAGCCTGCAGTGGCCGTCCCAGAAGAGGTTCCGTAGTGAGACACACTCCTGACTTTCCCAAACGTGAACACTCACGAAGAGGCAGGTGGGAGGCAGTGGGAGGAGCACCGACCCAGGAGCTAGGACAGAGAGACCTGGGTTCTAGTCCTGGCTCTGCCAGTGACCACGTGACTGTGGGCAAGCCATGTAACTCTCCAGAAACAAGGGGCGTTTTCCTCTCCTGCTTTAACCACAGCTGTCCCATAAACTGCCTTGTGTGTGTGTGTGAGAGAAAAGCAACAGTCAAGGAAACCTTGAGGGAAATGAGAGAGAAATACATTTTGAATCTTGCCAAGATTCTAACCAGAGGATCCTGGCCGCAGGACTGCCTCGGAATACGTTTCTGTTGGTCTGTGATTTTTCACAGAAGGCACGGCTCTTCCTTGTGCCCTGGACAGGCTGTGGCTTCAGAAGTGGAATAAGATGAACTTAACCAAGAGGGGAAAATTCGCACAAAGAGTAGCTGAAAGAGAGTGAAAGATGAGTATTTTTACCTTTGGGCAGTGCCATCTCGTAGAAAGAAGAGCGTGAGTGTGTGTTTGTGTGTGTGTGTGTGTGTGCATGAACAGTGGCAGTGTGCACTGGGGGGTGGTGATCGATGGCTTGTTGATCACTGTGGGCCAGCTGGGAAGTCATACCTGTGGTGACATGAGAAAGCCTTGATTCTGGGTTCGAGAGACATTTTCCTTATAGCAGCTGGTCACTGTCTCTGCCTCTGGTAGTTCTACGGAGCACTCTTCGGGGAACTGGAGAATGAGCTAGGGAGCCAGGGAGAGAGGTGGGACCCCCCCACGATGCCTGCCAGCACCCCAAGTCAGGTACACAGAGGCGTCCCCTCCAGTCTCCCAGGCTCAGAGCAGCACGTAGGACTTGTTTCTTTCTTTCTTTCTTTTTTGTTTTTAATTTTACTAGAACTAGAAAAGTCTTTGATTTAGGAATTCTTGTGTCCTGAATTAGGTTTCCAGTGCCCCGAAGTGAAAACTCTCTCCTCTCGTAGCTACTGTCATTTTTCACATACAAACAGAAACCTTTTCCCCAGCACAACTATGCCGCGAACTCTTGTGTCTGTCTCCTAAGAGCACAAAGTGTGTGGGCCGGGGGTGGGGGGTGGGGGGCTGTGCTTAACAGAGCATCGTTGGAATTTATATTTTAGAAATCTACCTTGCATGGGCAAATTCACAGGCTGGGAAACCGCTGTGAGCAAATCTGATTTCCCATGGTTCAAGAGGCACATGGGAAGATGCAGGACTTAACCTGGGGTAGGGAGAAATGAGGGAGAGTGGGAGAGTTGGGGGGGGGGTCTGATTCTTAAAAAAAAAAAAAAAAAAAGAAAGAAAGAAAAAAGAAAAGCCCGAAGGCAGGTATCACGTAAGGTACAAGAAATCTGTCTCCACAGCATTCACTCTAGAGCCCACTTTCCTCAAGGAGACAGCCTGAATGTTGAGAGGCAAGGCCTGTGTTGGAGCTGGCTTTGTGGCTTTCTAAATGTCCCCCGGCCAAGGAGACCGCGGGCGTCCTGCAAATATGGTGGGGCTTTCCTCGGTAAACTCGCTATCAGCCAGAAAAGCCCATCTTTCCAAAGTGCTAAGAGTTCTGAGGGCTCCAGTCACCTAGCAGGTGGATCCTGAACCTGACTGCATCTTGGTTTCAGTGTGGAGGAGGCCAAGGTTCCAGATGCCCCCGGGGGGCTGGAGGGCAGAGCCCACCTACTGCTCCACTCCACTGTGCTTCTTGGTGGCGGAAAGAGCACAACGAAATTTCAAGTGAATCACAGATCCCCCTTCCCTGTCATGAGTGTTAACCCCAAAGAGGTGCCCTTTCCCATTGCTTCAGATTACCCAGAGGAGCCTCAAAGTTTTTCTGTTTAGAATTAAAAACTCATCCTCTTCCACAAAGACCCAATTAGTTATCTTGGTTTTGTGACACCAGGTATGATCCGAAAGGCTGAAGTCGCTTTGATTTTATACAGAATTTCTGAAACTCACCAGAAAGCCAGTAGACTCTGGTGTCCATAGCAACGTGCTGTCCATGGCAAAATATCTATAGCTCCTGTTCCCTGGGCAAATGGATAAATACTGTGGTGTCGTCGATATCTTTATTTAAATTTGTATTGCAGAAATAGAGGACTGTGAGCATTACAGGTTAGGCGCCTCGTTTGAAGCACCATGTGGCCGAATGGGCACAAGCTATAGAAAACGTGTGCCCGGCCACAGAAAAATAAATGTTTAATTTACCCAGAACTGTCCTCAACTTCTCCGGTACTGCAGAGAAGGCCGATAGTCTGTTCTTTGTCAAACTGCTTTTCCCTGGTTTTTTCTTTTGTTTTTGTTGCTCAAGAGTCATTCTTTAAGTACCTTCTGATAGGCTGATGGATAAAGACGCAGAGCAGTGCCGTGTCCACCCGTCAGCGTTTTAGAGGAGAAAGCAAATCATCCACCTGAGAGAAAATCTGAAACTATCTGTGAGCCAGTCTTAATTTGTGTATGAGAGCAGAGTTGAGCCATCTACTTGAGAAGCAGAATCAAGGAACAGTTTGGGGGTTCTTTTTCCTTAGGCAGAAATGTTTCACGCAGGGTGTGTATGCTTTCTTTGCCTTTATATTTCCTTTCCACGAAATCTCTTGTAAATTACAAAACTGTGAAATGGGTTGCCAAAAAAATCGTTGCCCTTTGTTTTAGATGCCCCCAACAGTGTGAATCCTAAACTGGTCCCTGTCTGCATCCGCGCCTTCCTCCCTCCCCCGCGAGAGAGGATCTCAGCCACCGATGTAATTACCATACGCTTGCTATTAAAGAGCCTTCCAAACCCTGGTGATGTTTGCCTCTTTTTTTACTCCCTCCACAATATTTGGTCTGAGAGGACACCTCATGTGACATAAACAAGGGACAGAGAGCGAGGACCGTCAGCTAGCTTGTGGTCGCCAGTGTCTAGGGGGGAGAGAGGGAGAAGGTAGGTAGTTATGTGAACCATTGACATGATTCAAATGTTAGTGACTGATGTGTTTTGAGACATTAATATATATCTGTTCTGATGTTGTGACTGGTGTTTAGTGGTTTTCCAGTCTTCAAACTAGTACTTTAGGTGTGTATATGATGAATACGACGACCTATTTTTTTTTCCCTATCATATTGAGGAATCCTTTGTGGCACCAGCGAGGAAGATGTGGTCGCTCTGTGATGACAGGAGACTGTTTCCCCACTACTTTCCTCCCAGGTAGTACTATTTCGTAAATAATGGCATTTAAAGAATAAATCCGAAGTTCATGGTCAAGTCCCATTATTTGATTAAGAGCAAGTTTCTTTCCCCAAATGCAGATGTCTCCATAGATGGTTAAATGAGATTTGAGATTGCCGTAACAGGCACAGCATAGAGGTTGGTATGTGTGTGTTGTAGATAACTTCATTTGCAGTTCTTTGTGTTTGGCAGTTGTCAGAGATTGAACTTGAGTAGTGGGCTATGCGCAAGCACTCTCAGCCTCACTCAGTCAATGATTCTCTTTTTTAAAAAATTAATTTGTTTTGAAAGAGGGAGAGGGAGAGAGACAATTCCAGCAGGCTCTTTGCCATCAGCACAGAGCCTGATGCAGGGCTTGAACTTATGGAACTGCGAGATCATGACCTGAGCTGAAACCAAGAATCAGACGCTTAACCGACTGAGCCATCCAAGCATCCCCAAGCAGCAGTTCTGACCTCAGCACAGTGCTGGCGTGATCTTCCCCAGCCAAGGCCTTTCTTCTGGGGGAAGTTCTTTGTTATTGTTATTTATCACTTTTCACAGATAAACTGTTTTTAAAAATGTGTATTTATTTTTGAGAGAGAGAGCTGGGGAGGGGCAGAGAGAGAGGGAGGCAGAGGGTTTGAAGCAGGCTCTGAACTGAGAGCAGAGACCCCGATGAGGGCTTTGAACCCATGAACCATGAGATCATGGTCTGAGCTGAAGTTGGACACTTAACTGACTGAGCCACCCAGGCGCCCCCACAGATGAACTTTTTAAATTGTAGCTTGGCTCCTTTACCTAAGTGCAAAGACTGGTGTTAAAAAGGCCCACATTTCCCCGTTTGCAGTGAGCCATTCTGAAATCCATTGGCTGCGGGGAAGGTTTCTAGCCCAGGCTCCTCCCTCACCAGCCACCCCCCAGCTTTGTCTCCTCATCTGTAAAACTAAGAGTATGGACTCATTTCCAAGTTCCCTCCAGGCACTAGCATTGTGGGAATGCATCTCATCTTGGCTAGTGGGGTTAGGGATGGTGGGAAGCAAGGTTTATAATGAAACTGCTGTCTCATGAGACCAGGGCTGGGCCACTGACCTTGACAAAAGTATATTTCTCTGATTTTCAGCCCATCTTCCTTAGGATCCCTTTTAGAAATAACCTCCCCCCCCACGCCCCACCAAAATAGCGGGTGTGTGCCAGCCCAGATGCTAACATGTCAGAGCACTTTTTCCTGTCTTCCTACACTTCTCTTTGCCATCAACACTATAGAATAAAGAGCCACGACAAAATAGGAAGATTAGGGGTATGTTGCTTAGGACTACAACAAGCAGTCTCCTTTAGAAATGAATCTTGTTTTCCTAGGAAAAGTCAGGTCAGGCGGGACCCTTCATTTTTTCTCGTGCTCATTGTGGACATGAATGGGTTGAAGTCAAACGAAGTAAACCAAACTAAACTCACTACCCAGTGTTTGGACCCTGAACCAGGGCTGGGGCAAGCGTGCTTGCCGGGGTCCAGCACAGAGTGTTGCCTGGTGCCCTGCTGAATCGGGGTGAGTGAACATTCCTTTCCCTTTGGCGGGCCTGGCCTTCTGTTACATTGGAAACTCCAGAAATCCATCCTGAAATATGCTGGCACTGTGCTTTTCCTTCAACATCCGTAGTGGGAAAGTAACTTTTTGAAACGCTCTGCCTATCTCTGACCCGCCTTTTCCCCCTCTTGGAGCAGAACACACTGACGTTTATAAAAATGTGGGCCAGGGGTGCCTGGGTGGCTCAGTTGGTTAAGCGTCCGACTTGGGCTCAGGTCATGATCTCGCGGTTCGTGGGTTCGAGCCCCGTGTCAGGCTCTGTGCTGACAGCCAGCTCAGAGCCTGGAGCCTGTTTCAGATTCTGTGTCTCTCTCTCTCTCTCTGACCCTCCCCTGCTCATGCTGTATTTCTCTATCTCTCAGAAATAAATAAAACATTAAAAAAATATTTTTTTTTAATGTGGGCCAGCTATAGTTACGGCAGCTTTCGAATGAGGTAGGCATTTTCTATTAGGTGATGTTGAAAGGAGCAGACATTTTCTCCTCCTTATTTTCAAGGAAAATATGGCAACAACACAGATGGAGATCCCGGCAGTAAAATGAAGTTGGTCCTTTGGGATGCTTTTTAATTGGAAGCCTCTAGAGGTCAGCACTGCATAAAAAAGGGCTTCGTGGTTCTGGGTTATCCTGGTGCCCGAGTCTTGGAGTGTTTGGCAGAGAAGGGTCAGCAGACCCCCAGCAAGGGGAAAGAGGGGTGAAGAGCTCAGCTGTGTGTGGGGGAGGAGGGTATATATAGGGTCCTTTCCTGGATACAAAACCCTAACATTTGTCTTGGGTTGGTTTTTCCCCCCTTCTCACCCATCTTTCCCTACAGCTCCCACACCCTGGTACGCACGCACTGTCAGCTCAATAAACGCGACTTACTGACCGATCGATGAAGCGTGGCATTTAGCTCATTCGGAGAAGGGCTGGGGAGACGCCAAAGAGGACATGGACGGCACATTGCATTTTGCTCTGAACCAGGGGAGAGGCCCCTGTGTGTCCGGGCAGTCTGGGCCTTTCTCATTATTAGCCAGCAGGCTTTGCTGCGCGCTGCAACTTGCAGGCCAACTTCAGATCCCGTGGGCAGTGCCGGGACCACAGGTTTCTACTTGGAACCCCATCGGGCTCCCTGATGCTCCCTGATCAGGAGTGGGTGGGGAAGGATTTTTGTACCTTTAGATCTGACCAGAACTGAGAAGGTTGGGAGCCCCTAAAAACGGGTCGACACTCCTGGGTGGGGGGAGGGGAGGATCCAGGGGGTGAGATGCGGTAGCAATATGTGCATGCTGGTGGCTCAGGCCTCACTGCGCACTGGAGGCCAAATCCCAACCTGCAGGCAGCGCTGGGAGCTCCCGGAGGGGACCTGGAGTTTCTTTTCAGCCCAGCAAGGAACAGGAAAGGCCTTTCTCCCTTCTCTCTCTCCTGTTCAGGGTTTTTAGTGTTGCTGTCTACTGAGTTGGGCCTAACCTAGCCCACAGTGTGGACAACGGTCCTTTGCTGATTTGACTGGGCCTGGGACTCACTCACAGAAAAGGGAGATTGGAAAGGACAACTAACGTGCCACTCGCACAACAGCTCGGACTCCCCGGAAAAACATCTTAATGCCTAGCAGCTTACTGGGAGTCTCACTACCAGCATTAGGTTTCAGAATCATCCTGGTGAGTGTGGTCAAGGCCCAAGCATCCCTACTCCCCAATGTTGGTTGTATTCTGTGCAGACGGAGCTTCCTGCTGACTCTCCGGGTACTTGTCATGAGGCCGACAGTGCTGAGTGAATATATCCACACTGCATGTGGCATTACATACAAACATCTATTTTAACAAACTTTTATAAAGCTTCTTTTGAGTACCAGGCTAAGTCCCAAGTACGAAGCTCCTTTTTACTCCTCCTATCCTTCCAGCATAAGATAGATGTTACATTTGATAGCCCCCTTGGACAGATAAGGAAATTGAGGCACCCAGAAAGTAAGCACATTGCAAAATCACACAGCTGGTAAGTTCTGGAGCTGGGATTCTAACCAAGACAGTTTGCCTTCAGAGCCCTTTTAACTACTCTGCTCTGAATAGCGTCATCGGGGTTGGTCTTACTTTTAATGAAACCTCTGGCTCTATTTGCTCAGCACTGCGGAGGCCCTGCCCTTAAACTTCATGCAGAGAATGCTACACGCAGTCAGTCTACTTGGTTGCTGTGCACAGGACGGACTAACGTAAACGTTTCTTTAGGTCTTTGCCTTGTTCAGGACCAGGTTGGCCATGTCCAGTGGACTAGGGCGATCACTGATACATTTTTTTCCTAGTATCCGTGTAGTTGCAAAGATTTAACAGTGATTGGAAGAACTGGAACAACAGATTTGTTGAAACAATTTAGTGATTGTAAAACAAGAGGGCCTCTAGGCAGGTGAGAGGCTGTGGAGACACCCAGTATGGCCTCCTTTCAGTACCCTTCTTCCAAGGGCTCGCCCCCCAAACAACGCTTTACGAGGCCATTACAGACTCTTCTAGTAACAGAAGTCTATTACAGACAGCTGGTCCTGAAGGGGCCGTTACCCAAGCTTCCCCTGAAAGAGCCAGGAGCGTAATTCACTCTGTAGTCAGGCCAGGACCTGAGAGCAGGGAGGAAGCTCTCCTCGGCCACTAATACCTCCTACCAGTCAGTAGAGTCACCAGCACACACTGGAGACTTCTGTCGCGGTGTCTCGCCGAGCCATCCCCACACACTTCCAGCCCGCCCTCACCCCTTGCCTTCCCCCTCTATGCACACACAGCACACACCCTCTCGATCCCCCAGCAATGCTGCTTGTCTTAGCACGGCTTTGTGCAGACCCGGAAATCGAAGAACACGTTGCAAAGACAGTCGATTTTCTTTGAAGCTCATTTTCTTGTTTGGATGACCTTCACCAAAAGAGCCGGCCGGGTCATAGCCCATAAGAAATATTGGTGTCCCAACCCCGCTTTCCTTGGTTCTGAGGTCCCGGGTGGCATCATGTAGATCCCTCGTGATTGGGACCCTGCGGTCTTGGCATGCCAGCGTGGGCGACTGGGCGAGTGGCCGCAGGGAGAGTGCGCCACACCCCTGGAGCAGCGCTTTTCCACTTTCCAAATGATGCGCAGCTGAAAGGAAGAAAAGCAGAAAAGGTGAGTCGAAAACAATCCCTTAAATACAGCAATTCTCCAAGGATTATGAGGCTGCACAGGTCTGGCAGGAGAAGGGGACAGTGTCACATGGTAATGAATACAAACGGGTTTTCTGGAGCTGGCTCTTCCTTCCCGCATGGCCTTGGTCTTTTAAACCTGTAGTTTCTTCTGCTTAGAAGTGTGAAGGGCCACTCGGAGCCTTAGGCTGTAAGGGGCATTCAAAATACAAAGGGTTGTGGAGAATCAACTTGAAAACGGGTCTGGGAAGTGTCAGGTTTAACAGTTTCTGACTCAAATCTGCCGTTATCAGAAATATAAATCTAGTAACTAGAGAGGATGTAAGCTATAGTCTCACCCCAAATCTCACTCGTAATAGGATTTCAAGTCAAATGCACCCTTGAGGGCTGTGTCAGGGTCTGCCTCTCCCCCTCCCTCACCTGCTCTGTTCTCCCCTCCCCAACCTTGCCTGACATCGAGCACTCTGTAAGTTACAGGTCATCTCGATTTAAAATGGGGACATAATTATGTTCTTTACTAGGCAACATGATGTCATCAGAAGCATGTGCTTTGTATTTGCAAGTGGCCTTAGCTTTCAAAGTGTACCCGGAGGAAAGTCCCTGTATGAAAAACAACTGTTAGGTAACCCAGGCCATTTGCAAGCTGGCTTGTACAAGTGTCACTAAAGCCCATGCTTTGGCTGAGAGAGAGACAACGTGAGTAGGGGAGGGGCAGAGAGAGAGAATCAATCCCAAGCAGGCTCTGCACCATCAGTGCAGAGTGCAATCCAGGACTCAAACTCACGAAACCGCGAGATCAGAACCTGAGCTGAAACTGAGAGTTGGACGTGTAACCGACAGAGCCACCCAAGCACCCCTGGGGTGAAGCTCTTGCTGGGCTGGAAATATAATCCAGTGCTCTCCTCGTCTCTCTCCAGCATCTTTCCATAGAGCTTGCAAGCTTTTCAAAAAAGATCTCTTACCCAGAAGCAAGCCAAAAATGTCATCTAACTCAGTGCTAGGGAACTCATCACACCCATCCACGCCATCCATTCTCTTCCAAACTGGGGCCACCACTCTGCTTAAAATGCGTGAAAGCGTATTCCCCAAGGCACGTTTCAGACCTTGCTCTGACCCCGCAACTCTTCAGCTCTGGAAGAGAGCAAACAAAATTGGCCACATGCTCTTGAGAATCCCATTTGGAAGCTAGTGTTGGTGAGCCTGGGTAGGGTTTTGACAAAAGAAATGCGGGATTAGGCACGCTGCTTGCCTCTTGGAGTCGTCTCCGCAGGGACGGCCGGCTTGCTGCTGAGGGAGAGGGCTACAGATGTGGAGCGGGGCGCAGCAGCTGCTGGGACACACAATGACCTCCGTCTCTGGGTCTGTCATCAGGACAATGGCACTTCTGTGCATCCTCTAGAAATAGGACTTTGCATCTGGCACCACAGTGTGCTACATTCTGGAGCCGTGATGTCACAAGGAGGCAGAAACTAAGGAATTCATCCCCCTGGGCAGGGTGACTAATCCTGTTTCCCAGTCTCTGCACATTTACTGATGTCACCCATTTCCCCCCAAACCACAGCAGCCCGGGGGGGAGGAGAGAATCGCAATGAAAGACAAATTCTCATGTCCGTGGCTCTGAAACTTACTCTGGGGATTCCCAGCCCTTCTCCCAATCCTCCCAAATATCCTGAGCAGTTTTCTCGTGACGCCTCGTGTATGTTTCACAGGCTTGCCTTCCCCGGTACTGGGTGTTCTCCTTTCCGGCATTAACTCACGGCCATCTCTGCTAATGCTGCACAGCTCCAGAGTGGTAGCTGGGCTGGGACAGGCTCGGTCGCTGTCCTCTAAAGCTATCCTCCCTGAGCCACTGCCTGCCCAGTGTTGGCCCCGTGGTCACCGGTGCAAAGCGGTGAGGCCCTGGCCGTGTGGTCCAGGGTGCAGGCAACAATGCAGGTGCCACCCTGGTGACAGCTAGCTCTCAGTTTGTATGTATCTGTTAATCCAGCCACTCACCAGAGGAGCCTGACTCCCAAAAGTTCCATGTGCTTCTGCGTGACAGGCTCAGAAGAATCTTTCATCCAGTCTTTCCCAAGGTCACCCTCCAACCCAGTTTGTGAGCCTGACACGTTTCTTTTTTTTTTTAATGTTTTTTTTTATTTATTTCTGAGAGAGAGAGATAGCATGAGCAAGGGAGGGTCAGGGAGAGAGGGAGTCACAGAATCTGAAACAGGCTCCAGGCTCTGAGCTGGCAGTCAGCACAGAGCCGGACGCGGGGCTCGAACCCACAAACTGTGAGATCATGACCTGAGCCGAAGTCGGACGTTTAACCGACTGAGCCACGTAGGCGCCCCGAGCCTGACACGTTTCTTGTGAGTTCTGCCCAGGGAGGCTCATCGGTCCCTCCTAGAACTGGGTCTGAAAGGGCTACCTGTCTTAGACCTGGTCAGTCTGTCCAGAAATGGCAGAAGCTGGGACTTGCCATCCTCCTGTGTTAGGGTGGGTAGGTCCCTCAGGTGACCCGTGACCCCCACCGTGCTGCGTTGGGGAGGGGAGCGGTTAGCCAGGATTAGAAGGCTCAGGTTCCAGATGATTTGAAGTCTCCTTTCCCATATAGGAAGTACTTTAGTGAAGACCTATGCGTCAGCTGACTCCGCACTATAAAAGCTATTATGTATAGAGTTGACCATTAAAAAGTGTTTTCTTGGGGTGCCTGGGTGGCTCAGTCAGTTAAGCATCCAACTTCAGCTCAGGTCATGACCTTGTGGTCCATGAGTTCAAGTACCCCACACTGGGCTATGTGCTGACAGCTCAGAGCCTGGAGCCTGCTTCGAACTCTGTGTCTCCCTCTCCCTCTCTGCCCCTCCCATGCTTACACTCTGTCTCTTTCTCTCTCTCAAAATAATAGGTAAACATTAAAAAAAGGGGGATTTCTTGGTCATCAGACTCCCAAAAGCCTAGGCTACCAATCAGGCTTTTAAGTGGGGAGTCTGTGAAATGGGCAGGTTCTTGGACGGGGACCCCTAGGGCCTGGTGGACACAGGCAGCTGTGTGCTTACAGATACTCCAGGCGGGGCTATCTCAGGTGGTCCACACTCGGAGAAGCCCTGAGCTTGAGCTGGCCCCCAGGCCAGGAGTCATTCAGTGTGTTGAGAGGGATCCAAGGCTCACCAGGCGGCCCCTGCATGCCAGGTGCTGGGCAGCACGCCTCCGTGGCCCTAATCCATCTCACTCCACAAAGAGAAAATCCTTATAGAGATGCCACAGTTTTGTCTCCATTAAAATCTCATGACTTGGAGAGGGGAAAAAATAAAAAGTCACTCCTCTAAGCTCACATGGGGGCAGAACTGGGAATAAAAGCCAGTTCTGTCTGACTGCAAAGCCTTAGTCTCTTGTCACAAGACGTCATGCTTCTCTTGTGGCCTTTGGGGAACAATAATGGGCAGAGGCCAAGTTGTATTTGGCAACAGGGCTTTTTTACAGCTAAAAACGGCTGTGCTAGCCTCAGTACATCTGTCAGCCCCCACGGCAAAGAAATGAGAGGATCTTAAAGAGACTGGCAGGCTAAAGAATCAGAGGACCCCCTGAAATTCACTATACTCTCCACAATGTAAATGTACCATCCGGCTGTCAACTGAAGATGACGTGTCCCAGGAGAGGACAGAAGGCAGGAGACTTTATGATCTAACTATGCCATTATCTTCTCATTTCTTGTGTTTACTTGTCTATCGCCTATCAGCCCCACCAGATAATAAACCACATGAGGGTAGAGGTGCCCTCTGTTCCGCTCTCCACTGTATCCCCTGTGCTTAGCTCAGTCCTGGCATGGGTAAGGCTGTCATTAAACCTTTGTGGAATGAATGAATGAATGGATGGATGAATGGGGTATGGGGAGAAGAAAGAAATGTTCCTTTTTCTCTGAGAAACCTGGAGAGACTGCTTTGCTCTGAGACTGACCTGCTGTCACTCATTCATGCACGGGAGCACACAGCCCCCAAGACAGAATCTTAAGGAACTTGCCTTTATCCCTACATCCCAGGGAAACTGTTTGTGTCTGAGAGCTGGTAACATTGTTGATAAGTCTCTGAGACTTTCCCATTTTACAAGGAAATGGGAACAGCAGTGGGTGGGTGTCACAGGTCTCTGTGCCCCTGACCCTGTCATCCCTGAGTGACCTTCAAGGAAGTGTCAGCAGTAGATAGGAAAGCCATGAAACCAGATGCAACCCTAGGCACATCCTGATAGGAAGGCAAGAACGTATGCTGCGGCCCTTCCTGCTTTCTGCACGATATCTAACCTAGGGTAGAGGCTGCCTGAGATACAGGACACCCACGTTCTGGTGCTTTCCAAGACTGCCTGCATCTATACCATCTCAGAGAAGACTCAGAAACTGCCCCAGTCCAGGACTGCCTGGGAGCAGAAAAATACCCCATGTGCCTTCCAGGCATGGTGACAAATCAGCATGACATTTGCTCTATCAAATGGCCTTAATCATTGAATTCAAGAAGATGAAGAGTATATTATGCATCTTTTCCAGCCTCAATGGTAGGAAACTTGAAATCAGAAGAAAAAATCCGGAAAGAGCATAGTGTCTTAATTAGCTTGGGCTGCTGTGACAGAACACTGTAGACTGAATGGCTTATAAAAAACAGAAACTTGGGGCGCCTGGGTGGCTTAGTCGGTTAAGCGTCCGACTTTCGCTTAGGTCATGATCTCGCGGTTCGTGGGTTCGAGCCCCGCGTCGGGCTCTGTGCTGACTGCCAGCTCAGAGCCTGGAGCCTGTTTCAGTCTGTGACTCCCTCTCTCTCTGACCCTCCCCTGCTCACGCTGTCTCTCTCTCCTAGAAATAAATAAAACATTAAAAAAAAAAAACCCAGAAACTAATTTCTCACAGTTCTGGACGCCCAAGATCAAGTGTCTAATGAGGGTCTGCGGCTTGGTTCACGTGTCCTCACACGGCAGGAGGGTCAAGGGAACTTTCCGGAATCCCTTATGTAAGGGCACTAACCCCACTCATGAGGGCGCTGTTCTTGTGACCTCATCACCTTCCAAGAGTCTTACTTCCAAATGCCATCACGTTGGAGCTTAGGTTTCTACATGTGAGTCTCGGGGGAGCACATTCAGTTTATAGCATAAAGCCACCTAGGTTTCTGCATCTAGAATAACGTCCATGGACCTCCCTTCTCCCCCGCCCCCATCACCTGTGCTCTGAGTCACAGGAGCTCCCGGGCTTCTTTTCCCAATTCTCTCTTAAAAAAAAAAAAAAAAAAATCTTCCAGAAATACTCACTGCCCCCAACAGGCCCCACAATTTCATGATCACCAAGGAGGTGGGGTGGGTCCCTGAAGGCCTCACGGGCCCCGTCCGCCAGTGCTAGGCTACTGGTTCAATGAAAACTGTTGGCATAACCGGCCTTTGCGACTCAGTGTCCTCAGAACCCAATTTATGTCTTGCTTCCTTTTTTCTTTTCCAGTCACTTAATCCCAACTTTCTTACTCCTTGTACCTCCCTTCTCATTACTGCACTGACCTATTTCCCATTACAGGCCCGCCTTTCTCCCTGGTGACCTTCAAGCAGGCTTGGTCACCAGGTATGGTAACCACATTGTAGACTTGACCCTTCTGCTTCGGACCCCACGGAGGACTGAGTGGCGTTTCCCTGCTATTTCCAAAGATAGGAACTGGGATTTTGACTTGAGAGAGCACCATGAGAGCTCTGACCCCTTTTTGAAACCAGGCCACTAGGTGGTAGAACTGAGTTCTGATGAGGACCAGGTCCCACCTGTAGTATCTTCCAGTCGTGGCTGTGTTGACCTCAGGGAGCACCAAGTCGTGGTGATTGTTCACAAAAGACACAACTGGAATCACTGTTCAAGAGGATCCATGAGTCTGGAGAGACTCAAGAATTGGGTTCATTTACCTGCCAGTTGAACAAACCCTCCACTCTGCCTGGTTTCCCTATAACACTAACCGCAGCCACCTTCAGGAGGGGTCTGCCCCAGTGCTGGTTGGTGACAGCACCAGGCTACGGGGTCCCCTGCCCAGCTGCAGCTTTTCTGCCCAGATTATCTTTCCCACCGTGCCTGCAGCTAGTCCTGCGCAGAATGTATTTGCGGGTGCCGCTAAGGCTGCCAGCCAGGAAACCCTGCAAAGGACTTCTATATTTAGAGAAGGCATTCCTCCGGCACTCAGGCGCTCTCCGACCTGCTGAGAAGTCGGCTGACAGATACCAAAGGGCAGGGCTGCAAACCTCCTCTGCCAAAGAAAGGCGTTGTTCGGTCACAAATAATGGTAGGGTGGCCCTGGCATGATGTCAGATGAATTGACAGCAGCTGCTTGTACATTCCCTCTCTGCATTTACAGCTGAGCGCTGGCCAGATCTGGAGTAGTCTTGGATTTGGATTTTGGAAGATGAATCACACCCAAAGCCAAGGATGGTTTAGCTCCAGTTGGCTCAACTGAGGAAATGGCCATAAGCCATAGGCTGTTATTTAGTTCTGGCTGCCGATGTCCTTAGGGGCAGTGTAATTGCTAAATTTGGTCGAATAGGCGGCAGCAGCCAGCGCAGGGCAATGGTCACGGTGGTCAGCCAGGTAGCCTTCCTGGAGGGAACAGCAGTAGATAGCTGGGCTGTTTCAGGGAAGAGCAGAAAGGGCCACACCTCTGCAAGTGAGTGATACCCACGTCCTTATGCAACCTTCACGTTTTCATCCATCAGTTAACCTCGACCATGCCTGAGATGGAGAGTAACCCACCTTGTGGTTGAGAATGTGCACTTTTGAGAAATACAGCCATGCTCCCGTCCGGCCCGGCCACTTACTGCTTCTGGACTTGAAGCCAGTTAACTTAATTTCTCCAGTCCTCAGATTTTCCATTAGTGCTTTGGGATAAATGACCCAATAGAAAAACGAACCTAGGAAACAGAGAGGCAATTCACTGAGGAACAAATACAAATGGCCAATAAATACATGAAAATGTTTTCAAGCCCTGGTTATCAGGAAACTGTAAGTTAAGACAAGATCTCATTCTTGGAAATTCTTAGAAAGATTGATAATGTTCAACATTGGCACAGAGGGCACACCCCGTTGGTGGGAACATGAATTGGTTCAACCACTTTGAAGGATCATTTGTCAGGTCTCCACCAGATGTTTTCTGTGCAAGTCCTTTGACTTCACTGTCCCGCTGCTAGGAATCTATCCTGAAGAAATAATTGTGCATATGGATATAGATATTCATTATGGCATTGCTTGTAATATTCTTTTTTTCAAAAAGGAATGGAAACCATCTATTTCTCAGTAGCAGAAAGGTAGTAATTCACGGGCGGGTGACTGCAGGTGGCCCTATAGTGTCTGATACAAACAACTGGAAGGAACATAATGTGGCGGGAGAGAGGTGACGACACAGGATGGAGGAAGGAAGACATTCACTTTTTACTCTTTTTACTTAAAGCTATTGCTTTTGCATCTTTTCTCTCCCCCCAGTTCCCCTCTCTGCACCGCATACCTGCCAAGTTCCGTGGCTCAAGTTATGCAGATTGTTGTGTTTATCCTCAGATCAATTTCCCAGGTGTTCAAAAATGGTTTGGTGCTGATCTGGCTGCGTTTCAGGGATGAGACAAGCTCCGGGTCTCCAGGCTGCTCCGCCATCTTAACTCATCTCCAAAAAAAACCTATCCTTTTGCATCTTTAACAGTATGCATTGTACGGTCGTCCCTGTTCCCTATCGAGCTGTCAGAGCAACGCTGAGATGTGAAGGCTGCAGCTGCAGCAGAGCTTAGAGGAAGAATTTGAAATCAGGAGTTCAGATCTGGGCACCGGAAATCTCAGATGCCCCTTAGACATCCCAGTGGTGATGCTGAGCGGGCAGTTAGATAGAGAAGTCTGATGTGGGGGTTGGGAATCCCATTGGACGAGGAGTCCCCTAGGGTTTATGTGTGGTACGGAGAGGAGTTCCATCAGTAAGAGAGGGTGGGTACCCAGAGCCAACCACAGTAGGCACCCAAGTGCTGGATTCCAGTGCCTTTGGCACGAATTGACTTCTGCTAGGCATTTAAACACTCATAGTGTCTTAATCAATTCTTCTCACCTACTGGTGTCACTAGCACCGTATAAAAGTCTCTCTCCATCTTATTGTTAGCACTGCTTCCTGCTTTTCCTTTGAACCTACAACCCTGTCTGGCTGAACTCTTGATGGTTTCTGGAGTTCCCAGCTTTGCCGTCACTTGACATCCTGTCTTTAGCTCCCCAAACTCCAAGCTTCATAGCTGCAGGGAAGCCCTTCCTGGTCTTCCCACTGAGCAACTCCACCTGTCCTCAAGACCCAGCCTAAGCAGAGCCCAGACCACTTACCCATGCAGATGTCAACAATTGCACACTTTTTTTTTTTTTTGCAGTTGCTCATGTCATTTCCCCAAAGGCAGCCATTGTTATCATCATTTCTATTATTATGCCAGCCATCTTGACAGATGAGAAAATTGAGGTTTCACGGCGGGGGCAGGGAGGGGTGGATACCTTGTCCAAATCCATCCAGATGGGAAGTATCTTAACATTCTATTGCTGTGTGACAAATCACTACAAACTCAGCAATGTAGAACAGCACACATGGGTTGTTTCCCAGCCCCCGTGCTTCAGGAGCATGGGTACAGCTTAGCCAGGTCTTCAGCTTCTGAGTCTCTCAAGGGCTGCCAGCAGAGTGTCAGCCAGGGCTGGGGTTTCATCTGAAAGCTCAACTGGGCGAGGATCCACTTCCGAGGTTCTTAGCGGTTATTGACAGGACTCAGTTCCCTTGAAGTGTTTGGTCTGAGGGCCTCAAATTCTTGCTGGCTGTTGACTGGAGGCCACTCTCTGCAACTTGCTGGGTGGGGAGGGGCAGTGTGATGTGGCTGCTTGCTTCATCCGTGTGTGAGCTGAGAAAGCAATGGAGTCTGCTAGCAAGACAGAGCCTATAATCTCTTAGAATCTAATCTCAAGGGTGCTGTGCCATTGCCTTGCTATATTCTGCTGGCTTGAAGGAAGTTGCTAGGCCAGCCCACACTCAAGGGGAGGGGCCGTACTAGGAGGGGGATCACTGAGGGACATTGGAGTCAGGCTGCCACAGGAAGTGACATCTGAGGTTTTAACTCAGATCCGTGAGCCTCCAGTGTTTGGGTTCTTCAGATCTTTCTCTGAATCCTCAGGGCTGTTCCCTGCTACAGTCTGCACGGAAAGGAACAGTAGCGTCACTTTCCCTATGCAACTCCATCAATTAAAAACTCTTAGTCAGGGATAGTGAGTAACCTGATTTTAATAAGCAAGAAATGGGAGCTTCAAAATCCAAAATGAAGTATTATTTCTGTTTTTTCTAACTTTATGTATTTTTGAGGGAGGGAGAGAGAGGATGAGCAGGGGAAAAGAAGACACAGAATCTGCAGCAGGCTCCAGGCTCTGAGCTGTCAGCACAGAGCCTGATGCGGGGCTCTATTTCACGAACGGTCAGCTGAATTCAGTTGCTCCACTGAGCACCCAGGTGCCCCACCAAAGCATTATATCAAGCTGAGTAGCTTAAGTGATGCAGAGAGCAGTACATGGTGCCGTGTTATAAAGGCAGCTGATACAACTGTTGGCCCTTTCCAAACCAGTCCTGAACCTGCAGACCACTGGTAAATAACCTCCGTATGTCCAACCCAGCAAATCGGCCTTTTATTGAATGCTGCCACTCCGGAGAGGGAGGTGGGTCAGGGGAGCAGGAGAAAACCAGTCTTCTCTGTGAGCCATCTTCTTCCAAGCCACTCGGGTGGACACAGATTTCCATCTGGGTGATGAAGCAACCCCTGACTGACAGAATGTCCTTCCGTGGTGACGGCCGGGAGAGATGGTTAGTGTCTGCCCTCTCAGCCCATCTCCCCCACCAACACCATCGCTCCCTGAAAACTTCTGATAGGGACAGTTTCCAGCGCAGTGGCTTCTTGGCAGCCCATATGAATGACAGTCTGACATCCCTCCACTCCCATGCCTGTTTTTCAAACTGCGGCTGGGTTGGGCTCTCCCCTTCCTACCCCCACTCACCAGGATGGTCACTTGGTTTCCACGACCCCCATTCATCTCATCATCTGGGACCTTCTGTCTCTACCTTGACCCAGATGGGTATATTTAATCAGTAACTATTTATTGAGAACTCACTCTAGGCATCTGGCTGGCTCACTCAGTACAGCATGTAACTTGATCTCAGAGTTGTAAGTTCAAGTCCACATTGGGTGTAGAGATTAAAAAGAGTAAGAAGGACAGAGGGAAGGAAGGAAAAGGAATGAATGAAGGGAGGAAGGAAGGAAAGGAAGGAAAAGAAGGAAGGAAGGAAAAGAAGGAAGGAAAGAAGGAAGGAAGGAAGGAAGGAAGGAAGGAAGGAAGGAAGGAAAAGAAGGAAGCAAGCAAAAGAAAGAGGGAGGAAGGAAAAAGAATTCACTATAGGCAGATATTCTTCCAGGCACTGAAAAAGAGCTATTCCTTGTATGTGGACATACATGCACAGATACCTATGATGTAGAGGTGAAGAGCACCGCTTAGAAGTCAGATAAATCCTGCGGCTCCTGGCTGGCTCAGTGGGTAAAGCGCACAACTCTTAATCTTGGGATTATGATTTCAAGCCCTACACTGGGTATAGAGATTACTTCAAAATAAAATAATTTTTTAAAAATAAAAGCTTTTAAAAAAAGAAGTCCAATAGATTCTGCCATTTAGTGGCAGTGGACTCTACTTGACAAGTTCCTCAAACTTTCTGAGCCCCAGTTTCCTCTTCTGTAATATGGAGGTCATCGTTCCTAGCTTGTAGGACTGTTGGAGAATTAAGTGAAATAATTCATGTGCAGCACTTAGTGCTATGCCTACCACACAATAAATACTTAACAGTGCTTCTCTGTGATCTACGCAGGATAGACCCTTAGCAGCAATTTCCCGTACCCACCAAACCGCAGGCTCCATGAAGGCTGGGACTGTATCTGTTGTCTTTACAGTTGCGGCCTCAGTACCTAGCACAACCCCTGACACATGGTAAGGGGTCTGTAGACATTTTTGGAATGGGCTTATAAATGAATAGGTAATACCGCAGTGAATGACAAAATATTTATCTAGTTCAACTTTCCAAGGTGCGTGAAGATCTCTTCATATCATCTAATTCAAAATCCACCTTGGATGATAAATGACAAGTTTGGCCACCTAGTTAGACAGTTGACCAAGGTCTACTAGAGTAGGCTGGGACTCAGATTCGGACTCTCAGCTCACTACTCCCGCATACCCAGTACGCTGACATCATCTTCCCAGCCTGACTGATGTGGCAAATAGGGAAAAGCCCCTCCGAATAGGGACTTTCTAATTTGTTGTGACCGTGACTCATTTTGAAAGAAACCATTCAGTTATCCCAGGCTTGGTGCTGAGTCGAAAGCAAGCTGCCTTCTCCCTGTTGGTCCAAGAGTACGATCTGAAGGTCCCTGCAGACTTCATCCAGTACCCCTGTGGGTAATTTTCCTGCATGGTGAGGTTATCCGCTCAAGCGTGACAAGCGGCCATTCTTGGAGATCGAGAACAAATCTCAGTATCAGGTGATCTGGCTTCTAGTCCCAGCTGCACTAGCTGGGTGACCTTGGACATGTTTGCTTAATGTCCCTGCATTTTCATTTTCTTCTCTGAAACAGAGGGAAAGTGACACATCGTAAGAATTTAATGATACAATGCATGACGAAAGGTGCCCGGTACAGTTGCTGAAGCGTGCCTGTGGAACGGGATCCGAATGCGGGCTGCCATTAATCATCCCATGTGGTGACAGGCCTAGGAAATCTCCTAGTCCCCTGACTCTCCCTCGTAGCTGGCCTGATTCCCTCTGGCACGTGGGGCCAGGTGGTGATTTTCAAGATTTATTTCAGAACAGAACTCTTTTGTCTCTTTCTGTTTGAGTTCCATCCAGAACTTAACATGGGATTGGAACCAAAGTACGTGAACCTGATGGAGTGGAGCTCACTCGTCAGAGCAGAGCCGGGGACAGCCTACATCTTTGCCTGCGACCTGCCCCTCGACCTTCTGAGGTGGCCTCCCACGTATCTCCCTGAGCCCCAGAGCTTCCCAGAACCTGGTCTGAAAACCACTGAACTAAAGTATTTTACACGGCCGCTGTCAAAGTAATAGTCCTATCAACACATTATTATAACACATTATTAGTGTTTATTGCTGACATTTACGGCACTGGTTCTCAGACATGAGCCTGCATCAGAATCAACTCGACTTCTTGTTAAAAATGCAGGTTATTGGGCCCCACACCCAGAGTTTCTGATTCGATTGTTTCGGGGAGGGACTGAGGCTTTGCACTTCTAGTTTGTAGGGATGCTGCCGCTGGTGTCTGGAAACACTGTGGGCACACTGCTAATTTCAGGTGTGCCTTCAGTGTGACAGGCATCATGCCGGGCACCTCACCTGGTAGTTTTATTTCATGTTCACAAGTGCGCTGTGAGGTAGGAATTGCACTATTTCTAACCCTTATTTACAGATGAGGAAACAAAGGTTGAGAGGGGCGGATAACTTGCTCAAGGTCTTAGAGCTAATGAGTGGAAGATTCCAGTCCAGGTATGTTTCCGAAGTCCCCACGCCGCACCATAATGTTCCAATTAAAATGTGTTGGAAGGAGGGGATGGGCACATGTATTGCCATATGCTTATTTTCATTCATTCACCCAGTACA
The DNA here is from genome assembly GCF_003009895.1 of Hyaena hyaena. Classification (NCBI taxonomy): domain Eukaryota; kingdom Metazoa; phylum Chordata; class Mammalia; order Carnivora; family Hyaenidae; genus Hyaena; species Hyaena hyaena. Next base: position 4,515,894 of record NW_024080672.1, read on the forward strand.
AGTAAGGGAATGAAATGAACTGGCTGTGAGGGAGGGAGAGGGTACCAGAGTGGTTGAGGTTTGATGGTGAGCAGGAAACCGAGACTAAATAGCAATGCTTGAAGAGCAGTGCTTACCTAGGTGTGCCCGTTTGGAACACGCGGGGAGCCACACAACTTCTCAGGATACCCTGGAGATACGTGACCAAGAAGAAGCGATACTTGTGACAAAGGATAGAAAACAAAATTTCACTTAATTGATTTATTACTTCATTCATTTACCAAAACCTACTGGATGAACTTGCCGAATAGCCTGGGTGCTATTTGGTGCTGGGGCTACAGTGGGAAGGAAAACATAGACATGGTGCATGATTTTCAGACCCTTCAGTACACTCAACATTATTAAGTCTCATAACAATTTTGCCCAAGTCTTGATATCTTGAAATTCAGCTTTGACGCCATGATTCTTTTGTGTCCTAGTCCGTTGGTTCTGGCTCTTCCCAAGTCGTATCATCTTATACTATTCACACTGTCTGTTGACCTAATGAATTTCCATTCTGACTCATGCAGTTCAACCCAGTTCTGACATCATGGTCTCAAAAGTCTGCCTTCTCAATAGATCTTTTTCAAATTCTTGAGGAGAGGCAGGATTTGGCTGATGTTTGGTAACTGGGTAACTTGTAGATATGACAAATAGGTGGATGGTGTTTAATTGATCTGCTTTTGTATTCTTACTCATTACTGCTAATTATCCAATGTGTTTGATATGCCAGATGGATGCTTAATGACTGGTCTAACGACTGGAGTGGAATGCTATATTCAGGTCCAAGATACCACGGTCCCGGGAGGCAGGTTCCTTCGGTCCTCCATTCTGCCACCTAGTACCTTTCCTTTTAGAGTAGGTTTGAGGTTGAGGTGGCCACATCAGATTCTAGAAATCATGTAGCACTGTTTGATTGCAAGGAAATGTCCCCATCCTGGGCCTCGCGTGCTCCATGTGAAAACTTATTCGGGGGAACACTCTGTGTTACTTGTTCCAATTTGGATTTGCTCACTCCAGCAAAGTTATGACCTATATAAAAAAAGTAAGAATTTATAGTCTTGACAGCCAGCATGCCAAGTTTCAAGGAATCCTGTGGAAGAAAGAAAATTAAAAGGGAAGAAAGGAATGCAAGGACAGAAAGGGTAGTAAGAAATCCGTGATTGATGTGAAATACAGAGTTTTCACCAAGAGCTCAAGAAAGCCTCCAGGCCTCCTCCTACAGACACCATTTCCGGGATTTCTAATCTATAGATGGGTTTGCATGAAAAACAAAACTAAACCTAAGCTTCAAAGTAAGAAGTCAGCATTCAGGGCAGACAGAGGGACTGCTTGCTCTGAACCAGTGGCGGTGACCAGTCATCACTGAGAGTTGTCCCAGAGAGCGTGTTTGAAACCCAGACGGTAATGATTGCTGGCACGTGGGACCTGTGGAATTAAATCCACGCTTTCGAAAAGAAAAAAATGAAAAATAATACAAAGAAGAAGTGGCCCACACATGGGTGTTAATGAACGTACATTAACATTGACATGAACTTTTGGTTAATGTCAAATTCTATTAACGAATCCCAACAGACTAGTGATTACTCTTATTGGGGTGTATTCAGTGGAAAAGTATGTAGCTCATAAGAAGCCTCAGTAGTTGTGTTACGGAGGACACTACTCCCATTTTTGCTACAAAATTAGCCTGGGCGCTTTTGCCCACCCAGATACCCCCTGCTGCCTATTCATGTCCCGCTCTGCCTTCGATTTGGGCAGGGCGCCCCTCCAGCATGACGTTCGACTTACGCCCTACCCCAAGTGGTCTAGCCAGGGCGACTTCAGAGTAGGGGGCAGAGGAAGATGATCGTGAGGATTGGGTATCACTGAGTGTTTAAGAGCTCGGGCTCTAAAGCCAGAAAAACATTGGTTCCAAGCTCAAGCCTGCCTCTTACTAGGTGGCCCTGGGCCTCAGGTTCCTAATAAGTCTTGATAATAATGTTGACTCATTATAGAGATTCAATGAGATAGTATACACACAGGGTTTAGTGCAATGCACGGCACATAATATAGATTCAGCTTGTGATCCCTGTAATTACCAGAGTCTTGGTCTTAGTATTTGTATGGGTGGTTTTAAAAGAATAAAGTAGGTGGGTCAAGAGCAGCTCTCAAATGAATTTGTACCAGTTATGAAGTTTGTCCAAATGAGTTTCTAAATCCATTATACAGTGCCATCTAAAGAACATTCTACAATAATTAAAAAGTCCTATATCTGTGCTGCCCAGTATAGTTTAGCCATTGGCACAAGAGCTACTGAGCACTTGAAATCTGACTGGAGAAAGTAAATTTTCAGATTTAACCAATTTAAACCTAAGTAGCCATATGTGATCTGTGGCAGCCACGTTGGGCAGCAGAAGTCCATAAGATTAAAGTTGCCAAATCTGTATGAGAAAGGGCAGACATTGTGGGGGAATAGTTAAGTGTAAGTTGAAGGAAGCATAGAGCTCAGAGGATTGAAAACGTCCAAAAGAATCAAATGTTTAATGAGTGATGGACATAATTCTTATTATAGCCCCTTAGCACCAAAACAAGTAAAATATGAAACATCTGTAAACATCAGAAGTCAAGCAGTCCAGTTTCAAGAGCTGTTTGACAAATTCTAATTCCACTGAAATGAAAGCAATTGAACTTTGACTTGGAATTTAGAGTCACAACATGTGCACCACATGGCCAACAGCCCTGATGAATAAAGGAGGCAGCATCAGACCTAATCTTGACTCCCATCAGGCAGAAGAGTTTCCTGGATGCCCTTGAGTTGAACTTGCATAGGTGAGAATTAATTGGGGGGGAAAGATAATAGAGGAAGCGGTGTTTACGTAATTACTGCTGAATTGGCAGCGAGTGAGCTCATTGGCAGCCTAATAAAGAAGCCCATATGGGGAGAAAATAAAGTTGGCATGTTTTCTGTTCCCACTGGCACAACTCAAGATACAGGTATAAATGATGTTTGTTCAGTAATAACTCAAATGTGTCACGGACATTGTGACAGAATGTCTAGGGTCTACAGTAAGTTTCTTTTTTTGTTGTTGTTGTTAATATTTTTATTTATTTCTAGGAGAGAGAGAGAGAGAGAGACAGCGTGAGCAGGGGAGGGTCAGAGAGAGAGGGAGACACAGAATCTGAAATAGGCTCCAGGCTCTGAGCTGGCAGTCAGCACAGAGCCCAACGTGGGGCTCGAATCCACGAACCGCGAGATCATGACCTAAGCGAAAGTCAGACGCTTAACGGACTAAGCCACCCAGGCGCCCCTACAGTAAGTTTCAATGTTAGAAGAATTATAATCGAGAGGGTCAGGGGTATAAGATGAAAAAAATGTTTCAAACAGCACTGGTTTTACATAGCGAGGCATATTTAGACAGAGATCCCACGCAGTTGGGTTAAGTGTGGCTTTCCCTTGGGAACGAACATACGCGGTATTTTCATGGATACCATGTATGAATGAGACCTCGTTTCTGCTGGTTACTTACAGCCAGTTATTTACATACTCTTTGCCCCACAGTTTCCACGCATGTAAAAATGTAGTTGGGGTCTTATAAGAATCATAAGATTCTTATAAGGGTCAAATAGAAAACAGTTTGTAAAACTGTAACGCACTTTGCAAATGGAAAGTTTTATCATCGTCACTGTTGTTTTGACTTTCTCAATAATGCTCTGGGAGAGCGAATAGCGCAAGCTGACTGGTTTACAGATGAAGGAATGAAGCTGAGAGGGACGGGTTTCGTGACTTGCCCAAGGTCACCCGGCCATGCTGCCAGCATGGTGATGGCGCTACGAAACACTGGGTGGGTTTTAGCCGATGAACACAAAAAGCTCCTATTTCTTTTGAATCCTTGGCTTTAGAAATGCTTCAACTCATGGGGTTGTGGGACTGCAACCGTCTTTAGATCCAGACAAGAGGGCCCCATGTGTTAGTTACAAGGGCCTGCAAACTGGAGCGAATCCCGCCTGTTTGGGTAAATAACGTTTTATTAGAACACAGTTGCACTCATTCATTTACGAATGGTCTTTGGCCACTTTTGTATTACAGTGGCAGACCTGAGCCATTACAGTGGAGACCAAAGCCAAAAATACTCCCTGGCTCGATACAGGCAATGAGTACCCACTCCTGCTTTCAAGGGCCCCAGTATCGCAAACCACACACAAATAAATGTATGGAAGAGCATTTACCAGCCCCCAGACCTCCACATCTGCATCGCGTCCACAGAAGAGACTGCATCTGGATGCCAATAAGGATTAGGGCTTCTGTTCCTTACTTGGGTGGGCACAGATCGCTTTGGGGTACGAGGAGGATTTGAGGTGCGCTTGGATTTCTGTGACTTAGATAACAGAAACGACACATCGATCAATTTGTCAAACCCTTCCTCTCGGGCCTGGATTGTTGCATAACCAAGTATCAGTTCCCAGTGGAGTCGGGCATCCTTGCTTCTGTTTGAGTTTCGATTCCTGGTTCTGGTTCTAGGGGTACTCACAGATTGGCATGGTATTTACAACAGATGCACTTGGTAACTGGGGAACATTTTGCAATATTAGCGCATATTACGTTTAAACAATTTTTTATGTAGTTCTCAAGATGAGATTCTTATACCGGCAGCCTGACAGACGTTGAACGCTAGAACCATGAATGATTTTATTTTTCTAAAATGATTTCATCTAAATAATTCTGATTTAAACTTTTGGCATGCGCATATGGCACGTGCTGCTTTGCCTTTTAATTTGAAGGACAAATTTTTAATTTTTGAAGACAAATCCATCTTTGGGAACATGAACATTTAAAATGGTTAATTTTTTCACTTTTGTTTTAATTTGCGTTATCTGATGAAAATAGATGCAGATTTTATGTACTCTGAATACTGTTTTGACTTACTTTTATAATCCTTTGAGCATTAATGTCAATGAAATGAGTTGTGGGTTTCTTATTTCTGAGGGTAGTCACGCTTTTTTGGTTTTGGCAATAGCAGAAATGGTATGCCTATCTTTGATATATTTTTTTAAGACAACAGATGGGAAAGTGACTGAATGGAATTGTTAATATGGTCCTTTTTCCCCATCCCCCAGCCTTCTGATAGGAATTCTCTAGTTGGAATTATATGTATTACCTGTTACCTCAATATATTTTTGGGAATCTATTTTTTAGGGAAAAACAAGTTCTCTTCTGGATTAGGACTACCCAATGCCCTGTGAGTGTTTTCTGGTGGTTTCAGGTCTCTTTCTCCAGTGACTCATTACTAGGAGGCTGCTTCTCAGAGATTCCAGCACCAAGTTCCTTGAAGCCCCATCTGAGGTTGTCTTGCCCAGAAGGAGAAGGAAGGGGCTGTCGGGCTGGCTTGGAAACTAGAAACGAGGTGGTCTTAGGCTCTTTTGTCCCATAGACAGCTGCTTCTCCAGGGATGCATCAGGACTGGCCAACCACTCAGGGACCCAACCAAAAGCCCACTTCTCCTGTGGTGGGGAGAGGCACACTTCCGAATTCACCCATGGCTCTTCTGGAAGACTGGCACGAGCCATTGTTGAGTATCCAATGGCTCCAAGACCACCTCTCAACTCTGGCACCCCAGCACTTGGGGGGTCTTCTCCCACACTTCAGAGGAAATACACATTCATTTGCGCATTAGCTCACCCATTCACTGAGCGAATGTTGACTGCTTGCCCACTGTGGTGGGCATGAGGCACACAATGAATGTGGTTTTCCTGTGGTATAGTAAGAAATACCTTTGGCCTTTGTCTCTAGTTCCTGGGGCTGAGCTTCCAAAACCCTTGGAACTTCATCCTAGGACTGTCTGTTGTTTTTCATAATGAGCTCCTTTCCATCACCCTTGAGTTTGTGCCAGTGAGGTGACATAAGGCAGGGCCTCCTAGGTAACCTCAGATGGCACCAGTCACCGGAAAGACCCAAAGTTTAGAAGGTTCGAGGTTTCAGCCCCATCCACCATCATGGGGGGAGGGGGGAGGAATGGGTTGCTGGAGATTGCACTCCACAAAAACTTTTGAAATGGGTGAGAGAGAGTCAGAGCAAGGGTGTGATTGTAGGACTTGAGCTCCTGGAGCTTATCTGAAATAACTGGATGTCTCACTTTGCAGTTCCACAAGCCAGCAGACTCCCTTTTTTGTTTGAGTTAATTGAAGTTGGGGTTTTCTTTGCTTACAAATAAGAGCCTTGATTAATAGAGCAGACAGGCAGGACATCTACCTCATGACAACGAATGTTGTTGTAATGGATGGAAGAAGGGAGGCATGGGTGAGTGGCTGTACAGCAGATGCCATTGGTGTCCTGCCTGTCTCCTTGGCCTACCATGGACATCTCCTGTGGCTTCGGGAGCATTTCCATACCGTCCTCAGCTTCCTCCTCAATGCCCGAGCATGTCTATCTGCCTGGAGGAATGTGCTTGGCCCCAGCACAGGACAGGCTGAATAACAATATCTTAAATGAGAGAGTTGATTTCTTCTTCACAGAATAGCAGCCTGGTCTGGTGAAGTTGTCGGAAGCTCAAGCTCCTTCCATATTGTCTTCTCATCATTCCTAGGGTGCTGACATGGTCCTAAGGGGTCCCAGCTGTGCCTATGTCCACATGTCTGTTTTGCTTGTTGTTCCACCGCTGAGTGACCCCTTGTTCCCTCCTATGCCTGCTTTTTAGTGCCACCCTTAGGCACCTGGTGACCTGGCTCTCACAGAGAACTTGGGAAAGCTCAAAGACATCTACTCTGCCATCTCGCCACTTCCATAAATGTACACACTCCAATCCCTCCCACCTTCCAGGTCTTTCCATGATCCCTTGCCTTCTCTAAATCTCAGTGTGGAGTGGAGAGCAGGGCACGGCATGCCTTCAGGACCCGTCTGTGGTCTCCTGCTTCTTCAGTCTGCTCTTCTTCTCCCACTGAGAAAACTCCAGTTTGGGTGAGAGAATGGGGATCAGGATAACTATGTCCCTTCATCAGGTTTGCTTCCAAGTCTATTTCTCATGCTCTGGGTTTTCCTTATTGTTCCTGAGACATAAGCTTTTTGAAATCAAAGGCAAAGAACTGACCTCTTAAGGTATTTCTCAGCTTTTAGCAATGTCTCCTCATTTCTGAGGCAAGTTGGGTGTCAGGCTGACTGATGGGGAAAGGACACAGTATAGAAGGACGGAAGGGAGGGGAAGCACATCAGAGAACACATCAGTCTAGCACCTGAGCATCAGGAAACCCACAGTGCTGTGACTGAACAGGATGCCACAGCTTCCTGCTATCAAGAAATTGGAAACACCAAGATTTGATAGCACGCCAGTGTCTGGTACATATTTTTGTCCTGGAAGCCTGAATAACCCCTGAGACTATTTTAATTTTGCAAAGAAAATCCTGCATAGTTCCCTGTCCAGGCTGCTAGGCTGTGGACCAATTTCAAAGCAATAGCAAATACCATGACTATGCCCTCAAATCCAGTATTCCTAGGAAATATGCCAGGCTCTGATCTGCCACTGACATATATGTCAAATATGTTTCCATGGCAGCCACCCATCCCTGTGACCAGCCAACAGTCTGTCCCTGACCAAAAAAACATTGTTGTGTCTCTAGGAATGAGACCCAAGCTGGTGATTGGCAGCTCTACCCCATGGTGCCAGCCTTTGCAAGGCTATGAATCAAGTTTCCCCCTTTCAGGTCTTTCTGGTCTACCTGCCACGCCTCACTTGCAGGATATGAAGTAAATGTAACTCCTATGGCAGATGGTCAGGGTCACCTTTCAGTCAAATAAGGGAAAATGGCAGCCAAGGACCTGCATGCCACTTCTGGCACAAACATTGCAGGTTGCAAATCCCTGCTCTACCTGCATAAAAACGCTATCAATGAAATTCAGGCAGAGATGTCTTTTTTTTTTTAATGTTCAGTTTTGAGAGAGAGACAGAGTGTGAGCAGGGGAGGGGCAGTGAGAGAGGGACACAGAATCTGAAGCAGGTACCAGGCTCTGAACTGTTAGCACAGAGCCCGAGGTGGGGTTCAAACCCATGTACCGCGAGATCATGACCTGAGCCGAAGTCGGATGCCCAACCGACTGAGCCCCCCTGACCTCCCAGAGATGTCTTTCTTAAAGTGTGTTCTGTGCAAAAGTGTCAGACATTATATGAAATAGGGTTGTATGGATCGAATAGATTTAGCACGTCAACCTGTCAAAGTCTTTAACATGCAAGTGTACATTGTGATGCCCAAGATGGGGGTACAGTGTGTGATGTTGACCCATTCCCTTGACCACCGAGGACTTTCTGGCACAGATAGCTCCTGGGACTCTGGCTGGGTGGGACCCACTTTGAGAAATGCTGTGACAGTGCACACTTCTCTTATTACAGGATATCGCTCTGTGGTTCTGACCACTGTGGCTTGGGGTTAGAAGAAAATATTATCATGTAGACGCTAAGTGACTAGGAAGCAGCAATTTGGAGTGACTATCAAGGCAGCATCTCATCATTCCTGTAAATGTCCAGATACTAAGAAATCAATGGCTGGATCACTGCCACTGTCCGTTCCAGGGCCGGGTTTGTCTGGCTTTGTTGCTACATGTCCAAGGTCCAAGTTGTTTCTCTTATTTATACTTTCATTTTTGAGACACAAGCACAGTCTTCAATAGCCCTGAAACACAGCAAGGATCATACAAAGCATCTCAGAGTCTTTTCAGGTGATGAGCCGGTGGCCTCTTTCTTATGAAATTCATTCATCCACGACTGTTTAGCACCTACTATGCATTAGCCCCTACAGAACATGCAAGGTTGAATAAGGCAAAGCCTCTATTCTTAAATATCTCCTGTGCCAGCCACTTATGTTCTAGAAAAATGTTACTGTAATGCATTTATAGATAAAGGAACCCATCTGGAGATGAAGTAAATAGTTGGTTCCAGTTTTGGTGCTGTGAGATGAGAGACGGTTCCAAGGCAGCAGAATAAGGAAGGAAGATCATTACTTCACTTCCACTTAATTTTAGTGAACTTCTTGGAAGAGGTGGTGTTTTGACAGGTCTGAAATAAGAGTGTTGGACTGATCTCAAGATGAGTCGTTCAATAAATGTATGAGGATCCGGGCTTCGAAATTCAGCATCATGAACGAAAAGAGGCCACCTCCACCGACAGCTCAGAAGCAGTAACGCTCGGTATTCTAAATGTCTTTGTTCACTGTCGAAGAAAGTCCTTCTATGTTTCCTAATTCCCACCCTCATGAACTGCCAAGCCAGTGTCTCATTATAATCTTGGCTTTTAAACAGTACAGTTCATCCAAAGATGACGGGGTTTTGTGAACAGAAATTCGGCCTTGGACCAAGTTTGTGATAGATCGTACGCTTCATTATACAGGTGAGGAAAAGGGACCAGCTGCTGGCTGACAGATTTGCCATGGAGCATGAGGGCAGAACCCATGTGGTGTTTCAGGAAGGTTCCCTGGTAAACTTTGACTGACCCACGAGGTGACTTTCTTTTGGAGGAAATGGTGTGGAAGGAGGATCGTAAATGGAAAATTGGGAGAGGGGGGGAATGTTCCCTCCATCCACTACTCCGTCATCATCATTTGAGCCCCTCAGGGAAATGTTAGCATGGTATGATGCTTAATAAATATTAAAGGAGAAAATAAAATGATTTTTCTCTTCAAGCCCAATGAAGGTCTACATGAAGAACTGGAGAATTTTTCCTCTCACCCAAAATGAACAAAAGGCCTCTTAATAATGTTAGGATGTGACCTCACTGTGGTTAAAAATATTTGTGTTGAGGGACGCCTGGGTGGCTCAGTTGGTCAACTGTCTAACTTCGGCTCAGGTCGTGATCTCATGGTTTCTGGGTTTAAGCCCCGCATGGGGCTCTGTGCTAACAGTTCAGAGCCTGGAGCCTGCTTCAGTTTCTGTGTCTCCCTCTCTCTCTGCCCCTTCCCTGCTTGCGCTCTGTCTCTCTCTCTCAAAAATAAATAAACATTGAAAAATAATTTTTAAGAATATTTGCATTGCTTTATGTAAAATGTCAGGTAAGCCATTCAGGACTAGTGGAGGCTGAGTTATAATCCACCTTATCTGATTTTCCCACATGGACACAGTCATTCATTTTTTTCCCCTCCAACTGTAACTGAGGAAATAACAGGTAATTGATTAGGTGACTAATTAAGCCTCAACAAGGCACTTCAGATTTGTCCTGCTTTGTTTGGTTGGCCTGCTGAGGCAGATGGATCCAAATCTTTGGCTTATTTCAGTGGCTTGGAATACTGGCATTCGCCTGCAAGGCAGAGGTAGTACCTAGTGTCGGAGCATTCCTGGCCGTGGGACAGGATGCAGGTGGCCGTTCCTCTTGTGGTTCTGTGGACCGTTTGGAAGCCCTTCTAAGGCTTCGAGAAGGGCTGACAACAGTAGCTGGAGAAGCCGTACTTCTAAAGTGATCTATGATATTGGGGTGAGATTGTAAGGTGCAGGGTGAAGGCGGGATGCCCAAATAAAGTCGCTAGGTGGTCTCCCCACTGCACCAGGTGATAATATGTTGCAGAACAGGAAAAGGGCCACTTTCCCCCACTGCTGCAGAAAATGCAGCCTCTGTCTGGTCCCATGAGACCTGGCAGCTTTGAGAACAGGAGCCTGTGATAAACAACCAGAGGCTAGCCAAGAACCTGGTGTAGATGTACGAGGGGACCATTATATGCTCTCCAGGAGGAATAAACCAAAATGAGATAGAGGCTGCTGTGCCCACCAATGCCTGTGTGTCCCGCTTCTCCCGTGGGCCCTGGGTACCTCCAGGCCCCCTTGCACAATAGGGACCGTGTAACTAGTCCTGGCCGATGAAACATGGGTGGAGGGATGGAAATGACTTTGAGGCCTGGCTTTTTCAACCTTTCTGTGAGATCCTCCACACCCTCTCTCTTTACTGATCTGCTGGCTGAATGTCGAGGACCCAGTAGAAGACTCTCAAACCCTCGGTGAGAACAGGGCCACAAGACGGAAGGAGCCTGGGGCACTGAATGAGGGCGTGGGACAGTCTCTCATACCACATGCCACCCCCATCTTCCCTGGACTATAAGGTGAAGGAACATTTAAACTTTTTTGGTGTTAAACCACTGAGATTTGGAGCTTGCTTGTTATAGTGACTACCATACTGGCTAATACTGAACTGAAGCTGAAAAGTCATGACACGCAGAGAGAGGCCAAGGCTACTAGTACCTTCTTCAGTGTTTTTCAGTGAAGTTTCCAGATGTGCAGATAAGAGTACATACATATCCCCACGTCCTGGGGCTCATAGCCCAGCTGGTTCGTTTTAAGTTTCTGTTTCCTCTTAGTCTTCTGGATGGACAACTTGTCTTCCTTTCTAAAATATATTCATGTTTACCTTCATAGAAAAATAATATTTGCTGAGATGTTGCCCTCAAGTTGAATTTACTTTTAACCTGGCACCCCAATGTAATGGCCATTTCCAGTTTGGCCCCAAAGATCCCTTCCCCCTCCCTTTGCCCTGGTTGTTTGTAGAGAAGCAAAGCTCTTTCGGGAACCCCCTCTGCAGGGTTTTAGTGAGTTAACACCCTTCAGATTTCAGATGCCTGATTTCGTTGTTTAAAATCAAAAATGAAAGCAAATTCGGTCTCATGTGTTGTTAATGCGGAGGCTGTTCAAAGTGTTTTAATCACTTGGCTTCACAAAAAAGACAGAGCTGATTAAAAGAAGAAGAAGAAGTAAAAGAAGACTGGAGATGCTTCCTGAAGCCATGTGCCTCTCGGAGGGGCGGTGGCAGGATGTAAAGACAGTTTACGTTTTTGCTCCTGCCTCCATGGGTTTTCCTTCTGCTCTGATTGGACTCACAATGCCCAGATGGCGACAAGCCAGAAATGTAGCCTGGGCCCTGGGGAGTCTCCTAGTCAATACTTGATTTTCAAAAAAGGAATCCATCAAGATTACCTTAGATCAGGGAAAGTCACCTGAGTCACTCCTGGGCAAACAGAAAGCCCCCAAATCTCGTTGTCTTTTCTCAGTGTTCTTATTTGCTTATCTTCAATGATGTATGGGGGGGAGTCACTGAGAAATTCATGGCCAGTGGCAGAGCCAGCTCAATGGGCTGCCGGCATCGGCAGAGGTGGGGGCATCAAAAGGAGTCTTGCTCGGATCAGCTTCTCCATCTCCCATGGTCTTAATGTTATCCTATGGCCTTCAACATAGACTTAACAGCCATTATGTCAATACAGGACCTCCAAAAAAGTTGTTGAAACAAAAATAATGTAAAACAGGAACTTGAAGTGATATTTATATTTCAAAATTCGTAGCAGCATTATTCACAAAACCAAAAGGTGGAAGCGTCCATTGATGGATACATGGATAAACAAAATGTGATACACACACACAATGGAACTCTCCACCTTTTAAAAAGGAGGAAATTCTGGGGCACCTGGGTGGCTCAGTCGGTTAAGCATCCGACTTAAGCTCAGGTCATGATCTCGCGGTTTGTGGGTTTGAGCCTTGTGTCGAACTCTGTGCTGACAGCTCAGAGCCTGGAGCCTGTTTCAGATTCTGTGTCTCCCTCTCTCTCTGCCCCTCCCCCACTCTCTCTCTGTCTCCCTCTCTCTGAAAAATAAATAAAATAGACATTAAAAAAAAGGAGGAAATTCTGACCCATGTTGCAACATGGATGAACCTTGAGAACATTGTGCTAAATGAAAGAAGCAGTCACAAAAAAACCAAACACTGTTCAATTCCTCTTACATGAAGGACTTAGAATAGTTGCATTTCTAGAGACAGAAAGTAGAAGGGTGGTTGCCACAGGCTGTGGGGAGGCAGAAGTGGGAAGTTCGTGTTTAATGGGTCAGGAGTTTCAGTTTGCGAAGATGAAAAAGCTCTGGTGATACTCAGTGGTGATGGCTGCATGACAGTGTGGATGTACCTAATACCACTGAACTGTGCATTTTAACATGGTGAAGATGGTAAATTTGAGGTTATGTGCATTCTACCACAGAAAATTGTTGAAGGGACAAGCCATTGGAGAATATGTTGGGAAGAGGAGGGGTCCCCTTCCCCTCCCCCAAGCCCAGATAACCTGGGCAATTGGAGTAATTTCTGTAGCTACATGTTTTGTTTGCATGTAAGCACCCGGTTAGTGATTCATTTTGCTGCTGTAGACTCCTGAGCAAAAGAATAGAACAATTTCCTCCTCTTCCTTCACAGCAAAAAGCCAGGATTTTGTGCTGTTCAGTTCTGTGCCCACTTCTCCCATGGAGAATGATTGGCTTTTGTGTGGTTTAAAGGCGACTGAAAAGGCAACCCCCACGCAGGTCTCTATTTGGTCAATTTGGTCATTTGGGGCCCTTCTAAGGAGGTTTGGGAGGTACCCAACATGGGGAAGGGTTGGAACAGGGAGGCGGAGCCCCGGCTTGGGTGGGGGAAGGAGGGAGAAATAAGTGCTCAGCTGGATATGAGTCTATGGGGAAGAAACAAAGAAGTGTGTCACTGCCTACATCTTTAACAAGTGCCTTGGAATGCTTCCAGCCATCACAATTGTCCAAATTTTACTCCAAATCCAATCTGTGACTCCTATTGTCTTCTTCCACTGGGGGACACTTAGGAAGACGTAACAGATGGCTGTGTGCGGCAATAGCATTCCTTCCCCACTGCCAGGAGTGAGTTTTTTTCATCAATGCCTTTCTCTTTCATCCGAAAATAATTTTTCTTCATATCAAAAGCCAATACATTGGTTTGATATTGTAGAAAAGTATAAAGAAGAAAATTTAAATCTCCCATAATGCCACCAGCCCAAAGACAACCACTGCTAAAATTTTATTGCACTTTCTTCCCGGTTTCTCCCCCGTGCATTGTTTAATGTCTTTAGCCAGGTACGTCTTTTGGGTCCATCTGCCCAAGTGTGCTGATGAGCCTATACTAAACCTTTCTGATTCCAGGCCCTCCGTGCAGAAGCACGCAGAGCTGGAAGGACAGTGTGGGACATGGATCAGAGAGAATGCGAACTCACCCATAAAGGACGCAAATACCGTCTTCTCAGCAGATTCCTCATGAACCACCGGCTGATCTGACCATACGCAGTTTAGATTGTATTCAGCTGGCTCCAAGTGTTTATTGGAACTTGCGTGACATTTATCCATAAAAACAAAATTGTAACTGGTGGTTAGATTCGCAGGCCATAGAGCTCAAGATGAGCAGCAATGTTAACTTGAGAGATCATTGATAACTGTTCTGATCAGATTCCTCCTAAGCCCTTCTGAAATCTGGGTCCCTCTGAAACCCAAATCCCAGAAGTCCAAGTCTTGACCGCTCCCCTTATCTCGGACCCCTAAATTCTCAGATGGTAGGAGGACTCAGGTGAGAGAGGCACAGTGTCATTCACAAGTCCAGCGCTGCTAGTTAGGGAGTCGGCATTGAAATCATGGGCTTTGGAGACAGCCCTGCCCAGGTTCAAATCCCAGCTCTGCCTTGGATTAGTTATGTGAGTCTGGGCCGCTTACTTAACCTCTTTGAGTCTATTTTCTCATCTATAAAATGGGAATCATAATGCACATTCCTAAGGATTTCTGTAAAGATGAGATAAGATAGGACATGATTTCTCAGACTTGAAAATGACAGTATCTCACAGATTCCCACTGTTGATTTGAATTACTTAAATAAGGCTCTTCCTTAAATATTGATAAATATACTCTTTACAACTATAAAACCAAAGGCAAGATTACAAATAAATAAAAACCAACAAATTTAAAATTGATGAATGTGATTAATGATGCTATTTTGCTGAAATTAACTCAGCTTCTTGACACACTAGTTTCTAGGACGGGGTTCTTTGGATCTTGGCACCCCTAACCCACCATAAGCTGCATGATGGTTCAACTTGCCGACAACCTTTTCACATCTGGACGTTGTAAACTGGACGGCTGCAGGCTATATGTCGCCCATGGATGGACGTGCTTCATCTGAACCTCATAAGATTCATTTTTTCAATTAGTTACTATTATAAAAGAATTAAGATATTACACATAAAATCTACCATTCCAGCTTCTCTTGAAAGGCTAGAAGATCTAGCCCTGCGGGACCGCGGGGCCTGGGGGCGAATGGCAGTCCCCTCTCACCTGAGCTGGGCTTCCGACCCATTCGCCTGGCTCTTCTCATTCGTGTAAGCTGCCAGCCCCTGTGGTATTTATTTGGCTTTGGGACCTCTTCCTATGTGACTTTCACCTGTTCTTTCTCCAGCAACCTGTGACAGTTAAACAGCGTTTCAAGACATCCACAAACGACTAGAAGCCCAAGAGCAAAAAAGGTCTGTTGACATGCAGCCTTCAGTTTTAAAGCGTCCATCCAGATGACCCAGACAAGTTTGGTTATGCACATGTGCTTGAAAGTTTTTATTGAAATGAAAATACAAAATCTTGAAATTCTCCGAGGATATCCTTAGTTCCTCCAGGTCCCCTCCCCCCCCACCCCCCCGCCCCAGTTTGAGCACCGATTTCCTCTCAGAGTCTTTAAGAGGAACCGATGCTACCAACACCTTGATTTCAGACTTCCAGCCTCAAGCACCCTGAGTGAATACATTTCTGTTCTTGTAAAGCCACCCAGTTTGGAGTAATTTGTCAGGACAGCCCTAGGGAACTAAGACAGTCACCTTGCATAGAATCGGACCCCGGGAAAGAATGAACTGGATGTGACTATCATTGAAGGGAGAGAAACTGAAGAGAGGGAATTAGTACCAGTCCAAAAATGCAGTAGGTGCCCCCCCCCCCCCCGCCGCTCCCTGCCTCTCGCGGACACACTGGTGGATCATGACCCACTCTTCGCCACGCTGCCGCCATCATCAGACCGCAATTCCTTCTGCTGCTTCTCCAAGGTACGTTTTCCACTCCCTTGCACCTCCTTAATCTCCAGTCTTCTCTCTAGCTTTGTAGTAAGGGCTGGTACATGGAGCCCCCAGAACAGGTGCTCAGCTGGGAGAGACCGACGAGAAGCAGGGTCCAGCTCGGGGGTGGGAGATGGCCACTGGGACAGAGGAAGTGACCAACGTGGCCAGGAAGCGCACAGCATCTAATTCACATTCTGTCCAAAATCTGAACGAGCCAGACCTCGACAGACAGCCTCTGAAGACGATGCTGGAAGTAGCAAGTAATTTGTAGAGAAACCTTTGTTGTGGCCTCGCCAATACAAAACAAAACTGTTTTTACTTGTAAGGCAAAAAGACACCTAAATAGCGCCCCAGTCTTCAACAGAGTGTGTTCACTCCAGCGCTCCTCTCCGGGCAGTGCGTGTGGGAGCTTTCCGGAGCCGGTGTGTTCCCACCTCGCGCATCGCTGCCAAGGTCACGGGCAGCATTTCAGCTGGACTCTGACCTGTCTCGTCCTGACACCCACTTAGCCTGCTGCTCTCTGTCTGTTGTAACATTTCTGTCTGTCCTCAGATCTTTGGAAGAAGCTGACTGTGTTTTACCAGACCTTACGTCTCCTCATCTGCTACCCTGTCGCCCTTCACACTGACATGCTGTGCTCAACTTTGCAACGAAGTGTTTAATGCTGGGGCGCTTTCTCCCCCATTCGCGTCCCACCATCCTGCTATTTGCATTGCATTAATATGCAAATGAAATGAAATGAAACACTCCTCTTGGGTTGAGAATTCACAGTTTTAGGGCTGAAGATGGGCTGGTCTCGTTTTTCATAGATTTTTGTGACAGCACGTTCTGCTGCTGTGTTGGAAAAGTAGGAACGTTCCCAGATGTTTGCCTGCCTGCTTTCCTTATTCTCTTCCTTCCCCTTTCTCTCTCGCCCTTGATGGGGATCAGGACATGCTTTCCCAAAATATAGAACATTGATCTTTTGAATATATTTTAAGCTGAAAGAGTTTAAGGAAATGGCAAAAGTAGGAAGGTCACTCTGATCCCCTCCCCTTGCCCCCTGTCACCTGCCACCCTTCTTCCCTGAAACTGATCATAAACTCTCATATGAGAGGTACCCAAGGAAAGGAGCCACCTTATGAAAAGAATCCCTAACAAACAGGTCTTGTTAACTTTCCCCCATTTTACTACACTTAACTTGTCATATTAACCCATCATATTCCTCCATGATTGTCTGTTCATCATCAAACCTAACATAAAAATACTCAGGTCTAATTGTTCCTCTGGATCTTCATTTCCTCATGAAGGCTCCCATGTCACGTTAAACTTATATTAAATAAATTTATGTGTGTTTCTTCTGTTAACCTGGACTTGTCAGTTAAATTCCAGGGAACTTCTTTTTTTTTTTTTAATTTTAACATTTATTTATTTTTGAAAGAGAGACACACAGAGTGTAAGTGGAGGAGGGGCAGAGAGAGAGGGAGACACAGAAGCCAAAGCAGGCTCTAAGCTGTCAGCACAGAGCCTGACATGGGGCTCGAACCCATGAACCATGAGATCATGACCTGAACTGAAGTCAGACACTTAACCGACTGAGCCACCCAGGCACCCTTCCAGGGACCTTCTTCGGAGAAGGTCAAGGAAAATGTTTTTATCCCCTACACCCACTCTCTGTTTCTTCCTTCATTTATTTATTTTGTGATGGTAAAATATCTATAACATAAAAGTTACTGTTTTAACCACTTTTAAAGGTATGGTTCAGTGGCATTAAATACATTCACTAACAAGTTAATTTTGTAGATATTGAGAAACTGATTCTAAAGTTTATGCAGAAAGGCAAAAGAACAGAGAATAGCCAATAGTATATTAAAGGAGAAGAACAAAGTCGGGGAACTGACACTCCCCCGCTTCCAGACTTTTAATAAAGCTATAGTAAGTGTGGTATTGGTGAAAAACTAGACAAGTCGATCAATAGACCAGAACAGAGAGCTCGGAAGCAGGCTCACATAAATTCAATCAACTGATATTGGACAAAAGAATGCAAGCAATACAAATTGCAAAAGATAGTCTTTTCAACAAATGGTCCTGGAATGACTGGACATCCACATGCAAAAAGATGAATCTAGACACAGGCCTATATCCTTCACCAAAATTAATCCAAAATGGATCAGAGACCTGAATGCAGAGTGGAAACCTATGAAACTTCTGGGAGACAGCAGAGGAGAAATCTAGATGACCGTGGGTGTGACGATGACTTTCTAACCACAACACCAAAGGTACATGAAAGAAGCCGTTGGGAAGCTGGACTTTATGGAAATTAAAAACGCATGCTCTGCAAAAGACAGTGTGGAGAAAATGAGATGGCAAGCCACAGAGCAGGGAGAAAATATTTGCAAAAGACACATCTGATAAGGGGCTCTTATGCAAAATATGCAGAAAACTCTTAAAGCTCAAAACTAAGAAAACCAACAGCCTGATTAAAAACTGAGCAGGAAACCCTGAAAAGGCACCTGACCAAAGAATACATTCAGCTACGGGGTGCCTGTGGGTGGCTCAGTCTGTTGAGCACTGACAGTGCAGAGCCTGCTTGAGATTCTCTCTCTCCCTGTCTCTCTCTCTGCTCCTCCCCCCTCTTTCTCTCTCAAAATAAGTAAATAAAAAAAATTTTTTTTAAAGAGACAGAATACATACGGATGGCAAGGAAACAAGAAAAGATACTCCACATTTTATGTCATTAGGGAAATGCAAATTAAAATAAAATACCACCTCACACCTATGAGAATGGCCAAAATCCAGAACCCTGACAACAGCAAATGCTTGTGAGGGTGTGGAATGACAGAATTCTCATTCTCTGCCGTTGAGAATGCAAAACGGCACAGCCACGTTGGAAGATCACTTGGCAGCTTCCTATGAAACTAAACATTTACTCTAAGCATATGATCCAGAAATTGTGCTCTTTGGTTGTAAATCAAATGAGCTGAAAACTGGTCTATAGAGACACCTGCACACAGATCTTTATGGCATTGTTACTCAGAACGGCCCAAACTGGAAAGCGACCTAGAATGTCTTTCAGTAGGTGAATGGCTATATCAACTGTGGTACATCCAGACAATGGAATAGTATTCAGTGCCGAAAAGAAGGGACCCATCAAGCTATGAAAAGGCTTCATGACAGATTCCTGAGTGAAAGAAACCAGTCTGAGTAGGCGATATATTGTCTGATTCCAACTATATGAGATTCTGGAAAAGGTAAAACCATGGAGATGGTAAAAAGGTCAGTGATCATCAGGGGCCAGTGGGAAGGGAGGCATGAATAGTAGGAGCACAGAGAACTTCTAGGGCAGTGAAATTATTCTGTAAGATGCTAGAACGGTGAATACATGTGATTAGACATTTGTCAAGATCCGTAGAATGTACAATGCTGAGAGTGAACCCTGATATCAACTGTGGACTTCGGTTGATAATGATGTGCTGATGTAGGTTCATCGATTGCAACAAATACACCACCCTGGTGAGGGATGTTGATGATGGCGTAGGCTGTGGTGTGTGGCCATAGAGTCATATGGAACTCTGTTCTTCCTATTCAGTTTTGCTAAAATGGCTCTAAAAACGTCTATTTGATAAATAAATAAATATTTTAAATAATTCAGTATTCAATTACTGTATGACCTTGTGCTTCCACTCCTAGGTATTCACACAAGAGAAATGAAAGCATATGCCCACACAAAGACCAGTACACAAAGGGTCAGAGCAGCCTTATTCATATGAGTTAAACACGGGAGACAACACAAATGGCCATCAGGGGGTGAGTCAGTAAACAAAACAGGGAGTATGTATGAAATAGAGCACTGCTGGCAATGAAAGGTTCACAGTGCTGATACCCATCGTTACACTGAGTCAGAGAAGCCAGAAGCAAAATTTATATAAAATTCTAGAAAATGTCGATTAATTTGTGCCATGACAAGATAGATCAGCAATGCTGGGCCCACGGGTGGAAGGAAAGTACCACACGGGGTACAGGAGACTTTGGAGGGCAATGGAAGTGTTCTATGTCTTCTTCGTGGCAGTGACTTCACACCTGGGCATTCCTCTTAGAAGTCATCAAAGTGCACACTTTAAAAGGATGTAGTTCATTATGTGTAATTATGCCTCAATCCAGTAGAAAAATCTAATCAATGAAATTAACAAAGGGCTTTCACATGAGTCAGGTTTGTTGAAAAACTGAGCATTAGGGCTAACAAAAAGCCAGATCTGGAGAAGAATATGTATTAAAAGCTATAAAAATGATTTTTGGCCCAGCATTTCCAAATCAGGATATTGATTTTAAGGAAATCACAAGAACCTTCATCCTAATATTACTCATAAAGGACAAATTGAAGTGACCTAATGGTTAATAAAGGGCATTATGGCATATACATATGATATTCCATTATCTAACACAGAAAGTCGTGTTATTTAAGTGTATTTACTGACATGGACTTTTACAATACACTAAAGAGAGGAAAGGGGAATCTGATTACCAAAACACATATATGGTATGATCCCATCTTTAAAAAATATCATTTTGTCCCTAAATACATAGAAGAAGCCTGGGTGGTAGTAGTCACATAGGTGGGAATGACAGACTCTGCTAATTGACCCTACATCTGTTCTCTCTTCTACGGTGGTAGAATTTTTGACAGGGTTCATGTTCATCCAGCCAGAGGCTACATTTCCCAGCCTCTGTTGCAGCAACATTTGACCACGTGACTATGTCCAAGCTAATGGGACCTGAACAGAAGTGCTGTTTGCAGCGACAGGTGATTCCTCTGAAAGAGAAGAGACATGTCCTCCTACAGAGGACATGTCTTTTCACTTTTCCCAATGGTGGAATAAAGGAGTGGTGAAGAGCCATCTTGGACCACACACACCCAGGTAGAAGAGCCAGGAATGTTGGAGCAAGAAGGTGTAAAAAACCTGGGCCTCTGACAATGTCACAGAGCAGAGCCAAATTACCAACTCCATCGTTTGCATGAAAGGGAAATGAACTCCTATGCTCTTTAAGCAACTGTTTTTCTTTAGGTCTCTTAATTTTTTTAAATGTTTTTAAATTTATTTCTGAGAGAGAGAGACAGAGTGAGCAGGGGAGGGTCAGAGAGAGAGGGAGGCACAGAATCCGAAACAGGCTCTGGGCTCCGAGCTGGCTGTCAGACCTGACACAGGTCTCGAACCCACGAACTGTGAGATCATGACCTGAGCCGAAGTTGGATGCTTAACCAGCTGAGCCACCCAGGAGCCCCTCTTTAGGTTTCTTAAATGTGGCCGAATCGATATCTCTCCTACTCAATGCATGTAGGGAAAAGACAAGTTAAAGAAGGGGTGATTAACAGAGAAGTGCAGCTGATAGGTCAAATAAGGTGAGGGCTGAACTGCTGGTGACCCCAGGGAGAGCTTTTTCAAGGGGTGAGAAGATCAGAAGCTCAGTTCTGAGAGTGAACTCCAAGTGAGGAAGGATGGACAGTAAATGTAAGCTCGTTGCCAAGGTTCGCCTTAAGGAGGCAATAACTAGGTAATAACTGGAGAGTGCCACAGGGTTGGAGAAAAATCCCGCCTCTCCTCTCTTGCACTCTTCCGTGGCGTTCTCGGAGAATAGGAACCTGTCCTAACAATAATTGCCAATGCTCTCAGCCTGTTTTACTTACTGATGGTCGTGATCGTGTAACAAGTTACTCCGAACTTAGTGGCGGAAACTGCAGAAATGCATTTATTCTCTGCCGGGATTCTTCTGTGGGCTGGCTGGGCTAGCGTGCTTCCTGGGGTGTGGGCTCGAGCACAGGGAAGCCTAGGAGGCCCAAAGCACCGGTTATGGGTGGGTCTGGCGGTGGTTTCCCAGGAGAGGTTTGTCCTGCGTGATTGCTTGAGCATCCTAACAGCACGCCAGCTAGGTTCCAAGAAGGGACATTTCAAGTGTGCATGGACAGGTGTTGCGAGTATTTCCAAGGCTTACACCTGAGCCTAGCATGGGGTCATTTGCACCCCATTCTATTGTTTAAAACAGATCACAGGGCCACTCGGGTTCAAGGGGAGGGGGTGACATAAGGACATGAACACAAGGAGGGACTGAGGACTACCGAAATAATAGTCTACCCCATGGAAATGCCCCGGAAGGGAAGGAGAGATTGCAAAGGGAGAGGAGGAATATTTGGAGGAGAGAGAGAGAAACTTTTATATTGATTGCGGTGATGGTTTCACAGTGATACAGGAATCGGACTTATCAAACTGTACCTTTAACCTCGTACAATTTATTGTATACCAGTTATACCTCAGTAAAGCTACCGTTACAAAGAAAGCAACCTACTATAGCATAGAGGACTATTTCAGTAACTTACGGTATATCCGTTGGGTGGAAGCTTTGATAGCAATTACCGGTGATAAGAGTATGAAGTAACACTGGGAAACGTTTGTCAATGAGGACAAATGGAAAAAGCAGTATGAAATTCTGAGCGCGCTGAAAATTTTGTAGAAGTGTGTATGTGTAGGCAAGGCTAGAGAGCTTTTGCAAGATGAGAATACCTGCATTAGAGAGGTTGGATACCATGGATTTTCTCCTTTAATTGTCGGCATTTTCCTGCTATGTTGCCTTATTTTCTTTCTAATGAGTCTCCCAATCCTTTCATTTTGCATGCCTTTGGTTCTGTTCGTGTCAGGCCACTTCAGCTCATGTTCTGACAGTGCAGATCCCGTGTCTGTCTGCAGTACTTTGTTCCTGGGGGGCCCACTCCTGACGCAGGGACGCTGGCACTGGGCTTTAGATGGGGACAGTGGCGCTGCCTGGAGTGACGCGGCCCCGTCAGTCCTAATACCAGGCTTGCTACCTGGAGCTGTCACACGGGCTTCAAAGCCCAGACAGGTTCTGTTTCATAATCACTTCCTTATTAGTCATTCTCTTCCGACTTCCCTTTTCTGCCACCTTCTTCTAAAACACACTGGTTCAGCAAGCCCCGCGCGTCTGAATCAAGGCCGGCCTCCCAGCTCCCTGACCGCCCACCCCAGCTGCTCACCCTTCGTTTAGCAGACAAGACAAGCCTTCGCTTACCTTGGCAGCATCTTTTAAGACAGAGAAACAGCTACTACTCGTGTCAGCTGCAAAGTTTCCCGCCTGCCCCCTCCATCTCTCTCCCTCGCTCCTGACATCATCTCTTTGCACAAAGAAGCTACTTGGGGAAACATGCTATTATTCTTTCCGAGGTGTCACACAATCACAAAGGCAATTTTCCAGGGAGATGGGCTTGGCAGGCCAGTGCCCCGAGATGGGGAGAGAAGGGAGTTAGGCCTTTTAATCATACCCCGGTGGCTCCAAGTTCCCATTTTACCTGCCATGACAGGGTTCACTGTCTGCTTAAGGTCGGCCCTGCCCCTCCCCATGATAAGCACAGAAAGACAGCCGATGTCAGGCTGACATTTAGAGGCTCGTGGGCCATGCGGCCTGCATTCCCAGAGTGAAGTGCAGACGGCAGGTCCATGATAAAGGCTTGCAAGCCAGAGCCAGAGAGGCGCTGCCAAGTCCCTGTCACCTGGCTGCACGTAGGAGCCGGAGGGGTGGGGTGGACAGCCGGTGTGCCAACGGCGCAGGAGCAATTCCAGCCATGGCTTCTGCCCTGAGGCCCTCTGGCTGTGAGAAGCCAGCCTGACGTCTGTTACGCCGTTCCCCAAGGTGGCCACGCTAAGACTCAATGCAACACAGTAGAATGGCCAGTGTGCTGTCCAATTGATTGGTTCTTAAAATGAGAAGTTTTGCTTTGGGAAGAAGGCTGGTCAGTTTCCTGTGAGGGCAGCCTGGGCACGGCCGGAGAAAATGTAGGTCCTCGGCAGTGCATGGGGAATCTGGCCTCCACCAGCTGTCATTTTGGTCCCACTGGTGCTGTGTCTACACCAAAGCAACCTTTCAGAGCCGGCTTCTCTCCTACGTTTCCCCCTTACCTTCGCCTCTCTCACTGTCTTTTTGACTCACTGCTTTACATCTGCACAAAACTTTTGGCAGAAATACAGTTTGCAAGCTGCAGTCACCCTTTCGCAGCAAGAAGGCTGGGCGCTGTCTGAGCAGGAGATGTCAAAGAACGTGTGATGATGTGCTGTGTTGCAGCTGGGAACCTTCACCCTTTCTCTCCCCTCTTCTGCCTTTCTCCCTCCTCCCCTCTCCCCTGAATTCTGGAAGGTGATGCAGTACCAAGAAGTCTTCCTTTTCAGCGTCCGTGATTTACATAATGAAAAATGCTTCCTGTCTGGGTGCATTTCATTATTATTGTAAATAGTATTCCAAAACAGTGGGGACGAGTTATCAAGTTGGACCCTCAATGATTTAAGATTACATTTATTCAAAACCACAATGAGATACCACCTCACACCTGTCAGAATGGCTCAAATTAACACCTCAGGCAATGACAGATGTTGGCGAGGATGAGGAGAAAGAGGAACCCTCTTGCCCTGCTGGTGGGAATGCAAACTGGTGCAGCCACTCTGGAAAATGGTGTGGAGGTTCCTCGAAACATTAAAAATAGAAATACCCAGTAATTGCACTTCTGGGTATTTATTTAAAGGATATAGGTGTGCTGTTTTGAAGGGGCGCAGACATCCCAATGTTTATAGGAGTGCTATTGACAATAGCCAAAGTATGGAAAGAGCCCAAGTGCCCATCTACAGATAAATAGATAAAGAAGGTATGGTATATGTATACAATGGAGTATTACTCAGCGATCAAAAAGAATGAAATCTTACCATTTGCAACAATATGAATGGAAGTCGAGTGTATTACATTAAGTGAAATTAGTCAGAGAAAGACAAATATTATATGACTTCACTCCTATGAGAAATTTAAGATACAAAACAGATGAACAAACGCGAAGAGAAACAAAGATAACATAAAAACAGGGAGGGGGCAAAACAGGAGAGACTCTTAAATACAGAGAACAAACTGAGGGTTGCTGGAGGGGTTGTGGTGGGGGATGAGCTATATGGGCAGGGACATTAAGGAGGACGCTTGTTGGCTGTTATATGTAGGGGATGAATCACTGGATTCTACTCCTGAAATCATTATTGCACTATCTGCTGACTAACTTGGATGTAAATTGAAAAATAAGTACGTAAGTAAATAAATAAATAAATAAATAAATAAAGTACATGTATGCCTTATCCAGAAGGCATTTATTTATTTATTTATTTATTTATTTGGGCAAGAAGGAACTGGGTGACTTGAGGGAGCTAGATTAATTTTTAATGTTAAAAATGCTAACTAGAATATAAAAAAGGGATGGTGTTGGAAACCCCTCGGACATCCTAAGTACTGGTAATAAAGATTTTAGGTCTTATTTCCACGTTTTTCAGACTGAGACTTGACCGTCCTGAATTGCAGACCCTTGCGGGTCCCCAGGAGGTGAGGAGGTCCTTGAAGGTACACTCTGTCCTGTGGAAACGGTTTGGTCGCTACGTTCGGTCTGGTGCAGTGGGGATTCGGTGACTATCTGTTTATTTATTAAGAGACAACTATTTCCCGAAAAGGACCAATACCTCTATGTTGAACACGGGCACTTTTATTAGGACAATTAGTTATTTAATAAATATTTGCATTGTATATGCCCTCCGTGTTTCATCACACCGGGGGAATCAGCTGAGCTAGCCAGCTGCAGCCGGGAGTGGACAGCAGCAGCCAAATTAAGAATGCCTTTGCTTCTCAGAGGGATACTATTTTCATACATGGCATCGATTCCTAGGAGTTTGTGGGACAATTAGGACTATTTGTGCAGTTTCACAGAGATGCGACTGCTTACATGCACTGCCCCGCTCGACCTGTCTTACTCCAAAGCACTCTGGGATATAAGTTCAGGGGTCTTTACCCTGTCACATGGCAGGGGTGAGTGAGGCCACAGCATTGGGTGTTGGGCTAGCCGGTGACTCTCTGCCCACATGTACATTAGTCTCACCTGTGGAACTCCTTTACTAATACCTGTTCCCCGGGATCCCCCCAGGACCAATTAAATCGAGATCTCTCGAGCTGAGTCCAGGTATCATATTTTTTTAAAAAAATTTTTAATGTTTATTAAAATTTTTTTTTAATGTTTTATTTATTTCTGAGAGACAGACAGCGTGAGCAGGGGAGGGTCAGAGAAAAAGGGAGACACTGAATCTGAAGCAGGCTCCAGGCTCTGAGCTGGCTGTCAGCCCAGAGCACAACACGGGGCTCGAACCCACGAACCGTGAGATCGTGACTTGAGCTGAAGTCCGACGCTTAACCCACTGAGCCACCCAGGGGCCCCTTAATGTTATTTTTGAGAGAGAAAGACAGAGTGTGAGTGGGGAACGGACAGAGAGAAAGAGGCAGACACAGAATCTGGAACAGGCTCCAGGCTCTGAGCTGTCAGCACAGAGCCCAGCGCGGGACTCGAACTCGGGAACGGTAAGCTCATGTCCTAGGCTGCAGTCAGATGCTTAACCAATTGAGCCACCCAGGTATCATACTTTGAAAGTTCTCTAGAGGAGTCTCAAATGGAGCCAGGGCTGGTACCTTCTGGAAAGCCATAGGGAAACAGAGGCACAAAGAAGGAAAGGTAAGAGGGGAGAATTCCTTTCTGCTTTCTTCAAGCTCCCAATTTGCTGTCAGTCAATAGTGCTGCTCAGACTCTAATATGTAGGTAGACCACCCCAGGGGTCTGGCTGAAATGCAGATTCTGAATTGAGATTCCGCATTTCTAGTGAGTCACCGGATGGTACAGGTGCGGCTAGTGGCAAGGCTCCAGACCTGCAAAGTCCCATAACCTGACCACGAGCCTCCTGTGGCTACTGGGTGGGTGAAACGTGGCCAGTCCAGGTTGCAATGTGCTGTAAGTATAAAATAAACACAAGTTCGAAGCTTTATTACAAAAAAAATAATGTAAAATATCTCAATAGTAATTTTGATACTTACTACATGTTGAAATGACAATACCTTAAATATAGTGGGTTAAATTAAATGTATTATGAGATTGGTTTTTACCGGTTTCTTATTTTTTTATTTTTTTAATGTTTTTATTTATTTTTGAGAGACAGAGAGAGACAGAGACAGAGCGTGAGCAGGGGAGGGGCAGAGAGAGAGGGAGACACAGAATCCAAAGCAGGCTCCAGGTGCTGAGCTGTCAGCACAGAGCCCAACACAGGGCTTGAACTCACGAACTGTGAGATCGTGACCTGAGCCAAAGTTGGATGCTTAGCTGCCTGAGCCACCCAGATGCCCCTCTTCTTAGCTTCTTCTTTTTTTTTTTTTTTTTAATGTAACTCCTAGAAAGTTTAAAGTTACTTACTAACTTGCATCATATTTATATTGCACGGTGTTGATCTAGAACACCAGCAGCTGCGCAGTGGCG
Organism: Hyaena hyaena; assembly: GCF_003009895.1. Classification (NCBI taxonomy): domain Eukaryota; kingdom Metazoa; phylum Chordata; class Mammalia; order Carnivora; family Hyaenidae; genus Hyaena; species Hyaena hyaena. The sequence continues at coordinate 4,543,104 of NW_024080672.1, forward strand.
AGAGTATTCAAATGGGACTGGATGTGAAGGCAGTTGTGGGTGGCTGGTTTCCTGCTTGGAACGCAGACTGTCACTCACTGAGTGCCCTCACGGTTCTAAGTGCTTTGTAGGAATTCGCTCACGACAGCCGATGAGATAAGTGTTACTATAATCTCTGTTTAACAGATTGGGGACTTTGAGTCAGAGAGAAAGTAAGCAGCTTGCCTACCGTCAGCAAGTATAGTGAGTTTTAGAAGGCCCCATACCAGACCCTATCTCCCTATGTACGTCCTTGGTGGAACAAAGAGACCAGGGGGCCAAGAGGATGTTCCTTCTGGAACGCATACCCCCATCCCTATTCTAGAACTTGCTCTGGTTACCCGGCATCTCAGAATCCCCTGCCCACAGAGTTAGAAGGCAGTTTGCAAGGCCTCTGTGGATCTCTTCAGTGGACCCATCCCCCTAAGGATGATCTGGGTTGTGACTGAGGTCAGCCTTTTGCAGGGGGCGGGAGGCCGGGATGGAACTTCACGGCCAGACGGAACCAGGCTTGGGAAGGTAGGGCAGGCCGAGTGATGGGGGCTTCCAGTTGTGCTGCAGCCTGGGCCCCACTAACGTCAAGGGCAGGCCTAGTGCCCAGATCTACAGGCTGAAGGGCTGATGTAGCTGAAGATGGTCCCGTTCCAAGACACTGCAGGTGACTCGGGGCTTGGAGACTCACCCTCACGTACCACAGCCGCAAGGAAAGCATTGCTACCGCAGCGATTATGGGCCGGTGGGGTTCCGACCTTCCCGAGTCCTGTTTCTGCCTTGGTATGTAGGCCAGCGTAGTCATTGATGGTGGCAGTTTCCCATGCCTGCCTCCTAAGTGGCCATTTTCTCCTCAAACTCAGAATGGTCTCCCTTATGGACGGCAGCCCTTTTGTTCTAGAAAGCAAAAAACAAAACAAAACAAAACACCCTGAGCTTTGATAAAGAATGAATTCCTGTAGGTGCAGAAAGGAAGAACGAGAGCATCTTTGCATTTTTCTTTCTGTAAGATGCGGAGATTGGTCATATATGCTCCTGAGTCTTTTGTGCTGAGTGCAATTAGAGCATTCTCAAGTCTGACAAAGGAAGATTCTGGAAAACAGAGCGTCGTGGACCCCTACCCTTGCTGGGCCAGTGGCAAGAGACTTTTCAGGGCTTCAGTCCTTGCTGTGAAACATTGTTTTCTTTTGTCTGCCTTCCCCGGCGTTCTTTCCTGGGCAGAGATGAGAATTCAGTGATCGACATCAGGAGCACTTGCCATACTTTGCTTTGTTAGCAACATGCAAATAGTCCCCTTATCTAGAAGCCCATTCTCAGCCTCCTTCTGAGTCTTCCTTTCCTGCAGGATTATCTTTTGAACGGCACATAAGATAAATTCTTAATATTCCTCTTCACAGCATCTAAAATACATTCTTGGCTTTCCTTCCCTGGAGAGAGAAGAAAACACAGCAGCAGAGGAAGCATCTAAACAGCCTTCAAGGTCAGGCCAGGGTGAAGGAGATAATCCTTATCTCCTCCGAGATCAAAATAAGAGGCAATTAATTCACTTGGCTGTGCGAGGGGCTCTGGGTCGACCTTGGAAGAACTCCCAGATAATGAGGATTTCTGAACTGGGGAATGAATTACCTGGGTGGGATAGAATCTCCTTCCCTGGAGGTACTCGGGAGTGCCGATCGGCTGGTGTGGAAAGAGAAGAATTAGCCTTCCATCTGCTCAGGAAGATGGTGGGAGCAGCTCGCTGAATAAAATCAGTCTCTTCCCTCCCCCCCCCCCCCCCCCCCCCCCCCCCCCGCTTCGAGGTCTTCTCAGGCAATTCAAATAAACCAGGCCAGCGGTGATAAATACCTTGCACTGTGTATTTCTAAAACGCTTTTGTGTTACTTCAGTTGGATCTTAGACTGGGTGCTCCACGAGTTAGCTGGAAAATGCTGGTATTATGGCCATGGGAGGGGACAGCTGAGTGCAGAGAGCTGGTTAGCACCAGGGTGGGGACTGCCACAGGGACAGGGGTCTGGATGCGTTGCTCTTTTACACTGAAGTTTATTTTTTTATTTTTATTTTTTAATATATATTTTTAAATGTTTTATTTATTTTTGAAAGAGAAAGCACGTGAGCAGGGGAGGGTCAGAGAGGGAGACACAGAATCTGAAGACATGCTCCAGACTCTGAGCTAGCTGTCAGCACAGAGCCCGATGCAGGGCTTGAACCCACGAACTGTGAGGTCATGCCCTGAGCCCAAGTCGGACGCCCAACCAACTGAGCCACCCAGGCACCCCTCCACTGAAGTTTAAAAACTCTGAATCTGGTGAAGCATTAGGATGGTGGGGATTCCGCTACAGCTTACACGGCATTTCTGAAATTTTTCAATGCGTTTAAAAATGAAAATAATATGGACTTCTCACCCTATTGCCTTGTTAATATTTGGCTGGAGGGTCAGATGGCTTGAGCCTTAGTAGAATTGACACAAACCGCAAATGCAACTACATTGAAAAAACAGAAACAGAGAGAGAGAGAGAGAGAGAGAGAGCGCGCTGTCCTCTGCCTAATTGCACAGGCTGCTTCCCTGTGAGGCTTTGTCCCAGGGCCCTGACTCCAAACCAGAAAACTCTGGGGAACACATTGCTGGAAAGAGCCCAGTCTTGCTCCAGGCAGATAAGCCAGATGATCTGATTACAGCTTCATTGGCCCAACTCAGTCTTGCATGGCTGCTTTCCTTAAGAACTGGAGAGTAAATGGGGCGCCTGGGTGGCTTAGTCGGTTAAGTGTCGACTTCGGCTCAGGTCACGATCTCGCGGTCTGTGGGTTCAAGTCCCATGTCAGGCTCTGTGCTGACAGCTCAGAGCCTGGAGCCTGTTTCGGATTCTGTGTCTCCCTCTCTCTCTCTCTGACCCTCTCCTGCTCATGCTGTCCCTCTCTCTCTCTCAGAAATAAATAAAACATTAAAAATTTAAAAAAAAAAGAACTGGAGAGTAAAACTGAATTTAAAAAAATAATGAAAACCACTTTATATCTCTCCTATGGATAGGAAGTCAGAGAAGGGTGTAGCTGAGTTTCTGCGTTCGGAGGGTTTTACTAGGGAAGTGACAGGTGAAGTGTAGACCTAACAGGGAATCCAATCCTAGAAATGGGCTGGCTGCAAGGATTCACCTTCTAATCATTTACAGATGCCTTGCTGGCTGCCCACCCCCTCCGACTGCAGCCCTCAGCTAGTCTCGTTTTAAGGTATAGGCTTGTTACAAAAATGTCACAGGTAGATCAGAAATGTCTGTGAAAATCAGAAAAATCGACATTTAATATTCCATAGTATTTGTAAACATGAAAAAAGCAAAGACATATTTAATACTTCTGTAGGAAATATCACTCTGGGACTTGAGAAGAAGGGGTTATATTTTTCTGCTATAAATTTTGGTTACATATGTTTTAAATATATGTACACACACACAGAGGTTCATACCCACATATACACGCACCTATGTAGACACGGACATATTTGCAATTGTGTGTGAATCCCTTAGACACACACCCACTTCTTTATAAATCATCCAAATCTGCATTTGCCTGTGTGCAAACATACCATATAGATCCAACAGACACATGCACACCAGAACTCAGCAGAACTGAGTTCCAGCAATTTTTGTTTTGTTTTGTTTTCAACGGATGATGGCGCTTTTAACTCTACCCCTTTGTAACAGAAGATCTGGGGCTCCTGGCTGTGACACTGAACAGGTTTTTGTCCTTAAGTTTATTTATTTATTTTTGAGAGGGGGGAGGGGCAGAGAGCTAGGGAGAGAGAAAATCCTGCGCTATCCATGCTGAGCCCCACACGGGGCTTGATCCCATGGACCGTGAGATCATGACCTGAGTTGAAACCAAGAGTCTGATGCTTAACCAAATGAGCCACCCAGGCGCCCCACCAAACTGGTTGTTTTAATCTGAGGAAGGAAGGAAGGAAGGAAGGAAGGAAGGAAGGAAGGAAGGAAGGAAGGAAGGAAGGAAGGAAGGAAGGAGGGAGGGAGGAGTTTTAGCAGAACTGACTGGGTGGTAGAGGTCTCTTGAAAGCGCCTTACCTCTCACGGGTAGCAGAGGAGGAAAAACGAGAAACTGGAGGAGAGACTTTTCTGCTCCCATTTCCTGCACAAAGAACCTCCCTCTTAAAGTAAGTTGGTACTGGGGCGCCTGGGTGGCTCAGTCGGTTAAGCGTCCGACTGTCGCTTGGGTCATGATCTCGCGGTTCGTGGGTTTGAGCCCCGCGTCGGGCTCTGTGCTGACTGCCAGCTCAGAGCCTGGAGCCTGTTTCAGAGTCTGTGTCTCCCTCTCTCTCTGACCCTCCCCTGCTCACGCTGTCTCTCTCTCTCTCCTGGAAATAAATAAAACATTAAAAAAATTTTTTTTAAAGTAAGTTGGTACAACCCACCTGCAGGGTATATTTGTCTTATCCATCCACTTGGATCCCATTCTTGTTTCAGAAATCACCCTTGGGAGGCAATGGAACAAGTGTGCAAGAATGAGTGTGTTGGGATGCACATCAGGGCTGCGCTAGACGATTAAAGACGATGCACTGTTTGTCGAGGCAAGACATCATTTAACGTGTGCTAAATGCATCACACTACCTCCCCACATATCACAATGGACCGCCATTCAAATGGTGACCCATATTTCTTGCCTGGAGAGAGAATGAGAATTGTTGTTCAATGAGTTCTGACCATGTGGCAGGTGTTTTCCATATATGGTGTGATTCGATGCTCATAACCACTCCTTAAGTTTAAGGTATGATAATTCTCATTTTACCGATGAGGAAAATGGCCTGAGGTTAAGTAGGACCAAATCGCAGATTCAGTAAGCAGTTGGCTAAGATTTAAATTTTACAGCCCACTGTCTAAACATCTTTGCCCATAGCACTTTTTTTTTTTTTTTAATTTTAGAGACAGAGAGAGAGAGCACAAGCTGGGGAGAGGGGCAGAAAAGAGAGAGAATCTTAAGCAGGCTCCATGCTCAGCCAGCAGCCAGACCCACAACCCTGGGATCATGACCTGAACTGAAATCAAGAGTCGGATGCTCACCCTACTGAGCCACCCAGGTGCCTCTCACAGCACCTTTTTTAATGAAATGAGTAAAGATAATAAAGGGACTCCATTTACACAAGTCCATATACAGAAAGAGGAAAGCAGGAGAGTTGGAGAAATCACCCAATGGGTGAGACTTGCAGGCTTTGGAGTAAGAGTCAGATCAAATCCCAGCTCCTTACATACCAGTTCTATAACCTTGAGCAAGGAACTTGACATCTTTAACACTTCATTTCCCGTAATTATAACAGAAAAGCAATGTTGCCCAGTTCATGAATTTGTTATAAGATTACACATTAATTGGGAGCTGTCATATAATGCAGAGAGGCATCTGGAAGGCTGTTCACCTATGTACTAAAGAGAGGTCATATCACAAAGGAGCAAAATTTGGAGATGATTTTTATTTTATTTTTTCTATATGTCTTTAAAATCACTTCAAAGGGTTTAAATGGCTTTATACATAGGAAATCCAGGAGAGCCTGTTTATGTTGTTTTGGAAAATAATAATCAGGTGGCACAGAATGGGGGTGAGGAGGAAAAGGGAGAGAAGATGACTCCAGTGAAGGGGATGTGGTATCATCCTTGCTAGAGTAAACTGCTGCCAGTGGGGTGGAGAGCTTGAATCAGAGCGTTCCGCTTTGTGAGAGAGCATAATGTGCATCTTCATCGGCTCAGAGAACGTTCCGTAGGAGTGAGGCAGGTCTGATTTTAGAGCGGGACTTGTGTTTGGGCTGCTGTTTCGAGGCCTGGCCCGTGTGCGTGTGTTCTTTGCCAGTTTCCTGCCTTCTCCGGGAGCTCTCCTCTTCCCTCTGGGAAGGAAAGCAGTCTGAAAAAGGAGTCATGTGAAGACTAAGTGGCTTGTCAAGTTTTGGGAGTTCTCTCAAAGCCATTATATTGAAAAACAGAAGGGCAGCTGGGTGGCTCAGTCGGTTAAGCGTCTGACCCTGTTTCAGCTCCGGTCATGAACTCAGGGTTCGTGGGTTCAAGCCCCGCACTGTGAATGCGGAGGCTGCTTAGGATTGTCTCTCTCCCTCTCTCTCTCTCTGCGCTTCCCCTGCTGGTGTTCTCTGTCTCTCAAAGTAAATAAATAGAATTTAAAAAAGAAAAGGAATTCTGTGGAACACTTGGCCTGCTAGGGAGAGACCATATTTGTCTAACCACTTAAAGTTAACTTAGATTTGTACCAAACTCTTAGAATTATACATACAATTTTTAAAAATCTTTTCTTAATGTGTATTCATTTTGAGAGACAGAGTGCGAGCGGGAGAGGGCCAGAGAGAGAGGGAGACACAGAATCTGAACCAGGCTCCAGGCTCTGAGCTGTCAGCACAGAGCCCGACGTGGGGCTCGAACCCATGAACCGTGAGATCATGACCTGAGCTGAAGTCGGACGCTTAACCGACCGAGCCACCCAGGTGCACTAGAATGATACGTACATTTTGAGCTAGCAATTCTACTTTTAAGAATTTACCCCAAGGAAATAATCATAAGTATGCAAAATGTTTAGCTATGGGAATGTTCATTATAGTACCTCTTTATAATAGTGAAAATGAAGGCCTAAATGAAGTCCAACAGTAGAGGATTGCATAAATTACCTAGCTCTGTTCAGTGTGAAGCACTGTCGCCTCTCAAAGTGTTGTTGTAGGAGTGTATTTATTGTCATGGTGAAATGTTCACAATATGATACTAAGTAAAAAAACGTCAGGCCCTAAAACAAAGTAATCCTAGTGTGAAAAAAGTATATTTATATTAAGCCTTTTGAAAAATAGCAACATGTTAGTAATATTTGTTTCTGAACTGTACGAGATTATTTTCTTTTGTTCACTTATTGCATCTATATCATTTTTGAAATAAGAAATAATGTTATTATAATTTTATTTTTTAAAGGCAAAGGAACCCAAAATATACCCACACTACACTGTGTCACCCTAGGTTGCTAACTCCGTGAGGACATGGTCCTGCTCTCCTTCAGTCCCTCGTTATCATCTCAGCACCTGACACGATGCCTGACACGTGAAAGTTCTTCATAGATATTTGCTGAATGAATGAAAGAAAGAAGGAAGGGCAAATTGATGCTAAAACAAAGTGGTGGTCATGGGGGGGGGGGCCAAGATAGAAGAGAAACTCAAAACAAACTCAGCATATAACTGCTTGACCTCCTCCACGTAATTTGGTAGGTGAGATCCATAGGATGAGACCCATTCACCTTTTTAAAAAATGTTTATTTATTTATTTATTTTGAGAGAGAGAGGGAGAGACAGAGACACACACAGAGAGAGAGAGAGAGAGAGAGAGAGCACACACGAATGAGGGAAGGGCAGAAAGACAAGAAGAAAGATAATCCCAAGCAGGCTCCACATTCAGTGCAGAGCCCAACATGGGGCTTGATCTCACGACCATGAGGTCATGACCGGAGCTGAAATCAAGAGTTGGATGCTTAACCAACTAAGCCACCCAGGCGCCCCGCCACCCATCCATCTTGGAACCCTCACAGTGCCTTGCCTATAGTAGGGGATGCTCAGTAAATGTTGCATGAAAATATAAATGATGGTTTTATCTTTTTCCTACTGGGACCATTTCTGCAGACTTTGCTCCAGCAGGTAAATGCATGTGTGGTGGCAGATTCTGGGCAAGAACTGTAATAATGGCCATTGCAATGGGAAGCTCTGCTATTTGGGGTTAGGTTTGTTGTAAAGTAACAGAAAAATCAAAGGATGAGTCTTTTTAATGAAAAGTTTCTTTCTCATGTTTAAGAGATCTAGAGGCAGGCAGCCCAGAGTTGGAAGAGAGTTCTATGGTGTCAGGGACCCACGTTTATTCTATCTTTTTGCCCTGCCACAAGCAGCTTCCATTCCCAAAGTCAACTCATGGTTCAAAATGGCTCCCTGGGCTCTGATCACTTCATCAGAATTCCAGCAAGAAGGAAAGAGTAAGAGAAGAAATACATGCTCCCTCTCCAGAAGTTGCATACGTGACCTCCACTACATCCCACTGGCCAGAGCTTTGTCAAGGGAGCCTGATGAATGTAATTTTTATTCTGGGATATCTTGTTCCCAGTTCATGGGTGGGGGTTCTCTAACTGTGGAAGAAAAGAAGAACTGATATTGGGAAACAGCTGGCAGCTTCTGTCACCAAGGTGTCCTCGACCATCCTATCATGAGCCAACCAGAGTCTCATCGAATGTATAGGATCTGCAAGGGAAAGTCACCATGACATGTGGCTTACAGCTACCAGGTACTTGGGCCAGCTGCTGATAAACACGGCTCTGTAGTTGCCCCTAACAGCACATTTCCATTTCCAGCACCATCTCTGCTGCTGTCACCGGGGTGACTGGGGTCGTTGCCTTCTCCCCAGCAGAGCTGGACCATAAACCGCAAGTCAGCACCTTTCCAGCTGCAGCAATTGCTTATGTCCTGCCAATCGTGACTGGCTGCAGCATTCAAAGCACCAGAGAAGTCCAGATGTGCCGTGAGGGATTCTCATTACATGAATGAGGAAAGAAGTAGAAGGGGCTTGAGTTTCAGGGTTTATCTTTAAAGTATTGGAGTCACTCTTGTGAGGCCACGGGGCGCTCCCCTGCCTGACGTCATCATGGGTCTGGCGGGCCGCTAGATATGAGAGCACCAAAGCAATGGCTGGCCCCTAAAGCGAAAGAAAAGGAAGCATTCTTTCTTTGTGGGAATGATACGAAGCAGAGAATCATCATCCTCTTAGCAGCTACCATTTTAGGTGTCGGGCAAGCCCTTGTGGTGGCCAGTGTCCAAGGCAGCCCTTCGTGATCCTTGCTTCCTGGGGTGCACGTGCTTACACGGTCCCCTTCCGTGTAGGATCAGGACTGACCCGTGTGACCAGCAGAATACAGTGGAGGTGGTGATGTGCGACTCCTGGTGCTAAGTCATCGAAAGGGTTGCGGCTCCTGCCCCGGAGGAAGCCAGTCACCGTGCGCCAAGGACACGCCAGCAGTCCGGTAGACAGGGCCGTGCATGGAGGAAGCAAGACCCCTGGTAAGCACCAACTTATCTGCCTAACGTCAGGAGCAACGCCAGATGTGGTTCCTCTGGCCCCTGGCTAGCCGTCAGATGACTGTGGCCCTGGCTGCCATCGGGCTGTATTGTATGAGACATTCCATCCAGGGGCACCTGGGTGGCTCAGTCGGTTAAGTGTCCAGCTTTGGCTCCGGTCATGATCTCATGGCTCGTGGTTTCGAGCCCTGCATCGGGCTCTGTGCTGACAGCTCAGAGCCGGGAGCCTGTTTCAGATTCTGTGTCTCCCTCTCTTTCTCTCCCCTTCCCCCACTCATCCTCTGTCTCTCTCCCTCTGTCTGTCTCAAATAAATTAACTTTAAAAAAGATTTCTTTTAAAAAAAAAAAGAAATTCCATCCAGAACCACCCAGCTGAGCCACTCCTAAATTCCTGACCCTCAAAGACTATGAGCTAAAAAATACTTCTTGTTGCTTTAAGCCATTATGTTTGGGGGAAATTTGTCATGCAGCAGTAGATAACTAACACATCCTTTCTATATAATGTTCTTATCACAACAACACCCTGCACTAGGCATGATGACCCCATTTTACTGATGGGGAGATCAAGGCCTAGAAAGGTTAGTTTGTTTTCCCCAGTCAGAGCAGCTGGTGGGAGCCAAGCGGGCACTCCAGGTTAGCTCTGCCTGCACAAAACCCGTACACTGGACAGCTGCTCCCTGTGCCAGTGACCGCGGGGACCCATCTAGGCCCTCCACAATGCCTGGCAAACAGAGCCAAATGCTCCTGAATCAGCTGAGTGAGGGTTACCTGCTAACATTTGGGATTATGCAGGCCCACTAGGCAGCGGTGGGTCCATGCACTAAAACCCACAGCCAGCTCGAAACTCAAGGGCAAGATTGTGTTATGAAAATCAGGGACCGCCTGCCAAGGGAGACGGTGCTTAGGCCCTCGGGATGCAGAAACGTTCCTAAATTCACAGCAGAAGTTTCAATGGCCTCAGGATAGTCGTTTCTCATGAGGTCTCCCTATATCAAGATTTAACGTTTTCTGAATCCAGAGGGCAGGGCTGGGGTCTCTAGCCAGGCCTGTGGAATGGAATGCTCATTTGCTCTTCACTTTTTTCCCATGATGGGTCAGTTTCCATTGAACAACATGGCTGCCTGCCAGTGTGCTGTTGGGGCCCAATTCACCTGGTGGCTCCTCATCAGCAAAAGAATGTGAGCGTTCCTTGGAAGGCACATCAAATGAGGGGCTTCTGAGCTTGAATTAATGGGTTTATGTCTGTCTCATTCTGGCCAGAGCCCTCACTGAGAAACTGGCAGCCACTTGACGTCTAGAGGAAACTTCTGGTCCTGCTGTCCCATTGACTAAGAAGCCCAAGGATGTGGGTAAGAGAGGGGTCTGTGCTCGTCCCCCAGGCTTCTCTGTTGCACCCCAGATGCAAATCTGTCCAGGCAACACATAGGTGGTCAAATACATAGGGGAGGAAGGAAGGTCTCTTTCAGAAGGATGAAACATCACTTCTAAAACAGAAGTCCTTCTCTCTTTTCAGCTCTCTAGAACTTTCCACTCTACGAGTGGTGCCAATGTGCCCCTGAGCTCAGAACATTGGCATCAACATGGACACATTCCTCCATTCGGCCCTTCAAATGGCGCCAGCCATCCAGGCTTCTCATGTGCGCCTCCAAACTCTCCCAGGATGATTTCCTTTCCATCACTGCTCTGCCTTTGGGTCATTACAGAGTTGGATACCTGTGCCTAAATTCCCCTTCCCTCTGTTGACTCTAAACTACCTGCTGCAATGATCCTAAATTTGTTTATCTACCTTTCAAGACCCTGCATCATTTTTATCTATCTGCTTTTCTTTCCTACAGCTCCCCAGTGCTAATCCGTCTACACAAACAAGCACATGGATCCGCACACACTCCCGTGTGTGCACACCATGCCTTCCACCATCACCCGCCTTTCCCTTGGGCTGCCTCCTCCTCCACAGTCTTGGATGGTCTCTGTAATCCCAGCTTTGTCAGTTGTAATGCACCCCTGTAGGAAAAGGTGTTTACCACCTCAGACACCAGCCTACCGTAATCTCTCCCTTGACCTGTCCCTTGACCCCTCTGCAGGCTGTGGTTTTCAGAGACAAGCCACGCCTTCACACCACCTCCCATTTTCCTGATCCCTCAGGCTTCTGGAATCCCTCTGGACTCAAGAGGTCTTCGGGAGAACACAATTAGAACCGATGGACGGAAAAGCACAGCGGCCGAGGGCCAGCTCACCAACGCTGCGAGGCGGAGCCACTGCCCCAGGGACTGCACTGTGCTGAGATTCGTGGCTTGCGGGGCCGAAGGAAGAGCACCTGCTAATTGGTTCAGAACCACAAAGGTCAACCACACAAACACCCGGGAAGACAGGCATGATGAAAGCCACACAAGACCAGGAGGGAAGAAAGTGGCCGTGCTGAGTGGGGCTGGATGTGATTAGAAGTGGCGACGGGCGCTGTGGCCTGCCGTGGAGAAGCAAGTTGATGATGGAGTGACAGGAGCCGCCAGCTCTGTGGTCTGCAGGGGTGGTAGCAGGCCCACGCTCACTCGTATGCTCGCTCTCTCTCTCTCTGTGCAACAGCCCTTAGAAACAAGGAAGATTCTGGGAAAGCAGCAGGTAGGTCCCTGTCCTGCTGAAAAGGCATGGGTCTGCTGCTGCCAGAGGAGTGGTGGTGGCGGCAGCCGCGTGAACCCCCGGGCAGTGTGTGTGACCCCTCTGCATTGTCTGCCAGGGGCCACAACTCAATGGCCTCCAAGGACCAAGCAGGGAATGCACATGGGCGAGGTGGGGCAGGTATCAGGAATAGAGAGGGGCAGGGATATGACAAAGAGCACACACACCATCAAAAAGCATCCAAGTGCACATCTTCTTAAGATGGCACATAGGCTAAACAAACACGGATTTGGCCCAAATGTGGTCCACACTCAGCCTGCCTATAGCCTCTGGGCTCCACAGGTGCATGTGCAACACACCCTGAGTACTGATGATGGCGGTGGTAACCCTGAGTTGCCAACATGTTGGTTAAGCTCTCTCAGACTGCCAGTACGGATGTGGTCTGATGCCGTTATCTTTCCTGCATCTGCGGGGCTCAGCCGGGTGACACAGCTTCGCCAGCCACCGAGTATGGTCAGTGAGCAGTCAGGGAACCTAGCAGCTCCTGTGGCTGCACAGAACTTTATTTATTTATTTTTTAAATATTTATTTATTTTGAGAAGTGGGGAGGGAGGGACAGAGAGATGGAGAGCGAGAATCCCAGGCAGGCTCCTTGTGGTCAGCACAGAGCCTAACACAGGGGCTCGATCTCCTGAACCGTGAGATCATGACCTGAGCCAAAGTCAAGATTTGCACGCCTAGCCGACGGAGTCACCCAGGCACCTCACAGAACTTGAGAAAGTCAACAAGGGGGGAGAGGTCTGGCATCTTGCTGTTCCCTCAGTAGCAGTCATTGGTGGCTTCCTGCCTTCAAGGCTCTGCCATAGTTATGATTCCCCTGCTGTTACCCCAGAACTTGTCGACTTTCCTTCTCTCTGCCTCTTGGCTTCTACTTGTCCCTGACGTAACATCGCTTCTCAGCAACTGCTTGTTTGTGACTTGTCTTGCCTTATGGCTTCTGCCTCTCCTTGCATGACTCAACTTCTGTTTCACTGGTGAGCCGGTCAACATCTACCCAGTGTCGTTGCTGGAGAGCTCTCATGCCAGACTGCCTCGTAAGCTATTCACTGACCTACAGATGGGTGCTTTCCATGATGTTCCAGGAGTCAGAGTGAGCTTTGGCCAGAGGAACATGGCCACTTGACCCAAAGCACGGGACTCATTTATAAACAGCTGCTGATTCTTGCTCTCAGAAGGGACAGTGAGCATAGCAGCTCTTTGGAGTGTCCTGTCCACCACACTGGGGTATCTTTTTTTTTTTAAAGTAACTTCTACCACGCACAATGTGGGGCTTGAACTCACAACCCCTGAGACAGAGAGTTGCATGCTCTACCGATTGAGCCAGCCAGGAGCCCCTAAGGTATCTTAAGCTACATTCAGGATACACTCTTTGTGAAGACAGGCGGGAAAAGTCAGTTGGAATAGGCATAGAAATCAAAGGCTTACATCTCAGGTATAAGGAAAGTGAGGCTACTCAAACTGAGTCTCCTTTTGTTGTCAGGGAGGGTGTATCTAGCTGCAAGTGACAGAGCATCTAGTTCAGAGCAGCTTAAAGAACTGTGGACTTTTCTCCCACTAGAAGTAGAGATAGGTGGTTCTTGGTATTGGTTCAACAGCTCTATGATATTAGGACTGCCACCTCTGAGATTCCTTGGGGAGGTTATAAAATTGCTGCTGCAGATCTGTGTTCAAGAATGAGAGAAAGTTCTTGGGGCACCTGGGTGGCTTAGTCGGTTAAGCGTCCGACTTTCACTTAGGTCATGATCTCGCGGTTCGTGGGTTCGAGCCCCGCATCGGGCTCTGTGCTGACTCCAGCTCAGAGCCTGGAGCCTGTTTCGGAGTCTGTGTCTCCCTCTCTCTCTGACCCTCCCCTGCTCACACTGTCTCTCTCTCTCCTAGAAATAAATAAAAATATTTAAAAAAAAAAGAATGAGAGAAAGTTCTTAACAGCGGGGTTGATCCCTTCTATCAGGAGAATGAAAGCCTTCCTAGAATCCACCCACAGTCACCAGTCCATTCCCCCTTCACGTCTCTCTGGCCTGGACTGTGGCACCCTAGCTGAAGGGAGTTTGGGAAAATCAAGCACCTAGCTCTCCAACGAGGTTGACAGCACCTTGTTGCTTATGCATAGGGATTTTCTCGCATTGTATGTTCAACGCACCATACAGCATTGGGTGCCTTAGGAAGGAAGTATGAAGTAACCAAAAAAAGCACAGAACAAAAGCACAGGTTTAAATACCAGCTCCATGGTTTACTCTGTAACAAAAAGCAATGAACTTGTTGAACGTCATCCTCAAGCTAGGGAAAAGGGGGTACTAACTACTTCCTTGCAGGGCTGTTGTGAGGATTAAATAAGATAGTGCGTTTACAACTCTTGGCCCTGAAGAGATACCCCTGAATGATTACCGTTCTACTGTGTTGTGTTGTCTTCTATGTGATGGGCACGTGGTAGGTGGACATGTAGTAGAAGGCAGAAGGCAGTAGAGCTTGAAGGTCAAGAGCACAGGCCATAAAGTCAGGCGACTGGGTCCAGACTCATTCACTACCACTTACTAGCTGTGTGACCTTAGAGAAGTTTGCAGTGTCTCTGAGCTTTGGTTCCCCTCTTGGAGACTAGAAGTAAAAGGACGTATCTCATCGGGGTACATATGGAAGAAAAAAAGGGAATGATTTCTATTTTAAAGCACTGGACTCTGGGTCAGGCACAAAACACACATGCAGTAGGTGTTGGCTGTTATTAATAGTAATTGCATTTTTTCCCCTCTTGGCCCAGAACTAAAACTTATTGCACCATAAAAACAAGTGCCCTGCTGTTGAAACTTTTAAAACCAAATAGTCTTCAATCCCCTAAAATACACAAGCTGGTTTAACCAGAAGCAGCAGCACACCAAGAGTCAGGGAGTGTTGGAGCATGTGAGGGGGCAGGGCGGGGTGGTCTGCCCTGGATTCAAGCAGCAAGAGGGTACATTGTAGAGAATTTTTTTTTAATTTTTTAAAAAATATTTTTTAATGTTTAGTTTTTTGAGAGAGAAAGACAGAGTGTGAGCAGGCACTGAGGAGACAGAGAGGGAGACACAGAATCCGAAGCAGGCTCCAGGCTCCAAGCTGTCAGCACAGAGCTCAACGTGAGGCTCAAACTCACCAACTGCGAGATCATGACCTGGGCTGAAGTCAGAGCCTTAACTGACTGAGCCACTCCGGCGCCCTGGGAATTTTTTTAATAATAATTTTTTTGACATGGGGTTTGATCTCATGACTGTGGGCTCATGACCTGAGCTGGAATCCAATGCTTAATTGGACTGAGCCGCCCAGGTGCCCCAGCAATTATTTTAAAAACCTAAGTAAGATAAAAAATGTATTTGCTCTTCATTATCACCATTTCCTAACATTTCTAAACAAGGTAAGTGATCCAACAGGCTTCCCAAACCCCATCCCGTTTGTGTAAGTTCTAAAGGATTGCTACAATTACTGTTGACTTTTACTAACAGATAGGCAAGCTTCGCATTAGCACATTTTTATTGTCCTTTAATAAATATCGCATTCTACTGGAGAATTCCAAGTTCTGTCGTCAGCCTCTGACACCCACAGACTCTGGCTCCAACTGTTTGGAATCACAAAAGCCCCCTTCAGATTGTCTGCAGTCCCCAGTCCATCACTCTCCTGTGTGTAAACCATCGACTCTGGATCAATAAGGAGAACACAGGGCCCCTAGAGATACAGAGAGGGAAGTCGAGTTACTTCTGTGTGACTTCTGGGAATTCCATTTGTCTTGAAAGTTAAAACCACTAGCAGACTGTGAACTGTGAGGTGTGATGTTTTCGTTGGGCAGGTGCAAACTTTATTTCATACGTGGTATATCATACCCCAGTTGAGTGAACTTTGAAAGTAAAATCCTTCTTTGAAATTATTTATTTGCTTTTAAAATTAAAGAGCGGGTCAAGGAGCCGGTGCTAATTGCTGATTACTACACGATTATGGCTGAGAACAATTTTGTATCAGAGAGGAGGACGGGAAACATGATTTGCTCTGATTAGATTAAGGTTGCTGCCCTGGTGCGGCAATCAGCAAGGATGGGAGAGGGTGGAGGAAGGTGAGCAAGCAGTTGTACCTTTTTATTCACCGTTCAACCCGTCTGAAATCACCATGTGTGTCACTGTTGCCCCTGGCTGGGTAGTAGTCATGACGTATCATCACTTTCGGAGTCTGTGCCTCAACACCAGCATCCATGTGGAGGAAAGTCCCAGGGATAATGACGCACTCTTCAAGCAATGCTGCAGGAACTAACTACAGCCTCGATGGACCAAGGGACAGTAATACGGAGCGGGTGGAAGGAAGGGACACTGAATTAGGGACAGCTTAAAAGAGTCATACTTAAAAAAAGGTTTTTTTAATGTGTATTTATATTTGAGAGAGAGAAGGGAGAGTGTGAGTGGGGGAGGGGCAGAGAGAGGGGGAAACAGAGGATCCAAAGTGGGTTCTGCGCTGACAGCAGAGAGCCTGGGGCTTGAACACAAACCATGATATCATGACCTGAGCTGAAGTCAGACGCTTAACCCACTGAGCCAACCAGGTGCTCCAGAAGAGCCGTACTTTGTATAGAAAATTTTAGAAATACTTGAACCAATTTTGTTCTCTCTTCTTTCTCTCCTTCCTTCCTTCCTTCCTTCCTTCCTTCCTTCCTTCCTTCCTTTCATTCTCTTTACTTATTTTTGAGAGAGAGAGAGAGAGAGAGAGAGAGAGGGCGTGAGCAGGGAAGGGGCAGAGAGAGAGGGAGACACAGAATCCAAAGCAGGCTCCAGGCTCTGAGCTGTCAGCACAGAGCCCGACTCGGGGCTTGAAGTCAGGAACCGTGAGATTGTGACCTGAGCCAAAGTGGGACACTTACCCGACTGAGCCACCCAGGCCACCCTTCTTTCTTCTTTTGATGTATGAATGCACAAGAGTGATAGAAGATAAATATGTAGGCCCAAGGATGCTCTCTCAATAAATACAAAAATTTTTTAATTAAAAAAAAAAAGGAGCTGCTCTGCCAGCAAACATGCTTGATACGGCTGCCTAGGAGGGGCCTCAGAGAGAATCTAGCCCAAGCCCCTCATTTTACAGCCACCCCAGAGAGAATTGCCAGAGGCCACCCTGATGGTCAGCGAAGACGACTAGACAAAAGTCCCCTGGCTGTTGCTGAACCACCTTCTCCTTCATCCGCTCCCACACTAACTGAGATGCCACCACAGTGTTGGTGCTTTGCAAACTGGGGATAAAGAAGCAAGGTTTTAAAAGTGGACAGTCTAATCCTTGTACACAGTTCAGGCCCCTTGTGACTCATCATGCAAGTTCACATCCACATGGCCTCACCCTGCCGCACTCAACAAGGAGGCTCGGCGAGGCAAGTGCTGGTCACGCGGACTCGCCATCATGTCGAGTGGCCACAGAGGTTTCGGCGTTCTCTCTCAATTCTGCTCTTCATCCTGGCTGGTCCTGGTTTTCAGACCAGCTTTGAGTAGCTCCGTACCACCATTGCGCAGAGTCCGTAACAGACCGATGACAGACACCGTCCCTGGATATTTCCGTAAGCAAAAGCTAGAGTCTTTGAGTTGTTTTGTGTTCATTCCATTCCTGAAATGTGTTCTGTGAATGAGAATCACAACTAGCTGTGTGGCCTTGGGGCGGTGCCTCAACCTCTCTGAGCACATGTTTTCTCACCAATAGAATCAGGGCATGTGAGTAGCCAGCTCAAGGTACGCGTGTGCGAACGCCAGGGGGCCTGCTACACAGCAGGCGCTCCTAAACATCAGCTATTATTAGTGTTATTACCCCTCCCCTGCTAAGGAGGTAGATCATCAAAAACACCTGATGGCCAACTGACCCATGAGTTGGACCTGGGCAACTAGAGTCTCCTCCGCTGTTCTGGGAAGGCGAGTTCCGCTTGCCTTTCCCGCTCCCAGAGGCTGGTTCAAGAATGTCGGTGTGAGATATCGATGTGGCGTTAGACCCCTGCATGGTATGCGCGACTGCGTCTAGTTAAAGCCTCTATATGAACTTTTAGGATCTGGCGAGGGCAGGTGTGGCCCTCTATTCGTCTGGCTGCCGACCAAGACAAGCCTCCTATGTAAGTCCCTTTGTGTATTTTGTTTTTTAAATGTTTATTTTTTTTGAGAGAGAGAGAGAGACAGCGTGAGCAGGGAAGGTGCACAGAGAGAGGGAGACCCAGAATCCGAAGCAGGCTCCAGGCTCTGAGCTAGCTGTCAGCACAGAGCCCGACATGGGGCTCAAACCCACGAACCGTGAGATCATGACCTGAGCTAAAGTCAGACACTCACCCAACTGAGCCACCCAGGCGCCCCTCCCTTTACTTATTACAATTGCCACTTTCAACCTTCAGTGGCCTGCCTCTTTCTTTGGTCCCTCCATGACCTCCATGTCTGGGGCCAAGTTTAGATTACACGGGGGGCGGGGGGGGGGGCGGTTCCTGAGAGGGTTGTGAACCAACACTTACCTTTTGGGCTGGGGAGGAGATAGAGGTTGTGGCGTGTGTCATTGTGCAGCTACCATGGATGCAGCATAGGATGAGGAGAGCAGTAGGCCAGGAGTCGGGCTTGTGGCTCCGGCCATGCCCTCTGCCTGCGTCACCACGTGGATGTGCATTCAGTAAGCAATGATGGGGCTTTGCTGGCGCCAGGCCTTGCACTGGGTGCTAGCTGAGAAACAGACTCTGACCTGGAATCTCTCACGTTATAGAAGAGACAGAGACGGTGACAATGCATCGTAGGTGCCATCCAGAAGTTGCAGTCCCACAGAGGAGCCCCAGCCAGCTCTGCTGAGAGTACATGAGCCTCTCCGTCCTACAGTCCTGAGTTCAAGCCCACAGTGAGCATGAGTTAGACTCATGTCAGAGAGGGATGCCTTCCCCTTCTCAGCCTCCCTCAAGGAGAGATTTTGCCCTAAGAATACTCGTTACCCCTCTCCACCTCCCGATCCAACCTGATCTGAGTGGTCAATCTGGGAGAAAAACTGGGTGCTGGGTGCTCTGTTTGGCTACTCCCCCGTGTGGCCTCTTGGGAGCCTCCTCTCTCAGGAAGTCAGCCCCCTGTTCCAGGGACAGGTTCTTGCCCATCCTGAGGAGATCCTCCCAGGCCAGCTCTGCCTGCGAATAGGTTGCCCAATTTGGGGGTTCAACTCACAGACCCGCTCAGCCCTCCCACTGAGCCACATTCCCCTACTTCGTTTTATCAGCGAGAAAAGATGATACATGGGGGCGCCTGGGTGGCTCAGTCAGTTAAGCACCTGACTTTGGCTCAGGTCATGAGCTCACGGTTCCTGAGTTGAAGCCGCACATCGGGCTCTGCACTGGCCGTCAGTGCAGAGCCTGCTTGGGACTCCTCTCTCCTTCTCTCTCTGCCTCTCCCCCATGCGCGCGCACTCTCTCTCTCTCTCACTCTCTGTCTCTCTCTCTCTCTAAATTAAAAAAAAAGAAAAAAAAGATGATACATGTTGGGCATCATCTGCAGCTACTTTTTGATTCATTTCTCAATAAGTTTGGAATTTGGTCAAGATAGAGCAATGTTCTTTCCCGTGCCCCTTGGGGACCCCAGGAGGTCGGCATTACCTATCACTAGACAGACAGCAAGCTCCCTGCCGCAGGCCCCAAGGGCGCATTCACAGAGCAGCATCTCTGCCTGCGACACTATTGAAGGTTGCTCGCTGATATGGTTAAATCAATTAGCGGTTTTGGTGGGGGCGGGGCAGGCAGAGGGGAAGAGGAAAAGCTACAGAGAAGGGGAGATGTTTTATCCAAGCTTCAAGGGATAAGAAGCAATCTGCCAATCGAGCAAGGTAGAAACAGGAGCTGAGCAGGGAGTGAGTGCCGGGGGCGGGGCTCGTTCT
Source organism: Hyaena hyaena (assembly GCF_003009895.1). Lineage (NCBI taxonomy): Eukaryota > Metazoa > Chordata > Mammalia > Carnivora > Hyaenidae > Hyaena > Hyaena hyaena. The sequence continues at coordinate 4,562,731 of NW_024080672.1, forward strand.
GTGACCATTTGTGAATTTCCTTCCTTGTGAGACCCACTTTTCTCATCCACGTGGATAAGACACTGCCTTCACCTCCCTCACGGGGTCCTTGGGAGTGTCCTACAACATGGGGGGGGGGGGGCAGACATGTTTGAAAACTATAAACCGCTGCACAAATCGTTATCTAATACTCAGCCTCCAGCACAAAGCTCAGCTGTCAGCAGAGAGGGCTAGAACAGAATTTTGTTCAAGTTCGTGGATTCCTTTAATCTTTTATAAACTGAACCCTCCCAGCGATGGTTTTCTCGCTAATGTCCAATGCCCACAACTGAACCACCAAGCCTCCTGTCTCTTCCTAAAGCACCGGGCCCGCACAATCTGGCTCGCCTTTATGGATGTGTTAGAAATGATATTTTCAGGGAGGAAAAACAGACAGTGTTGTCAGTTTGACGTTCCGGGCTGGGATAGTTCCAGACTGCTGATGTCTATATGCAAACAATGCAATTAGAAACCAAATGGGTGCCTTCCGAATTTCTTTCTTCTCCTCAGTGTGAGGTGGAGGGGAGGCCAGTAGAAAATGGAGTGACAATCACATTTCGATGATAATGAAACAAAGAGACGTCTTTGACTGTGGGTAGTATTTAAATAATCATGAAAGAGGCAGCTGGCTCCTTTCTCTCTTTTGTCTAATTAGGAGGCGCTCTCTCTGTGAGGAATACTCTGTGGCAATCATACCTGAGCCTCCATGTGTTCGAAGTGTGTCTGAAAGACTGACTTCTCATCAGACAAAGCCATTCAGACAAGGAAACAGCACATTTATTTTCCTGCCTTGGTATGATGCCCCCTCGGAGAAAGGCTGCTGGCTCTGAGCAGGAATCTTCTTTCATCCCTGGCATGTCAGCGAGGGCTGCTTCTTCTAGGGCTTGGAGGGAACTGTGCCAGGTGAGGTAAGAGCCCCATAGAGCCAGCTGCTATCAGAGCAAACAAAGGGTCTTGGGGGTACATGTGAGAGCACGTGTGCATTAGGGTGAAGAGGTGCAGAGTTGCCACATATCAGCATCCCAGGGAAGAGAGAAGCTCTGTAAATAATCCACTTGCAGACAGTTTTAACACCTTGAGAAGAGAAACAGCCTGTGTGCAGAGACCGCCTGATAGGGCACGCTGCAAATTGCACTTCTAGCGATCTGGATGTGCTTTCGCTGTGAGCACAGGCTCCAGCAGCCTGGGACGGAAGAGGGACGAGAAAGAGGGCTTTGAAATGCACCTGTAGCTAGCTGTCTTCCGCTCCCTGGGGCCGCAGGGAAGGGGCTCTACCACAGGAGGGATCCTGGCTATGGATGAGAGCCAGTGTAATTTTCCCTAGACTTAAGACTGTGATCCAGGGGCGCCCGCGTGGCTCAGTTGGTTAAGTGGCCAGCTTAAGCTCAGGTCATGATCTCACGGTTCATGGGTTCGAGCCCAATGTTGGGCTCCTTGCTGTTGGCACAGACCCTGCTTAGGATTCTCTCTCCCTCTCTCTCTCTGCCCCTCCCCCTGATACCCTCTCTCTTTCTCTCTCTCAAAATTAATAAAAATTTAAAAAGAGCCTACTGTGTGTCGAAAATAGCTCTAGACACTATATTTTCACAAATATTTCCTGAGTGCCCACTGTGTGCCGGGCACTGTTTTGTGCTTAGACTATATCAGTGAACAGAGCTCCCTGCCTTCCAGGAGCTTACATTCTCCTGGGGCAGGCAGAGGTAAACAGGATATGGTTAAGGAAACAATGTGGGATATTAGAAAGTGATACCCTCTATGGACCAAAGAAACTTTAGGGCCCAGGAAAGGGAACCAGGAGTGCTGGAGTTAGGGGTACAAGAGACCAGATATAATTATAAGTAAGGTAGTCAGGGAGGTGTCATTGAGAAGGTGACATTCACAGAAGCAAGGGAAGTAATCATGCCCTCGCATAGGGAAGAGCATTTCGGGCAGAAGGAACAGGAAATGTGTGGTGTGGCCAGAACATCGAGGATGGCAGAGGGCAATAGCAGATGTGTAACAGGGAACCGGGCCATGGCGGGCCTCATAAGCTCTTATACAGACTTTGACTTTCACTCTGAGTGAACTGGGAAACCCTGCCAGGCTCTGAGCAGCGGAACAGCCTATGCTGACCTCTGGACCACGCTGGGTGCTATTTTGAGAATGGACGCTAAGGGGCCAGGGGTCGAGGCAGAGAGGCCAGCCAGGAGGCTACGGCGGTGATCCAGATAAGAGGTAATTCGGCGGGCGATGGTGAACAGAGGTCAGCTTCTGCATGTGTTTTGAACACAGAGCCCCACTGCAGGGCTACCAAATGATTAGACCTGCTAAAATCCGGTCAAAAGAAAGTTGGTTTCGTCAAAGAGGAGAATAGAACATAGTAACTCGTGAGTCGTGATTTAAAAAAAACTGAGAAACAGTGCCAGCTAGGAATGAACTATGCTTATAATGACCCAACAGTTAGCACCAAGCTGTAAAACCAGAAAACATAATAAAGTCTTTGTTTTTATTCTTTATATCATTAAGTTCAATGTATTCATGCAAATTAGCAAGCCTAGCGGGCAAAGCCACACCATTTATAACTTTATCCTCGTGATTGTGCTGTGAGTGCGGTCCGTAGAGAGAGTGATGGTATTTTAGGAACCATTGCTTCTTTGTTTTGCAAGCTGAACTCTTAACTATTTTAATCCACTGGGAAATGTAAATAAAGGGAGAATAGGAAGGAAAAGAATGCACATATTATTGAACTGTTCCTGTTCCCCAGGACGATGACATCTTGTGGATTTTGAGAATGCAAAGGAGATTGGGTCTTTCTTTTCTTATATATTTCATCTCTAAGATACTAATTTGGAAAACAAAAGCGGCCCGATGGACTTCACATCCCTATCTCATGAGAGGAAGGGGAGTGTACATAGTGAGGAAGTCAGTCGTCCTTGGCCTGGCGTTTTTATCCTCTCTGAAGTCAGCAAAGGAAATGTTTTGCTGTGAACGCAGATTGGATCATCACTTGGTCCTGTATCACAAGTGAGTGTGGGTGGGGGAGGAGCACCAGGCGCATCCTCTGATTGACTCCCGTGTGCCAGAGCTCTGCTGTCTCTTTCACCTTTGCTTTCCCAGCGTCTGGTCTTTTAATTCAGGCCAATGTTGCTCCTTATCAAGGTGCACACCATCTTTAGTAGCCACAGTTCAATGAAGATCTTGCTTTCTGCTCAACTATATGCTCAATGCTCTTATATTAAGGGAACATTATTCTTAGTGGAGCTCGCTCCTAAAAGCGGGCTCTGAGTATCAGGAACTAGCTTGGAAGATCTGTATGTTCCTGCTTGCCGGGGTCAAGGGCAGAGCTAATCATACAGCCAATATCTGACTGCGGGCTAAGAAAGTATGACCCAAGTTTCCCATGAGGAAACTACTATGGATAAATGTCTCAGTTTATTCTCTGCCAAGTACGGTTAAATACACAAAGCATTCTTACTAATCAAGATCACTATTTCTGGAAATTCTAGCCACCAACAGACCAGAAAATGAAATAAGTAAACAACATGATTATTTTTTGTGAGATTTAATCAGGGAAAGAAAAAAAAAACCCAACAACTCAGTAAGGAGCCACTGCTAGAAATCCGCTCTGAGGGAAAATGAAGAGACCGGCCCTGGTCGGCAAAGCCTCAGGCATCAGCTTGCTCATTTAAGGTAGAACGGACATTTATTCTTATATTAAACTTTGTCTATGCTCGATGTGAGATCAGAAGAAAAGGAAAAGCTTGTGAGCCCTATGTCCAAGAATAAAAATAGAGGGCTGAAAACGAAGGCTTCTTTATTCTTTAACTATCTAAATAGGAGTCAGACATTCCAGACCAAGGACTATGGCTATAAGAATGTTGGATATACAGGGGCGCCTGGGTGGCTTAGTCGGTTAAGCATCCGACTTTCGCTTAGGTCATGATCTCGCGGTTCGTGGGTTCGGGCCCCGCGTCGGGCTCTGTGCTGACTGCCAGCTCAGAGCCTGGAGCCTGTTTCAGTCTGTGACTCCCTCTCTCTCTGACCCTCCCCTGCTCACGCTGTCTCTCTGTCTCTCTCTTAGAAATAAAAAAAAGAAAAAAAAACATTAAAAAAAAATGTTGGATATACAGCCAAATTTCTCACATCTTTTTAAAACTCCATTATGCATGAGGATTCTTTATATCCCTGTCCCTATCACTAAACACACACATATACAGACACACTCACACAGGGATTAGTGATAAACCTTTAGTAAGTCTGTTTTCAGGAACAGTGACTGTAAGATCTTCGTCCTATCCCACAGCCAGGTCTGAGAAACCCAAAAGGGATGTAGTAGGTGGTAGCAAGGATTGAGGCTGGAGTTAAGTTGGATTTGGGGAAATGGAGGGTCAGATGTTTAAAAATGGATCCGAAATTCTGCTTGGATGTGGCAAACAGGTCCAGGGCGTGAGAATGGCTGGGGGAGAAAGTGATGGTTGCTTGACCTCTTGGGAGCCAACTCCAAGAACATTAGAATAATTTTTCTTTTGGTTTCAAAGTATCTTCTCCATGGCTTTCAGTACATGGATCTTTCTAAGTGTGTCTGAATCTAAGAAGACTGCTTCATGGCAAGGCATACTTTCCCCTTGTTGCCATGGAAACGGCTCTGTGCTCATGCATCGGCAGTGTACGCGCGCACGCACACACACACACTGTATATTCATGTGTTCTCAGGGAAATGCCTTTTATGCCTTCTCCTTCTGGTGTTCTCTGTAATTTTAAAAGATACATTCAGAGCCAAAAATTTTAATTTTACTAATTCTTGCCATCTGATTGTTAGTGCTTATCTCCTTTGTTTGACATTAAAAATTCTGATGTTAGGTTTTTCTTCAACATAGTCTCTCCTGGAAGTAAAATAATCTATTATTTGTCCCTTCATCTACTTCCAACTTTTCTTCCACTCCTTAAATGAAGATACTGTAGATCTCAATACATTTAGTTTCTTAATTAAAAATGAAAACTAGGGGCCCCTGGGTGGCTCAATTGGTTAGGTGTCCGACTTTGGCTCAGGTCATGATCTCTTGGTTCATGAGTTTAAGCCCTATGTCGGGCTCAGTGCTGACAGCTCAGAGCCTGGAGGCTGCTTTGGATTCTGTGTCTCCCCCTCTCTCTGCCCCTTCCTGCCTTGTGCTCTGACTCTCAAAAATAAATAAACATAAAAAAGCAGAGGGATACCTGGGTGGCTCAGTCAGTTAAGCATCTGACTTCTGCTCAGGTCATGATCTCATAGTTTGTGGCTTTGAGCCCCATGTTCGGCTCTGTGCTGACAGCTCAGAGCTTGGAGCCTGCCTCAAATTTTGTATCTTCCTCTCTTTCTTCCCTCCCCTGCTCATGCTCTATCTCTCTTTCAAAAATAAATAAACATTAAAAAAATAAAAAATAAAAAAAAAACCTAGGGGTGCCTGGGTGGCTCAGTGAGTTAAGCATCCAACCTCGATCTCAGCTCAGGTCATGATCTCACCTTAGGTAAGATTGAGCCCCACTTCCAGCTGTGCGCTGACAGCTGGAGACTGCTTGAGATTCTCTCTCTCCCTCTCTCTGTCCCTTCCCTGCTCGCTCTCTCACAAAATAAATACATACAGATTTTACTCAACCTCTCTGATGCATAAATGACACATTTCATGTACTTCATTCCCTTAACTGTTCTCTATCCAAACTATTTTTAACTGGCAAAACAGCAATTCTTCAGAGGAATGGTGATGAATCACAAGTTTGTTTGAGGGTACGACTGATGTTGTCTGGTTTAGTTTTCAATCTATTTAAACTTGAAAAGAAACTAAAGGGAGCTCTGATGCAGAGAGGCACCTACTATCTGACTGCGTATGACCCAGTTCCCTTGAGAGCTGATTCAGACTATGTGGAGAATCTCAGGCACAGCCTTCAGGCTGGCCAGGCAGCAGTGTGTGTGAGTCAGAAAACTGGCCCTCGATTTCACCACCTCTGGGCTTTCCCTTCAACTGAACTAGACTGTAGGATGGTACCCTACAAAATGAACGACTTGAACTAGACTATTGCCCTGCTCCTTTTAGCTCCAGGATGCCATTGCTGTGATTCCATTTCAGAGCCGGGGCTGATGGAGGTGTGTGGTTGATTAGGCAGCCTTAGTAAGGCTCACAGGCTAGGGAGTGACTTGGCAATGCCATTGGGTGAGGTCTGACACCGGATCAGTCTTGCTGTCCCTTGTGCCCATCTCTACGCAATGCGTTGGCCTCTATGCTGGGATGGAGCTCCTTCCTGAGTGTGCCTCCCAGACCATATCCTCTTCTGTTTTCATCAAATCTGATGGTCCTTTGTCACTCCCCCACTGAATTCATCACCTTGATACATTCATTCACACCAGCTTATCCAGTGGCTTCATTTGTTACATTCAAGGTAATATTCTTTATTTATGAAGTTACTTTTTGAAGATACCAGACCCTGCTAAAGTCTCCAATTCAGTCTCTACAACTTGCCCTCTCACATGCTTTGCTTTAGCCTCAAGGACAATTCCTGGAACTCACCAAGCTCCCAACTGCCCCGATCCTTGGCTTGTGGCCACTGCTGCCCAGAAGAGCTCCTGCACTCAGCCCTCGGTTAACTCCTTCCCACTCTTCAGGCTCACTTCAAAGTCCCTCCCCAACTGAGCCCTTGCACTCCTCTTTTCCTTCTTAAATCTTACCACCAGGGATAATTTTATAGTCTTTGACTGTCCGTCTCCCCCAGTGGACCATGAACTCCATGAGGACTCTGTGTCACCATACACACAGTGCCTGGCCCACACGGGGATTTAGCGCACGGACGAGCAAATGCATGAGAGCTCTTCTCCAAAGAGGAGACAAATGGTGGAAATTTCAGGCCCCAGCCCATGTTGATGGGAGAGAGAGATTTTTGAATAGGTAAGACTTGGGGTGCCTGCGTGGCTCAATTGGTTGAGCTTCCAACTTCGGCTCAGGTCATGATCTCAGGGTTCATGGGTTCAAGCCCCGCTTTGGGCTCTGTGCTAACATCTCAGAGCCTGGAGCCTGCTTCAGATTCTGTACCTCCCTCTCTGCCCCTCCCCCACTCACACTCTGTCTCTCAAAAATAAATAAACATTAAAAAAAAAATTGGAACCGGTAAGACTTGTCTCTTGCCTATATTTGCAGTGCTTACCTGGCTCTTGAAGGACAGATATCAGCAGCAGAAAACCTCATCACTCCCAAATGTACCAGCTTAGCCTACACCTATTTGTCCACAGAAAGGCTCTGATTCACTGTGAAACAGTACATAAAGCTAAAGCATTTTACAAAGGGGCAAAGATATTGATGACTGCAGCTCCTAGAAAATAAAGCACAATGATAGGAATATCAGATCGAGGTAGAAAAGTTGAGACTTGCTCCCATCTCATGATGAACGTTTAGTGGAACGAGGACCAGAAGCTAATTTTTGCCCGCCAAGTCACTGCCTCTCTGGGCCTCAGTTTTCTTCCTCTATAGATGCCTTTCCTCCCTTCCCCCATGTCACTCCTCAATGGACACTGTAAAGCCTTGATTTAATGCAACTCTTCTGAAATCAGTAATGCCCAAATCCCTCCCTTGCATTAAAGAAAAAGGGGAGGGGAGTATAGAGGAATGCCAGGCATTTAATTAATAATACATAGAATAAGTTTTTTATTTTGTGATGTTTGTGATTTTGTCAGCTCTTAAAAAATTGTTATAGTCTCTAAATATTCAGGTTTACATCTAAAGAAAATCACTCGCATGTGAACTTTTCCTTAAACCATTGGCTTATAGAGTACATGTATTTTGGGGAACACAAAAAGCCATGGGTGCCATTTTTGCTGCTCAGATTGATGCTGGCAGATTTACAATTGTCCCACTTGTTCAATTTGTCCTGCCTGAGGAACAGATAGGACTGAGGGATTGCCCTCAAATCTTTGAATATTTGTTCTAGCCTTAAAATACGGTTTCGTGTCCTGTTTTTACCATTAAATCAATGTGAATTAGAAAAATCATCAAACCCCTTTATGTGTTAGTTTTTTCGCATGTGAAAGGGAAAGAGTGCTTATTGCTACTTAGGTCCCAAGGGATTTGGCAAAGCTGTTGGGATTAGTGGCTGTGGTCGTGCCAATTCTGTGGAGAGGTCTGACCTCAGGGTAGCACAAGGATGCAGGCTTGCCAGGGATTTGTGGCACTTCTGTGACTGGGTGTCACAGAGGATTTCTAGAGTGAAGTTTTGTGGCCTAAGAAGACAGATTTGGTGTTAGTTCTAGAAGAGTGGCTCTCCAGAGGACTGGTCCCATTGGGTCTGATCTATAGCCAAAAAGAAAATTACAGTTAAGTGTGCCTATGTATCTGTGTGCAAGTGTGTGAAAGTGCACATTATTGTCTTCTGTTCTTCTGAGGCAATTTCCTTCCTTAAATCAGTGTTTTTTTTTAACATCCATAGAATATACTCATCCATAAGATTCCAGTCTACTTAGAAAAACTGAGCTGGCCTTTGGGGCACCTGGGTGGCTCAGTCGGTTAAGTGTCTGACTTTGGCTGAGGTCATATCTCATGTCTGGTGAGTTTGAGCCCCAGTTCGGGCTCTATGCTGACAGCTCAGAGCCTGGAGCCTGCTTGGGATTCTGTGTCCCTCTCTCATTCTGCCCCTCACCTGCTCATGCTCGCGCTCTCTCTCTCTCTCTCTCTCTCTCATATTTAAAAAAAGAAAAGAAAAAGAAAAAAACTGAGCTGAAGGACAACCCTGCTATTGTTTCTTGGATCTTCTGTGACCTGGTTTTGTCAATCAATGATTAACTTACTTTGGCTAGCAGAGATAATGCTAAACTTTGAAAGTTTACCTAGCTTCTTAAGTGGAAGGACACTACCATTTACTGAGCTAAACTGTGTGCCAAGAACTGCTTTGGTGATTTCATATCCATTATTGCATTAAGTCTTCTTAGTAACTTGATGAGGAAGCATTATGCTGTCTGAAGCTCGAAGAAGACAAGTCACTTGATCAAGGTCCCAAGCTGTTAACCAGAAAAATCTGAATTTGAACGTAGCTTGTCTGAGCCCAAAGTCCATTGTTTTTTCACCTCACTAGCTTAATTCCCAAAATAAAACCACCAAATATGTATTTTAATCTGGGATATGCTTCTTTTAAGTTGCAGTATAATTAATGTCAGTGTGATATTAGCTTCAGGTGTACAAGAGAGTGATCCAACAATTCTATATATTACTCTGTGCTCATCAAGTAAGTGCACTCTTAATCCCCGTCACCTATTTCACCCATCCCCCCACCCACCTCCCCTCTGGTAACCATCAGTTTGTTCTCTGTGGTTGAGAGTCTGTCTTGGGGGGGATATAATTTTGATGTCAACTGAAGGCTCTTTTCTGTCTGTAGAGTGTGTGACAGAATCTGAAGAGGTCCCAAGGCCAAGTACCAAGTAAGACCAAGTACTCAAGTCACACTGTGCCTCTGAGTACATTCCAGAACTAGGTGTAAAATATTCTGGATTATCTCTTCTTTGGTACCATCTATCCTTGATTCTCCCTCTGTCTTTTACTCTCCTTAATAATAACCACTGTTGGCTGGATTTCATGACCTCAAAAAACAAATGATTCATTTGCCCTCCAGGGCCACAGCCAGCGATTGGCCTTCTGGTCAGTGATACATGGGCCAGTGTTTATATCTGATACCTTGTTTCATGTGTGGTTAAATTCTACTAAGGAGATAAAAAAGAAAGTTGGATGTTCTGAATTTTAAAGACTTCACTGTGAAGAAATTAGTTCAAGAAAAAGCCAAGTCTCTGGGAAGAATGACCGAGAATCTCTAAGCCTCAGGTTTGCAAACCTTGGTTAAAAATGTAGAGTCTTGGCCTGCTTGCCTGAAGGTTCCCATTCAGTAGGTTGCGAGTGGGGTCCTGGCATCAATGTTTTAACAAACAAACTAGGGGATTGAGTGCAGACAAAAGATGTGGGGAAAACACATTGGGAAACAGTTCTAAGATACATCTGATCCAAAGGGATATAATTCTTCACTTACTAGAGGGAGGTTTTTCCCTTTATTTATTTATTTTTCTTTTCAACTGACAGAGATAAAGGACAGCACCTCTTTACCCTAATGCTGGGAGGAAACTACATGAACTTCCACAAAACAACTCATTTTCTGGGCATGTTTCAATATAAAAAATGGTTCAGAGAAAAGAATTCTTAGCTATGGAGAATTCTAGAGGCCTGAGGTGGGGGGAGGGGTGGTAACCAAGGAATGCTAAAGATCCAAGAGAGGACGCCCTCACGCATACCCTTCATGAGGACAAGGAATGTGCTCAGCCCAATCAGTATGAAGGCCATAAATCTGGACTAAGCAGTCGCACTAATTCAGAAGTCCTTTGGAATTTCCAGACAGTTCTGTTTTTATCGAGTATACAAGTCAGCATATCTTTCAAAAGCTGCCCGAAAATGCCAACGCTCTGGCCAGCTGCCATGCTTCTCCAAGGTGACGCATACCACGTGCAGGGCTGTCTTCATAGTTGTTTATGGGCAGGGAGCCATTTTGGTTGATCAGCACCTGCACCAAACCAGTTGTTAAATATACTGAATGCTGTCCCTAACTGTGCCAATGCCTTTGGGCAAGAGGTGGCCATGGAGGTTCACAAAGAGTGAAGGGGAAAGGAGAGCTGGAGCCTGAGGCAAGGTGGGAGGCGGAGGAGCAGGGAACACAGTTGGAAATACTTAGCTCACTGTCTCCAACTAACGGGTGGCAATCTCTGTAGAGCAGTCAAGGCTGAAGGGCAGGGAGTGGCTCCTGGAGCCTGGGCTGAACCTGATTCAGCGATCATAGTCTCAGCAGTGATCGGCTACAGTGATTGATTACTGATGTCTGCCAAGGGCTCAAGAAGGGCAGTGTATGTGTGGCATGCTCGTTAGCTGGGTTCTAATTTACATGGAGCTACATTTTGAAATCTCCAGCATCTTTCTGATCTCTCCCTTCAGAAACACACACCAGCTTTTTCTTTCTCCTCATGAATATACATAGCCATCAGCATGCTGCTCGAATAAGAGATTTATAGTAGTTTAGGCAGACTCTCTCAGAGGTATCCGGCCTAATGAGCAGTAAATGCCACTCAGCATATGTTGCTAAAAACTATGAACAGGGAAATCCCTATAAGATAGCTTTCCCTGTGTAGCCACTTACTCTCTTTGCAACAGATGTCCAACACATCAGGTTCTCTCGTGCCCTGGAACCAACTGTCACCCTCACATCCCCTGGAGTGGATCATGACTGCGGGAGGATTGATGACATCTGTCACTGGGCTTCACACAGAAGACATGGTGGATTAATATGAATCATGACCAAGTTCATCAGCACTTTCAGCCATAACTGAGCTCTCTGGGAACATCTGCACCACTTGATGGTGTTGATGCTCCCAGTTGTGTCCAGCTGAATGGATAGGAAATGGGATCAACAGGGGCGCCTAGGTGGCTCAGTTGGTTAGGCGCCCAACTTCGGCTCAGGTCGTGATCTCACGGTTCGTGGGTTCGAGCCCCGTGTCGGGCTCTGTGCTGACAGCTAGCTCGGAGCCTGGAGCCTGCTTCAGATTCTGTATCTCCCTCTCTCTCTCAGAAATAAATAAAAACATTAAAAAAAAAAAGGAAATGGGACAAATAGGACCCTCATCTCCCTTCCTTATCACACTTCACTGCCTGGCTTTTGACCATTTTTTTTTTAAATATAAAAATCAGATATCCTTGGGGTGCCTGGATGGCTCAGTCAGTTAGGCATCCAACCCTTGATTTCAGCCCAGGTCATGAGCTTACCATTGTGGGATAGAGTCCCATGTCAGGCTCCATGCTGAGCACAGAACCTGCGTGGGATTCTCTCTCTCTGTCTCTCTGCCCCTCCCCTGCTTGCTCTCTTTGTCAAAATAAATAAACAAACTTTAAAAAATCAAATATCCTTTTTAAAGATTGTTTTTAAGTTTATTGTTTTATTTTGACAGAGAGAAAGAGACAGAATACACAAGTGAGGGGGGAGCAGAGAGAGAGAGAGAGAGAGAGAGAAAATCCAAAGCAGGCTCCACACTGCCAGCTCAGAGCCTGATGTGGGACTCAAACCCATGAACCACGCGATCATAACCCAAGCCAAAGTCAAGAGCCAGATGCTCAACTGACTTGAGCCACCCAGGTGCCCCACAAAAATTAAATATCCTTAAACATTGAAATAATCCTGATTAAATCATCCTGTTACAAGATTTCTAGAACTTGTGCTTTCATTGGAAAGCACCAGTGTTTGATAATGTGACCAAAGTTTCTAACACCAGGGAGCTTGCTTTACAGTTTGATCTGAAAGTTTTGTGCTTTGTGCTTTTTGGGGGTTCGCGTGCTTATGGTACTGGGTTGAATTGGTCAGGATTCTCCAGAGAAACAGAATATATATATATATGTATACACACACACACATATATGTATATGTATGTATGTATGTGTATGTATATGTGTATATGTATGTGTATATATACATATATATGTATGTATGTAGATGTAGATATATGGACTTATTATAGGAATTGGCTCATGGGAATATGGAGGCTGAGAAGTCCCACAATCTGTTGTCCACAAGCCGGAGAGCCAGAAAGACGGTGGTATAATTCACTCCAAGTCGGAAAGCCCGGGAACCAGGAGCACTAATATGCCAGGGCAGAAGAAGACGGATGTCCCAGCTCAAGCCAAAATAGCAAATTCTCCCTTCCTCTACCTGTTTGTCCAATTCAGTTCCTCAGTGGACTGTACAATGCCCACCTGCATGGTGAAGACAATCTTCTTTACTCAGTCTACCGATTCAAATGCTAATCTCTTCCGAAACACCTCCACAGACACACAGAGAAAGAATGTTTTGCCAGCTCTCTGGGCATCCCTTTGCTCAGTCAAGTTGACACATAAAATTAACCATCATAAGGGTTGAGAGCATAGATCCTTAAAACTCATTATGATTTAGAGAAATACGGAATTTTTCAATTCTAAAAAAAATAAAGCAGTGTGTTGTTGGATTCCTCATGCGAGTTGTAGAAAAATGCCATTGAGGAATTGTGGGGAGAAATACCCAGAGGAGACAGCAGTCGGAGGGGGAAGGGTAGCTTGGACCATCAAACCTGCTTTCTGTTAAGTGATGTTAAATGACAGTTCTGTTTGTTGAGTTATCAGTGTGATGTAGAAGGTTAGGAGCTACATCTGACTTCAGATCCTAACCCAGCACTTACTAGCAGTGTGGCCTTGGGCTAGTTTTTTCATCTCTCTAAGCCTCAGTTTTGTCACTCATGAAACAGATAGAATAATAGCTCTCACTTCGTGGGATTCAATGAGAAATGCCAATGGGAATGCGTGCAAGGTAACCTAACAGTGTCTGGAACATGGTAAGTGTCTGTTAAGTGTTAGCCCTCCTTATTATCATTAATTATCAGCAAGAGGAAGCAGGAGCCCTTTCCTCAATGACTTATTTAAATTAGGCGCCTGGGTGGCTTAGTTGGTTAAGTGTCCGACTTTCGCTTAGGTCATGATCTCGCGGTTCGTGGGTTCGAGCCCCGCGTCGGGCTCTGTGCTGACTGCCAGTTCAGAGCCTGGAGCCTGTTTCAGTCTGTGACTCCCTCTCTCTCTGACCCTCCCCTGCTCATGCTGTCTCTCTCTCTCTCTCTCCTAGAAATAAATAAAACATTAAAAAATTTTTAAAAAATGACTTATTTAAATTAATAATTAGGGTAACAACAGCAGTAGCAAACACAGGTCCCAGGCCCTTACCATATATTCAACTACAACCACCCTATGAATAAGGTACTAGTGTTAGTAGCACCCCTAACTTCTGAGGAAACTGAGTCATGGTGAGAACAAGTATTCACCCTTTTGTGTCTGGCTTATTCCACTTAGCATAACATTTTCTATGTTCATCCCTGTTATAGCATGTATCAGAATTTCATTCCTTTTTAGGGCTTTTTAAAAATTCATGAACCTGGGGCACCTGGGTGGCTCAGTCAGTTGGGTGTTTGACTTCAGCTCAGGTCATGATCTCAGGTTTTTGAGTTTGAGCCCTGCATCAGGCTCTGTGCTGACAGCTCGGAGCCTGGGGCCTGCTTCGGATTCTGTGTCTCCCCCTCTCTCTCTGACCCTCCCCTGCTCATGCTCTGTCTCCGTCTCAAAAATAAATAAATGTTAAAAAAAAATTTTTTTTTAATATGTTGGGGCACCTGTCTAGCTCAGTTGGAAAGGTGTGCAACTCTTGATCTTGGGGTTGTGAGTTTGAGCCCCACGTCGGATGTAGAGTTTACTTAAAAAATAAACTAAATTCATTCGTCTGTCGATGGACATTTGGCTTACGTTAACTTTCTAGCTATCGTGAATAGTGCTGCTGTGAACATCGGTAAATGAGAATGTGTTTGAGCTTTCAGTTCTTTTGGGTGTATCCCTAGAAATGGAATTGCTGGGTCACGTAGTGATTCCATGTGTAACTTTTTGAGGAAACACAATATTGTTTAGCACCAAAGCTGTACCACTTTACATTCCCACCAGCACTACACCACCGTTCTGGCTTCTTCAAATCCTCACCAATACTTCCTATTCTTTCTCCTCCTCCTCCACCTCCTCCTCCTCCCTCTCCTCTTCCCCCTCCTCCCTTTTTGGTAATGGCTATCTCAATGGGTTTTTTTAATATACACTTTTTAAAGGTGTGATAGATTTTAAGTTTTTTTTAAAGCTTATTTATTTATTTTGAGAGAGACAGAGATAGTGTGAGTGGGTGAGGGCCAGAGAAGGGAGGAGAGAGAGAGAGAATCCCCAGCAGGCTCTGTGCTGCCGGTGCAGAGCCCGATGTGGGGCTCAAATTCATGAAACTGTGAGAGCATGACCTGAGCCGAAACCAAGAGTCAGACGCTTAACCTACTGAGCCACCCAGGTGCCCCAAAGGTGAGATAGTTAATTTTTATGTGTCAACTTGACTAGGCCATGGGGTGCCCAGATGGGTGGTCAAATTATTCTCCATGTGCTTTTGAGGGTGTTCCTAGATGAGGTTAACATTTTTTTTTTAATATTTTATTTATTTCTAGGAGAGAGAGAGAGAGACAATATGAGCAGGGGAGGGTCAGTAGATGAGGTTAACATTTAAATCAGTAGACTGACTAAAGCAGATGGTCCTCCCTAATGTGCGCCTCATCCAATCAGTTGAAGGACTGACTAGAACAATATGACTGACCCTCCCCCAAGTAAGAGGGAACTCCTCCTGCCTAACTGACTTTGAGCTGAGACGTTGGTCTTTTTCTGCCTTTGGACTCAAACTGAAACACTGCTCTTCCTGAGTCTCGAAGCCTACTGGCTTTTAGGTTGGACTCCACCATTAGCATTTCTGGTTCTCAGGACTTCAGACTTGGGCTAGAACTACCATCCACTCCCCTGAGTCTCCAGTTGCCTAATGAAGATCCTGGGACTTTATGGTCTCCATAATCACGTGGCTCAATTGCTTATCATAAATCTCTCAATAGGTAGGTAGGTAGGTAGGTAGATAGATAGATAGATAGATAGATAAGGGAGGGGAGAGGAGGAGAGGAAGAAAGAGAGGAAGAAAAAGTGATAGAAAGATAGAAAGAAAAAGAAAGAAGGAAAGAAGGAAGAAAGAAAACGAGAAAGAAAGAAAAAGGAAGGAAGGAAGACATCTCTTATTGGTTCTGGGTTTCTCTAGAGAACTCTAACTAATACAAATGGAAAGAAAAATAATAAAGTAAAACCTTGGATTCTTATGTACATGTAACCAGAAATAATCAAAACCAGCTCAGTGTTGGATTTCATTATGTCATCCAAGGAGAGACAGGCATATATAGATCCTGAGATTTCCCTTTGCAGATAGTTAAAGTTTTACACTGAAATCTAAATCCCAATGGTTGGAACAAAATGTTTCTCCTTAGAATCTCTAAAGCTGGGCTACAGAAAACTATAAAACAAGAAAGATCATAGTTAAAAACACTACAGTGAAACATTCAGGAAAAGAAGAATAGGGAGCTCCATGGAGAAATGAGAAGAGACAAAATCTTAGGGCAAATATATTTAGATGAAACTTCCTCTTCTATTAATATTTCTAGGCTCCAGAGAAGGAAGCTCTGTGTGTGCACATACTGACAACTTACTAAAAAGGAAATATAAGAGGTACATAAACATTTGAAAAAAATGTTCAACTTCATTAATGAAAGAAACTTCAAACCATGGAGATATGTTTTTGTAACAATGTTAATTCTCACTGCTAGCCGGGATGTGGTAAAAATACTCTATATCATACACCATTAGCAGGAAGGTAAATGGACATGAACTTTCCCAACACCATTTGGCATTATGTGTTAAGAGGCTTCAAAACACTCATCCTTTTGACACGATGCTTTCCTTCTTAGAGAAATAGTTTTATTGGGGAAACAAAGCTTTATATCAAAAGATGTTCACTGCATTATTATGTAGGACAGTAAAAAAAAAAAAAATTGCTACATGTAGACAGCTTAAATGTTCACAAAAAGGTGATGATTCAGTAGATTATGTTATATCTTTGAAGTAGTCTATAAAGTAGTTTTTAAAAATTGTGTTCATAAAGTGTAACATTGCAAATGCTTATAATAAGGTTAAATAGGGGTAAAAATCAATACTAAACGTGTATGCCAAGTAGGACCTTACCTGCCTAGTATAGGCCCTAGAATGCCAGCCATTCCTATGGTTCCTTATATGGCTCTTGCGTCCAGTGACCTTTCCAGCTGACCACAGCTGGCCAGGGGTGCAGAGCTGCCCAGGAAAAGCCAACTGATCTACAGAATGACCATTGGGGAAGATAGTGATTAACTGGACGATGCAGAACTTTCCTTGGCAGAACCCAAAGTTGAGGCCCAGAGAGACAAAAACGATCGGACACAGGGGAGAGGTTAAAAAGGCATCAAGTGTCCAACATGGTGGCAATGAAGCAGTGTATCCATTATCTATTGCTTTATAACACACTGTCCTCAAACTTGGTGTCGTAAAACCGCAATAAAAATTGACCTTGCTAACATCTATATTTTTTTATTTTACTTATTGGTATTTCATTGATTTATTTACTTAAAATTGTTTAATGTTTATTTATTCTTGAAGGAGAGTGAGACAGAGCATGAGCAGGGGAGGGAGCAGAGAGACAGGGAGACACAGAATCCCAAGCAGGATCTAGGCTCTGAGCCATCAGCATGGAAACTGACATGGGGCTTGAACTCACCAACCACCATGAGATCATGACCTGAGCCAAAGTTGGACACTTAACAGACTGAGCCACCCGGACACCCCTATTGTTATTTTTTTTTTAAGTAGGCTTCATGCCCAATATGGAGCCTAATGTGGGGCTTAGACTCTTGACCCTGAGCTGAGGTCAAGAGTCCGAGGCTTACCTGACTACGCTACTCATTTGTAGGTACCCTCACAAATCTGTAATTTTGTCAGAGCTGAGTGGTGACAGTCATTTCCTGCTTCATGAGAAGAGTCAGGGAGGGCAGTTCACCTGGAGGCAGAGGGCTCGCTCACAGGGCTGGCACATTCAGGTTGGCTGCTTGCTGTGAGCCGTGAGCCTCTGTTCTTCTCCATGTAGTTTTCTTCATGAATCATAACATGGTGACCGGGTTTCAAAAGGACAAGGTTGAAGAGCATGACTCTCCTTTTCTTTTTTCTTTTCTTTTCTTTTCTTTTCTTTTCTTTTCTTTTCTTTTCTTTTCTTTTCTTTTCTTTTCTTTTCTTTCTTTTCTTTTTCTTCCCTTCCCTTCCCTTCCCTTCCCTTCTCTTCTTTTCTTATTTTTAAGCACATGGCATGTTTATGACCTGGACTAAGAAGTCAGAGCATTGCTCTTACCAGACTCTGTTGGCCAAGGCAGTCACCAAGGTCACCCCAGTTTCAAAGGCAGAGGGCATAGGCTCCCCATCTTGCTGCAGGAGTGGCAAGATTCTGGAGCAGCGCGTGGAATGGGAAATACTGTTGCAACCATCTTTGGGAAGCACCATCTGCCACAAGTCCAGAGGGTTAAGGAAGTGAGAGGGAAATGAATAACCTGGTGTGGTAAAGCTATGCTGGGTTCTGCATGACCCAAAGTCTCAGAGCTTCTAGACACCATACGACCTGTCTGATATTCGGTCCTGGGAGCCCATGATTTCAGGCCTGTGCTCTTACAGCAAACTTCCATTACTTGATTACTTAAGGTGACTCTAGCAAATCCTTGCATCAACAACAACAAAAGCCCAACTAACCAGACACATCATGATTTCAATTATTGAAAGAAAAATTAGGGGTGGCCTGGGTGGCTAGGTGGGTCAAGTGTCCAACTCTTGATCTAAGGTCCTGAGTTCAATCCCTGTGGTGGGCTCCATGCTGAGTGTGGAGCCTACTAGTGAAGGAAAGAAAGAAAGGAAAAAAGGAAGAGAAATTAGTAGAAGGAAGACTGGAAATAAATATGTTGAAATGTTAATAGTAGTTAACGGTTGAGTGGTAGATTTTGGGGTGATTTACCCCTTTAAGCTTATTTTTAAAACATTGAAGGGCACCTGGGTGGCTCAGTCAGTTAAGTGTCCAACTTTGGCTCAGGTCATGATCTCAAGGTTCATCAGTTTGAGCCCTGCATCGGGCTCTGCTCTGACAGCTCAGAGCCTGGAGCCTGCTTCAGATTCTGTGTCTCCCTCTCTCTCTGCCCCTCCCCTACTAACACTCTGTCTCTCTCTCTCAAAAAATAAATAAACAGTAAAAAATATATATCGTTAAAAAGATTAAAAAACACTGAAAAGCTAAAAAGAACTGAAAAGCTTTATTCAGAAAAGAAATAACATTCTTCATGGTGGGGAGATTTGTCTTAAAGATGAGCCTTCTATCAAGTTATGTCCAGTGGCTTGGACCTGATTCTCATAATGGCCCTAATTGTACTTAGTTCCTTCCTAAACCTCATTTTAAATAATCCCAGCTTGAGGCCAGTTATTTGCCAGAGCTGGTTTTCTAGACATTGTCATGTGTAAAAATGGCCCTACAACTGGGAGTTTCAGGAAATTATAAGAGGCCCCTTGTCTGGTCTGCTTCTCTCATTCTCCCCCACCCTTGAGCAAGCAGACCCTCTGAAAGGGCAAACTATCGAGCCTGCTCTGCAGAGAACCACTGCATCAGGCTGGCCAGGTGGGCCTGCCAATTTCTCTACTGCTCTGTAGCTTGTCACAGAGAACAATGACATCCCACAGCAGTAAAGTCCTCGTGGGCCCAGGACTCCATTTCAACGCAAATGCAGTCACGCCCATTTTGTTATTTCTGCTTTCCCACAACTGCTAGCTGGTTCAAAGGTAGTGATGGAGGAAGTTCAGGCCAAACAGTCTCCATTCTGGGGACAGGAAACATACGGTCAGCAGCAGGCACAGCCCCTCAACAGGGTGGGAAGTCAGCTCGGCTCCCTGAGATTACCAGAGCATTCTCTCTCATCCCCCTCCCCACTTCTCTTTTCCTTATCTTGCTCACCCTGCCTCACACACTCCCACCCCCTTTCACCTCACTCACATGTGTAATCGCATGTGTGTGTGCACACGCGCACACACACACACACCCTCTACTGCCACCTCATGCAGATCTGCTCATTGGAGTTTTTGTCATGTCTGGGTACAGTGTGGTTTCCCCTCATTCAAAACCAAAATCTATTTTATCCTCTATCCTCAATACCCGCCTATTAGCTCATTGGCTGCAGGCAGGCTCTGTTTCCAAGCCTCTGTAAGTAAGCTGTGTAAGTTCTGTGTGTTTTTTTTAAGCTTATTTATTTTGAGAGAGACAGAGACAATATGAGTGGGGGAGGAGGAGAGAGAGAGGGAGAGAGAGAATTCCAGCAGGAGGCTCCATGCTCCCAGCACAGAGCCTGATGTGGGGCTCAAACCCATGAAACCTCCCAGTCATGACCTGAGCTGAAACCAAGAGTTGGATGCTGAACCCACTGAGCCACCCAGGCACCCCGCATCCAGATATGTTCATGGTAAAAATGGCTAGAGAAACAGGGGTGGAGGGTCAAGCCCACAGAGGGGATCTGCGACATGTGTTATCCCATGGGCGACCTCAGGAGGAGCCCTGCTGCTTACTAGCGAGATGGGCCTTTAAGATCTGCCCTTTTCCCTCTAGAAGCAGGGAGAACTTCTCGGACAAACAAGATTACTATATCTTGGAGGCAGCTCTGTAAAAGCACACGTTCTTCACCCATCTGTTTTGGCAAGAATTAATCTCCGCTGTGACCTACACAAATTGGTCCGAGGGCTGGTGTGGAGCGATGTCAACGCATTCCTCGTTGGCGAGTTTGACAATAGCAGAAGTATCAACAGCAGCGCCGCAGAGTCATCTAGATCACACAAGCACGTGTGAAAGAGGCAATTAAGGTTTCTTTGGTCACTGCTTTGTAAGGCATAGCACAGACAGAGAGACGAATCCCTCAGAACGACAATGCTTATGTGCCAGGAATGTTGGGATTCAGTGCTAAGGTATTTCAGTCCTTTTGAAGTCCTCGGGGAAACAATTAGTTGGAATAGTTTTGTATGAATAAATCCAAAGACTGTCTGATGAAGGACTCATCTCTTCCTTGCTTTTTGAAACAAAACAGAACTTGGGGCGCCTGGGTGGTTCAGTCGGTTAAGTGACTGACTTCGACTCAGGTCATGATCTCACGTGGGTTCAAGCCCCGCGTTCCAGCTCTGTGCTGATAGCTCAGAGCCTGGAGCCTGCTTCGGGTTCCGTGTCTCCCTCTGCCTCTCCCCCATTCATGCTCTGTTTTTCTCTGTCTCAATAATAAATAAACAAAAGAAAAATTGAAACAAAACAGCCTGTTACTTAGTGCAATATGCAGCATGAAATAGAGTTTTAACTTTAACTGTGATTCAACAGACCTCTACTTAATTGCAACTATTTGTTTTAGGCTCTGAACAGGCCGCAATCTTTAAGGTAAGATTCTTGTTCTCAAAGAGCTCATTTCCTAAGCAAAGAAATTAGAGCTGTGTGGTAGATACTGGAAGTGTGTATGCAGGAGAGGGAGGACGCAGAGGAGAAGAAACGAACTCTGGAGGGTTTCAGGAAGGCTTTCTGCAGGAAAGCAGTGCCTGTGGTTTTGCAGGATGCGTAGGAGTCAGCCTTGCAAACAAGGTGGAGAAAAGCACATAATTCCAGAGGGACAGGGAATACTGTGGATGGAGGCACAGATAACCGATCTGTATGGGGAAGGCAGTGAGGTCAGGAGTTGACAAGATACATTGGGAGACAAGGGTGGGGTCAAGAGCCTAATGGTGTTGATGAAGTCTTTTTAATTTTTAATTGAGATACAATTCACGACCATAGGATTTGCCCTCTTAAAGTATCCTTTAAAAAATGGGTTTTAGCACATTCCCAGAGTTGTACAATCATCATCACTGTCTAATTCTAGAACATTTTCATCACCCCAAAAGGAACCCTGTACTCATTAGCAATCGCTCCCTTTTTTCCTCCTCCTGGCTTGCTTCTGGAAAACATTACACCGCTTTCTATCTCTATGGATTTGCCTACCCTGGACATTTTATATAAATGGAATCTGAGAACATGTGGCTTTTTGCATCTGGTTTCTTTCACTGAGCATAATGCTTTCAAGTTTCATCCATTTTGCAGCATGTGACATTATTCCTTTTTTATAGTCAAATAATATTCCATTGTATGGATATGATAGTCCATCGTATTTGTTATTTGGTTGATGGACATCTAGGTGATTTTTACCTTTTGGCTATTATATATAGTGCTGCTATGAACATTTGTTTACACCCTTTTGCATGACATGTGTTTTTAATTCTCTTAGAAATGTATCTAGAACTAGAATTTCTGGGTCTCATGATTTCTCTCTGCTTAACTTTTTTTGTTTAGTTTTTATTGCATAATCATAAACTTAACTGCAATCCAGCTAGACTTGGAAAGAAGGAAAATATGGAACCCATAGAACGTCATCAAGAGCACAAAGATTATTGGATAATTTGAGCCCATGGGGGTAAAGGGGTGCTCCTCTGAGCTACAGAAGGAATGGTCTGGTAATTAAGATAAAAACACAAGTCAAACGGTGATCTTCTTGCTTGTCTTGCCATTCCTGGACCCAGAGCACTCCAGGACTGTCACAACATTCATGTCCTCTTTCACCTTGCCAAGACCACATGGTTACCATCCGGCCACTCAGTGTTGGCAGTGCATATGAAAAACTGGGGAGCACTTGTGTTGGGTCCAGCATTTGCCATGGACAAGATGCCAGGGTATGTGTGCTCCAGGGTGAAATCTCATCATCAAATTTCTCCCCATAGATGGACTTGCCGCCAGTGCCATTATGGTGTGGGAAGTCACCACCCTGGCACAGAAATCCTGGAATAGTCCTATAAAAGCAAGAACCTTTGTAGCCAAATCCTTTCTCCCCAGTGCTCAGAGCACCAAAGTTCTCTGCTGTCTTTGGAGCTTTGTCTGCAAACAGCTCGAAGGAGACACGGCCCAAGGGCTCACTGTCCATGGTGATGTTGAAGAACGCTATGGGGTTAACCATGGCTAGGTGGCATGGGCAGCTCTGGGGGGGAGGGGAGGCATCTCCAAGGCCTCTGTTTAACTTTTTGAGGAACTAATAGACTGTTTTTATCAAAGAGGCCATGCCAGTTTTCAATTTCTCCCCATCCTTACCAACGCATGTTTTTTCTGTCTTTTATTCTACCCATCCTGGTAGGTGTGAAGTGGTCTTTTGTTGTAGTTTTGACTTGCATTTCGCTGATGACTAATGATAATGACCATCTCTCTACGTGCTTATCATCATTTGTAAAAATTCTTTGGAGAAACTTATATTCAAATCCTTTGCCCATTTTTCAATTGATGCAAATGTTATAAAATTTACAAAACTTTAGTTGGACTCACACAGAGAGAAGAATAAAAGCACTAAAATCAGGATATTAGTACCAATTTTACAGGGAATTCTATGAATGACTGTTTGCCAACAAATGATCAACTGGGGGGCGCCTGGGTGGCTTAGTCGGTTAAGCGTCCGACTTTCACTTAGGTCATGATCTCGCGGTTCGTGGGTTCGAGCCCCGCGTCGGGCTCTGTGCTGACTGCCAGCTCAGAGCCTGGAGCCTGTTTCAGTCTGTGACTCCCTCTCTCTCTGACCCTCCCCTGCTCACGCTGTCTCTCTCTCTCTCCTAGAAATAAATAAAACATTAAAAAAAAAAAAGTTCAAATAGATCAACTGGATCTTATCAAAATAAAAAAATGTGCTTCAAAGGACACTATTACAGTAGAAAGACAAACCACAGAATAGGAGAAAATATTTGGAGATCATGTGTCTTATAAGGTCTGCTCTCCGGCATACATGAAGAACTCTTACAACTCAATAATAAGACAAATAAGCCAGTTGCTCTCAGGGCACAGGACTCATCCATCTTTGGTCTTACATACAGAATCATGAATATTCATTAAGTAAACTTCTTTCAATTGATTTTTTTCACTGTTTATAATAGCTAAGCTCTAGTGGCCTACAACACCGATGTGTGAAAGTATCAGACACTGCAATGTCCTAACTGGCCCATTACCAAGTTACATCCAAGTACAAGCAAAGACATCAAGATTTGGGGCTGAAAAACACTCTCAACACAATTGCTTAAAACTGCTACGACTCTGGACAAGGAAAAACTCTTCAAGTTCAGCTCCCAGACTGTGAAAGTGACACCCAGGGGACCTGAGGTAAATTCAGAGTCTCTGTCTCTAATTTTCTAACCACATGTTTACACCAGACTCAGAAGTAAACAGCATGAGGAAAGCGAAGCAGGGCAACTGCCTCCCCATCAAGCCGCTGTTAGTTCCTTCTCCTTCAGACCCATTGTAGTCTCCAGGGAAGAGTTGGCTTCTAGAACTCAGGCCCCTGCTGCCTTCAACGTGCTGTGTGGCCAGGCTTCCACCCCCACTGCTCCAGAAAGTTGAACAGTGATGGACACTCTCCCATCCAGAGTGGTGTCAGGCTCCATCCCACGCTACCTGTTTGAGGGTCTTGAATGAACCAATTGGTCCTCATTCCCCAAATCTGCTCCCCTATCACCTTCTGGGGGACCCTCTCTCCTATTTTCCCTTCTACCGCTCTGACTCCATCTTTCCTCCCTGGCTCCTCTTCTCCCGCCAGCCTCTTGCCATTTCTTGCAAGTGCATCTTAAGTGTCATACTTTCTCCCTCTCTAGCCCCTCTCCCTTGGTGATTTTCAGCAACTTCCTCCTAGTATCGTTATCTATATAATGACCCAGTCTCTGTCCCCCATCTCCACCTGTGAGCTCCATGCCTTGAGCCCTAACTGCCTGTGGGACACTGACATTGACGACAGTAGCAAATATTTCCAACTCAACGTGCCTCAGGCTGTACCAACTTTCCCCACACCTGCTCCTCTTCTTGTCTTCCTTAGTTCTCACGACACCCAGCTTGGAAATTCCAAGTCACTAAATATTCTCCCTCCCCCTCTCTCTGTCCCTATATATTCAATCCATTGTATTTTGGGCAGAATCATTCCTAAACATCTCTCTTCTCCATCCCCACTGCCTTCCTTGCCATCTGTTTGATTATAGGCACGCCCTCCCCTTTCCAATCTGCATTGCTGCCGGAATTCACTCTAATAGACACAAATCTGAACAGTGTCAGGCTTTCCAGAGCTAGGGTGACTGAATGTCCCTGTTAGCCTGGACCAGGGCAGTTTTGTGTTAGATGTTCTGTTATTGCATCTGGTTAACATGCCCTTTTACTCTCAAAAGTGACCAATTTTGATGATGAATTATGTGGTCATCCTATGAAAGCTAACAGGATGAAATCCCAGCCCTGTTATCTGGCTTATAGTCTGGCCCAGGCTAACTTTCTAGCTCTATCTTCTTCCCCTCTGGCCACCTGCCATCCCCCAAATATACTGCCCTGACCATCCCAGGCAGTGTCTTACCTCGTCGCCTCTGTCCATGCTGTTCTGTCTTCCTGAACACCTTTCCCCCTTTCCTTATCAACTCCTCCTGACCCTTCACTGCCCAGCTGCAACGGCACCTCTTCTGCGAAACCTCATATGCTGTGTGCCCCCACCCCCACCTGTCAGAGCCTGCTGTTCCCCGTCCCCCAGACCCCTGCCTGTGACCCTGCAGAGGTTGAATTCGTTCAAACCTCTGCTATGGATGCTTTGAATCTGGTACAATGCCTGGTGTGTCGCAGGTCTTCAAAGTGTTTTTGAAAGAGAGGATTTCAAGAAGCATGAAGTCAGGAGTATTTTCTCTGGCTCCGATTAGAATTAAGAGCTTTTATCCTCCATATGGGACTTGCTCGAGAAAATCCAACATGTCAGAGCCAAGTCTATTTCTTCATCTATAAAGTAATAAGGACAATAATTGCTGCTGCCAAAACCTACCCATGTGAACTCAGTAGGGTAATAAAAACAGGTCCTGCTGTTGAAGTATAACATGTTGAAATAAAGAGTGAGATGAGCCTTCCCTCTCCTCTGTCATCTGGCCCTCCGCCCGGGGCCTGTGGAGGGTGGGAGTAGGAGAAATTTCTGAGAGCTGGCAGATGGCTAAACAGAGAATGTACCTATGGGAGGTCAAAATGATTTATCTCCATGCAAATGAAACTAATTTGAAGAATAACCACTTATTGGTCATGTACACGGGTCAAATACTGGGCTAAGAAGTTTACATGCCATTTCTTTATGTAAAGCCAATCTTGTAAGATGGATGTTATGATTTCTCATTTTACATCTGAGGAAAGTGAAGCTCAGAGAGGTTAAGTTACTTTGCCGAGGGCACGAGGCTGGTAAGTGGAGTTGGGATACATAGTCATACCACTAACGCACATGTGTGTGCCCGAGTCTTTTGAACCACGCTGCCCAGTCCTCACAACCACTCAATGAGTTTAGGTCATCAGATGGGAAAACTTTCAAGTAGATGGCCCAAGGTCCCATAGCTAGTGAGAAACCATGCCAGGCACTTTACTCCAGAAGCCACATACCTGGTCACAACCTTTGCTGTCTTTCAGGTCTGTGTGATTTTGCCATCTCGGTTTATTCTCTATCGCCAGCCTCCATCAGCCTCTACTCTTGTTCCTTAAAGTGTCGTCTGCAGAAAAGCAGACGGAAAGTATATTAGAAAGAATATGGAACCACACTGCAGACCTAGGGAACCAGAATCTGCACTGTAACAAGATCCCGAGGTCCTGGTCTAAGCCATCAGGTCTCAACCTTGTGTGCATACTGGACTCCGCAGGGGAGCTTTAAAGCGCCCAGAGGCTGGGGCTCTGTTGACAGTGATTCTGTTTCATTGTCTGGGCGTGGTGTGAGTACTGGGCTTTTAGAAAGCTTCCTGGGGGAGTCTGATGTGATGCCATGCCTGAGAACCACTTTCTTAAGCAAATACAGCTGTTGGTTCCTCCCTTCCCTCATTTCCGTTACATGCAACAGATCTCACTAAAATACAGGCACGGCTCTCTGGAGAGGTGGATGAAAAAAGCAATCACAATATAGTAGAATATATCCCAGGGCCAGGAGAGACACAAGGAAGGCCCAATGTCCAGGTCTGCATGAAGGAATCAAGGCAAATTGCTCACAGGGCTCTCAAGGACAAATAGGAGCTCTTGGATTTGTTGAGGGGGGTGGTGAGCTGGTGTGGGTGAAGGGAGTTCTGTGTTTACTATAAAAATGAGCTTTATAGAATTTTAAGCTAGAACAGATTATACAGATCGTTTAATGACTCCAATGGTTTCCTACCATTTTTGACTATGGCTGGATTTAGGAGAAACATTTTATGTCTCAGCCCAGAACATATACAAAATTTCATGGAATAGTATTTACCTTCACTACATGTGATGCACTTTGATATTTAGTCTTTCAATACACTTCTCTTTCATTTTTTAAATGTTTTTTAATTTATTTCTGAGAGAGAGAGAGAGACAGCGTGAGCAGGGGAGGGTCAGAAAGAGAGGGAGATACAGAATCCGAAGACAGGCTCCAGACTCTGAGCTAGCTGTTAGCACACAGCCCCACACGGAGCTAGAACCCACAAACTGTGAGATCATTACTTGAGCTGAAGTCGGACGCTTAACTGACTGAGCCACCCAAGTGCCCCAATACACTTCTCTTTCATTAGGAAAAAAAATTCCTGGTCTTGTCTAACCACTAACGGGTCGTAATCTGCAGTTTGAAAAATGCGACTTAATCTCTTCTGCTTTTTCCTTGAGGAAACAATGACTCAATATCTGGACAACCTAGCCTGAAAGAGTAAGGAAAAGTGCATTTAAATTCCAGTGTAAAGAATTAGTGTTAGCAATAAAGAAAGTCTTCTCTATGGTATTAGTTGTTGGAAATTTCAGAAGGACTTGTCTTCCTGGGAAGTTCTATCCATTTTCTGGAAGGCTGCCCTGTAGAGAAGGCAAAAGAGTAAATTAACGATTGAAGTGTCCGAGTACTTTCTAGATGTATTGGACTAAAATATCCTAGATGTATGAATACCAAGCCAGAATTCTCAGTTTAGCTAGGTTTGGGGAGGAGTCAATGCCATCTGGAAGTGGGGGAGAGAGTCGTATTAGAACCCTCTGGGAACTTTGTCTAGTATACATGAGTCCCAGCCATTCTGATATGCACACTGCCCTTTAAGGCCAAAATTCCAGCTGACAATAAGCCCTACTGAGGCTCTGGTTGATGGAGATGTATCATTCCCTCCAGTGCACTGGGGCAGGCAGGAAAAATAAAGGTGAGAACCACTGATCTCTTGAGCAATGAATGGTTCACCATCTTTTTGGTTTCACAGGCCCAAAAAAATTCAAACTGAGTTTATGAATCAATATCAGTGTGTTTATTGGGTCAAATAAGGAAGTAAAAAAGAAAAACCCAAATATACAAAAAACCAAATCCCCTGCCCCCAAACTACTACCACCTACAACTATCATAAGGATAGAAAGGACATGATCTTATACTAAAGCAAATTCTTGTAAATTGAATACATTTAGCTTTCAGAAACTTTTTAAAAGTTTTTTTAAATTTATGTTGAGAGAGAGATAGGGAGCAAGAGGGGGAAGGGCAGAGAGAGAGGGAGACAGAATACCAAGCAGGCTCCGCGCTGTCAGCACAGAGCCCGATGCAGGGCTCAGACTCACGAACTGTGAGATCATGACCTGAGCTAAAACCAAGAGTCAGACGTTCAACTGACTGAGCCACCCAAGCACCCCTAGCTTTAAGAAATTTTAAAGAAATGTTTAATTTTGGTAAATATACATAAGATAAAATCTATCATCTTAATTGTTTTTAAATGTACAGTTTTGTGGTGTTAATTACATTTAACTGTTGTGCAACTAATCTCCAGAGCTCTTCCTCTTGCAACGCTGAAATTCTATATCCATTAACAAGTCACCATCTCCTCCTCCCCACCGTCCCTGGTAGTTGTCATCCTACTTTATGTGTCCATGAATTTGGCTTCTCTAGTTACCTTATATAAGTGGAATCATACAGTATTTATCTTTCTGCGACTGGCTTATTGCACTTAGTATAATGTCCTCAAGGTCCATTCCTGTTGTAGCATGCGTCAGAATTCTCTTCCTTTTGAAGCCTGAATAATATTCCATTGTATATATATATATAATATATACATTCCACATATATATATAATGTATATACAACATTACATTCATCCATGGATGGACACAGGTTGCTTCTACTTTTTGACTATTTGTGAATAATGGTGCTATGAACATGGATGTACAAATATCTGTTTGAGTTCCTGCTTTAATTTCTTTTGGGCATATATACCCAAAGGTGGGATTTGGGGGTCAGATAGTAATTGTATGCTTAATTTCTTTTTTAGGAATTAGCATACTGTTTGAGGACGTTTAGTTTTATATAGATAAAAAAGCAACTACTGCCTTGTCCTGATTTTTCTTATTTCACTATGAGTATTTCATCACAGATTGGCATTGGTCTGTAGATCAATGTCTAGAATGACTGCTCCAACAGATACAAATAGACACAAGAAGCCAGAAAATCTGGATTCTTTTTTTTTTTTGTCTGACAAGAAAGTGAGTTCTTATAAATCATAAAATATCCATTAAGTAGTTTGGAAAATTATACAAAAGCCATTAGCTTGATTACACTAAATATGAAAAGCAAGACTGTCTATTCAATTTATCAAGCCATCGTCATTTCAAATTTGACTGTAAGTCACACTCATTCTGCTATTGAGGGTAACAGACGTTTGTTTTTCCCCTGCATGATAATGAATTTACAAAATCCTACAGGAAATTACCTGGCTTTCCAAAACTCTTGTTTATCTGAAGTCTGTGTATATCAAGCTAAGTACATTTTCTGCATGGCAGGGATTTGAAAAAAAAAAAAATCTTTGGAGTAGTATATTTTAAGTTCTTTGTGAGCTACAAAGGAAATTCTTTTCCTACTGAAGCTCATGACTTATTATCAGACAACCTTTTTCAGTAGAAAAAAATCCTACTGTATTAAAATGAAATCCTAATCGTAGCTGTCATTCTCCTCATTAATACTGGTTTGGCAGTATTTTTCACTTCTTCACGCAATTATTGGTGGGGGATGAGGATGAAGAAATAATTTATTAGTAGTATGCCATCTGTTTAAAAGATATACTGGAGACATACATTTGAACATTTAATTGAAATTCTTTACTGAAGAAATTAAAGATCTCCTCTAATTCCTCCCTAGAATTACAGTGAATCACAATCTCAATGTATTACTAATTCTAAAAAGGTAACAAATTGTCTTTTCCAAACCTATGAATCTGTTGTTTGCACAAGTCATATCTGAAGTTCCTTCCTATTTATCTTTTCCTGTTTTTCCTTGCCTCATGGAAGCAACCGAATTCTAGAAATGCTTTTACCTCTCATATTTTTGACAGTCAGAACTGAATCAGAAGATGCCTAATGGACTTCCTACCCCACACTTTGCCCTTTATCTGCTAAGTATGTTTTTAGTGCAGCATATTTTATTTTCCTATTTTGTATGATTTACTTGAAGCTTGATATTAACGTGTCATAGAAGAAAATGTTCTGCATGTATGAAATACGAAAAAAAAAGCCACATTTTAAAATCTGATTATTTCATGATGTTTAGGTCTGTTTGTTTTAATGAGAAGGCTATAAGAGTGTTTTGAACATTAGTGTGCCAGAGGTTAATATTTGTTCATCTGCACTAATGTGCACGTTTTACCCATGAGAATGACATGAAAACATATATGCCTCCAATCATTTGATTAGACCTGTTGAATATTCTTCCATCCCCACTGCTACTGATGTGGGCCAGCCTCTCATTAAATTTTTATTCTGGTAAGATATACATAACATACAATTTATCATTTTAAGCATTTTTAAGTGTTATGCAGCTCTCTCATCATTCTCTACCTGGGTTACTGCACTAGCCTTCAAAATCCAGCCTTGCTATGGGGAGCCTGGGTGGCTCAGTCAGTTAAACGTCTGACTTTGGCTGAGGTCACAATCTCATGGTTCATGAGTTCGAGCCTCACATATCGGCCCCACGTTCTAATTTTGTCCCCATTAAGGAAAGACATAGAAGTCTTATCTCTGTTGACTTATTTTCACCATGTGCATAGGAGAAAAATGGGAAAATGGAAGGGACGATCTTTGCCATTTCTTCTGTGCTTTTGGCTTCAGAGTTGATGAAAACCAAATTGCAGATCAAGTTCTTGGGGCAAAGAAGGGCATTATGCAACTGCCACACTTGTTTCATCCCTGATGCAGGTTATTTCTTGCTCGGGACATCACAGCCAAAGCAATTGTTCTGTGAACCTAGAAAATAGAAATGCCCTTAAAAACTCATTTGGCATTAAAGTGTCTAACCAGCGGAAGCACAAAAAGGCTTTTAGAAGTAAAATCTTTAGCTTTACAATGTGTGGAAATAATCATTTCAAAAAATGAAGAGCTAAAACTCTCAGGTGGTTAAACTTGGACAGGTACACACAAGTCTGCCCAGCCTTCCCCCTGATGGGGATGGTGGGGGAACACCTGATATCCCCTGGTCTGCATGGAGTCTTGAGTCCTGGTAGAGGGGGCAGGGGAGAGGGGTTCTGCTTTAGAAACAAGGAGCCCATGGATGCAGACTGCTTCAGGTTTCAAGCCTTTGGCAGTGCGGTTTTGTATCACTAGATGTCAGTGTGGGCTTTCCCAGCGGCCACCTTCTTTCCTCTTCGGGACACCAGACTTCACCCACAGGCCTTCCTCAAGCCCTGGCAAACGCAGGCCTCTCTTCAGAACCATAATTTAGCCAAGTCTATTGTCCACTTACGTATTTTAAAACACAAAAGTCCCAAGGCTGCTCTTTTTAATGCTATGGCCTTCTGATCTCAATGCCTACATTTAGATGGCTGTCTGTAAGGCTGTTAGCAGGCACGTAGTGGGACATCAGGGCTATGTTCCGCATGAGGTCTTTTAGAAGCAGCATGCTACCATAGATACCGGTAGTGCCCGCCTCCGGGAAACCGGGGCAGGGAACCAGGAAAAAATATGTATGATCTGCCGCATGAAGATTTAAGGATTTCATGGTCGCGTTCATTAGATTTTTTTTTCTGGTTCTGAGGCAGCTGATAGCCAAGGGGGGCCTGAAATCTTTAAGAATAGTCATTAGTTTCCTGTTGCTGCTGTAACAAATTACCACCAACTTTGTTGCTTACAACAACGGCCATCTATCATCTCATAGTCCTCGATAGAGCTTGGAAACCCCAAATGGGTCTAACTGGGTTAAAATCAAGATGTCGGCAGATCTATGCTCTTCCTCCCAGGAAGGATCCGTTTCCTTGCCTTTTCCAGTTTCTAGAAGCCACCGGCATTCCTTGGTTTGCAGCCCCTTTCTGTGTTCAAAGCCAGCAGTGGCCAATCAGGTCTTCCTTGTGCCGCACTCTCCTCTCCTCCCTCTTTCACTTAATGAGAAACCTTGTTGTTACATGGGGCCACCCAGATAATCCAGGACAATCTCTCTGTCTCAGCCTCCTTCGTTTATTTCCACCTGCCAAGTCCCTCTTGCCATGGAAGGTAACACATTCACAGGTACCAGGGATGAGATCATGGACATCTTTAGGTGGGCATTTTCCTGCCTATCATGGTCATCATTCTAAAAATAATAAACGATGCAGTGTTTGAGGTGATGAACCTTTTAATAGCCTAATTTAGTGTAATAGGACGTTGCGTAGACTATGTTAGAAAATAAGAAGCCCTGGATTTCCTTTCTTCATGGAATGTTAACAATGAAGAAAAATAAATTTGCCACACCTAGCATTAATGTTTGGTCGCCCGCCAATCTGACTGCATAGCACTAGCTCTCCTGCCCCCTGTGACTCCCCATTTTCGGGAGGTCTCTCCTACGAATGGCACCCTGCTGGTACAGGTGAACACACATGGACAGGAGGAGACGGGACTCCAGCACTGACAAACATTGTGCAAGATGAAATCCTGGGCTCCAAGAAACCAGACTAAAGTAACCCATATAAACCTCCATGAAAATTCCACATTGGATGGGGTGTCTAAAGCCAACAGAACTTAACTCCATGCCTTGCCACAACCAAAAGGCTGGTTTTGTTCTGCCTTGAAAAGCTGACTTGGTCTCCCTACTTCTCACACTTGACCTTTCCCCCAGATTTCTCATCTAGCGATACCAGGGACCGGAAAGGTTACCCGTCACTCTTGAGTGTCCCTTTTCAGTCATGCACGAGATCCAACTGGTTTCCAAGACCTGTGGAGACTACTCTCTCTCTCTCTCTCTCTCTTTATTTTCAAAGACAGAGAGACAGAGAGAGAGCATGCGAGCAGGAGAGGGTAGAGAAAGGAGAGACAGAATCCCAAGCAGGCTCTACACTGTAGAATTTGAATCTGCCCTACAGCAGCCTCTTACCCCGTCATCTACTTTACTCTGTTTCCCCTCCCTCCAATCAAAAAATCCTACAAAACACCTCCTGAGTTATCCTTCTAAACTGTAAATACAAGCATGCTACTTCCCTGTTTGCGAGGTGGTTCCCTTTTGCCTTCTGGAAAGATTCCAGGCTCTTAGCCCAGTGCACCAAGCCTGTGAGACTCTGCCTCACCCTATTTTTCCAGGCTGTTCACTTACCTCATGGCCTCCCACTCTTCATTCCAGCTATCATGAGCTGCTAGCAGTGCTTCAGATGCTCAAAGCTCTCCCTTGCTTCATGTTCCCTTGGCCTGGAATGCCTGTGGTTGCTTAAGCCAACTCTCTCTCTCTCTCAGGACTCAGCTCTCCATCACTTCTGGGAATGTATCCTTGTCCTTCACCCAACCCCCGTCCCTGCCCTCAGCTCCAGCCTGCATTTACCACACTGCGCTCGATTCATCTCATTATTTATGTCTGTGCCCCCTGACTATAAGCTATAAGGTTTTTGGAGGCAGGGACCCTGTTTGATTTAACTTTGCATCCCCTGTGCTAACCACAGGGCCTGACACATTACTGATGCGCAGTCGCTTTTAGTTCAAGATATCCTGATGTCTCCAGGCGCCAGGGTGGACCCAGTTCAGGGCTATGTTCTGAAACCTCCCCAGTTTAGGCTTGTGTCCCCTAGAGTCCAGTCGGAGAGCCCAGCTGGCTTCTGGGAAATGAAGGGTGGGGCAGGTTGAACTGAACAGTCCACTCATTGCTCTGGGTTTTTTCTTTTGTTTTTGTTTTTGTTTTGTTTTTGTTTTTGTTTTTGCTTGTTGCCCAGGAAAGTTAGTCCTGCAATTATGAACTTACCACCGTTTCCAATCTGGCCCAACCTGAGAGCATATATCAATCAGTAGCAACTCCAAGGGAGCTGGCCACCGAAGGCACAGACTGCCCTGGCTGAAGAGTGCAGAAGACAGCAAATGTGGCACACACAGACTTACTGTGGTAACGACAGCCTGTTCAGTCGGTAGGAATTCAGGACATGCGTTATCACTGCCAACCCTCATGGTACCCAGCAGTTACTGAGTGTCTTCCGTGCGCTCACTGTCTGGGAGCCCTGCAAGCAGGCACCGTAGGGCATTAAAAATAAAAGCAGAAACAAAGGTTCTGTACTTGGGAGCCTTGTGCAATCTAGGCCAAAAATAAGGAGTTTGCGTTTACTGGGGCTTTTGGCTACCTTTGGGGGGAGGAGGGAGTAAGGGAAAATGTCATAATTCTTTTTAATCATTCATGTCTAACCGTAGTGATTTAAGCCAGTGGTAGGAAGCCAGGATGAGAGTGCAGAGGCATGGGGAGGTGGAGCCACATGCATTATGTAGCAGAGAGCTATTTTTTCCCCAAAGTCTTCTTCACTTCAGTAGGTTGGGGAAATTCCCTTGATACTGACCCTGTGTCACACCTTTCCACTGAGTGTTATATCTTTTCAACACTAGGTCCCTAATAAAGATCAGGGATTCCTTTGAAGACACTGGGTGTGGTATCTGAGTGATTTCTTCACACTGGAGGAACAACAGCGGGCTGTGGTTGTTTTGTGTTAAGGGTTTTTAAAATAAAGGCGTTTAACGATTTTTAAAAAACACCATTCTCAAGCCAAAGTGGATTGGAAGTAGTGCATAATATAAATATTTAAGCTCTGATTACTACTTTATGCCATTTTGATAAGAAAGAATTAAGTTATTTTTATGTAATAAAAATAGGTGCTGACATTGTGTCTCAAGCTGTATTTAGAAAGGAAAATGATTCAGAATCTATGTTTAACATGGCTAAGGGATCTGGTTGCTGATTGATTAACACAAAGTGCTTTTACAGCACACTTAGTCCTATTCAGGACCCCAAAGTCTCCATAGTGGAAGTATAATTTTATTTTTTTAATGTTTATTTATTTTTGAGACAGAGAGAGACAGAGTGCGAGCAAAGGAGGGGCAGAGAGGGAGACACAGAATCTGAAATAGGCTGCAGGCTCTGAGCTATTAGCACAGAACCTGATGCGGGGCTTGAACCCACAAACCACAAGATCATGACCTGAGCCGAAGTCGAACACTTAACCAACTGAGCCATCCATGTGCCCCATTGTGGAAGTGTAATTTAACTGCCTTCTAAAATCAAAGATACTTTTTAAAAAGTTTTAAATATTAGAGATTTCAAATAGATAATCTCTGGTCTCTCAATGATGATTTCTTTTCAAATTTCATAGAGATATATATGCATGCACAACCATCCATCCCATGGCAGAAAGGTGTAGGTGTCATCATGACATGTCAGTGTCCTCAAGATTCGTGATGTACATATTTATGAGTAAATTACTACTAAACAGTTATTACCCATAAGCGTTAAGTGTCAATAATGCATTAACATTTCATAAACTAATTTTACACTTAGGTGGCTCAGTCGGTTAAGTGTCCGACTTTGGTTCAGGTCATGATTTCACAGTTCGTGAGTTTGAGCTCCTCATCAGGCTCTGTGCTGACAGTGTGGAGCCTGCTTCAGACCCTCTGTCTCCCTCTCTCTCTGCCCCTCCCTCACTTGCACTCACTCTCTCTCTCTCAAAAATAAAAATAAAATACAAACATTTAAAAATTTAAAAAAATTATACAAAGTAGTGAAGTCAGTTCCAGTGAGTATTAGTATATGTGACAATATCATGACCTGCTATAGATCGTATGCAAATTTGTACAACTTGCTAGAGATAATGACACTGAGATAAAAATTCTTGTATCTGTTAACAAATTTCAAAGTATATGCAAATAGAGACTGAGTCATTTGAGACTTGCAACTCCTCTGTGAGACTGGTATTATGATCGTCTGCATTTTACAGAGGAAACAGGTTGAGCCAGGTTCAGTAGTTTGTTCTAAATCCCACAGGCAGTGCTGTACAGAGCCGGGACCTAACCCTGGCCTGGGCTGGCCCACTTTGTGATGTGTGCTTATACTCCTGTAACGATTGGCGCCATGCTTTGGAAGACAGGCAGGATTGATTAACGCATCGATGCAAGTAAAGGGAAAAGAGAATTTGGCTTACTCAGGAGTGAAAAGTAAAAGTGTGTTAAAGGCATTGTATAAATTATGGATGTTCTCTGTAAAAAATTACCCAACAACGGGATCCCTAAATATTCCTCTAAACTAACTTCAGTTTTACAGTGTAAGACATGAGTTTCTAATCACCACTAAAATTGTAAGCAGTGTTTTCTGTATTAGGATGCATTAAGATAAATTTTATTTTTTTTAATTTAATTTTTTAAAATTTTTTTTAAATTTTTTTTTACAAATAGTTTATTGTCAAATTAGTTTCTACATAACACTCAGTGCTCATCCCCAAAGTGCCCTCCTCCATGCCCATCCCCCCCTCCCCCCCACATCCATCAGTCCTCAGTTTTTGTCAGCATTCAAGAGTCTCTCATGGTTTGCCTCTCTCCCTTTCCCCCACCATTTCCGCCCTTCTTCTCCCCCTTGTTCCTCCATCAAGTTCCTCCTAATCCTCCTATACGTGCAAACATATGATATTTGTCCTTCTCTGCCTGACTTATTTCGCTCAGCATAACACCCTCAAGGTCCATCCATGTTGCTACACATGGCCAGATTTCATTGTTTCTCATTGCCATGTAGTATTCCATGGTATAGATAAACCACATCTTCTGGATCCATTCATCTGTTGATGGACACTTTTTTAAGTTTTACAATAATAAATAAATAAAAGAGTGGGCAAGAGAGGGAAGAGAAGCACAAAAACGAGTAAGTGCCAAAGAGAAGAGATTCACCTAAACAGATATTCGAACTGGGTAACAGCAAACCCATCAGCCAGGTGTGGGCTTTTTTTTTTTTTTAAAGATTTTTATTTTTTAAAGTAATCTCTATACTACATGCTCTACCAGCTAAGCCAGCTGGGTGCTCCATCAGTCAGGTATTTTTACTGACAAGCCCACAAGTAGCTTCTCTGCTGCAGTGTTCTGGGTGGGTTTCTGGCCACCAATGTTGTCAGTGTGCGGTGCTTTAACAATTCAAAGTAATTTCGAATCTCAAAAGCCATGGGTCAGAGTATCACCATTTAACCATGTGAGGAGGAAGAAAAATAGAGCATATGAAAGAGCTTCAAAGATTAGGAATTTTAAAGAGCTGGGGCTCTGTTCTCTTTAAGAGCCACTGACGCATGAAAAGAACAGTTCTGATTACATACAGGAAAGCATTATTTAGGCCAGTGCTTCTCCAAATACAGTCTGAGGTCGTATGGCATCAGCTTCCCTGGGCTGCTTGTTAGAATGCTGGTCTTCAAGGCCCAACCCTGAACTAGGGAATGAGACTCATGGAGGGTGGGGCTTGGCAATCTGCTTTAACAAGATCTCTAGATGATTCTCTTCTGCACTAAAGCTTGCAAAGTACTGATTCAGACCATCCTTAGTCCAACTGCAGATTACAACCATTAGTGGGTTGTCAAATCAATTCAGTAGGCAGTGACCAGCATTTTACAAAAGTGAAATGGAATACACCAGAAGATGAATCCCAAGTTGCATGGGCATGATCTCATAAAACCTGTTCCAGTTCTGGATCTGTATGTATACCCATGTGTACTGAGTTAGATGAAGCAGCACTTTTAATTTTTGGAGAACTGGTAGGATATAATAAGAAGCTACAAATTTTATATGAAGCCAGAACTGTTTGGTTGACGATAAAACACAGTGACAGCTTAATGTGGATTCCTGTTTGGAGAGAGATTGAGGAAGGAAGGAAAAAGGCCAAGGAAAGAACATAGCAAGCCAAGGTTTTCTAACTCCAGAATCCTCATGGGGAAAGAATCAAGAAGGCCTACCTAGAGAGGAAATCTACCACAGAGAAGATGTCAAGGAGGATAAATATAAGACAAGATCATGAATGACCTTCAAGAAACAATCATGGGGGTGCCTGGGTGGCTCAGTCGGTTAAGCATCTGACTTCGACTCAGGTCATTAGCTCGCAGTCCATGGTTTCGAGCCCTGTATCAGACTCTGTGTTGACAGCTCAGAGCCTGGAGCCTGCTTCAAATTCTGTCTCCCTCTCTTTCTTTGCCTCTCCCCTGCTTGCGCTCTGTTTCTCTCTCTCAAAAATAAACATTAAAAAAAATTAAAAAGAATCACTTAAGTAGGAATATTCATTCACTCATTTATTCAATCACAGATCATTTTTGTCCATCAAAGGTGCCAGGTGTGTTTGGTGCTGAGGGTATAGAATACATGTGAGGCCTATCGTGGACTGCATTGTTTAGTGACAATCAAGCAAGATCAACAGCATGATCAGGGCTGTGAAGGAAGGATTAATACAGCACTTGGTGGGAATACAGAAGTCAGCCTGTGATGGTGAGGTTGGGAGTGGGGTCACAGGGGACATCCATATGGAGAGAGCATAATCAAAAAGTGATGATCACATCTTAACATGGTATTCTATTGGGAAACGAATCAGTGATTATTTAGAGCGGTGTTTCTCTAACAGTAGCGTGCATCACAATCACTTAGAGGACTTGTTCAAGTACTTTTCCATTCAGTAGGTCTGGGGTGGGGGTCTGAAAATCTGCCTTTCTGAAAAGTTTCTAGGCAACGCAGATACTGTTAATCTGGAGACTGTTCTTTGAGGATCACTGATCTACATGGCTAAAGAGTTGTGTTAGATGGTATTTCTGGAAACACAGTTTAAAGGGGATAGAATTTAGGGGCACCTGGGTGGCTCAGTCGGCTAAGCGGCTAAGCGTCCGACTTCAGCTCAGGTCATGACCTCACAGTCCCTGAGTTCAAGCCCTGTGTCCCCGCTCTGTGCTCACTGCTCAGAGCCTGGAGCCTGCTTTGGATTCTGTGTCTCCCTCTCTCTCTGCCCCTTCCTCGCTGATACTCTGTCTCTGTCTCAAAAATAAATAATAGGGGCGCCTGGGTGGCTTAGTCGGTTAAGAGTCAGACTTTAGCTTAGGTCATGATCTCGCGGTACGTGGGTTCGAGCCCAGCGTCAGGCTCTGTGCTGACTGCCAGCTCAGAGCCTGGAGCCTGTTTCAGTCTGTGACTCCCTCTCTCTCTGACCCTCCCCTGCTCACACTGTCTCTCTCTCTCTCTCTCTCTCAAAAAAAAAAATAAAAATATTTAAAAAAGATAATAGAATTCAGCTGATCCACATGCACACAAAAAGTTTTTCTTCACTACATTTTGATGGCTTAGTAACAGTAACTGTCACTAGAAAATTTTCATTTAAATTAACTTTATCGTAATGTTTTACTAAGATTTAATACTTAGCTTAGATATTTGACAAACAACTAAATGTTCTTGTTTTTGGCAAAGACATGCTTGCTATGTACTTGTTAAAATTATTTCCTTTTCCTTCTGGGCACATACATAAAACCGCATTTCCTGACCCCTTTGCAGTTAGGTTAGACCATGTGACTGATTTCTGCCAGCATGGGTAGTGAGTAGGAGGGATGCAAACCCTTCCAGGCGTGGCTAAAACTTCTTTCAATACCTGTCCTTTTCGTTTGGCCAGCCAGGCATACAGGATTTAGAGAAGGGCTCTCTGTTAGGGGTCTGAGGGCCTAGCCATTAGATAAGAGTGTGGGTCCCCAAGTCACCACTTGAAAGAAACCCAAGATTGGCACTCAGGTGGGGAACCTTTTGAAGAAGGGTGAGAGAGCAGACCAAGTGGGCTCACAATGTGCTTTCCTTGCATTATGGCCCTCAAATTTAGGGGTTTGATTCCACTGAGTAGCTTACCCTGTCCTGACTGACACGCTTTGCCTGGTGCCGAGTAACACAAAACACATATTTACAAGCTTAATAATCAATTTCCATTTCTGTTCTCTTCTATCCAACATTCAGCCTGTAAATGGCCTCCTGGCCACTCATTTGGTCAACATGCACTTACCTAGAGGCTACTATGTGCCAAGCATTGCCAATGGTGAGCAAAAAAACCACAAGCTTTTCATGCTGTCATGGGATTCAGTCCTGTGAGAAAGGGGCATAAATCAAGCAATTGCTCTAACATGTGTAAAATTCCAGCTGTTACACGTGCTATGAATGTTGGAAACCTGGTACTATAAGGGGATTTTCTTCCTGGTTGGGAATAAATATTGAGTGCTTTAAGGTGTAATTACCATGTGAGTAAAAATGATTTAAAAATATAAGTTTGGATGTGATGTTGCAAAATATAACTAAATCTGGATACAATTAAGTGTCATACAGTTTTATTGTTAAATCATTTCATTTCATAGTTTTAACTACTGAATGGCATTTGCTCCATATTATAGTTACCTAAATATTTTTTTTAAGTTTATTTATTGATTTTGAAAGAGAGTGTGAGTGGGGGAGGGGCAGAGAGAGGGAGAGAATCCTAAGCAGGCTCTGGCTATTAGCACAGAGCGGGACTGTGGGCTTGATCTCACCAATCATGTGAGATCATGACCTGAGCCAAGATCAAGAGTCTGATACTTAACCGACTAAGTCACCCAGGCGCCACTACCTCATCTTTTAAAATGCATATATAATGATGAATGTGAAATCCTTTAACTTATCAGTTGTTAGCTCCTCAGAGACTCGTAAAAGGCTTTTACTTTTTTAAAATCATAGTGTTTATTACTTTTCTATATTCTTGCTGAACCAGAGTTTTACACTGAAGGCCTCAGTCAGTAAAAGTTAAATCAGATCAAATCACTAAATACCTTTTTAAACTAGAACTTATCATTCTGGTAACCACTTTAGCCTTTCAAAATATTCTTTGCTTACCAAGTAAACAATGATTTCAGTAAGCTCATACATAGGATGACAGAATTTTAGATTTGCATTGAATAGCTTTGTTTTTCCATTCTCAGATACATTGAGAGATATATATGTACATACACTGATATATATTAATACACACGCCTATACGTTCAGACATATATACACACACACAATGCATCTATATCTATATTCTTCACTTGTTTAAAAACTTGATTTTTATACTTAAATGATGAAAATAATTACATAAGTGACATTACAAATATGGAAAAAAGATAAGGTGTTTATTTCTGCAGTTTGTACACAAACATCAGTTGCTCTTATTTTCACAGAGAGGACACTTCAGCCATTTTCAAAACGGATTTCCAGACCATGCTCTGTCACCGAGATACTACATCACAGATAGGAATGGACTGAGGAGAATTTTGCTAAATTCCATGTTAAAGAAATTATAGGATTTTTTTTTTAAGTCTCTCTCTACACCCAAAGTGGGGGCTTGAACTCATGAAGCCCGCGTACTCTGCTGACTGAGCCAGCCAGGCTCCCCCAGAGAAATGATTGGGTTTTAAGGCGGCGGGTGCCCTGGGGATTTAATCCCAGGTCAGGAAACTAATGTCCCAAAATTTGCCTCCTACATGTAAGTTACTTCTGGTCCCAGACCCAGACCTCTGGTCTCCTAAATCAGGTGTAGCTTCCTCTGCACCACAGTTTTTGCTTTACAACAGAAGGTCAGGCTCGATTATCTTTAGTTCTTCCAAATGCGCTTCCTCCACGGTCAGTTTCTTGGGATAGGTCTAATTAAGATCGAGCTGGCGTCTGCCCTCTTGGTTATTTGTTTTCGCCGTTCATAGTCTTATCATCAATGTTGCTAAGCTTCTTTTTTACTTAAAAGAGATACTCTGAGTAATACCAAAGAGGAGGTTAACACCCACCCAAACTGAAAGAACGGGACCCAGGACCCAGCCATTTCCAACCCCAGCTGGGAAAACCCGAAGTTCCAACAGCCGGTGTAACCCAGGGTCCTAGAGCCACGTGCAAGAGGAGGGGCCGCTTTCTGGTTGGCGCCCGGAGGGGCTCCATCCCTCCAATCCGCTCAGGCCCCGCGGTGGAGGAGGGGGCGTGCCCTGGAGGAGGGGGCGGGGCCAATGACCTGTCCATCACCGAGTCCACGGGTGGCAGCACCTACCACACCGCTGTACCTAGGCGAGGCGGGGCCGGGGCGTGAAGGCCGCGGTCGGGGGAGGCGGAGCCGGGCCGGCGGGAGCCAATCCGCCGGGCGGCGCGAGGGGGTGGGGGTGGGGCTACCGCCCGCGACCCAAACACCCGGCCCGGTGCACTTTGGAGCCGCGCTGCTCCGCGGCCTTCCGGTGTGAAGGCCGGGGAACCTCCTCCCCGGCTGGGCACCCCCACCTTCGTGGCCCAGACCCCCCCGCCCCTTTTTCGCGGGGGGAGTGCAGCGACGGTTGCCGGGAAGCGCGCGCCGCCCCTCCCTCCCTCCTTCGTCCTCCTCTCACGCGCCACCCGTTTTTCCTCTTTCTCCGTTAATAACAGCTGGCTGGCTGGGGGAGGAGGGAAGGTGGCCCCGGCGGAGTCTGGGCGGGCGCCTCCCACTCACCCGCGAGCCGCCGTGCGAGCGGGAGGATGGCGGCGGTAGTTGCGGCCGCCCGGGAGGAGGCGGTACCGAGGCCCGGGGCGCAGAGCGCGGCGGCGGCGGCAGAGAGTGGCAGCGGCCCGTCGCGGAGCACCAGAACCGAAACCAGCGGCAGCCGCACAGCCACCTGAGCCGCCCCTCCCGCCGGAGCTAGCGAGCGGCGCCCGCCGCAGCCCGACCTCCTTCCTCTCCGCCTCTCCTCGTTTCCTGCGACCTCCCGCAGGCCGCCGGTCTCGACCGCCGCCCCCGAGCACAGGAGCGCGCCGGGCGCCGACCGCCCTTCGGGGCGCGGGGCGGCGGTCCTGGACGTGCGGGCTTCTCCTTGCGCGGGTCGCGGCGCCTCGGCCCTTCTCGCTCGCTCCTGCGCTCGCTCCCGCCCTCCCCGCGCTCCGGGCGCCGCGCGCGGGCCCGGCCCGGGGCTGGGCGGACATGGGCGCCAAGCAGAGCGGCCCGGCCGCTGCTAACGGCCGCACCCGCGCCTACTCGGGCTCGGATCTACCTTCCAGCAGCAGCGGAGGGGCCAATGGGACCGCGGGCGGTGGCGGCGCCGGCGGCGGAGGGGCGCGGGCCGCGGCCCCGGGGAGGTTTCCGGCTCAGGTGTCCGGCGCGCACCAGCCCAGCGCCTCGGGCGGCGCCGCGGCGGCCTCAGCGGCCCCGCGCAGCCGCTCCCTCGGCGGGGCCGTGGGGAGCGTGGCGTCGGCGGCCCGCGCGGCGCAGTCCTCGTTCAACATCCCCAACAGCAGCAGCGGCCCGTACGGCTCGCAGGACTCGGTGCACAGCAGCCCTGAGGACGGCGGCGGCGGCAGGGACCGGCCGGCGGGCGGGGGCCCCGGCGGACCGCGCCTGGTGATCGGCTCCTTACCAGCTCACCTC
The DNA here is from genome assembly GCF_003009895.1 of Hyaena hyaena. Lineage (NCBI taxonomy): Eukaryota > Metazoa > Chordata > Mammalia > Carnivora > Hyaenidae > Hyaena > Hyaena hyaena. The sequence continues at coordinate 4,605,929 of NW_024080672.1, forward strand.
TCGCCGCACATGTTTGGAGGTACGGCCCCCTCCCCTCTCCGGCGCCCCGGTTCCCTGCCTCCCGCGGGCGGCACGTGCTGGCGCTTACCCTTCCCCTTTTTCTCCTTCAGCCTGAGCGCCGTGGCTTTGGCTTTGCCGTGCGGCCCGCTCACCCCCCTGGGTGGGGTGGGGGGGGGGAAGCGCCACTTAACCCTGGCGCCGCCGCTCGCGCTGCTCTCTGGGCTTCGGTCTTTAGACACCGAGTGCACCGCCGCCTCGGAGTGGGTCCCCGGTAGAGGAAGCACATGTTTTCCCCTTGGGGTGAACGGAGCGAAGATTGTTTTTTTGAAACCAACCGACGCAACAGCCCTCGTGCTTGTGGCTTTTAGTATCAGGAAGTGAGCCGAAGACCCATTGCCAAAACGTAGTGCTTAACTGGGGACGCGGGTGGTGAGCACTTTCTGAAGGCCGAGAGTCACAGGGTCTCACAGGAACATAGGAGTATTTGCAAAAGGAGGGAGTTCTCTCCTTTGGACTGGCTGTTAATATAAAACTAATTCTTAAGTCTCTGTAAATAGCCCCACCTCCTGCGAACAGTTTAGTTGGTTGGATGTGTGGTGAAAAATGTATTTTTGACCCCCGTGAACTGCTCCTTTAGGTAATGGTTAATGAGAGCTCCTCTTAATTTGGACAGGGCACTTTAAACATTGAAACCAGTTTCTTAAAGAGAAGCGAATTCTCAAGACGGCCCAAAAGATGCAGTAAAAGCCGAGGTGCTTCCGAAAAGCAGTGTTGACAAGTTCAGGGAAAGTCACTTGTGAGAAATGGGCATTTTCAGTAGCAAAATGATGTGCCTTTATGTAGAAACAGAGGAAGGGTGCACTTGATCCGAGGAAGCTGAATTTGGCCTCCTCGCGTGTTCAGTGGTGATTTACTTTGCCTGAAAACGGCTAATACAGTAACCCCTCCTTTCCCAGTTCATGAAAAGAAATTGAAGTTTAATCTGATTAGAGATGCTGACCGTAGAAGATAAACCTCCCCATACCATTGCGTTGTGTTCACAAGTGAGTGCAGCTAGAACAATGAAAACACCGTCCCCTCCATTTTTGTGGCCCTTTTATTCAGGTTTACAAATGTGAGAGATTTGAGTTGGTGAAGCGGAATGTTCAGTAATGTGGTTTATCTGTCCTAATGTTCTGTACTATCAATATTCACGTTAGCATAAATTGAAAATGAGAATGTCATGCTTAGTTTTTTCCCTGTTTTTAATGCTGTTTTGCACATTCAGTATAGAATAACTTTTTATCTTACTTTAATTCCTTGTTATAGTTTTGATACATAAATAGAAATATTGACATTTCCTAAAATTGGGCCATTAAAAACAGGCTTTTCGTTTTTTGAGAAAAAGAACTGGTGCTGTCCTTATTGTGATTTGATCAGAATTAACGCAGTTAAAGGTTAGTTTGATCTTAATTAACACGGCTGTAGTCACTACATTGAGGAGTAGCAGAAGAGTTTCCTGAGAATGGGAGCTTAAGGGGCGCCTGGGTGGCACAGTTGTTTAAGCATCTGACTCTTGATCTGACTCTTGATGATCTCAGAGTTTGTGGGTTCGAGTCCTGCTTCGGCCTCTGCGCTGATGGTGTGGAGCCTGTTTGGGATTCTGTCTCTCTCTCTCTCTCTCAAAATAGATAAACTTTAAAAAAGAAAAAAGTTAAAAATTATTGTTAAAGTGAAAATTTCCATTTAGCAGTCATGATCATCAAAAGATAGATGTATTTAAAAGCTTGATAAAGAAATAATCGCCTTTCAAATTAATATCTCATTTCTTTAATATACTGATTACTATCTCCTTTTTTTTTTTAAGGGCTGGTAATTTCCTTTAACAGTATATCTGAAGGGGTTTATTTTCTCAAAGGAAAAGAAATCCCTTCCATTTAGAGCAGGGGAAAATAGTTGACACTCATGCTATTGCTATTAATTCATAGTAAATTAGCAAATGAAAAAAACCTGGTTCCTGAAAGTAGAAGTAAAGCAAATTTATCTTTTCTCTTCTTGAAGTTCCTAGTTTTGAGCACTTAGGTTTTTTTTTTTTTTTTTTTTTTTTGTTTAATACTTTGGGGGTTAGGATGATTGGAGCCTAATAACACTCTGGGACTTGCGGCAGCCTTTCTTAACCAGGTCTGTACACAGACTGGAATCCTAAGCAAGTGGGAGCAAATCGATGTGCCAGCGCCTTGAATCCTAGTTGAGACAGGTGGATGGAGCTCACTTAATGTGAAACACACATCTTCATAGTGGCATTTGCTTTAATGAGATTTTTGCTTCTAATTCAATGGGTAGGTTCATCAGGGAAACTTGATAGAAGCAAGATTCTCCTCAGCTTGAGATATAGGAAACCAGATGGATCTTACTTTTGTTTAATACATATTTTTTCAGATGCTGAACCTTATTTTAAAAATTAGATCTAATTTCTTAGTATGTATCACAGTATTAATGAGTTTATTCAGTGCCAGGTTGTGCGAATCTTTGGGTATATATGAAGTAAGGCCCTCTGAAAATTGAGAAAAGGACTATTTCTGAATTAGTGTAAAGTTTTGCTAGAATTTTGTACAACTTTTTTTAATTATTTATTTACATCGTATGTCCTAATAAGGAAATCCAGTACTAGTAAGATTCGAAATTGTTACTCTTTTAGGATGCATGTAATTGATGAGAAAGGAGAATCTAAACAGGACCGCTTTTTCTTTTGAATAGTAGTCTAGCAGGTTACCAGTTTGGCCATAATGAATAACCAAATTGCATGAGGTGTTTTCTGTTAGTTTTATGTTTTGACTGTGCATTTTTGAATGCTGTGTGTACATTCTTATTTTTCTCTGGGGAAAACCTGAAGAGAGGTGCTTAATACAGATATTTTAGTTTACAGAAATTTCCTAGAACTGAAGGATGTTTCTTATTTTTGTTATTTTTATTTTGACTGCTGAGTTTAATACTATTAAAGTGAACCCAAGCCTTCTCTGGTCTATCATCTTTGTTTTAAAACAGGCCTTTCCTGATACGTAGTCTAATAATTTTAAAGCCCTGGTGGTATTTTAGGATTTTTCTTTTCTTTTCTTTTCTTTTCTTTTTTTTGTCTACATTGTCCCCATTATCAGGTTGCTAATGTTCATAAAATAATTATAGGGGCATCTGGGTGGCTCAGTGTGTTAAGCATCCAGCTCTTGATCTCTGCTCAAGTCATGATCTCAAAGTTCATGGGATCGAGCCTGGTGTCAGGCTGTGTGCTTACAGTGCATAGCCTGCTTGGATTCTCTCTCTGCCTCTCTCTCTCTCTCAAAATAAACTTAAAATCAATTTTTATGGGTGGTAGAATAGTAGTCTTTGATGATCTAGCAAGGATGGGGAAGGAGAATTGGAGTATAAAAATATACCAGAGAATGGAGATTATTTCTAGAGAAATCATGTGGGCTTCTGTTAGAACCTATCCATGTACCTAGAAGTGATCATGTAAAATGAATTAGTATGGACGATAAACTGGTGGTACTCGATTGCTTTTGGATTAATTGGCTTGAGTTTGTGGCTTGAGTTGTGTCCTTGAGTATTTCAGTAGTCTGTATAATTCAGGCACCTCCTGTTAACTGAGGAAACATGCTTCCTTATGTTGAAGGAATGTACCCCCTAACACAGAATATGTTAACTAAAATTTGTATTTCTAGGCAGATTTATTTCTCTTAATCTTCAAAATAGGTGCAGGTTTTTAAGGTAGTGGATTATCTTCATTGTTATTGAATTGTTCTTTGTCATTACTTCTTACCAGTATCTAGTACCAAAAATGTTGGCGTTTGGGATATTGTGATTAATCTACTTTCTATTTCTGAATTTTATTCAATTGAAAATCTTCATGCAGTGTGGCAGAAGATAAATATTTGCTTTTCCCTAAGAAAAATTATACTTCTAACTACCACCTCTGTCACTTCCCAAAAGAATAAGAACTCTGATGGTTAATATTTTTTCACTTTTGTTTTGTAAGGATTTCTTTTTTAAAATGTTTACTTATTTTTGAGAGAGCACATGCGTGGGGGAGGGGCAGAGAGAGGGAGAGAGAGAATCTGAAACAGGCTGGGCACTGTCCTGTCACTGCAGAGCCTGACTGTAGGGCTTCATCTCACAAACTATGTGAGATCATGACCTGAGCCGAAATCAGGAGTCGGAGGCTCAATTGACTGAGCCACCTGGGTGCCCCAGTGTTTCTCAGTTGTATCCTATGTGTCTTTAAACACTATAGAAGATACTTTGTATTGTATGCTTTGTTACACCAAAGTGTGGACTCTGCCCTAGAAGTTTCTGCTTTGGGAATATTTTGAGTGTCATCCTGTGCAGGGGCCGTGCTCATCTTCTCTGTATCAGGTCCAGTTTTAGTATATGTACTGCTGAAGCGAGCATGAGAATATTTTGAAGGTTCTTTCTCCCTCCAGCTTTATTTTATTACTTTGTCCCCTGGAAAGTTCTCTTGACTGCAGGGTAGAAGATGGGCAGGAAGGAGGAGTGGTTTGTGTTGCACCTGGCATCATCTGATAGGAAAGCTGCCTGACCTAAGTACTTCTGATGCTTTGCTAGCTGCAAAGCCAAGTTGTTTTGCTAAGGATGGTGCCCCCAGTAAGTCCCCAGCCTCCTCCAATTTGATTCCTTTCTTTGGTGACTAGTAAGTGGGTTCTTACTTGGGTACCAATGTCATTAATTAGATACTAGTTTTTATTTTTTTATTTTTTTGATGTTTATTTTTGAGAGGAGGAGGCACAGAGAGAGGGGGACACAGAATCCCATGCAGGCTCTGTGTTGACAGCAGAGAGGCCGATTCAGGACTTGAACTCATGACCCATGAGATCATGACCTGAGCTGAAGTCGGACGCTTAACTGACTGAGCCACCCAGGCTCCCCTAGAGACCAGCTTTTAAAATATTTATTACTTGGGGCACCTGGGTGGCTTAGTCGGTTAAGCGTCCGACTTTCGCTTAGATCATGATCTCGCGGTTCGTGGGTTCGGGCCCCGCGTCGGGCTCTGTGCTGACTGCCAGCTCAGAGCCTGGACCCTGTTTCAGTCTGTGACTCCCTCTTTCTCTGACCCTCCCCTGCTCACGCTGTCTCTCTCTCTCTCCTAGAAATAAATAAAATATTAAAAAAAAAAAAAGAAAACAAAACAGAAAATACTGAAAACCACACAAAAGAAATAGCAAATCACTTGTAATTGTGCCACCAGAAATAACCAGAATAAGATGTTGATGTCTACTTTTTCATATACATGTTTTAGATAAAAATTTGGAATATTCATCCTATATATTCTCTTCATTTTAAGCCTTTCTCATGTTCTAATATAAGATTTTAAAGCTACAAATTTCCCTCTGAGAGTTGCTTTAGCTGAATTCCACAAACTATGAAATGGTTTTACCTTGGAGTTAAAAATATTATTTAATTTCTCTTGTGAGTTTGTCTCTGATATATGGATTTGGATATTCTTGGATAACACCCTCTTTCCACTTTATCAGTTTTTTCCATCACTTGTCTTTTTTATAACTTAAAAAAAATTTTTTTAACGGTTTTATTCATTTTTGACAGACAGAATGCAAGGCAGGGAAGGGCAGAAAGAGAGGAAGACACAGAATCTGAAGCAGGCTCCAGGCTCTGAGCTGTCAGCATAGAGCCTGATGTGGGGCTCAAACCCATGAACCGTGAGATCATGACCTGAACCGAAGTCGGACGCTTAACTGACTGAGCCACCCAGGCGCCCCTATAACATTGTTTATAATGACTGTCAGGGTTCCAAATCAATCAGTAACATTTAATGACGACCTACTTTGCCATGCATTGTCTTAAGGATACAGAGGTGAAGAAATAAAACACATGTCCCTGCTTTCATGGACCTTATGTTCTAGTTTAGGGAGACAGTAAACAAGCAAGTAAAAACACATAGTGTGTCAGAGGATGTTGAATGCAGTGGGGAAAAAATGGAGTGGGAAGGTGAAAGAGGTTGTGTGGTGGAGGCTTGCCCCTTAATTAAATAGTGTTTTGGAGATTACCTCACTGACAAGGTTTATATTCAAGCCGAGGGGAGGGAGCAAACCATGAAGGATCTCTAGGAGAAAGGCATATCCGGGCGGAAGGAACAGTATCTAGAAAGGCCCTGAGGAATAAATGTACCTGATATGTCCTGGGAACAGCTGTGAAACCAGTATAGTTGGAGTGCAGAGGGTTGTAGTTGAGAGCAGAGAGGGGGATGGTGGGGCAGAATCAGAAAACGCCTTGTAACCACTGACCTGGTGTTTTGACTTTTGTTTTAGAGAGAGATGGAGAGGCTTTTGAGAGTTTTTTGAGGAGAAGATTAACATAACTAGATTTGGGCTTAAAAGATTTTTTTTTTAGTGTTTATTTTGAGAGCAAGACAGAGAAACAGAGCACATGTGGGAGAGAGACAGAGAGAGAGAGAGAGAGAGAGAGACCCGGAATCTGAAGCAGGCTCTGTGCTACAGCATCAAGCCTGACACAGGGCTTGAACTCAAAAACCATGAGATCATGATCAGAGCTGAAGTTGGATGCCTAAGCCTAACTGACTGGGCCCCCTAGCCTCCTCTGCCCTGGACTTGGGGGTTTTAAAGGACTCCTCTGGCCACTATCTGAGAGTGGATGTTAGAGGGCAAGAGTAAAGTAGGGAGTCAAAAAATTAGGGCAGATGGTAACAGTGGCTTGGGCCAGGGTGGTAGCACTGGAGGTGGTGAGGAGTGGCCAGGTTCTGGATGTCCTGTCCTTACCAACTGGGTGAGATGCAGAGGCGGGAGAGGAAAAGGGGAGCTGGGGCTTTATATGGTTTGTTTGCAGTTTGGCACTTCAAGTACTGTTTTGCCTATTGCCGTCTGAATCCTGACTCGCAAATATTTATGTTTCTCCGGTCACTTCTTAAAAATTTCTCAGAGGCGTGGGGTTGTCAGAATCAAAGATGTGCATTTGTTCAAGGCATTTGATGTTTATTGCTGAATTGCCCTTTGGAAAGAACCGCTTCTTCAAGCAAGGTATAATTTTAGGACTACCTGCTTTCTTTTTTTGTTTTTTTCCTTCCCATGAAAACTCCAGCGAGGTTTTTTAATACTTAAAGTACATTTGAGTAGTATCTGTCAGTCATTATTATATTCAGTGCTCTTTTTTCTTAACAGTAAATTTAGTGTATCAAAAGAATAAGTACATTCTATCATTTGAGTTTAATAAATTCTGACCATCTTGGATGCCCTAATTTTTGTTTGAATTCTGATTAGTCTGTGATAATTTTTTAATTCTATTTGTATACAGATGAGCTGAGAAAAATCGTATACTATGCATAGCAGGTTATTACATGTAATTCATTTCAAAGAACCAGCTTTTGGTTTGAATAATAAATTTTACCACTTTTATTATTGATTTTTAAATTTCATTAGTACTGCTCTTTTTCTTTCTCATTTTGTAAAGTTTAATTTTTTAAATTATTTTTAAATTATTCTTGATTATTTAAAAAAATTTTTTAATGTTATTTATTTTTAAGAGAGAGACAGAGTGGGAGCAGGAGAGGGGCAGAGAGAGGGAGACACAGTCCAAAGCAGGCTCTAGGCTCTGAACTGTCAGCACAGAGCCAGACACGGGGCTCGAACTCGATGCTTAACCTACCGAGGCACCCAGATGCCCCTAAATTTAAATTTAAAAAAAAAAAAATTTTTTTTAAAATGTTTTTATTTATTTCTAGGAGAGAGAGAGAGCGTGAGCAGGGGAGGGTCAGAGAGAGAGGGAGTCACAGACTGAAACAGGCTCCAGGCTCTGAGCTGGCAGTCAGCACAGAGCCCGAAGCGGGGCTCAAACCCACAAACCGCGAGATCATGACCAAAGCGAAAGTCGGACGCTTAACCGACTAAGCCACCCAGGCGCCCCTAAATTTTTTTTTTTAAAGTAAGCTTTACACTCAACATGGGGCCTGAATTCACCACCTTGAGATCAAGAGTTTCATGCTCTGCCAACTGAGCCAGCCGAGCACCCCTCTTCTAGCCTCTTCATTTTAATTTTTGTTTGTTCTTTTTTAAATGATAAAAGCATTTAAGTGATGATTACCTCTCAGTACATAAATATAGTCATTTCCCGTAGCTTTGTTTATTTATTTATTTATTTTTATTTATTTCTAGGAGAGGAAGAGAGACAGCGTGAGCAGGGGAGGGTCAGAGAGAGAGGGAGTCACAGATTGAAACAGGCTCCAGGCTCTGAGCTGGCAGTCAGCACAGAGCCTGACGCGGGGCTCGAACCCACGAACCGCGAGATCATGACCTGAGCCTTAGTTGGACGCTTAACCGACTAAGCCACCCCGGCGCCCCTCCCGTAGCTTTAGATACATAGTATTTTCATTGTCATTAAGTAAATGAACTCCCTTGAGGAATAATTTTTTCAATACGTTTATTTATTTATTTTTTTAAGTTTATTTTGAGAAAGACCTTGCATGTGATTATGGCAGAGAGAAGGAGAGAGAGAACCCCAAGCAGGTTCTGTGCTGTGAGCTCAGAGCCCAATAACGCAGGACTCTGTCTCACAGACCTTGAGATAATGACCTGAGCCAAAACCAAGAGTCCATCGCTTAACGACTGAGCCCCCAAGGCACCCCTTGTTCACTACATTTAGATTTTTTTTTTTACCTATCAGTTATTTTAAAGTGTGGCTTTAACATCTTTTGGTGGTAAATTTACTGTTGTTCTTACTACCCTATTGTTGTTCCTCGTGTTCCCCACAAATGTTGCATTGTGTTCACAGAGTCTTAAGACTTTTTCAGTTGCAAATGATAGAAACACAGTGCAAAATGGTATTAAGTGGGAAAACAATATTACATGTGTTGGAATCCTTCTGTGTTCATGCACTGCATGTTTGGTAGGCCCTTTCAATCTGCTAACTTTCATTTTGGGTTTGTTTGTTTTTTAAATTATCTCTGGTTATTTCTTCTACCATTTTCTTTTCTCATTTCAGTGTTGAACACTTAGAGTGATCCTTTGCTTTACCTTTTTTTTACCTTTTCGTTCTTTTGGGGGGGATTCCCCCCCAACTTTTATCTTCTAAACCTTTAGTTGATTTTTTGTCTCTGTAATTTTTAAAAATTTCCAAGAGCTTTTTTATAATTGTGAATTTTTTTCATACATTTTGTTCTTGTTTTGTGGATACAAGATCTTTTTCTAAGAATGTTAATGACACATGTTTATGTGTATGCATACGCTTTTTTTACCCTCCCAATTATTTAATATCTTCCTAGTTGCTTTTTCTCTTTGCTTGGCTTCAGTCTTTCATTAAGTTTTTTCTTCAAATGTTTGGTGATCATTGGTTACTCGCTCATTCTTTAAGACCCTAAAATGCTGATTGGAAGTTGTTTGAGCATGTAGGGTTATCTGTCTGTCTGGGCCCCTTTTCTTAGGAATTAAGAAATTCCTAAGAATGAAGTTATTGTCTTTTTCTCTTGAATTGGTCATATTTTACAGAGTGGTTTTTCTTTTCTTTTTTTGCCTGAAGGATGCACTTTTTTATACCTCTATTCTGGGAGCAGAGTAGAAGAAAGTGTTAACACTCAGTGTGGTACTTTTCATTTAATTTTCACATTCATTATCTGTTGTGACCTCTGCTTGTCACTATCCCTTTGGTTCCCAAGTCCAGAAACTTTTCTCCCTCCAAATAACAAACCTCCAGTCAGATGCCAGGGTTGGGGTGGAACCGCTGCCTGGTCGCTCCAAGTCAGAGAGGACAACTGGACAGAGACATGCGGTAACTGTTGGTTTAGTCTTTGGCTCGCGCCTGCCACTCAGGGCCTGGTGGTGTAAATCCGGTGACTTCTCTGCTTTCCTAGTTCTCTCAGGAAAGTTCCCACTCCTTTTCTTTCTGTAGTCTGATGATAACCCTTTTATCCACCCCCCCCCCCGTCTTTTGATAGGCTTATTTCCTTAAAAAAACAAAACACATTCTTATTAAAGATTTTAGTAGGATGTTTGAACTGAGCAGAGGCTGATAAATGTGTTCAGGCAGTTGTCTTTAACTGGAAGTCTCTCTTTTTTTTTTAATTGCCTAAGAAATAGAAATCCAGTTTTATGAAATTTTGACGATTCAGATCAAGTGAAAGTCACTTTCACTCCTCTGGTGACCCATTCACTCCTCGGATGTCACTATTATCATTTTTTTGTATGTGTACTTCCTAACTTCTTGATAAATTGATTCACATACTTACAGAGAAAATCAATTTGAACTGTATGAAATTTCACGATGGACCTTATTATTTTTTTTTTAAATATTTTTATTTATTTCTAGGAGAGAGAGAGAGAGAGACAGCGTGAGCAGGGGAGGGTCAGAGAGAGAGGGAGACACAGACTCTGAAATAGGCTCCAGGCTCTGAGCTGGCAGTCAGCACAGAGCCTGACGCGGGGCTAGAACCCACGAACCGCGAGATCATGACCTAAGCGAAAGTCGGACGCTCAACCGACTAAGCCACCCAGGCGCCCCTCGATGGACCTTATTATTGATGGGAACGGGGGCGTACGATCTTCTTCTAAACCCTGTTTTTTTCTCTTTAATGGCTTTAGGAGTTTTTTTTTTTTTTTGTGGGAGGACAGATAACTGTAACTCTTCTCTGTAACTGCTGCATGCTTCCCATTCCATAACATGCATGTATACTGTAGTTTATTTAACCATTCTTCTGTTGGTAAGCATTTAGGACGTTTACACTTACCAGTGCTGTGAAAAACATCTTTATGAAAATGTGCATGTGTATAGATCTTCCTCAGCTCGATACTGTTAGGACATCAACCCTCTGAAGTCCGTATCAGACTCCAGGTTTAAGGGCACCGTCCTTAGAAGACTGCCCTCCTTTCAGATTCAGCTACATTTTGGGGTTCCCAGGCCACCTGTACTTCTGATCAGCTGACTACAAATTTGGAGGAACTGGGGTGGCAGGGGAAGGTCCCATGACTGTTCAGGTTTGGGATTTCACTAGAGCAACTCATGGGACTCAGGAAAATGCTGTACCTGGGATTATAGTTTTACTACAAAGGCTATAAAGTAGGACCAGCCAAATGAAGAGACATCTTGTAAGGTCTGAGAGGATCCTGAGCACAGTGCTTTCCTGCTTTCTCCTTACCCTCCTAGCACAACAGTGTGTCCACACACTAGAAAGCTCCCCCAAACCAGGTGTCCTTTTTATTGGATAAAGTATTGGCTGTATGATTAGATTCAAATCTCTGACTCCCTGTCCTCCCTAGAGTTGCCTGTCCTCCCTTAAGCCTTCACTCACAGGGCTGGTCTCCCTGGTGACTAGCCCCCATTCTGAATTGTCTCCGCAGTATAAAGTCACATGTGACCCAGGGGGCTCATGAATAGTGAAGACGTTCTTATCACTCGGGAAATTCCAAGAGTTTTAGAAGCTCTGTGCCAGGAACCTAGGAACAAAGACCAGACAAACACATACCTAGAAGTAGGATTTTCTGATTGAATGGTATATACACTTTGATTTTTAAAAAAAAAATTTTAATGTTTTATTTATTTCTGAGAGAGAGAGACAGCATGAGCAGGGGAGGGTCAGAGAGAGAGGGAGACACAGAATCTGAAACAGGCTCCAGGCTCTGAGCTAGCTGTCAGTACAGAGCCCGACGTGGGGCTCGAACCCACGAACTGTGAGATTATGACCTGAGCTGAAGTCGGACGCTTAACCAACTGAGCCACCCAGGCGCCCCCCACTTTAATTTTTAATAAATATTGAAACTCAGATACCTCCCCTCAGAGGCATTAGTAATCTGTTTTGTACCATATGTGATAATACAAAGTTTTCCATGACTTTTCTGGTATTAGATGTTATGGTTTTCCTCCTCTATTTCACTTGATGAAAAATTTTGATTTACGTTTTCTGATTGCTAGTAAAAGAGCATTTTTCCATATGTATATTATTAGCCATGTATATTTCTTTTATGAATTGCCTATTCATTGACTTTGTTCATTTTTCTGTTATGTTGTCCTCTGTTTTATATTGATTTGTAGTTCGTTATATATTCTACAAATTAGTCTTTGGTTGTTTATATGTTTTAAATATTTCCTCCTAGGTTATTGTCTTACAAGATTAAATTTTTATGGATTAGATTTATTGTGTCAATTCTAATGGCACAGGGTTATGAATTTAAATTATTAAAGTGCTACTTAAAAGTCTCGTTTCCTAAAAATGAAGAAGAAGGGGCCTTAGTAGTGGCAAGATTTTTGGGGGTGATTTTTAGCCATCTTAGATATATTGGATCTAGTTTCATAGGGATTTAAATGATATAGGCCTCCGTTTGTGTCTGTCCCATTTTGGGGAACATTTAAACTCTTGAAAAGTAATGAAGAATGGAAAGAAGAGGAGAATATGTATTATGGCAGTATGATGAGAGACATCCAAAGGAAATAACTAATTTTTAAAAAATTCTGTGAATGGTGTTTATCCAGATCATTACTCTTCTGTTTAAAGGTGATTTAAAATTGACCATAACTCTAAGTGGCATAATTCTATAAATATTAAATTCTCTATTATAATAATTCATTATATGTGTAGTATCCTTACAAATTGCTATGTGATGTGTTCTTTATGGAATGTAGAAGTATGTAGTAGAAGGCTTAGTTCTTATTATTTAAAATTTTACAGTGTGGCGCCTGCTTGGGATTCGCCCTCCTTCCCTCCTTCTATCTCTCTCTCTCTCTGTCTTTCTGTGCCCCTCCCCTGCTTCTCCCCTACTTGCACTTTCTGAGTGAATAAACTTGAAAAAAAAATTTTTTTTAAATTTTACCCTTGAAAGGGGCACCCGGCTGGCTTAGGCTTAGTTAGTAGAGCATGCGACTCTTAATTTTTTTTAATGTTTATTTACTTTTTGGGGGGGGGGAGGGGCAGAGAAAGAGGTACAGAATCCAAAGCAGGCTCCAGGCTCTGAACTGTCAGCACAGAGCCTGATGTGAGACTCAAGCCCATGAACCATGAGATCATGACCTGAGCCAAAGTTAGATGCTCAACTGACTGAGCCTCCCAGGAGCCCTGGACATGTGACTTTAGGCCTTGGGATTATGAGTTGAAGCCATACATTGGGTGCAGAGCTAACGTTTGTTTGTTTGTTTTTACCATTGAAGAGATTTCTTAGAAATTTAAATGATGATTTTTTTGACTTAAAACTTTCAGAAATACATAGTTCAATAAATATCAATGAAACCTTATAGAACTCTTGTTTGTATGCATATATACAATATGTTGAATATATCTTAATATCTCAGCATGAGTGTTACCTTGTTCATATTGATCTTGTGTAATATTACTAGCTCACATCTGTAGACATTTTATAGTTTATAAAAAACATTTACATATACACTATTTTTTGCTGGGCAGCAGGCTTTTATTTCATCAGAGGGGTGGGAAGGAGAACCTGGACACAGGGCCCCAGGCGGGGGGCGGGGGCGGGGATACTCTACATTTTCAAGGAACACTTTGCAAGACAGAGAACATAATTTCCCTGTTTTATAAATGAGAAAGCTGAGGCTGTGAGATGTTCAGAAATGTGGCTTTTAAGCTATAGAAATCATAATGACTCTGAATCACATCAGTGCTTTTTTCCATTCCATCATATGTATTAGTTTCCTACGGATGTTGTAACAAATTAGCACTGGTCTATTGACATAAAACTATACAAATTTATTACAGTTGTGGAGGTCAGAGGTATAAAACGGGTCTCACTGGGCTGGGATCAAGGTGTTTGTAGGCTGCTTCTGGAGGTTCTGAGAGAGTACCTGTTCTCTGGTCTCTTGTAGCATCCAGAGACCACCTGCATTCTTGGCTTATGATCCCTTCCTTAGTCTTCAAAGGAAGCAGCATTGGGCCAGGTTTTCTCACGTTGACATCTCTCTGGTTTTGACTCTTCTTCCTCATTTCCACGTTTTAAGGACCTTTGTGATTGAGTTGGGCCTACCCAGATAATCTAGGATAATCTCTCTATTTTAAGATCAGTGATTAGCAACCTTAATTCCACTTTGCCATGTAACCTAACATGATTCCAGGGATTAGGCTATAGACCTGTTGTTTGGAGGGCCATTATTCTGCCTACCACACCATAATAACTCTTGAATGCCCTCATTGTTTAAGGAAAATGAAGTGATTTTTGGTTTTATGATCAGTTATTAGGAGAGGAGGAAAAATGACATCAAACTGTAAAAAATATTTAGAGTAAACTTTAATTATGAATTAGCATTATATCTAAAAGAAAGTTATAAGAAGTTCTGTTTCAGGGCACCTGGCTGGCTCAGTCGGAAGAGCATGTGACTCTTGATTGGGGGTAGAGTTTACTTAAAAACTTCTTTTTCTAAAAGATGGTTAAATGAGTGTTTTTCTAATCTTCTATGAAGCAATGAAAATGAGTGGACTGGTAGAAATACAGAAACTGATCCGATGCTCACTGTGTTTTTTTGTGTGTGTTACTGTTCTTTTGGATTTCTACCATATTTAAATATTAAATATTTTTGGAATGGTCACAGGTCATGGTGAGAACAAGTTCTATCTAGAAGTCAATAAAACTCGCCTTTATGACCTTCAGTTTTCATTTTCTTTGTTTTCACTTTCAAGATAAACTAAAGAATAATAAGGCTTTTAAATAAAAAGCCAAGTCCCTGTTTCTGATCTGAATGTACTTGTGCAGGTGGTTTTCTTTATTACATGTTTCACAAAGATAATTGAATGTGCAGTATAAGAACAGGTGGTCAGGTCAGCAGCCTGGAGACCCTGCCCTCTTGCAGGCTGTCGCACTAAAGGGCATCCTGATGGTGCTTGTAGCAAGTTGCCTGCTGTTGCTTGTTCAGAGAAGGAGGTGGTTTCACTTTTTTCAGAGCTGGTGGTGAACTTGTGCTCTCAGCATCCTTTCCTTGGTGTTCTGAAAGCAGTTTTCCCCTGGGGGTCAAGAACTGTAAAGGATTTTGAGAAATCCAACAAGCTTATTACTCCACAAAAAGTTGGGATCTGTTGGGTACCAAATTGTCTACCATCCCATTGATGTTATTCTTTGCTTTGTATGCACATACTTAACGTCTTAAGACATTGTAAAAAGTAGTGTTTTGTACAGCAGAGACTAGAGAAAAATATTCCTTTTACTATATAGGAAGATGTGAGAGTGGACTTTACAAGCAGAGGTAGCACAGGGCTTAGGTACTCTTTTGTGTTTTAGCTGATTTAAAATTGAGGGTGGAGGAAACTTTCTCTTACCATTGTACATAGTCTGATTTTTCTTTGTTGCTTAGTCATTAAATATTTTTTATTTTTTTAAGTTAGTTTATTTTGAGAGAGAGAGCACGAGTGAGTGAGCATGTGAGCTGGGGAGGGATGGAGTGAGAGAAGTGAGAGAATCCCAAGCAGGCTCAGCACTATCAGTGCAGAGCCAGATATGGGGCTCGAACTCACAAACCATGAGATTGTGAGCTGAGCCAAAACTAAGAGTTGTACACTTAACTAACTGAGTCATCCAGGCACCCCTCAATCATTAAATATTTAATGCCTGATGTAGTAGGCTATATAGGTTTTATGGTACTGGGAATGCAAAGGTGAGAAATACTTTTGTTCCCTAAAAACACATAGTCAGGTGGAGACATAGCTTGGAAACAAATGATCATAAAAATGGTATGGAGTTTGTTTTGGTAATTTTGTTACCAAATGTGTGTATATATGTGTAATGAAGAAAAAAGACCTAGAAGTGTTATTTGTAAACTAAAAATTGGTTGTCTCTGGCAAGTAGGAATACTGTTTTCTATTTCCTTATGTATTGCTATGTATCAGCAGTATTACCCCTGTAATTTTTATGAACAGAAAAGAATTGGTAGTGGTGTCACCATCATGGCAACTCTGTTCCTAGTCCTGTACTCCCATTACTCGTACTTCCAGAGTTCAGATTCACACTCAAGTCTGTCTGACTCTGGGTAGTGCTGTTGGCATTCTGGTGCCAAGGAGTAATACCTACTTTGGACAGCACCCTTGACCGTTTAATCCTATGAACACTGCTTCCATAAGATCTCCTGGAAGGAAGAGCTCTGTAGATAGGCACGTTTGTAACCTACTAAATGTCTGCTGTAAAGAAATACGAGTGACTCATTTTAATTCCTCATTTCCCACGTTAATCCAAATTAATTTTATAGTAACTTGACTCCTTCCCCCCCCCCCCCTCAGTAATCCTTTATTGATATTCTGTGGCTCTCACACTTTAGTGGGCCTGAGAATCCCTCCCAGCTCCAGAGTTTTGATTCCATTAAGTATGAGACGGGACATGAGACTTCAGCACTTTTTTTTAACGAGTTTCCAAGTGTTGCTGATACTTCTGGTCCGGGAACTATACCTGTGTTCACTTTTGTTATGTGATTTGCAATTCCATTTTGCCTTGATATATACGCTCAGAACTCTGCTACATTATGATGTTGTTTTCCTGCTGAAAGAAAAGTATCTTAAAAGCAAGAAATGTGTTTAGCTTAGAGCTTCCAAAGGGGGCTTCATTAACTAAATTACCCAAGGGGTATTATTTTCCTCTGTCATCAGTAATTTCCTGCTGCCCTGTGCGCTTCAACTTAGTCATTTGTAGATGGAAGTGATTAAACCTGCTCCAGAAGGTTGTAATAAAGATTAAATGACATAATATTTGCAAAAGTTCCTAGTATAAGGCCTGGCGCATTCCAGTTGCTTACCACCTTGCTAATCAAAGTTCATTCTCTGGACCGATGCTATTAACCTTCGCTTGGGAGCCCATTAGAAACAGTTTCAGGCCCCACCTCAGACTTATGGAAACAGAATCTGCATTATGAAACTGCCTAGGTGATTTGTATGCACATTACTGCATAAGACGCACTGATAGTAGCATGCACTTTGGGAAAAGCTTATGTGACTTATTCTCTACTTTATAAACTGACTACCCAGGGCACTTTTTGTATAGATGTTACCAGCTGGAATATTGTTTATTCCAGAGCCCAGAAATACTTTGCCCAAAATGACAATATCTACCTTGATGTTTCCTGACCATAAAACAATATATACTGGGGCACCTGGCTGGCTCTTTTGCTAGAGCATGTGACTCTTAATCTCAGGGTCGTGAGTTCAAGCCCTTCCCTCCCTCCCTGAGCATGGGACCTATTAAAAAGATTGTAATGTGTATGTACTACTATTAAAAACTATCTGGAAATCCACTCCCTATGGTAGATAAATAAATCACTGGCACTTTTGTACACTAGTCAGCACACGTCTTTATACATGTGTATGTGTGCACACCCAGTTTTGGGGGCTTTCTTTCCCTTTTATTCCCCACACCCATACCTTTATCTGCAGGATAAACTAGCCCAGTGTTTACCTTTGGAAACTTTGTGCTATCCATTGATCTAATAAATACACATGTATAGGGATTTTGTGGTCATTGTTTTATAAAAATGGGATTATATGGGTAGTATATATACTTAAGTAGTATCAAATTCTTTTTAATAACTTTTAGGCCATGGTAAGGATATTGGACAAGTTATTCAGCTGTTTTTATTGGACAGTTTTTGTTACGACAAACAGAAGAATCTTTGTTTATTCTTTATATACTGATTCCATCATTGCGCAAACAGTAGGCTTGGTTTTGAATATTTTAAATGTTAATAGAGTCATTCTAAATACATGACCACAATTTACCCATTTTTATTGTTGATGGAATTGGTGGTGTTTTTAGTTTTGCACTTTTTAAAAAATTTTTATTTCTGAGAGAGAGAGAGAGAGAGCGTGAGCAGGGGAGGGTCAGAGAGAGAGGGAGACATAGAATCTGAAACAGGCTCCAGGCTCTGAGCTGTCAGCACAGAGCCTGATGTGGGCCTCGAACCCACGAACCATGAAATCATGACCTGAGCCGAAGTCGGAGGCCTAACCCACTGAGCCACCCAGATGCCCCTAGTTTTGCATTTTCATAAACAGTGCTGCCCTGAACATTTTTATTTGTGACTCCTGGTGCACATGTACACAAGTGCTCCGGAGCAGCGGTCTTCAAACATTTTTGCTTTTTTTATCCCCCTAATAATTTTTTTAAGCTGTCTATATCCTTGCACGTTGTTAAGTTGACATCTGACTTTTTATCATGTTTAAATAGTTACAATTATGCAATTTCAGAAATACTAAAAATACTGATCTTTTAAAATATCACTTTTTTTTCAAATTTTAATTCCAGTATAATTAACATAGTGTTATATTAGTTTCAGGCATATAATACAGTTATTCAACAGTTCTATACACTATCCAGTGGTCATCATACATGTACTCGTAATCCCCTTTGCCTGTTTCACTCGTTTCCCCCTATCTCTCCGCTCTGGAAACCATCAGTTCTCTGTAGTTCAGAGTTTGGTTTGTCTCTTTTTTCCTTTGTTCTTTTGTTTCTTAAATTCCACATATGAGTGAAATCATATGGTATTTGTCTTTCTCTGACTGGCTCATTTCACTTAGCATTGTGCCCTCTAGATCCATCCATATTGCAGATGGCAAAATCTCCTTTTTTATGACTGAATCATTCCAGTGTGTGTGTGTGTATGACATCTCTCCATTCATCTATCAGTGAACACTTGGGCTGCTTCTATAATTTGGCTATTGTAAATAATGTGCAGTAAACACAGGGGTGCATGTATCCTTTCAAATTCCTGTTTTCATATTCTTTGTATAAATAGTAGTGCAATTACTGGATCATATGGTAGTTCTGTTTTTAAAACAGGAACCTCCATACTGTTTTCCACAGTGGCTACACCAGTTAGCTTTCCATCCATGCCAACACTGGTTTCTTGTGTGTTTGATTTTAGCTGTTCTGAGAAGTGTGAGGTGATATCTCATTGTAGTTTTTTTTTTTTTGTTTTTAATTCCAGTTAACATACGGTGTTACATTAGTTTTAGGTGTACAGTATGTGGAAGTGTTAAGTTACTATATTGTACATCACCGTGTGATCATCACAAATGCATTCCTTAATTCCTATCACCAGTTTAACCCACCCACCTCCCTTGTGGTAACCATCAGCTTGTTCTCTATAGTTTTTTAAAAGGTCTTGTTTATATATAAAGTCTTGTTTCTGGGTTTGTCTCTCTTTTTTCCCCTCTTGTGTGTTTTGTTTCTTTTTTAAGCTTATTTATTTTGAGAGCACGCACGTGCGAGTGTGCCGGAGCAAGTGGGGGAGGGGGAGAGAGAGAGGGAGAGAGAATCCCAAGCAGGCTCTGTGCTGTCAGCGTGGAGCCTGACGTGGGGCTCCACCTCCAGAACCAATTCTGGCCTAAGAATTTTGTAGCTTTCTTTGCCATCTCATTGATGTTTTTAAGTTTTTTTTTTAAATGGTGGATTTGGAGTTGCTTCTGTTAGGAGGGTTGATCTAAGTACTATTCTGCTATATTCCTGTAACAGCATTCTCTATTATTAAATTCAGTAGATTTTGCCAGACTGCTTTCTAGGGAAATACAAACTGAAGTAGTAATGTGACAGCACTTTATGCCGGTCAGGTTGGCAGAAGGGAAAGTAATAGCATACCATTACAGGTGATATGAGTTGTAAATGATACTCATAGAAATGTAAATTGCGCTGGTCTTTTAGGAAACTTAAAAACAGCTTATATGCAGGCAAAAATAGTCATGTCCAGGGAGTAGAGATTGGGGGAAGTATGTTAGCAAATGCAGCTGGCCATTGCTTTCATTTTTTTTTTTGGTGAAGACTGGAGAAAAATATGACTGAATGCTACCAGCCTCTCATGTTTAGGGGCAGAGAGGTGGGGCTTGCTTAACTGAACAGCAGGAATAGGTGGACTTAGGGGATATTTACACGGGCTTAGAAGAGATCATTGAGAGAGCTTGATTGATTAGAACATCACAACTTCCTTCCTTGCTAATCTGCCAAAAAAAGTGTAATAGGAAAATGAGAAATAAAAGACTGGGTGAATTAAAAAGGGAACTTTATGACAGTGGTATTGTAGAACTAGCGCTCTTCCTGGAGTTGATGGCTAAATTTAGGATTCTGGCAACCATTGTTAAGGGGAAATTATGTAAATTTACAATGAAATAAATTATATTTAAAACATAGGTAGTAAATTCTCAAAAGTCATCACTTCCTAGTTGTTTTGTTATATTTTACTCTTATTTGTGTCCTTGAGGTTATTGACATGCGTTGTATCTGGATGGTGGAGACACTATAGCAGTATGCTGTAAGCTCACCTCTTCCCCATTCTGTATTCAGTGAGGACACTATGGAAGTTTGAGATCGGTCATAGATGATACCGTGGAAATCCGTAAATACTAAGAGTCAGGATTGTTTTCTCTTTTGGAGAGTAGTTGTTAAATATCTACCAGAATACCACAGGATATAAATAACATTTTGCTGTTTGAGATTGATTGCCTGTGATCTTTGTAGATGTGCTTATTTTCTGAAGTTTAGGGCCTTCCGGTCTCCTAGGTAAAGCGTTAATTGAGAGCGGCTGGGTGGCTCAGTTGGTTAAGTGACCCAACTCTTGATTTCGGCTCAGGTCAGGTCATGATCTCATCGGTAGTGGGATCGAGTCTGGTGTCGGGCTCTGCGCTGACAGCATCCAGCCTGTTTGGGATAGTCTGTCTCTGTCTCTCTGCCCCTCCTCTGCGCACAAACACTACCTCTGTCTCTCTGTCTCTCAAAATAAATAAACATTAAAAAAAATAAACGTTAATTATTCTTAGGGAAATGAGAAACTATACTAGTTCTACTCATATTTTAAAAATATTCTTGGGTTGCCTGGGTGGCTCAGTAGGTTAAGCATCCGACTTCGGCTCAGGTCATGATCTCAACAGTTTGTGGCTTCGAGCCCCACATCAGGCTCTGTGCTGACAGCTAGCTCTGAGCCTGGAGCCTGTTTCAGATTCTGTGTCTCCCTCTTTCTCTGACCCTCCTCTGCTCACGCTATCTCTTTCTAAGAAATAAGTAAAACATTAAAAAAATAGATTCTTAAGCTGAGGAAGATATGCCTCTATTTAGCTTCTACTTGTATGTAGACTGTGTTTTTGCAAATTTGTTCTAGTCTTTTCAAACAATGTTGTGTAAAGGTATTCTTGAAAAATCTTTCTATATAACAACTGTACAGAATTGATCTGCATTGAAAGCTGTTAGTTTAATTGAGTTTCTTGTAGCAAGAAGGATTATACTCTCTTTGTTCTTTTTAACATGGACATGTTTGTTTGTATTGTATGTGTACATGATTTAATTCTTATAGCATTTAGTGTTCTGGATGAAGTGGATCAGTTAACACCAAGAAACATTACTTCTCTAGTATTTCTGCTTATGACTGGAATTTGATTTTTTTGTAAGATTAAAGTGTCGTTTTAATTATTTCCTACTTGTATATTTGGTGTCTTTATGTTCTGGTACTTGAGAAAAGTCGGTGAATTGGGAAATTTTCCTGAGACTTGTGATTCACTTTACTTTTATCTGTCCTACATATTTTCAGCACTTACAGAAATCAGAAAATTCTGAAACATTGTGAAAACATTATTCTAAGTTGCTTACTTACCATCTATTCAGTATAGTTTAAATTTTTGGATCTGTACTTGGACCGTTGTGACTTTGGCCAAGTCATTTAAAGTCTCTCTGCCTCTTATTTCCTCGGTATTAACGTGGTGATTACAACACTCCTGCCACATATAGTGGTTTTGAAGATTAGAGGAGATAATGTAACATTTAGCAAATCACTTGGCTCATGGTAAAGTGCTCTGCAAATGTGAGCCAACATCCTTATCAAAATGATAAATTCTCCTATCTGCAAGTTGCCTTACAGTGGCTATGAAAGCTAGTAGTAAGTATAAGATTACATGAAATACTTAAAATAGTAAAAGGTATTGAACCGAAGTCATGGAGAGTAAAATTCAGCCTTTTATGGCATATTATTATGTGCATATCAGTAAGGTGAGTAAGTGCTGTCACCTTCCGTTCAAGATAATAGTTTGCTATCAGCCATACCAGCCATACCAGCAAATACTAAGACCACGTATTTTGTTCACTGAAATGCTAACCAGCTACTTTGGTTCTATAAATATATTTTGGATAAATGTAGATGATTTTCTTAAAATACTGGATAGCCCAGTTGCTATAGAATAGAATTTCAGTCAGAATAGGATTCTTCCTTCCATTAGTAATTTAAGTTGCATGTTGACCTGTTGGCCCTAAGAAAAGTTACAGGCTTTACCTTCTTTTCCTTCCCAAGCCTGCTTTGTAGGATAGCCAGCTTTTAAGTAGCCCTCTGTCCAAATAATAAGCAAAACAGGAACAAGTGGTAGGAGAGAGGCACTGATACCCCACCTCTCAATACTACTAGAAAGTTGACTGCCTAACCTCGTATTTTGTATTTATTTGCTGTTCTAGGTGCCTAGAGTTGATACTGTGTTGCCATTTTTTATTCTTAGTATTGATTGGGTTTTCCCTCTCTTTTCTGCTCTGCTACCTCTATTCCTTCTGGAACCAGTAGTTTAATGGTAAGTATTTAAATAAGATTTACAAAGTTTTTGACCTAGTGAGGAATTTCTTCCCCTCACCTGTCTTGGTGAAAACTTTGTAGACTCCGGATGGTCTCTGTGGTTCCCAGGTTTTCCCTGTTGCCTTGTTTGTGTGTAGACTGACAGAACTTGAGTTTTGAGGTCCTCCTGTCCTTGCATGCTGTGTCAAATGGCATCCGTTGTTTGTGTGTTTCATGGTGATGTTTTTCTTGGAGTTTGTACTCTTTTTTCCCTTCTTTCTGCTGGTGGTTTTTGTTTTTGTTTTTGTTTGGAGGGCGGGGTTGGGGTGGGAAGGAAAATCTCACATCTGCACTTTCATTTCTCCTGCAGTATTTGGAATCTTTACACATTTTGCCAGTTAGCTATTTGTAAAATGTCTCTTCTGTATACATTAAACGTACAAATACTGTTATCTTTGGGCAGAGTTATAGATGGAGTCTAAGTGTATTAAATGATACTCTTGACATCCATTGACTCTTAATTGCAAATTTCCTACCAAACTCTGTTGCTTTATTTCTAGTTTCAAATTTCAAGATGTTTGAGCCATTGAGGTATTTTTGAAATACGATTTCTAGGATTAATCGTAACAGTATCTCTTCATCATGCTGTTGCCTCAAAACGTGGTATTTTAATTTAATGAAATTTGCGTTTACAACCAACCCTAATATTTAACTTTATGAACTCAGCTTGTGAAATAGAATTTTAGTGATTAAAAGGGTGAGGCTAGGTTTAGTGCACTAAGATTCAAATAGTAAACTTTAGAAAGTCACTTTCAAAATGTTCTGTCATCAAAGACAGTCTCTTAAAACTTTTTTCTTGTTTATACATAACGAGAAATGCATAGAACAGAATGTGGTTTTACAAAATGAACATCAGTGCAACTCACCTGTGTCTAGAAGTCAATAGAACATTGTCAATGCCTTAGAAACCCTCCCCTGTATCTTTCCTGATTATAAAACCTTTTCTTTCTTTTAAAATAACCATAATCTTTTATAATAATCATTTCCTTGTTTTCTTTGTTTTTATCATTTCTATATGTAATTCTAAAGCATATCTTCAGATTTGTCCACTTGATACAAGTGGAATCATACTCTTGTTTTGGGTCTTCTTCTTCTCCAGTATTATTATAAGATTTATTTATCTTGTATGTGGGATGGAGGAGGAAAAATAATTTTCCCTCTACCTTTCTGAGTTCGTGGCAGAGACTCCTGTAATAAAAGATTAGCAAGACCAAAAAACCAAGTTTATTAACACGTATGCTTCATTAATACATGGGAGAAACCCAGAGAAAAGAGAATAGTTCTCCCAGGGCTTAGACGACTTAGAATTCAGGCTTGAATATCATTTTACTAGGGAAAGGGGAGAGGGGAGGTAGTCCTCTCAGAGTAGAGTAAATGTCTTCTTAGTAAAGCTGACTGGGCCATAAAGAGAGGGGAGTGGAGGGGAGGGGAGGGGAGTTCTTTCTTTACATGATGATAATGTCTTTCTTGATGAGGGCCTTTTTTATTTTAAAAAGTTAGGGCAACGTCATATTGAAAACATGTAATAACTCTGAAACAACGACAAAGCACAGCTTGTAAACTATTACCATTTAGGATATCATGAGTGAGAGATTTTTAATGAACATAGGGTCTTTGAACATTCCCTGCATTCTTCTAACATACTCAGTAAAGTAATCATACTGAATCCTTCGTATTTCACCAGCAGAGTCAGAAGTTCCGGTCTCTTAAAATGATGGATTTTCCTAGGTTTTACTTTTAGGGACAAGAATATGAGGTGCTTAGAAATGTATTACTTCTCTAATAAAATCCAACATGTGTAATGATGTCCATCCTAGTTGGTGACTTGAATAGACTGTCAAAAGAGACATTCTCTTTTTTTTTCTTTTAATTTTTAGTATTTTATTTATTTCTGAGAGAGAGACACACACACAGCATGAGCAGGGGAGAGTCAGAGAGAGAGGGAGACACAGAATCTGAAACAGGCTCCAGGCTCTGAGCTAGCTGTCAGCACAGAGCCCAGTGTGGGGCTTGAACCCACAAACCGTGAGATCATGACCTGAGTCGAAGTTGGACGCTTAACTGACTGAGCCACCCAGGTGCCCCTCAGTTTTCTTAGAAGCACCTTCGAGAGCCCAGACATACAGTCTTTCACATCTGCCCACGGTCTGCTGTTAAGTGGTGCTGAGTTCAGTGCCCTGAACTTCCAGCAGAATTAAGAGCACATTCTTGGTTTTATAACGAATCAAGCAGTGAGTAGTTTTTGAGTGGGACTGCTGTGCTGGCCATTGGTGGATAAAAGTAAAAGTTTAGGTAACTTTCAGGGTAGTTTGAGAGGCAAAATTTAAATACTCTCACACGCCTGCTATTATTTAGTACAAATAAGTGCAGTAATTTTTTGGTTGAACTTTGCATTTGTGTTTCAACTAAATACTAAATCATGCTGATGGGAAACTACAGATATGTGGCATGTAATATATATAATCTTTTAAAAAATCCATTAGTGGTTGAAAGAGAAATGAAGCTGGAGTTGGGAGCAGAAGAGATAACGCAAGGCTTTGTATAATGAATAAAAAGGTGTGTGTGTGTGTGTGTGTGTGTGTGTGTGTGTGTGTTGACAAGATCAGATTCGTGTCTTGAAGATGGCCTATAAAAATAGTTTGGGGAATGGAAACGCTAGCGCAGATGTGTATGCAGGTTACTGCAGTAGTCTAGGAAAAAATACAGTAGCTAGATGGAGAGTGGTGATGGATGTCTGGAGAAGTGGTAGAATTTGACAGATACTTTGGAGATAAAACCTACCAGGTTGGTGAGGGATTGAGAATAAACAGGTGTGGCTTCGGGGGAGTAGTGATCATACTGGCCTGACTGGAACATCATCATTATTCCTCACCTCTTTTGTAGATTAAATTTTTTAATCAAGTTCACTTGCAGTTTACAGAGTGTTTGTCATGACCAAAGTTTGTCAAAGGGGTTTTCTAGTTCCCCCTTTGAAAACAGATAATTCAGGCATTTTGAACAATTTTTAATGACTTCAGAGATCAGCAAACTTTCAGTAAAGGGCTAGATAATAATTATTGTAGGCCGTGCAGGCCATTTGATTTCTGTCACCGTTTTGGTAGTGTGAAGCCAGCCAAAGAAAATATATAAAATATGTAAATGCATACATGTAACTGTGTTACAATAAAATTTTATTAGTGGAACTAGAATTTGAATTTTGTAGAATTTTCATGTGTCAGAAAGTATTACCCAAGCTGTTTAAAAATCATTCTGGACTCAACAGCTATATAGAGCAGGTGGTCAAGCTGCATTTAGCCCATCGGACCCCCAGTAGTTTGCCAGGATTACTCCAACTGCAGTTTCTTTGCAAGAAACTTTTAAGATGAATAGCAGGTAGGCAGTACGATGTTAATTCCTTTCATTACTAAAGAGTTATAAATCCTTAAGTCTGTAACACTGTCATTTGATCCTTCCATCTGTGAGTTGGGGGGAGCCCCAAGAGACAGGAATACACATAGAAACAAGGAACTCAGCAAACCCAGTATTGCTAGGGAAATATTTAACACAGAATGAATTCCCTGAAGAACTGTAACATTAAGAAGGTAGTTAACAAGGTACCAATGAGAAGTAGTTTCCAGAGGTCAGCACCTATGGGAAAGAAAGCCAGTAACTTGTTAGACTAAATACAGATGTGTTAAAAAAAAAAAAAAAAAAGAAAGAAAGAAAAAAGTGGAGTTGGCTTATAGTGTAGGCAATTAACGTGAACTTGGGAGTTGGCATGTGAACTTGGGAGTTGGCATTTCTTTTTAGTCTTTGCTCTTCTTGGAATATCATATACTAGTGATTTCACAATTGTTAAACTAGAAAACCCATATAGAACCAGCCCTTTAATTCTAAATCATACTTGATATGACAAGTCATAAGGATTAAATTATGCATGCGTGGTGTTAGGAAATACTGGCAACATTGAGCCTGCTTGTTTGAGTGCAGACAGAGTGGGCAGAATTTTATTTACATAAAAGCAATGCTGATTACAGTCATGTGCCCAACTGCTACAGTTAACATTTGATTTTAATTGTGATACTAAACTGTTGATGGGAATTTAACCTTCATAATTACCTCTTCATTTGTCATGGTGGCCGTAAAAAAATTATTGACAAAACAGTATTTTTAGCCCAATGTATTTAATATTTTAAAGCTCCAGTTGCCAAAAGAGCTTTTCTAAAAACTCAACCAAATTTTGTTAGGTGCATTTTGCATTTGGTTAGGTATGTAAAAACAGTTATTTGGTAAAGAATGTAGTATATGTGCTAAATAGATTTATGTTAGGTACTCATTCTTGAGAATTGAGAAATTAATATTGATGACAAGGAGTATATACAACATCAAAGACATTACTTTTAATGGAAAACAATAGAATATCTAATATTTTAAAACGTGATATCTGGCTACTATTTAAATTACATTTTTTTGTTTTAATTATTTTTGTCTCATTTCAAATTATTGTGCATTAGTATGTGGGGAAAAGTAGGTTTACTAACATAAGTGTAAGATACAACTAGGAAGGCTGAATATACCGTAAATCTAATTTTAAGAACTTGAAAAATGTAGATGTTTTGCAAACTAGTCCTTGTATATTACCTGTGGTCTAGTGTTTTTTTCTTTCAATGTTGTTTCGCATTTTCAATTAAAATATTTTTTTCTTTGGACACTATAGAGCACATTGAGCAGGAAGATGCAACCATAGAAAGAGGATATATTTTTTATTCTTTGCTCTGTGTTCCTGTTTTCCTACCTGTATTCTAACAGTTCTGCTTTAGCTGGTACATCAGGGTGCTTGAACTTTCTTCTGCTCTTTAAACCTTCCTAGTTGAGTCTTTTCTTTTGCTTCTTTGTCCTAAGTAGCTATTCTTTTTTTTTTTTTTTTAAATGTTTTTATTTATTTCTAGGAGAGAGAGAGAGACAGCATGAGCAGGGGAGGGTCAGAGAGAGAGGGAATCACAGACTCTGAAACAGGCTCCAGGCTCTGAGCTGGCAGTCAGCACAGAGCCCAACGTGGGGCTCGAACCCACGAACTGCGAGATCATGACCCAAGCGAAAGTCAGACGCTTAACCAACTAAGCCACCCAGGCGCCCCCTAAGTAGCTATTCTTGGGGCATGCTTTCTCTAAGTCTCTAATTCCATGAGAGTGAATGGGATCAATAAAGATTTATTTATTTATTTATTTATTTATTGCATGCACCTGGCTGCTTTTCTTTTTTAAAATTTATTGTATTTTGTATTAATTTTTTAATGATTTATTAGAGAGAGAGAGAGAGAGAGCGCGCGCAGGGGAGGGTCAGAGAGAGATGAAGATACAGAATCTGAAACAGGCTCCAGGCTCTGAGCTGTCAGCACAGAGCCCAATGCGGGGCTCGAACCCACAAACTGGGAGATCATGACCTGAGCCGAAGTCAGACGCTTAACTGACTGAGCCACGCAGGTGCCCCTTTAATTTTTTTTAAAAATGTTTGTTTATTTTTGAAACAGAGACAGACTGTGAGCAGGAGAGGGGCAGAGAGGGACACACACACAACCTGAAACAGGCTCCAGGCTCTGAGCTGTCAGCACAGAGTCCAGCGTGGGGCTCGAACCCATGAACCATGAGATCATGACCTGAGCCGAATTCAGATGCTTAACTGACTGAGCCACCCAGGCGCCCTAAGATTTTAAGGTTTAGTTGATCAGGATGAGTGATAAAAGATTACCTTCTTTAGAAACAAAGTACACACAAAAATTTTAGTATTTTATTAAAATGTAGGCTAAGAATATAATGTACATGTCCCAATATTAAACTATTTAAATATGTTTTACCTGAGAGACGCCTGGGTGGCTCAGTTGGTTAAGCATCTTACTTTGGCTCAAGTCATGATCTCACAGCTTGTGAGTTCAAGCCCCATATTGGGCTCTGTGCTGACAGCTAAGAGCCTGGAGCCTGCCTTGGATTCTGTGTCTCCCTCTCTCTCTGTCCCTCCCCTGTTCACACTCCATCTCTGTCTCTCTTAAAATTTATTTTAAGTATGTTTTTACCTGAAACAGCAGCAGAAAGGCACCAGCCATTGCCTAACAATAACTAATCTAGATTTATAGTTTAAAAAAATCACAATTCTTGGACTTCCTGTTTGTTCAACCCTGTGATCTCCACGTCATTTCCTACTTCTTAGAGAATAAGTTTTACATATTTTGTCATCTTTGATTTAAGCTTAATGCTGACAGAATAAAATCTTGTTGGTGTGTGTGTTACACATATGTGTGTGAGAGGGAGAGGGAGATGTGGAGAGGAAGAGGAGAGAGACATAGTGAGCCATGCTTTCAAAATGTCATTTAACCAGCTGTTCAGAGCTGCCATCGTTAGAGAACTTAGAGAATTGTGGAAAGAGGGAAACTCTACACCTTATCCCCAAATTTGGGCAAGAGGAAGGATATTAGAGGAGGACATAGTTGTTCATTCCTTTAATGAGTATTAACGAGCATCTCCTCTACCTTGACATGGTGCTGTGAGGTAATGGATGTGTTGATGTGAAATGTGAAGATCTAGTTTAAAGTCCTTGTGTTTTCAGTTTTGGTGGAATATTTGGAATATTTCTTATTTTTATTTGGAAGTTCTAAAGTAATTGGACAGTTAATACTATAACTGCTTGTAGTTCGTATATAAATTTTAAGTCTAATGAAGTCTGGTTACTGTACAATAAGAGCAATGATTTTGTTTTCATTTACATTTTTTTCAAGTATTTATTTTTGAGAGAGAGCACATGAGTTGGGGAGGGACAGAGAGGAAGACGGAGAATCCCAAGCAGATACCATGCTGTCAGCACAGATGTGGGGCTTGAACCCCTGAACTGGGAGACGAAGACCCGAGGTGAAACCAAGAGTTGCAAGGTTGTTTAACCAAATGAGTCACCCAGGTGCCCCTTCATTTACATGTTAAAGAGACTTAAGACTTCAATACAATCCACCTGAACCTTTAGTAAATAGTTTCTAGAGTATCTAAAACATGAGACAAGTATGAATATGATAGAACACTGTGTAGATCTTACAGACCCTGAAATGAAACTGATGATAAAGAGTTGTAAGCCATGTGTTCTGTACCCACGTTGATACTGTTTCTCAAGCTCATGATCAAACTGAGATCATGTGTTTTCTGCAAGTCACGGAAATTAGAAACATGTATGTTTAGAAGCAAACTATTTTGGGAATTTTAGCTGTGGCCTATATAGGTTTATCATAGTGTTTTGTGTAAGCCTACAGAGTGTAAACTGTAGTGGGAGAGTTCACTGTAATTAATAATAATTCTGAAAACTATACTTAAAATTGTTTTTCTCTTTACCTGACTTCTGTGTCTGTCTAGAGCCGTGGCGGAACTAACGTGTTGCTCCTGTGTTACGTATGATCCCACAAGCTAGTAGGCATCGTACAGATGAACTGTGTCTTGGATAAAAAGCCATGGCTCCAAGGTGCATTTTTTCATCTACTGTGTGAATTCCTAGAGCAAATGCCAGTACTCTGTCCTCTGCTTCCCACCCCTACCTCCAACTGAGAGAAAATTCCAGAGCAGAAGCTATTGTCCTCTTTATGAAAATAAGCAAATAGCCTCTGATTACTGTTGAAGGTCAAGCTCTGTTCCAGTAGTGCTTTGCATACTGCTGTGGTTTAATGTTGTGTTCCTGCCAGGTTCTTAGACTGGAAACCCAGTGCGATGGCATTAGGAGATGGTGCCTTTGGGAGGCGGGTAGGTTGTGAGAGTGGAACCCTCATGGATGGGTTTGGTGCCGTTATACAAGAGGCTCCAGAGGGCTCCCTCCCTAACCCCTTTCGTCTTGTGAGGTCACACTGAGAATTCTGTGACCAGGAAGACCTCATTCAATGGTTGTGGCACCCTTCTCTCTGGAACTGTGAGAAATAAATTCGGTTTTATAAGCTACCTCATCTCTGATATTTGTTTGTTATAGAAATGGACGGAGATGCATATGTAGTCAAGTGTCTAAAATTGCCCCCAGGATGCAGAGACTGAATTACTCTTGGCTAGGAGGCCTTCTCCTCCTTTGCTAACAGTGATAAAAAAAACTGCTTATTTCCCTTGTCTGTTTTTTGGTCATTCCGTGCTCTGCCTCAGTAGCTGCCAACCCCAGTGAAGGGGTGTGGCCATTTTGAGGTTCATTGATGACAGAAGATATTCAATATATTGAATTTTACAGGACTCATTTGTACTAGTTAAACCACTGATCCTGGGTCCTCATACAATTATTGACATACTCCTTATAATTTAATTATAAATTAAAGACACCTTGTTTATATTGCCATATGGAATTTACTTTGTTTTCCATGGTAGCTGACCTGCCTCATACTACCGTAGTTTGTTTACTTTTCTACCATTCTGAATAGCCATTCTGAAAAACCGTTTGCTGCTTCTGTTCCCCTTTTCTAGCTGTTTAATAAGAGCAATCACATTGTATCCTATTTATTCTTATGTAAGATGGGTTAATTTCTTTTTTTTTTTTAGTGTTTATTTTTGAGAGAGATAGTGAGAAGGGGAGGGGCAGAGAGCCAGGGAGACAGGTTCCAAAGCAGACTCCAGGCTCTGAGCTGTCAGTGCAGAGCCTGACCTGGGTCTCGAACTCACGAACCATGAGATCATGACCTGAGCTGAAGTCAAACGCTTAACCAGCAGAGCCGCTTAGGTGCCCGTAGATGGGTTAATTTCTTAATTCATTCAAAGAGATTTTTTTTTTTAAGTTTATTTATTTATGTTGAGAGAGAGTGAGAAAAGGGAGCAGGGGACTGGTAGAGAGAAGCAGAGACAGAATCCCAAGCTGGCCCCATGATGTCAGTGCAGAGCCTGATTCAGGGCTTGAACCCATGAGCCCTGAGATGACCTGAGCCAAGAGGCAGACAGCTCAATTAACTGAGCCACCCAGTGCCCGTAAAACAGATTTAAATAAAATATTTGTTTTCTAAGGGAAAATACCTATGTTGCTGAAGATCTTTATTTTCTAATAAAGCTTTGAATTTCAGTATCAGAATTATTTTCTATGTATAATGTAGTGCTCACAGAAATTACAGTGCCAGAGAAGTGTTCTCTGTCAGTTGTGGCCCACCATTAAGATCTTTTATAATTAATCAGATTTGTAGGTTGTATGTATTTAAAATCTAGACAATAAAAAAGCCAAAATACAGAATGAGAAATGGAGCTAATGGGGTATTTTGGGGAGTGGAGTTGAGGAGACAAAAAGTCGATGGGAAGTTGGTTGATAGGGTATAAAAAATAAAAGGAATAATAAAATAATGGAAAAAAGTAAAATAAGTGGGAGACAAAAGCCAAAAGGTGGGCATCTTTGCTGTTTTTTTTTTTTTTTTTAAGGTTAGGAGTATGCCAAAGACATGAACATCTATGCATGTTAAGGTTGCATTCTATGACTTTAACAATGACTGCAAAAATTTTTTCATTTGGATGGAGGAAAATTATTGAATCTCCAATACTTCATCCCTCTAGGTTTCTGAATAGTTTCCCGAATATGTGAAGTAATGTACGTTAAAACATCTGGTATGGACTTT
The DNA here is from genome assembly GCF_003009895.1 of Hyaena hyaena. Classification (NCBI taxonomy): domain Eukaryota; kingdom Metazoa; phylum Chordata; class Mammalia; order Carnivora; family Hyaenidae; genus Hyaena; species Hyaena hyaena. The sequence goes on from NW_024080672.1 coordinate 4,638,054, forward strand.
GATTTGCTTGTGGTTTCTAGTGTGTGTTCTTAATCCTAGCCATTCGTGTTATAGAATTTTGCTGGTGTTCACAAGGAATATCACCACTCTTTAAAAACAAGGTCAAAATGGATCCCTTATAATGACTTCATGAACGTTTTTACATGTAAGGTTTTGCAGATTGTTAGTCTCATTGGTTATAAATGCATATGAGGGAGGTCTGCTAGATGAGCAGCCTGCAGAGTGTATGGAAACAGCCCCAGTTCTGGCCATACCACTAACTCATTTTATGACTTTCGGCAACAGTCACTTCACTGGGTTTTCTTATCTCTAAAGGATGAGAGGAGATGTTCCCTTAGGGTCCTAAATGGTGTGGAGTGATTACAGGGAACATGGAGAAGTAGCTGTTTTTAAACAACACTGTGGGTGTTGTTAGGTGCGCCTAGTGTAAAGCATAGGAAAATATCCAATCCCATAAGTATATATTTTTTAAATAAAGAACCAGAAGAGGGAGGAGAAATCACACACACACCCTCCTCACAGTTTTAAGCTACAAAGAAACCTTCAGCGCATATTTCTTGTAGAACATTTTATGAATCATTTCAGTGTGCTGATATTTAACATTAAAAAATTATACTTAGGATAAGTTTTTCACTCATTCCAATGTTTGAATGTCTCATAATAGGCATACCTAAAGGATATAAAAAAATAAATTAGATCTTCATTTTCACTTAAAATTGTTTCATTCATTTCCTCTTTCCATTCTCACCAGAAATAGTTCTTTTAAAAATATAGTGTATGAAAAAAGCAGAGTGTTAGAATTGTCACAAATAGTAGAAAATGATGACTTTCCCTGATGGACTTAAAATATGGTCTGGATATAAACGAAGCCTTTCAGGAATGTTTCTTATGCAAATTGATGTATACCGATGTTAGTTTTGTAGGTTCATCAACACTTGGTTTTGATGATTCATAGAATTCAATATTTAAACATTTAATCTGGCAAATATGCTTGTTGAGCAAGGTTAAAACATATTCTGTATTGTGTTGTGGGAATATTTGCTGTCCTGTTTTTATTTTGTTGGATTATTTCCCCTGTCATTTTGTCCTGTCATTTGTAGCTGTCACTATTAAACAGTGCAGATTTTACTTAAGTGTTTTCTTTTGGCTTCTCGAGCATCTTTATCATATAGCAGAAGTGTCACCTCTTAGACAATCATGATAGTTAGAAAATAGGTAGCCTGCACTTCATCTTGCTGCTGGTTATTTAGGTTACTTGGCTTACATTTTCTGAGGAATTTTGTTTTTTCCCCCATGCATGTGTGCATGGGGGAGGGGCAGAGAGAGGGGGCGGGAGAGAGAGAATCCCAAGCAGACCCCACGCTGTCAGCCCAGAGCCTGATGCAGGGCTTGATTTCAGGAACCATGAGATCATGACCTAAGCGGAGATCAAGAATCAGACGCTTCACTGACTAAGCCACCCAGGTGCCCTCTGAGGAAATTTTTCATTACATACATAATCATGTTTGCCGGACTCTGAACAGGTCTTACTGACAAATGTCTTTCTCCTCAGTTTACGCTGCAGACCTTTTGTTTTATGGCACATGTTACATAACTATAAAACTTTGCTTATGGAAGTTGATTTATTTACCTTTCTTTTTATTGGCATGTTTAGAACAAATTTACCTTTTAAGCGGAATTTTTTAAAAAAATGCCTTTCTCTCCTGTAAGGAATGGTTAGGACTCTATTTAAACTGCAGTTAGAATTTCCAATCATTAGAATTTCCTAATCTGCCTTTAATTCTGCAGTCTTGCCTCCACAGAGCTAAGACCAACTATGCAGTGCATTCATGAATGCATTTAGATACTTATTGAGTCATCTAGAGGTCTAGCTGGATGCCAGGGTAGGGAGGTTGGATAGAATATGTAGAAGAATATACAGTTTCTGCCCCACAGATGTTAATCCAATTTGGGAGATAAAATCTAAACAGAAGAAATGTTGTAGATGATATAGATATCAAATGACTTAACCACTAAAAGGAATGTAGTAAGACAGAGAAGGACATTTTGGTTTTGAGTTCTCTTAAAAGGTTTTATTGCAGTGGTGCTACTTGATCTGGGCTTAAACAGGTAGAAGCAAATTTTTAAGAAAATAAGAGAAAAGGAAGGCATACTGGCTTAAGAGCAAGGGCACAGAGGTGTGATTGGGTATATTCTGTCAGAGGAAAATTTAAGTTGGCTACACCAAACAGTGCTTATGTGAACAGCACTGTGTAGGAGAACACAGGGTATGTGTGTGTGCAGTGATGCAAAAGGTGATCAAGGGCCGGGATCTGTGGTAAAAACCTTGATAGCTGAGGGATCTGAAGAGCTGAGTTCTGTCCCTTTTGATGTTTTGCACTTCAGGTTGCTATTCTCTTTAAGTGAGCAGTTTTAACCAAGAGAGTCCTTTTGCTTAATATTCTTCGATTTCATTATTGGAGATAGGAAATGGCATCTACTGATTGGTATTACCTGGGGAGTTTGGTATAGCAGATGGATGGCCCCTCTGTTACTGAGCTGTTCTATTTGTCATATTCAGTATGCATATACTACCTAAGTTTTAAGCTTATTAGTCATTTTCTTCTAAATTATGTTTGTCATTTAAATTACCTAAGTGTAGAAGAATAGTTTTAATTTTGGGAAAACTTGGAGTACCAGCTTTGAGTAGAGAACATTGGTAACCAGTGGGGATAACAATAGGTTGACAGCATCTGGGGGAGGGACTTAAGTGCCATCCGTAGGGTCACATAGTTTGTATATAGTAGAACTGGATTTGCACCCAGGCCTTTTGGACTTCAAAGTTTATATTTTCGGGGCACACGGGTGGTTCAGTTGGTTGAGTGTCTGACTTCGGCTCAGGTCATGATCTCGTGGTCCACGAATTTGAGCCCCACATTGGGCTCACTGCTGTCAGAACAGAGCCCTCTTTAGATCCTCTGTCTCCCTCCCTCTCTGCCCCTCACCCGCTTGTGCTCTCTCAAAAATAAAACATTAAAAAGTTTTTTTTTTTAAGTCTGTATTTTCACTATCCCGCTTAAGATGAGGAATAGGAAGAAACATAAATACAGTGCCATGTGCTACATTGTAGTATTGGAAGTATCATCAAAGCATAGAAGAAATAGAAGGAATAATTAAATCAGCTTTGTGATGGAGCATTTAGAGAAAGATTTCTGGAGAAGGATGATACCTAAATAGGGCTTTGATGACAATCTGAGAGCTGTGTAGGGTAAAAGACGGGATAATAACATTCGTGTTTCAGCACCTCTATACTTAGCTTTTTAAAAGAGCAGGGTTACCTGGCTCATTTCCACTGTCCATTCTCTTCCATTAGTCTCCCTTGTGCTTTTTATACACAGACGTGATCATATCATTCTCATCATCCTAGTTTTTCGTGGTTATATCATTTTCACATTGTTGACATTTCTAATATTTGTATATTGTACCAGAGCAATAGTTCCTACAGTTTTCACTTGTTTTTCCAAATATTATATGTAGCGTATGTACTATGTCTGTGTGTGTGTAAAACACCATACATAGCCTGTCCATTCCTGGATTCTTTATCGAACTCTTGATTGAGTTTTGAGTCTTGTTCTGAAGACATCCTCCTCCCTCCAGGCAGGCACAAAAATGTGTCCACAGTAATATCTATGTATTCTGTGGATAATTCTGAGACCAATAAGAGTTCTGCCACTCTTCCACACCCCTCCCCCCCCCCCGCCAGCTGTAGATCTCTTATATTTTCTGTTTAGATTGTTACTAGGATCCTCCTCCTCCTCCTCCTCCTCCTTCTTCAACTGTCTTTGATAATTTTGATCTGTTCTTTTGATTCCATTCTCATGTTTGGGAAAAGCAGTTAGCCTTTGTTTTCCATGAATTTGTCTTTTTTCAGATCACGTCATTTCTGTTTTATTTTCTAAACTTTTCTGTGTCACGGTGTCACTAGCTATTTCTGTTTTTCTGGTTCTTCTGTGGTTTTTGTTTCTGTTACAGGTTTATTGTTACATTTAATTTATTTGCTGAACTATGACAGCTGTTTCCTGAGTTAATTTTCTGAATTGTCTCATTCATCTGTCTTTTTCAGGGTTTTGTCTTCCTTATATTGTGAATTCATACAATGCTTAGTTAGGTCCCATATTGAATCCTTTTTTATTATTATTCATCAGAGAAGGAAGTCATTTCAAGTTGGGACTGCTGTAAGGTGAAAGCATTGTGGGGAAAGGGCAGAGAAAGTGACTTAGGGAAGGCAGCATCTTGAGCTGAGATACGTTCTCGCAGAATACTTCTTAACTAGGCTAATGTGTCCTATGCTCTGTAGACGCTTCTTCCTTTAGGGGTACCTGGGTGGCTCAGTCGGTTAAGTGCCCAACTTCAGCTCAGGTCATGATCTTCCAGTTCATGGGTTCAAGCCCTGCATCGGGTTCTGTGCTGGCAGCTCAGAGCCTGGAGCCTGTTTCAGATTCTGTGTCTCCCTTTCTCTCTGCCCCTCCCCTGCTCATGCTCTGTCTCTCTCTGTCTCAAAAGTAAATAAAAACTATAAAAAGTTTAAAGTAAAATAAAATAAAATGGTTTTTAATTAAATTAAAACTTGATTAAAATTAAATCAAGATAATATATGTATAGGTTTTGAAAAAAGAACTAGTCTTATAATAAAAAATTTATGCTCCTGCCTCAATGACCAGTTTTTATTTTCCTAAGACAACTATTTTCATTACTTGTAGCTGTCTCTTATAACATTTAATTCTGTATTTATAAGTAATATGTTTATTTAATTTTTTTAGATGCTAACTATTAACTGCTTATTGTGGGAGATACGGATTTGTATATATCACTCATCTTAATTTTTATGTCTACCTATTTAAAAAATTTATTTTTTAATTTACATCCAAATTAGCATGTAGTGCTATAATTTCAGGAGTAGATTCCAGTGATTCATCCCCTATGCAAAAAAATTTTTTTAATGTTTATTTATATTTGAGGAGAGAGAGGGACAGAGCTTGAGCAGGGTAGGGGCAGAGAGAGACAAACAGAATCTGAAGCAGAGTCCAGGCTTTGAGTGGTCAGCACAGAGCCCGCTGCTAGGCCCAAATTCACGAGCCGTGAGGTCATGACCTGAGTCAAAGTCAGATGTTTAACCCAGGTGCCCCTCCATCTACCTTTTTTAAAAAAAAAATGTTTATTTTTGAGGGAGAGAGAACGCAAGCGAGGGGCAGGGGGAAAGGGGGACAGAGAGAATCTCAGGCAGGCCCCACACTGTCAGCAGAGTCTTAACGCAGTGTGAATTCGCTCACCGTGAGATCATGACCTGAGCTGGAAGCAGGAGTCCACCCAGGCACCCCGATCCATCTACCTTTGAACATCTTTTTAAATGATGATCTGCTAAAATTGATACTCCTTGTTTGTGACTCTGGATTGCACTTATTGTGTATTTGTCTCGTTAAAAATTGCCTCGTCTATTTGCTTACCTGATTTTCTAAGTTCCTGTCAGTTCTTCCCAAACTTGCAAAAGAATTATAAAACTGTCTGGACATAATACTGTTTTCCACCTGATAAAACACATCAAGAAACCTTGTCTATTCACTCCCTACCACTTTCCACCCTCTTCCTCTCCTCCTTGGATCCTCTACTTCCTCTTTTCCAGTCTGAACCAAATACCTTCTAGGACACAATTATCCAAGGATTTCCCTACACCTCTCTCCTATGAGAGATCTTCTTTCCTCTATCTTGGTGTCTTTCTCTTTGTTTTTTGTTTTTGTTTTTGTTTTTTTTCTTTTCTATTTGCTCCTTTGTTTTAGTGTGCCACATGTTCAAGATATTTCTCCAGGTGCATAGGAAGGAATGTTTTTGATAGTATACTTTGCCTATGCTTTAATGAAATGTATTGATTGATCCAGTGTGAATATGTAATAGCTTGGGTACATAATAATAATTTTCAGAATTTTGAAGTTCTCCATTTGTCTTCTTCTGAGTGTTACTATTAAGAAGACCAGTGTCATTCTGATTCTAAAAAGCAGTAGAACTAGACTCTCAAAATATTAATATCATGAAAGACAAAAAGAAAAAAACATTAAAAGTCTGGGAAACTGTTCTAGATGTTTTTCATTGATCTTTTTTCTTTTTGAAAACGTTTAGACTTTGTTCTATATCCCTAAGGCTCTGTTGTTTCACAGTACTGTACCTTGATATCACTATTTAATTTCATTTGTGATGTGGGTGAGTTTCAGTTAGCATAGTCATGAATTTCAGTTTGGGAAATTATGTCTGTGGTAGTTCCTTCCTCTTTTCTCCAGTCTGTTTCTAGTTGGTTGGATAATCTTCTGGTTTTATTACTTATTCTTCTATTTGACTTTTGGTTCTATTTCCTAAAAGATTAAAAAAATATGTGTAGAGTAATGGTTAAGGACTTAGGCTCTTAAGCCAGAAGCCTGGTTTGGTTTCTGGCATTGCCAGTTTTTAGCTGTGTGACCTTATGTAAGTTACTTCCCCTTTTTGTTTTCCGTGTGTAAAATAGGGTTTTTATGAGTACCTAACTCAAGGATGTGAGAATAAGGGCTTAATTCACCCAAAGTGCTTAATAATTTTTTGGTACATAGTAAATATTCATTGTTATTATCCTTTGTCATCATTATTACGTCAAGTTAATATTCCAGCTATCTGAATTCTTAATTTCATCAAATGTTTATTTCAAGAGCTTTTGTTTGCTTGTCTGTTCCTAGTTTATAGTCTCTTGTGGATGCAATATCACCTTGAATTATTGGGACAGTTGAGGAATTTTTGAAAAAAACTTCCAACATATAAGATGGACACCAAAACTAAATAGAAACAGAATCAAATAAATATACAGAAACAGAAACAAATAGAAGTCTTACATGATTTTTGGGTTTTGGCAGTGCTAAAGTTTTCTCCTGTTTCCTGTGTCAGTAGTTTTATCATACTTCTGTTATTCTGTTTATTTGGTGTACATCTTCTACATTGGAGACTTTAAAGATTTCCTCATGAGGATCTAACTGTATTTGGTGGAAACACATAGAAGTGTTGTGTCCTTTGTGAGTCACATCAGGGTGCACAAACGTCAGCTTGCCATGTTGTTGAAAATCCTAAGTTTGAACATGTAAGCTGATGGCAGATAGTGTCTTCATCTTAAAAGTACCTTTTTATCTTTGTTAATTGATCTTGGGTTGATATTTTCAGGATGTATTATTTATATATATTTTGCATTCTTTTTAAATATAAAATACTATAATCTAGTAAGTCATTATCCATTTGGCTTGTCAGATTTTCCAAATTTGACCGAGAAGCCTTTTCAAGCTGGTTTCTTTTGCCTTTTTATGTGTTCATGTCAGTTTTTGAGCATTCCTTAGTCTGTCATAACAAGATGTTCTAGGCTCATCTTGTACTTACCCTGCCCCAGATCTAGAACCAGATATTTCTTCCAAGAGCTCTTGTTCCTTGTGATGGGGGAATATTAAGAAACCTAAAATCTGAAGGCTAGTCTGGTGTTTGAGAGGTATCTCTTGCTTCTACATCCTTTTAGTGGCCTGAACTGTGTGTGTGTGTGTGTGTGTGTGTGTGTGTGTGTGTGTGTGTGTACACGTACATGTGCACATGCATCTCTATATTTTCTTTGTATCCGATACACAATTATATTCATTTGTTTCCATTTAGATTTCATTTTAGTAGGGATTTCCTCCTAATTGTCATTTATTTTTGAACATATCATTAACATATTTCAGAAGTCAAGAACTTTATTAAAAGGTATACTCAGGATACCTTTTTTCACCGCATTTTCACTGCATAAATGCAGCATGTATGTAAACCTTAGTTTGAAGTTCCGTGTTTTTCTATTTGCAGGTACATGTGTACATGTACTCTACGCTTTTTTGTTGCACAGTAGTTTGCATAGCATGTATTTTTTTTCACATTGCTTTCTTCACTTAATCTAGCCTTGATGTCTCTCTCTATCCGTCATAGAGACCTTCCTCGTTTCTTTTTTATAGCTGTGTAGTATTCCATTGTATAGATACATAATGGTTTCTTCACTATGTCTCTTATGTGCTTACAGTATTGTGCTGTTCCAAAGAGCATCATAGTAAATTACTGTGTATGTGTATGTAATTAAAACATATGTTTATTATCTCCTGAGGTTCTAGGAGTAGAATGGAATCAGTTGATGGGGCTCTCACTTGGAGTCTCTCAGGCAGTTGCAGGTGGAAGTTGGGACTAGAGTCATCTGGAAGTTCAAAGTAACTTAATATCCAAGGTAACTCACTAACTGTACCTGGCAGTTGATGCTGGTTTCAGCTCAGGCTGTCAGCTGGAATGCCTGTCTGTGACCTCTCTGTGATCGGAACTTCCTAGAGCATGTCAGCTGGGCTCTAAAGGGGGTATCCCAAAAGTGGGCATTCTGAGAGGTCCAAATGGGAGCTGTGAGGCTTCTTAAGATTTTTCTGAGAAATTCCAGAACATCACTTCCATACTTTCTTGATTCATCAAAGCATTAAGGCTGGCCCTGATTTAAGGAAAGAAGAATTAGGCTTCTTGTCTTAATGTGAGGAGCAGGATGCATGAAATTGAAAGCAACTGTCTTTGGAGACTAAATACCATAGTTGCCTTCTAGCCATCACAGTTCATGTTCCTTCCATATGTAGAGTGTATTCTCTTTCTTTCCAGTACTCTCACAGTCTCATCCCATTGAGGCATCAATTTGAAGTCCAGGATCTTGTTACCTGAGTCAGGTCCAGATATGGATACTGCTTCTCAGGTGCAATTCCTCCAGTACAGTTCCTCGAAAACCGTTCCCCTTGACCTGAATACCTTTACTGAGATCTTTATTTCTCCTTATGGCTTTGAGTTACTGTCTAGTGTTCTTTCATTTCACTTTGTAGGACTCCCATTTCTTCGAGGATGGGTCTAGTGGTAATGAACTTCCTCAGCTTTTATCTGGGAATTTTATAATTTCTCCCTTACTTTTGAAGGGATTTTGCTGGATATAGGATTCTTAGTTGACATTGTTTTTTTCCCTTTGAGCCTTAAAATCCTCAGTCCACTGCCTCTGGACCCCAGAATTTCCCATGAGAAATCTGCTTATAATTTTAGGATCCCTTAATATGATGACCACCTTTATCTTGCTGCTTTCAAAATTCTCTCTTTGTCTTCTCAAAGTTTGATTATAATGTATCCTGGTGGGGATGTCTTTGAGTTCATCTTACAAGGAGGTTGTTGAGCTTCTTAGATGCTTATATTCATGATTATATTCATTCATCCATCAAATTAATGAAGTTTTCAGACATTATTTCTTCAAATATTCTCCCCCCCTTTCTCTCTTCTCCTCCTGGGATTCCCACAATGCATACGTTGGTCTGCTTGTTGTTATCTCATAGGCCCCTTAAGCTCTGTTCACTTTTTTCAGTTTTTTTTCTTTCTATTCCTCAAATATGATATTTTCCATTGTCCTATATGTCCTTCAGCTTCACTGATTATTTCTTCCTGCTCAAATCTGCCTTTGAATTCCTCCAGTGAATTTTTAATTTCAGTTATTATACTTTTCAGCTCCAGAATTTCTCTGTGGTTTCTATTAAGATTTTCTATATATTGATATTTCCATTTTATTTATATTTTGATCATATTTTCTTGACCTTCGCTACATCGTCCTTTAGTTCTCTGAGCATCTTTAAGAGAAGGACATTTATAAATCTTTGTCTAGTATATCTGTCATCAGATCTTTTTCAGGAACAATTTTTTTCCCCCTCTAAAGGAGCCATGCTTTTCTGTGTTTATTTGTTTTTGGTGTGCTTTGCACATTTGTCGTTGTTGAAAACTGGATATTTGAATCTAATAATGTGGTAACTCTGGAAATCAGATATCCCCCCTTCCCCAGTATCTGCTAGTTTTTATTATTGTTTTTTGGGGGGTGTTGTCGCCTTTCTCTGATGAGGATCTAAATTTAAGGTCTTCTCTGAGATGTGCCCTGGGCATGTCCCTTTCTCCCATCCAAGTACTAACCAGGCCCGACCCTGCTTAGCTTCCGAGATCAGACGAGATCGGGCGCGTTCAGGGTGGTATGGCCGTAGACTGGGCATGTCCCTTTCTAATTTCCCCTGTGTATATAGTTGTTTTTGAATGTCCTAGTCTTTAATATCTGGCTTCCAAAAAGGGAAAAAGAGAAAAATAAAGGGGAGAAAGGGATGTAGGTCCTTTAAATCCCCTTGCACTTTCTTTGGCCAGAATGGGAGGGGCTTACAATGGGGAAGGTCCAATGACAATGATACCCTTCTCTTTCTTTGTCTGTATCCCCTGGATCAAAAGCAGCAGTCAGAGTGCAGAGTTCCAGTTTTGGAGGACAGAGTCCTTTATGCCCACCCTGAGCTCCCGCAGGGTGTGTGCAAGCAGCCACCGCCTGCCGTGTAGCTGGGGAGGGGTGGGCTGGGCTGGGAAGGGTGGCTGCTACTGTGCTGAGAGCTGAAATTAACCACAGCGTACTGTCCAAGTTTCCCCACTGGGACTTGTAAGCTTTCAGTAGTCTCCAGAGTTCCAAAATAGTTCCCTCAGACAGATTCCGTCAGTGCCAGTATTTAGGTAGGGAGGCTGATTCTTCCAGTGCTTCCTACTCAGCTGTCTTCCCAGAATCCTCTATCTGTGCACTTACTTTTTTGTATTTTGGGGACGTGACTTCAGGGTGAGATCCTAGAAATGGGATTGCTGGATCAGAAGATAAATACATATGTAGTTGAGTGAGATATTGCCAGATTGCCCTCTGTGGAGGTTGTATAAATTTGCGCTCCTGCAAGCAATGTATGAAAGTGCTAGTTTCCTCATAGCCTCACCAACAGTGTGTTGTCAAGCTTTTGAGTTTTTGCCAATCTCGGGTAAGTAGTGATAACTTAATGTAGAGATAAAGAAAGGCCTAAGGTTAGTTACGTACAAAGAACTAACCTGGATTTCTAGTTAAATAAAGTGAATTAAACACAGGTGTTACTTTTCCCTTCTAAAACCCACTAAAATGAGAATAAAGAAAAAGAACTTAACAAACAAGAAAGTGCATTTTGGGACACCTGGGCGGCTCAGTTAAGCATCTGACCCTTGGTTTTGGCTCGGGTCATGGTCTCTGGTTTGAGAGTTCGGGCTCTGCGCTGACCATGCAAAGTCTGCTTAGGATTCTCTCTCTCTCACCCTGTCTCTCTGCCCCTCACTTGTGCTCTATCTCTCAAAATAAATAAACTTAAGAAAGGGGGGGTATTTCTTTTATTCTGACACTGTGCAGTTTTTCATTTATTTAAGAACTTTTTAAAATGTGTATTTTTGAGAGAGACACACACAGTGCGAGTGGGAGAGGGGCAGAGAGAGAGGGAGACACCGAATCCAAAGCAGGCTCCAGGGCTGGATGCAGGGCTGGAACCCACAAACTGTGATATCATGACCTGAGCCAACATTGGACCCTTAACCAACTGAGCCAAACCAGGTGCCCCAGTTTTTCATTTGTTTAAAGGTTGGTTGAAAATATCTTCTTGGTGAAATATTGGTTTAAAACTTTTGCCCAGTTTTCTGATACTTGTTTTTCCACAATTTTTAAGAATTCTTTATATATTAAGGGTATTGTGTTTCTCATGATACATGTTGTAAATATTTTTGTCTTTTGAATTTGCTTCTGCGTTTTGTTTTTCAATCATGCTAAGTGTTTTCTTTTATTGAATTATGTTTGGGAGAGGACCCGAAAAGCTGATTAGAAGCTTTATGTATAAAGCTAGTGCTTACCAACAGACAAGCATCTTGATGTTTCATTCTGTGGGACCTTCTGATTTAAGAGAAGAATCTCCCACGGCAGTCAGCTGAGTGGCTCAGTCGTTTAAGCATCCGACTTTGGCTCAGGTCATGATCTCACGGTTGGTGAGTTTGGGCCTGTGTAGGGCTCTGTGCTGACGCCCAGAGCCTAGAGCCTGGTTTGGATTCTGTGTCTCCCTCTCTCTGTGCCTCCCCCACTCGCTCTCTGTCTCACTCTGCCTCTCAAAAATAAATAAAGGTTAAAAAAATTTAACCTTTTAATAAAAGATTTTTTTTTAAATGGGAAGAATATACCGAGTTCTTGGTAAAGATAGAACAAAGGAAATTGCACAGAGACCCATTTATTCCTTTGTTTTCTTTCCTTCCCATTGCCATGTCTGGTGTCAAGTCACTCTATTTGGGGTCTTTTATTCTAGAAGTTCACCTTCATCCTCCTGTAGTGGGGAACTGTAGTTTCTTATAGTTGCTATATGTCATGGTCTGGAGACCTAGGGAATTTTTTTTTCCAGCCTTGGAATCCATCTCGATTTTATCCTCACGCCTCCCCATGTCTTGTGAAGCCATTTGGAGCTATAGATTTTGGAGTCCTTTGAGAACGAGATCGTGAGGATTGACTTCTGCAGACACTTAGGATGACTGTTTTCTCAGTCCTGGGAGTTTCTTTATCTGTTTTCTCATTTGCTGTCTCCTTTCAAGGTCTTTATCTTCTTTTGATTTTGTTCTCATTTCGGTGAGAATAAAGTTTCACTGAAATGATTTTATCCTCATTTCAGTGGATTTTAGATGGGAGGAGAAAGAAACACAGATTTCTAGTATTAGAAATCCAGGTGGTTCTGTACATAGAGTAGTCTCTCCTTGGGCTCTGCTTTGGGGGCAGTTGGGTGGCCCTTAGGAGTATACAGTATTGTACTCTGGTAATTTAGAGTTTATGTGCCTGTGCTCAGATGATTCTGATCAATAGTTTAAAAAACTGGTCACCTCTTGCTCTCTTTTATGCCCTGTATAACTTCAACGGTTCCAAGTGAAAGATAGATAGTTGGTCCTTGAAATATGAATGCGACTTGAGGGTCTCTGTCTTCTCCCCATTTGATCTAAATTTCCTTGTATTGGTTTAGTCTGTATTTGGGGATTATAGCTATTTTGTAGTTTCTTAGTTTTTTATTTACTTATTGGTGGGAGCAGGGGAGAGGCAGAGGGAAAGATAATTGTAAGCTGACTCCACACCCAGTGTGGAGACCGATGTGGGGCTTGATCTCATGACTGAAATTGTGACCTGAACTGAAGTCAAGAGTCAGATGCTTAAATGACTGAGCCACCAAGATGCTCCTGCAGTTCCATTTTAGGCAATTTTTTTCCCTCTTTTTCATTTTGGTGGTTTTCAAGAAGGGGAAATAAATACACATTTACATACATTTTTTCACATTGTATTAAATACATTTTAATAAAAGAAAAGAACAAATGTGTGTTCTCTGAAAATGCATTTAATGCATTGTGAAAACCAGTGTTCCAAAGCATTTATTTCATTTAGGAAGTTGACTACCTGGATTAAGCCCAAACCGTTTCCTAATCTGTACAAAGTTCTGCATGAGGAATGATTCTAGTCTGACACATTTGGTCACGGTGAAGGGGGCAGAGTGCCTCTAAGAACACACATGTGCCGGAAGCACAGAGCTGTCACACTCTGTGGCAGCCTGGGGATCCGTTTCTTTCACTACCCTTCTTATTAGCTTTTGTCTCTCATGGCACTTCCACTCTTCTCTACACACCTGCTCTGAGATCTCTATGCAAACCATTTTCCTTTGCTGGCTGAGAGTTTCTGTTTTCTTGTGAGCTCGGCTTGTACATGAGCCACTGGGCTCTCTTTTACCTACATGTGACCGTTCTGCTTCAGCTCCTTACACCCGACCAGTGTGTATTCTCCTGCCATTTCTCGTCATATTTCTAAGAAAAACACATTGACCCAGACCATCTTTGTGTGCCGTTTCTGGCTTGTCGTTCCTAGCCAAGGTATTGATCGGCTCTCTTGAATCAGGTGTCCAGTGCTGCTCAAGCAGCTTAGGGATGAGGGAGCAGGAGGGCAGCACAGGAGCAGCAAGGACCCATGCATGGGACAGTCCCTGGGGAGCGAGGGAACAGGGCAGAACTGAGTACAGAACATATTCCCCTTCAGTCTTCCAGTTTATTTTCGATAGACTACGTTAGGCAAATAACTTAGTGCACATTGAATGGTGTAGGAAACTAGCTAATGTTTAAGTGTCGAAATTGACTGGGAAATCTGCCCTACTTGGTGCTCTTTTCTGTTTGCATTGTAACTTGAATAGCATAGTGTGACAGATCACTGTACTGGAAGACAGAGGAGTCTTAGGTTCTAGACCTGATTTTGCTGATTTTTTACTTTCTTCATCAGAATAATTTTACAAGGTCAATGAAGTCGAATAGGTTCTCAGGTACTATTTAGCTTTAAAACCTTGGGGTTCAAACTGTGCTCTATCAAGGGGGGAAAGGTAATTTCCACAAAATGAGAAGTTCAGGTTAAAGTAAAAAATTGGAAACAAACATGATTGGACCTATATGTTAGAAGAAGATACGGGAGTTTTGTAGTGAGCCTAATTCTTCTCATTTGTACTTGTTTTATTGAAATGGGATGGTCTTTGTAAAGTGATGTAGTCAGATGTTACAAACTCTTTTCCCAACCTAACTTGCAGTGCTTATAAGTATTGTATTACTCTAAGTGTAATATTGAAATTTGAAATGCTTTTTGTCTTCCGTGCTTGTTTTAAAAACAGATTTGGATATTCAGAATAATTAAGTAAAATGGATTTCTTTTACCTTTTAGGATTTAAGTGCCCTGTATGCTCCAAATTTGTACCTTCAGATGAAATGGATTTGCATCTTGTGATGTGTTTAACAAAGCCAAGAATAACCTATAATGGTAAGTCCAGTGCTTTAAAATGCTCTTTAGAATTACCTCAGATTTTATAATTTTTGTATTTCAGATAAAATTTAAAAGGCAAAGGAACGACCATCTACGAGGCCTGGAGCTAAGTGGTGTTTCAGTTACAGGTCTGATGCTCTGGCTTTGCCACTCTTTACTGACCACAGTCTCGGGACCTTCAAAATCCTGGGAAAGAGTTTTCAATGTGGCCTTGGTACATTTTAAAATATACTTAAAAGAGAATCCCACAGTTCATTCCTCATTTTGAGGAAAGGGAATGAAATAAAGGACGAGTGAGAGCTTTTTAAAAATTTTCATAAACAGACAAACTTCAAATGCCTACAAGAAATTTTCAGGCATTTTTCAAATGTAATATTTGGTTTGAAACAGAATGGGTAGGAAGAGTACCAGTAAACTGTGAAGCCCGTTGAAAGGTTGACTTCATTCAACAAATGTCTTTTAGAACCTGTGGGAGTAGGAGGTGTGGTGTCAGGAACTTGGGATACAGCAGTGAATAAACCAGAAGTGGACCACTACAGCCCAGCATCAGCCAAAGGTTCATCAGTGTAGCAGCACTTAGTTAGGAATCTGAGGTTTCTTGTCAGCTTATAAAAATGTTGGGGGAGGGGGGTAGACTTTAGAATTGAAATGAACTTGTTACCCTGACTAGCTTTTTTGCAGACTGATTTAGGAATCTAATAAGGTAGTACTTCCGACACACTCTTATTGTATTGACAATAGAATAGAACTCTTTTTCCCATTTATTTTTCAATGGAATAGTAAAAGGAGATTGTAGCAACGACTTTGAATAGTAAATGTACCTGTTGGATTACATTCAGACCTTCCTGCATCGTGAAATTGAATGGGCTCCTTCGCATAATATAGTTGAAATTCAGTTACTTAAACAATAAAAAGAATTCTCATTGAGGTTCAGAATTTGAGGTAAAATGATTGGACTTGTTTCTCATGGGTATTCCATTATCTTATTACCCTCCAAAATTATTACGTTTATTACAAGTGTCTTAATAAATACCCTTAAATATTAAGACTCTGGCTTTGAATTTTGAAAGCACAAAGTATTTCCTTAGATCCTATATTTGCACCCAACTGTAGTATTCTGTACTTTTACCTTTTATGTAATGTATATACAGTATGGTCTTTGTGAATGTTGATGTTTGGCAGTTTTTGATTTCCTGATTTAACTATACTCAAGTCATTAAAGTTTGTTACTAGATCATATATTTGGTGTCTTAAAGATGTCTTCAGGAACCAAGCTATAACCTTCTGCTTGGGCATACTGTTGTTAAAAAGGAACCCATAGGCCCAGAATGGTGTCATTTGGGTTAAGGCGCCAAGTCAATAAACCAAGACTTAATACCTAACCTAACTGCAATTTCAGCCCCCCCCCCCCCCCCCGCCCCCGAAATGTAACCTTTAACCATTCGGCATGAGAATTTCCTAATCAGCACTAGGAAATTTTATAGATTCCTTCAGTTCCCCTAAGAAGAGTGGCCTTGCCTAGAACAATAGATTCTTTTCTAATAATTTTCTCTTATCCCCACCTCCCTTTCTACCTCTCAAAACCCTTTTCCTCTCCTGTAGCCCTTTGGAGCTCCCCTCTACTTGCTAGAGAGGATACAGCCTAATTTATGAATTGATTAATAAAGCCAGTTAGATCTTTAAATTTTACTCCATTGAATTTTTGTTATTGAACACTGTAAATCAAGGATTTAGGTTTCAAATATTTGACAGTATTCCAATTCAGAAGTCAGTACGCTCACTGCAAAAAGCAAATAAAGTTGCAAATACTTTCAAGAATGACTGCCTGTTTCACAGTAGGTGGCACTGAAATGTTTTAAATTGTTAAATACATATTAAGTGTCTATAAACATTCAAAACAAAAAGCAGAAACAGCTTCTTCATAAAATTATGTATATATTGTTGAAGTTTTAAAATTGGACAGTGGCCAGCTGTGGTAAAAGAATGTGGAATCGTGATTGGCTGATTTAGGTTAGAGAGTGGTGGGTGATTGATAATACGCCTCCCCATCAGTCTGTGGGAATTCTTACACCACTGTTTTGAGGGCAGAGCCCTGCAGGGAAGGAAAAAATAATCCTCTACCCTTCTGAGCTCTTGGCTAAGATCTCTAATAAAAGATTAACAAGAGAAAAACAAACAAAAATGTAACATGCTTCAGTCTTGGTATATTTGGGAGATGCCCAGGGAGAAAGGAGCCTGGTTTAGAATGCAGGTTTAAATACCACTTCAGCTGAACACAAAGTAAGAGTAGAGTTGGGAGCAACTAGTTATGTGAGGTTGCCAGGGAAATCCTAGTAAACAAGTAGTTTGTTATGCATACTTAAGTCCTGCTTGACTTCTTCATCAATAATATTCTCTTGTAATATTCTTATGATTTGGAGTCCTGCTTTTCTTCCTGATGCTGAAAGGGAGACACCCTTCCAAATGGAGATTTCCATTATAAATATAAATTTTCCTTACAAAAGGATAACTTTTCCTCTGTTTTTAGAGCCTCTCCTGTGTCTCTTGTTTTGAGTCATCTTAAAACGATCCTTATGCCAAAGAGGCTTATTTTGTTGTAGCATGTTTTGTTATCCTTGAGTCTCCTAAATCTCCTCTATCTCAGGCAATGGCTCGCTGTGAAAATTGGCCTCTTTAACACCTAAGCTAGCCTTCTAGGATTACTATAAAGTTTAGAGCAGGATGAATGTGAGAATCAATGAAACGGAATCCTCTTAGTCACCTGGGCTTCTTAATACTTCATATTTGAATTCCTAAGCAATTGACTCTGTAGAGAGCAGTGCATCAGAGAGATGGGGCCTGTAAATTGTGTTAATAGTTAAGTGAGAGTTTTATTCTGCATAGTGCATATTAATTTATATCTTTTATAGCCTTTCCAAAAGCAGTTACATCTGAAATGTTGAAATTTGTTAAGTGTATGTTAATTTAACTGTAGATATTCACAGCAAGAAGATGAGTTAGGTTTGTTTTTCAGGCAGATATATTTAGAGTCAAACTCTAGAATAGGATGACTTTCAGAGATTTGAATATAAACTGGTGATTTGGAGTTCCAGATTTATACTTCCAGAGATAGTATTCTAAATGTTGGTTTGGTTTACAGACTAGTTCACAATGATTCTCACCCCCTCCCCCCTTTAATCTATAATACTATATTCAAATACCTAAGTCTCGGTAACAGAAGAAGAAAATCGGCTAGGTGGAAGCTCTGGGTTTAAGCAGCTGTCTCAGCAGAGGTCCAGGTAGGAGGCCCCAGGCAGGCTGGCAGGCAATGATTCATGATGATGTGAGTGGTTATGTATTGCAGGTGGTGTTGTGGCAGCGTGGGAAAAAAATTTCATAATGCCACAGCGAGTGTTAATCTGTATAGATTGCCCTTCAGTCAGGGACTGCCTGTTGCAGGATCATTGAGCTTGGTGTGCCGGTTAAGGAAGAATTCTTGAGACGTTCTACAGTGCAACTAAGTATGTTTATTTAGGTAGTGCACGGACAGGACCTGTGGGCAGAAAGAGCCGCACTTCTGCTGTATGAAGCTGGTTCTCTGTGGTTCTTTGCTTAGTCTTCAAGGGGGAGGGAACATGCAGGAAATACTGGATCATAAAGGTTTTCCTTGAATTTCTATTCATAAAACTACTTTTGCAAGATTTCTCTGGTGCTTATAACGCAGCTTGATATTAATTATTGGTGAGCTATACAGGCAGTCATGAGACTCTAAGAATGTAGCAACCAGTAGGCATTTGATCCTTATCAGAACTAGCTAGTCTATAGATAGTCAGTCTTCTGGGCTCAAGGTGAACATTTTTCTGTCTCTGTCCCTCATCACTGCCTATTTCATATACTTTTTCCTTTATTTGTGTGCTTCATTGGTTTCCTTTATGGAACTAGTAATTCACTGTGGAGTCTGTGAATTTCAGAGACTGATTTCATGAGTGTAGTAGAGTCTCATTTTTTTTCTTTAATTTTTCTAATGTTTACTTATTTTTGAGAGAAAGTGTGAGTGGAGTAGGGGCAGAAAAAGAGAGAGAGGATCCAAAGCAGGCTCCACGCTGTGAACACAGAGCCTGATATGGGGCTCGAACTCAGGATGATCTGAGCCAAAATCGTGAGTTGGCTGCTTAACCGACTGAGCCACACAGGTGCCCCAGTAGAGTCTTCTCTTCATTTCCTTTATCCTCATCTTCTAAAGTGTTTCAGAACCAAAACCAAAAAAATGAAATAAATACTGTTAGCAAATTCTTAGTCTTGACTTGATTGGTCTTTAAAGTTCAGGGGTGCCTGGGTGGCTCAGTGGGTTAAGCGTCCGACTTTGGTTCAGGTCATGATCTCACAGTTCGTGGGTTCGAGCCCTACGTCGGGCTCAGTGCTGACAGTTCGGAGCCTGGAGCCTGTTTCAGATTCTGTGTCGGCCTCCCTGCTGCTCATTCTCTCACTCTCTCTCCAAAATAAAGATTTAAAAAAAATTTTTTTTAAATAAAGTTTACTAGATCATAGCATGTTTTATGTCCTGTAAATTTCAGTTTTTATTTTCGTCTCCTGTAATTGAGGGTAGTAGGTTCGTATTTAAGCAATCTTTGCCTTATTGGTAATTGGTACAATGTGTGTGCATGTGTACCTTGAGGAGATGGAACTTGAAGAGTTACTCCTTTCCTGTGAGAGTTAATGATAAACTTAGGCAGCTTATCAAAGCAGAGCTTTTCAGAATCATCAGGATTATAAACCTTACTCTGTGGACAGGGTAAAATGTGACTTGTAATCTGTTAAAGTAAACATGCTTGAAGAAAGCTGGAGTCACCTGGAAGGAAACTGATTCTATAATGAA
This sequence comes from Hyaena hyaena, assembly GCF_003009895.1. Classification (NCBI taxonomy): domain Eukaryota; kingdom Metazoa; phylum Chordata; class Mammalia; order Carnivora; family Hyaenidae; genus Hyaena; species Hyaena hyaena. The sequence continues at coordinate 4,657,640 of NW_024080672.1, forward strand.
AGGGAGGAAAAAAACTCCCAACTTCTGTGCAGTCTGCGGGAGAATGTAACTCAGACTCACTCACTCACTCACTCAAAAGACAGATTGCACCAGGCAGTCAGCACTTTGATTCCAGGGTGACAAGCAGCCTTCTAGGGCTTGCCTTTCCGTGTAAGAAAAAAGTATACTTTCTTCTTTTGTAGATACTGTGACTTTCCAGGTGGTGGCGGTGCGCATTTTAAGTTGTAAACTTGCTCTTGGCCTTACTACATTTTCTTGGTTTTAAGACTCCCCCCCACCACACACACACATTTTAATCTTTCTGAATCTAGGATGCTTTCTGAAAATGGCATATTTCTTGAGGTTAAAAAAAAAATTGCCAACCATGAAGCAGGATTTGAAATAAGGAGCTAGTTATCATGGTCTTTGTGTGAACTTTGCCTTTTGTGGAATTTCTGTTATGTGTGATTTGACATCTGTTCATTTATTTGCATTAGTGTTCTGTGGTTGAGTTTTAACTTAAATGTGGATTCCTAATAGTTTTAAATGACTTTGTAAAGATTACATTATGGGACAGCATTGAAGTAAAGTTATTTTTTGCACCATAAATTGACCATCATGCAATACATTGAAATTAAAGGCAGTAGGAAGGGTCAGATGCCTTCTACTATGTTATAGAAATTTCAAAATAGATGATACCCATAAGAGGTTGGCAAAACAAAAGCGAAACTGTTCTAAAACCCATGTAGGATTCCTATAGAAAAATACAGTCACCATCTATTAAAGGAGAACTTGTGATTAAAAAAATTTTAGGAGCGCCTGGGGGGCTCAATAGGTTAAGTGTCCGACTTCGGCTCAGGTCATGATCTTGCGGTTCATGAGTTCGAGCCCCGCGTTGGGCTCTGTGCCGACAGCTCAGAGCCTGGAGCCTGCTTTGGGTTCTGTGTCTCCCTCTGCTTTCTGCCCCTCCCCTAGTTGTGCTCGGTCTCTCTCAAACAATGAATGAATGTTAAAAAATTTTTTTTTTAATTTGTAAATATGCATGGAGTAAGAGCAGATGTGATCAGAATTACCACCCCCAATACTTTAGATTGATTTATTTTCAAATCATTACAGTCATAAAAGGATGAATAAGAAATAAGTTAAAAAAAAAAAAGACATCGTGAATAAGACAGAAATTGAACTCGTTAGACTTTAGTCCCTGAAATTAAAATCTCAACAAATAGATTAAACAGCATATTAGAGCTGCAAGGAGAATTAGTGAGGTATAAGATGGCTCTGAGGAAATTAAGCAGAGTGTAACAGTGACAGAAAATATGAGAGAGGTGCACGGCATGGAGCCTGGAACAGGAGCAGCTACATCATAAAATCACATCACAAAAGAGATGTTTCTAGTTCCACATGTAAGAAATTTAGTAGTCACTCTGTCCTAACAAAAGTAAAAAGTTGAACAGACTAAAAAATCAGTGACTTTTCTTGGATTTGTAAGAGATGGGAGGACACAGGGCAAACGACCAGCCAACCCCGGCGACTGGCGCGCTCGGGTTTGGTTTATTGCAGTGGAGGCTCAGTGGTGGGAGCCATTGCAGGAACTGGTGCCAGGTTATGTGAACCTGAACTGTAATTGATGGATTGCTGGGGGCTCAGTGCAGACAAGTCTGAGGGTTTCAAACCCCGGGGAGACCTAGTCACAGTAGAGCCCCCACAATTTTGTAAGATTTTCTTCCAGGAGCTTCATTGGGTTCCCATCGTAAATATGGAAGAAAAATCCCCTCCTGCTTCTGGTAAGGGGAGGGACAAGGCACCATTTTGAAATATGCCAGAGGATTCTATTTTCACAAGGCCTGCCTCAGAGAAACTCGTTAACCAGAGCCTAATTCATCTGGGAGAAGGGAAATACTCCAGCCCGCTCTAGCCAGCCTGTTCCATCTAATAACAGAGGGAAAAAATCTGAGAAATATTTATGAAGTTTACAGTTCAAAGGCATAGGCTCACTAGAAGAGTGTGGGACAAGAGGTATCACATGTTATACAAAAGGTACAGAGGGCACATAATAGGAGATAGAATTGGCAAGAGGCAGTATTTGAAGGGAAATGGCAGAGAACCTTCTAGAATTGCTGAAAGATCGGAATCCTCTGATTGCAGAAGCATTATGATGCTGAGCAGTATAAATAAAGGTAAATTCATACCTACAGACACCATAAACCAAGTCCAAATAAAGAGTAAAATGTTAAGGTATCCTGAAAAATACTTTACCGTGTTCCACTTGTGTTAGCATTTCTAAAATGCTTTTTTGTTCTGTGGGGTAATTTAAAATTTACTGTATGTTTACTTTATAAAGGCAAGGGATCAGAAATGGTCATACAAGAAACGTAAACACCGGTACAGTTTATCCACTTGTGAAGATTGTATGCCTATTCTATAAGATCCCAGATTCAGTTTTATTGCCCTACTTTGAACCTTTAGCTGCTCAAAAGCAGCACCTGTTTGCATTTAAAATGTTATTTAAAAAAGCAGCAATACTTTGAACAAAGTACTAACTCTGAATTCAGCTTGAAGAGTTCAGATCCTTATTCTACACGTAATAGCTATATAATCTTGGTCTTAGTTATTCTCTCCTGGAAACTGAACTAGAAGTAGCGCCTCTTTGTAGACTTATTCTAAGAATACAGTGAGAAATCATGCATAGTTCTTTACAGGTATTGAATGCCAACTAAACAAGACCTGTTCTTACTAAGAAATACTGTTTTTGACTTTGAGAGGTAAACCTATAGATGGTGGTGTATTTAACATGCTAACAAATCTGCAATTCCTTTGGTACTTTATTTTAAAAGCCCAGAGTTATTTAATTCCAAATTAGACACCTGAAAAGCTTGCACAACAGTAATGGTTCTATAATATATGGAGAAGTGGGGGATGGGTGGGAGGGTAATTCGAAAACTACCTGCTCTCATACAGTATGCAACTTAAAGCTACAATTTAATGAAAAAATATTTCCTACTTTGTACGAGCAGCCTGGTGGCCTGTGCAGCTAAAATCTGAAGTCTGAATTTGATAGGCAGATTGCTTAATCTTTGTGGAAGCATAGACCCTTTCTTACCCTCTATGGAAATAGACTACTGTGGAAAGGAGGCTATCCATGGATAACTGTTGTGAGACAGATTCCTTCCTTGTGTCATATTATTAAAAGAAGATACATAGAATAGAAATTGAACTAAAGTACATAGTTCAGTGAGAAGAAAGTTCTGATAGATTTCTAAAGGATGAAGTGGGTTTCAGATTTCATTTCTGCTTTCATTAATAAAATTTGTGAAGGATGATGTTTACTGATTCTTGATTTGTCTCATTTCATAGATCTTTCATATCATTCATAAGCCTTGCCTCTTTTGTGTTCTCCTTATCTTTGTATCACTTTCATAATGTTGATTTAAAAAAAAATTATTCTAGAGGCCCCTGGGTGACCCAGTTGGTTCAGCATCCAACTTTTGATCTCAGCTCCGGTCTTGATCTCAGGGTTGTGAGTTCAAGCCCTGCTTTGGACTCTGCACTAGGTGTGGAGCCTGCTTAACAGAAAAAAATTCTAATATTCAAAGTAAGCTTTGCTGATTTTAAGAAACTGAAGAAACGAGGGGCGCCTGGGTGGCTTAGTCGGTTAAGCGTCCGACTTTCGCTTAGGTCATGATCTCGCGGTTCGTGGGTTCGAGCCCCGCGTCGGGCTCTGTGCTGACTGCCAGCTCAGAGCCTGGAGCCT